>NC_064559.1:45081631-45706631 GCF_937001465.1 Orcinus orca
TTGGTAGGTGGATTCTTAACCACTGAGCCACCAAGGAAGTCCTGAGCAAGGGAATTTAACTATGAAGGGAGTCTCCTGAAGAGATCAGAGGCTAGGGCCTAGGGAGAGGTGGGTAATGAAAAGAAGGACTAGAGTCTTTAAGAATGAGCAATCTGGCTGCCTACAGGAATAATAATAGTAAGCAGAACTTGATTTATTGAGTTTTGTAGTGCTTAAAAAAATTTATTGCCAACATTTAAGAACTTGGAGGTTACCAGAAAAAGAAACCAGATTTCTTAAAAAATGAGATCTAACACATGGCAACTTTCAGCTGAACCAAGGAGCAGCTGCTTCCATGAGAGTATGTGTGATCCAATTTGCCACAGATACCATCAGTCTACATTTGTTTCACTTTACCTTACTCTGCTTCTGTGTGTATTTGGGTTTTAAATATCTGATCTAGAAAGAAGACTGTACACTGAAGAACAGAAGTAAGTCCTTTGTGGCTGATGCACAGAGACAAAAAAAAATCAGATTGGAAGTCCAAGCTGGAGTGGTAAGTATGTGCCAGATTGGGGCAAACCTGGTAGGTTTTGGGTCAATGGAAGAGCCACTAAGGAGTCTTAAGCTGGAAAATTACATGCTCATATTTGAGTTTTAAAAATACTTTTCTGGATGCAAAGTGAAAAGGAGATTTCAAAATATATTTTAAAAGCTGAAGACTAGGGGACTTCCCTGGTGGTCCAGTGGCTAAGACTCCACACTCCCAATGCAGGGAGCCTGGGTTCGATCCCTGGTCAGGGAACTAGATCCCTCATGCCGCAACTAAGACCTGATGCAACGAAGACCTGATGCAGCCAAATAAATAAATATTTTTTTAAAAAAGCTGAAGACTGTAAAGTATCAATCTGGCTTATCTTGTCAAGTTTCAGATGGAAACCAAGAATGAATTTTAAGTTTTGTGCAGAATAGGTTCCATTCTGATAGAAGAAAACCATCGTGACTCTTTTAACTTTTTCTAAAGACAATAAAATAAAAGTTACTCATACCTTGAAAAAAAACATTGACCAAAATTATTCTAACATGAAGGGGGAAAAAAAACTTGCATAAAAAGTGAAAAACCAGACGATAAAACCTGAGTGATAAAAGAAAACTTTCCCGTATGTTACAGAAAAGTCTTCCCCTTGCTTAATACAGTACATCCTACTATTATACAAATAAACATAAACTCATACAGACACACTGAAAAAGTTATAACTCAGAATGACCCATGGGGCTTATTTCCTGTTAGATTCTGTGCCTGGTTCTGCTCTCTAATTCTCTTTGAATACATTTCAGCAATGATTCATTTTGTCAGTCTGCCAATAGTCTTTCCTACTGAGTGAGTAGCATGTACTTCACGTACGTTAGCCGAAACACAATTGAGAAGTTTGCTCAGATTGCCCACGATTACCTTATTTGCTATTCAAAAATGTCATGCTTTTTTTTAAATCAGTAATATGCCTAAGACTACATATCATATGACAAACAGTGAAAGTTAATTTAAAACACCAAGGGAACATTTATCTAGGAATGACTTTGACCTGCATTTGGGGGACCTGGCCTCCTTCAGTGAGGCCCACTGCCTTGGATCTGCGTGGAGCTCGCCTCTGTTGCCCAGGGTAAGCCACTACTTTCCAAATCCAGCCTGCCCCACTGGGCACCATGGTGTGTCTGACAACACACACACACTCCTGTTTTCGTGACTCTTGTGCCCTAATATATTTGTGAGATTTTAGTCAAGAACATTATTTTATTATTGTTTTCTCACCTACTCCTTGTCACCCCCATCTCCTCCTCAAGGCTCAAGTCTGAAGTCTGTGAAAAGCTGAGCTAAAGAAATAATAATATTAGCTAATATTTATTGACTCACTGTGTGTCAGAGACTGTTAAGTGCTTTGTATGGATTAATTCATTTAATCCTCACAACCACCCAATCAGACAAGTAGGAAAGTTATCCTTTTTACAAATAAGGAAACTGGACCATACAGTGGTGAAGCTGGAATATGAACTCTTGCTATTAACCATCTACAACTATAGCTCTACAACCCATATTTTTAACCTCTATGCTACAAACATTTTACTGTACTCAGATTCACCTTTTTTTCTATAATATTTAAGACTGTATTAAATGTGCTTTTTCTAGGAGGCTTCTAGGCTCCTGGTAGACATATCCTATCAGTCTACAAGTCCCACCAGACATAGCTGGGTAGAAGTGGCCCCAACTTAGGCTCAAGCTGGGATCCCGACTCTCCCCAACTCCTGGGTAACACCAACCCACAGATCTTTCTTTGTCATCCCTTCATCTCCATCAAGTCAGACTGACAGCTTGAATTTTTTGCTTCTACTTAATGCCCATATTGGAGAGAGCATTCCCTCTTCAATTGGGGATGAGCACATAAAAATCCTCTCTCTTTACTGAGTCAGAAACAAGAAACAGAAGGAAACCCTATTATCCATACCAGTGTCTTATGGAAGCTTGGTTGTCAGCAAGGACCAACTGTTCCTAAGATCAAATTTTCCAGCAGCAACTATTTCCCTCTAGAGAGAGCTGATTAAGCCAAATCCAGAGTCATCTCTTGATCCACCCTTTTCCTAAACCTTCTCACTTCCTTACAAGCAGCACTTTTAAATTGTTGACTTCATCCATTTCCCTCAATACTCTCTCACCTAAATTGCTGAAAATACGTTACCTGGTTTCCCAGACTTCTCTATCCCTGACAGTCCCTTTCATTTTTCACACTCTAGCCAAAGAATCTTTGCAAATTGCAGACCTAGTCAAGTTACTTCCATGCATAAAATCCTTCAATGACTCTCCATTGCTCTTAGGATAAATTTAAAAGTTTCAACATTGCATTGTTACCTGGCCTTAGTTTATCTTTCCAGATTCATCTTTCATTATCTTTCCCAAAAGTGACGCTATATTCTCTTCCATCCCATCATTCATAACTTCTCTTCGTTTCACTAAGGTGATATATTTCTTGCCTACTGGTGTTTACACACCTTTTCTCCAATGCCTCTCATTGTTCCTTCTCCTTTGTCAGGCTAACCTCTTCAGGTTTTTTGTGCTTCCATATCTCCCTGTATTTCTTCATTGTTTTCATGGCTGGTTGAATTTTCATTGCTATTGCTTGTATAGTTTGTATCTCTAGCTAAACAGTAAGCTATGCAAGAACAGGAACCACTTTACTTTGATTATTATTGTGTCCCCAGCAACATTTTACAGTGCCTGGCAAATAATAGGCACTTGGTAATCATTTATTGAATAAATGAGCATATGAGTAACCTGCTACATTATGAGTTAAATAGGTTCCCATGTTCCCATCAGTCTATTTGAAACCTAAACTTTCAAATTAACTTCTGGAACAGTTTGTTAATAATTTGGGATTTAGCTCCATTTTGTCCATTTGTTTATTTGGAAAAGGAATGTATTTTACACAATCATCTCTCCCCTTCCCCTCTAATGATTGCTTCTAAATTCCATATATTTGTCATTCAATCAGACAGGAATATAGAGTAAAACCATGATCCGAGGTAGAGAATTTAGAAATGGCAATAAAAGAACTAGAAAGATTGGAAAATTTAAAAATTAAATGTTATTTATAAAGTTGTGTCAAATTACATAGTGTTGATTGAGTGCCTAACAAGCACGGTGCCTAGCACTTAGTAGGCACCCCCAAAATATATGTTGACTTTCTTAATGAATGAAGCAACTTTTCAGAGTTTTATCCCAATGTCCTTGATAGAGGTATCAGCAATGCATACACCTACAGAATCAAGTCTAAGTATTGACTTTAAGAATTTTATTTCTAGCACTCTTGTGAAATAAGTTCTTTTTTGTGGGATCTCCCCCTACAAAATTACAAGCTATGTGTAGGACAGAGTGAGGCATTGTGAGTCTTAACAAAGGTTTTGGAAATTCTCTTGTCATCTTTCTGGGAGGAGGAGTGGTTGTGGGAAGAGTTAGGTGTGGCCAGAGCTGGGAGCTAGAAGTAGTAGCCAGACAAGAGGGGTCAGGTTACCCTGAGAATATGAGGGCAGATGCTGGTAGCAGCACTGCTATTGGGACACTGAGCCCTAGGCCAGCACTGAAATATCGAGTTGAGCCTAAACTCTCAGTGATCCAGGATTGTTAAAGGGAACCATAGTTGTCCTTAGCTGTTGGAACTTCTTGGGTATCAGCAGAAGCGCAGGTGAATCCTCTCCACTCAAACAGTTGTCTAATTTAGACTCACTGGAATGTCACATAGTTAAGATTAGGCAATTAATCACAATCAAAGGTTACAAAGAAAACAGCAGTTAATATTAGTCAGTAAAAACAATAAACAACAGATTTAGACTCCCAAGATTTTTGTATATATTTATAAGATAAAGAATTTTGAGCAAATATGTATGAAATGTTTAGAGAAATAAAAGATTCCATTACAAAGATAACCAATTAAAAGTTATGAACCCATATATTTGACGGGAGAGTGAAACATCTAAAAATTAAAATATAACTGTTGAAATTAAAAAATCAATGGTTAAGCAGTAAACACATCTAAAGAGAGAATTAATGATGATGATATTTCTTGAGAAATTACACAGAATGCATCACAAACAGACAAGGATATGAGAAATATGAAAGAGATATGGAGGACAGAAAGAAAAGATTAACATAGACCTAGACAGAATTCCAGAATAAGAGAATAGATAGAAAGGAGGAATGACAAAATTTAGAGACATCATGGCTGTAATTATTGAGATTTAATAAAAGCACAAATCTCTACTGATTCACGAATCACAATATATGTTTGAAGTAGGCTAAATTGTTTTTTAAATCCTGGAAACATGAGACAACATAGAAAGAAATGACAGCCAGAATGACAGCAACAGCACTAATAGAGAGAGTGTAATAATGTCTTTAAATGGTTGAGAGACAAAACTATCAACGTAGAATTATGTATTCAGCAGAACTATCTTTCAAGAATGTCTAAAATAAAGACATGCTTAGCTTAACTCAAACTGACAAGCTTTATTATTAAGAAATCTACATTATAGGAAAGTCTAAGAAGAAGGAAAATTAACCCAGAAGCATGGTCTGAAATACAAGAAGAAATGATGAGCAAATAGAGTAGTAAATGTGTCTGTGTCTGTGTGCGTGTGTGTCTCTGTGTGTGTGTGTGTAAAACAAAGCATATATTGACTATATAATTTAGAAATAGCAATGTTTAAAAAAAAGAAATAGCAATGTTGAATATATGGGGCTAAAGAAAGGACAGGATTAAAATCCTGGACAAAATTAGCATATAAGTGCAGGGAGGAATAGAGTTAAAGTGTTCTAAGGTTTTTTATATTTTAGGGGTTAAGATATTGATTAAATCTGATTTCTGATAACGATATGTTAGGTTATTCATATAAAATCCTTGCTAAAAATAATGAAAAGTGTTCAATAAATTATAAATAAAACAACACATTTTAAGTATTGAATATCTTAAAGACAGTGGCTAATTTGGGGAAGAAAATCTCTAGTTGGAGAGGTTGAAAAACCCGCATTAGGGGCTTCCCTGGTGGCGCAGTGGTTGAGAGTCCGCCTGCCGATGCAGGGGACACGGGTTCGTGCCCCGGTCCGGGAAGATCCCACGTGCCGCAGAGCGGCTGGGCCCGTGAGCCATGGCCGCTGAGCCTGCGCATCCAGAGCCTGTGCTCCGCAACGGGAGAGGCCACAACAGTGAGAGGCCCGCGTACCGCTAAAAAAAAAAAAAAAGCTGTAAAAGCTATAACCAGTATGTGGTAAAAAATATCCAAATGGGCTAGACAAAAAACAAACAACAACAACCACCCAAGATACAGAGGCAAAAAAAGCGCATGAATTTGCTCAGTAAATAAATATTTACCATGCAGTTACCATCAGGAAACACTATTTTTGGTGTTAGGGACTGTTCTAGGAGTTGCAGAAACAAGATAACAACAGCAATAAAAACAAAATAGACATGCAAAGCCTTCAGATGTTGGGACAATCAGTCAGATTTTAAAACAATTGCACTTGACATGTTTAAGGAAATAACTCACAAAGTTACAAACACCTGTGGGAATCAGGAAATCATGAAAAGTGATCTATCAGATGTGAGAAAAAACCAAACAGAGTGTCTAACTGAAAAATAAAATAAGAGAAATTTTTTAAAGCAATGGAGATGGCAAATAAGCATATGAAAAGCCACATCATACTCATCAGGGAAACATAAATTAAAACAACGAGATACTACTACATACCTATGAAAATGGCCAAAATGTGAGACATTGACAATACCAAATGCTGGCGAGGATATGAACCAACAAGAACTCTCATACATAGCTAGTGGAAATGCAAAATGGTACAGCCACTTTCAAAGACAGCTTGGCAGTTTCTTATAAAACTGAACGTACTTTCACCATATGATACAGCAAAACGTGTTCCTTGGTACTTCCCCAAAGGAAATGAAAACTTATGCTCACACAAAAACCTGCACATGGATGTTTATAGCAGCTTTTTTCATATTTGCCAAAACTTGGAAGCAAGCAAGATATACTTCAGTAGATGAGTGGATAAATAAACTGTAGTCCATCCAGAGAGTGGACTGTTATTCAGCATTAAAAAGAAATGAGGGGGCTTCCCTGGTGGTGCAGTGGTTGAGAATCCGCCTGCCAGTGCAGGGGACACGGGTTTGATCCCTGGTCCAGGAGGATCCCACATGCTGCGGAGGAACTAAACCCATGTGCCACAACTACTGAGCCTGCTCTCTAGAGCCCATGAGCCACAACTACTGAGCCCATGCACCGCAACTACTGAAGCCCACGTGCCTAGAGCCTGTGCTCCGCAATGAGAAGCCCGTGCACTGCAACAAAGAGTAGCCCCCGCTCGCCACAACTAGAGAAAGCCCACATGCAGCAACGAAGACCCAACACAGCCAAAAATAAATAAATAAAATAAATAAATAAAATAAATTAATTAATTTTTTTAAAAAAAGAAATGAGCTATTACACCATGAAAAGACAAGGAGGAAACCTAAAAATGCATATTACAAGGTGAAAGAAACCAATCTGACTACATACTGTATGAATCCAACTATATGACATTCTGGAAAACGCAAAATTATGGACACAGTAAAAAGATCAATGGTTGCCAATGGTTGTGGCCAAGGAGATGAGGAGAGAGAGGTGAATAGGCAGAGTACAAAGGATTTTTAGGGCAGTTGAAAATACTCTGCATAAAATTATAATAATGAATATATGCCATTACACATCTGTCCAAACCCACAGATTGTACAACACTAAGAGTGAACCCTAAGGTAAACTATAGACTTTGAGTGACTGTGATGTGTCAATGTAGGTTCATCCTACATTCTGGTGAGTGATGTTGATAAAAGGGGAGGCAGTGTATGTGTGTGGGCAGGGATTATATGGGAAATCTCTGTACCATCCTCTCAATTTTATCGTAAACTTAAAACTGGTCTAAAAAGTAAAGTCTTTATTAAATAAAAGTGACCCTATGTATCTGTATGTATTTGCCTGGCACAGATAAAGAGATGAAAAATACACACCAAACTCTTAATGTTGGTTACCTGAGTGCAGGTTTAGAGAAAGGAGAGAGATGAAGAGAAAATAAACTTTTTCTTTATATAGAAAACAAAGCATAGCTGGTAATGATTGGATACAATAGAAGAAATAACAGTTGGTGAAGTAAAAGAGAAATTTGAAGAGATCAAGAACACAAGATGAAGAGACAAAGATAGAATGAAGCAAAAGTGAATAGGAGGTGTGAAGGTGACAATGAAAATGTCTATCGTATGTTCAATTGGAGAACCACTAGAAGAGGAAAGCAAAAGTGCAGCAGATTCATGGTTTGAAAAGATAAAGGATGAGAATTTCACGGATCTAAAGAAAGATAATATACCACAAATTCAAGAAGCCCAATAAATCCCAGAAGATAATTATTTTAAAATACACACTTAAAAGCATCATAACAAACTATCAAAACTCAAAAACCATAAAAAGTTTTCAAAACCAGTCCCCCAAAATAAACAGTTACCTTCAAGGAGCCACAGGTCCCCTGAAGCTGACTTATCATCAACAGTAATGAAAGGAAGAAGGCAATATCATTTATCTCCAAAGTAATGAGGAAAAAAATATCAATCAGGACTTCTACAGGAAAAATAAAAGTGAGAGTGTTGTTGCCAGCAGGCTTTCACCTGAATTGAAATTCTAAAAGATGAAATTCAGACACAAAGAAAGTGATCCTAGATGGAATGTCTGAGATGCAGGAAGTAATGAAGGGCAAAGAAATTGGTAAGCACATGAACAAATTTAAATGTACATCAATTGTATTTTTAAAAGTAATAATAATATCTTGTCACTTTTGAAAAAATATTAAAATACCAGATAGTAATGTATTAAGTGGAAGGTAGGGGTGCTAAATGGTATTAAAGTGTTAATTAAGGAGCTTGACTTCTATGTTAACCATTTCTAAACTAGTGAAGAGAAAAACAATAAAAGTATAAAGACCAATTTGACAAATTAAAAAAATAAGAAAAAGAAATATAAACACTTGGGACAAATAAAAGGTAGAACATACAATGGCAAAAATGAATTCAATTATATCAATAACTACCTTCAATGTACATAAACTAAATACCTTAGTTAAAATGAAGTTTGACAACTGAATAACAAAAAAAATTATATGCTGTTTATAGAAAGATTAAAAGTTGCAGGATTGAACAAGACACACCATGCAAATTCTAATTAAAAGAAAGCTAGTTTAACCACATAAATATGAAAAAAAAACTAAATTTAAGTCAAAACATTAGTACAGAAAAAGAAAGTCAAAATGATAAGAAGGTTTAATTCATAAGGAAAATGCAAGTCTAATTTTGTATGCTCAAATGCTATGGTCTCAAAATATATCATTTATGAATAATAGCACTTTTATTTTTCCTTCCGAATCCTTACTTCTTTTGTTTGTTTTCATGTCTATTTGCACTAACTAAACTATCTAGTAGAAGGTTTATAGAAATAGTGAAAACAAACATCCTTGTCTGATCCTGGTTCAAAAACAGGAAGTCTTTAAAAATGTTTTTATCAACTATGAGATTTACTGTATGTTTTCATAAATACCCATTTTTGTGTGTGTGAGGATAAATATATATTTTTTAATTTTTAATCTTTTAAAAAGTTAATTATTTAAAGCAAAAAAACATGTAGAATGTGTTGTGTGATATATAACAGATGTCCAAGTAAAATGTATGTATTCAGTAGCACAAAATATGAAAGTGTACCGTTACAATATTTTAATATACCTGAAGTGGTGTATTATTTTTTTTAACATATTTATTGGAGTATAATTGCTTTACAATGGTGTGTTAGTTTCTGCTTTATAACAAAGTGAATCAGTTATACATATACATATATCCCTATATCTCCTCCCTCTTGCATCTCTCTCCCACCCTCCCTATCCCACCCCTCTAGGTGGTCACAAAGCACCGAGCTGATCTCCCTGTGATATGTGTCAGCCTGTGCTTTTAATGGATATTTCTATTTTTGTAGAATAGACAAATGGTTCTAATTCTCCATTCATCAGGGAAATTTCAGGAATTAAAGTCACTATGAATGCCCAAATTAGAGAACATGTGTTTCCAATATAGGGAGGCTTCTGAAAATGTTCCCAGAAGAATTATATGCACATGTAATTGCTTACACTGTCTCACACTGTTTATAACCCATTCATTCCCTCCTTTCACTCACAGCTCTGTTCCAGCCATAAGCATTAGTAATAGTTCAGTGGCATTTTACACTTTTTTCCTAGGGCATTTTCTCCTGCTGTGGGCCTCAATCAAAGTTGGCAGCTTTTCGGGTTACCTGGTAAATGGCTAAATCAGGATACACTAAGTGGGTATTGGGCCAAGGTGTGCCAAGTATTGGGTCTCTTTCTTAATGGTACAGGGCTAAAAAGCACAGCAAGTTGTTTCTCCCTTTGGTGGAGCTATCTTGATATCTCCCAAATGCACTTTTAGTGTTACCACAGGATCTGACATCAAGGTTGCCTGGTCTTCCCTTCATTCAAGGGGATCAGATAGTGTAAACAATTAGGTTAAGGAACTGGCTAAAGGATTTGATCATGAATTCTTCTTTTCATGGCTTAAGTCAGATCTCTGTTTACTTGACTTGGAGTTTTTATTTGGTTTTATATTATGTGGTTGCTCCACTCCCAATTTTTTTCTAAGGAACTCATTCATAAACAAGCAGGCATAGCCAGACAGCTCTTCCAGATAGTCCAGTCTGATGATCATACCAGTCTTACTGCCTATTATGGTCTTGCCTCATCTCAGCCACCCCCATGCTACTGCTCATTTCCAATGCAGTATTTCATACCAGCATTTCTGGCCTAGAGAGGATAGCTATTTTAAGTAGATGTTTAAAAACGGATGCTTTTAAAGATACTGGTGATTCCTTCAATACATATTTCAGGTGTTTGTTGAAGAGACTATCATCTAAGACCCCCTAGATGGCCATTTTTATAATTTCTAAAATAAGATATTTCTAAAATTCTAGTATCCAACTTTCATTAACTACTGAATGCATTTTTAAGTGTGTGTTTGTGTACATGTGTTAACCAATTTAAAGAGAAAACTGTTAGTTTTCTCAACCCAGCTAGTCTAGTTCATATAGAATCTCTGATACATGAACCACATTGACAAATTCAGTAAAACTAAAATCATGTTGTACTCTGCTTAGTCAAGTATCCACAAAATCATTTCCCACATATAATTCCCACATTAGGGTTAACATACACTGGCATGTTCCTGCCTGCTATTCTTTTGTTATGTAAAATTTTAATTTGCCTAGGTTGATCTGAGGCATGCCAGGGTATAATTCTGATTAATGGTCTATGGATGAAAAGATATGGGGCACGAGGAAGATTGCCGACTACTTTCTCAATGTGAATTCCCTCAGATGAAGGTATATAGGCATCTACAAGCATGAGAGGAAATAGCTTTTCAGACAACAGGGAAGAGTTGCTCTTCTGTCAAGAAAAGTTCAGGGGGGATTTACAGGGGCTTGGAGGTTCGAATTACTCTGATGCCTCTAGTTCACATTTTCCTAATGGATGTCTGAACTTTTGTGTAAGAAATCTAGCAAAGTTTTGATAGTGATCATTAGTGCTGTCCACCAATTATTTCCACTTCTCATACTGAGCAGAACTGTACCTCATTGTCCCTTTGAAGTTATGAAAGGCCATATGACTTGCTTTGGCCAAATATATATGAGAAGTGATGTTTTTCATTTCCCTTCAGAAGCTTTAAGAGCTAGTTCACAATTCATCACACTTTCTTTTTTTCCTTCTGCCACAATCACCAGCAATGGTCCAGATAGCAGAGGCTATATCAGCCTGAGTCATGGAGTGAAGGTTATGCAGAGCAGAACTGCCAACCAACCTGCAATGAATATGTAGTATGAATGAGAAACAGACCTTTATTGCTTTAAATCACTGTGATTATAGGGTTGTTTTGTTACCAAAGCATAACCCAGGTTGCCTATCCTGACTGATACAACTCTGAATTCAACTAGTGGTTAAACACTGAGTTTGATTCTTGGCTATTTCAATCCAATATGTGCAAGATATAGGAGATTCTTTCAATATATTCATATAAAGTCCCTGAAATTATATCCATTTTTTTTAAACTGATACTTTAATATTTTGAGTCTATAATTCCTCTGTTACCATTCATCCAGTGCCATCAGGAGCCTCCCTACCCTGCCATCCTCGAATTCCTCACACTCTTTATGTTGTTCCATGATAGAAACTATTCTAAGCCCCCACACAGTATTGTTTATTGAGAAATTTGTTTTTCCAGATAACTTTCTTAGCTGCTTCATCAAAGGGCACAGTACTTGATATCTCCCCTTCCCTGAGGATCTGTATCTTGAGGTTCATCATCACTTATGTTCCTTGGTTGAAATTAGCAGACACTGACTCTGTCTAACTTTCAAAAGGGGAGTTTATGGGAAGGATATTAGGGTCTTAAAGAGAAGACAGGAAGTTAGAGGACCAAACTTGGCAAGGGAAAGAAACTGGGGCAACTCCAGAAAAGAAAAAATGAAGAATCAGGAGGAAATAACTACCATAATGCTGGAATAGCTGTTGCTGCCAGAAAAGATCTCTGGCTGTTCTTTCTGACCTTGCACCACCCACTCAGACTTCAAAATCTTCCAATTAGAAGGTCTTAGATCATAATCTCACCCACTAGCAGTTCTAGGGAGTGGGAGAGGAATGGTCTGGCCTTTCAAAGTTTCACTGTTAGAGGCACAGGCTTGAAATTCCCTCCCAACACGATTATACACAGTGGGAGAAAGGTAAATCCTCAAAGAAATCAGGTTCTACCAGGGAGAAGAATTGATGCCAGTCAACGACAACACCAAAAAAGATAGTCATCTAATAGGGAAGTGAGAAAAGGAGAGAATAATATAGTACTTTTTTTTTGGCCACACCATGCAGCTTGTGGGATCTTAGTTCCCCAACCAGGGATCAAACTTGTGCCCCCTGCAACGGAAGCATGAAGTCCTAACCACTGTACAACCAGGGAATTCCCTAACATGGTCCTTAATAAAAGAAAGGTTTATGGCTACATTATCTTTTTAGTTTACTGTAGGAACTCAGGAAGTATTCACTTATGAAATTCATTTATTTTTCTTGCAGGGTCATTAGTTGAAGGCACTTTGGAATGATAAAAACCCTAATTCAAACAAGGGTCTGTCATTTACTAGATATTTTGGGGCAAGTTCCTTAATTTCTTTGAATCTCCATTACTTCCTAGAGTTATCTGAGGATTTTGAGTTAATATCTAGAGAAGGCCTGACACACACCCTGCACTAAATAAGCATTAGCTTCTATCCCCTTTGTATTAGAGTTCTCCAGAGAAAAGAACCAATAGGATGTGCTTATATGTAGAAGGAGACTTATTTTAAGGAATTGGTGATTATTCTAAGGATCACACAATTATGGAGGCCAGCAAATCCAAAATCTGCAGAGTGGACCAGCATGTTGGAGACCCAGAGAAGAGACAATGCTGAAGTTCAAGTTCGAAAGCCATCAGGCTAAAGACTCAGGAAAAATCCAATGTGTTGAAGTTCAAGTGCAAAGGCTGCCTGTTACAGAATTTCTTCTTGCTCAGAGGATGTCATTCTCTTGTTCTATTCAGGCCTTCATCTGATTGGATGAGGCCCACCCACATTATGGAGAACAATCTACTCTACCCAAAGTTCACCAAGTTAAATGTTAATGTCGAATACTAGCAGCCACTTCCGGGAAGATGGCGGAAGAGTAAGACGCGGAGATCACGTTCCTCCCCACAGATACACCAGAAATACATCTACGCGTGGAACAACTCCTACAGAGCATCTACTGAACGCTGGCAGAAGACCTCAGACCTCCCAAAAGGCAAGAAACCCCCCACGTACCTGGGTAGGGCAAAAGAAAAAACCAAACAGAGACAAAAGGACAGGGACGGGTCCTGCACCAGCGGGAGAGAGCTGTGAAGGAGGAAAAGTGTCCACACACTAGGAAGCCCCTTCGCGGGTGGAGACTTCGGGAGGCGGAGTGGGGGAGCTTGGGAGCCGCGGAGGAGAGCACAGCAACAGGGGTGCGGAGGGCAAAGCGGACAGATTCCAGAGCAGAGGATCGGGCCGACCGGAACTCGCCAGCCGAGAGGCTTGTCTGCTCGCCCGCCGGGGCGGGCGGGACTGGGAGCTGAGGCTCCGGCTTTTGTCGGAGCGCCGGGAGAGGACTGAGGTTGGCGGCGTGAACACAGCCTGCAGGGCGTTAGTGCACCGCGGCTGGACGGGAGAGAGTCCGGGGAGAAGTCTGGAACTGCCGAAGAGGCAAGAGACTTTTACGTCCCTCTTTGTTTCCTGGTGCACGAGGAGAGGGGATTAAGAACGCTGCTTGAGAGAGCTCCAGGGACGGGCGCGAGCCGCGGCTAAAAGTGCGGAGCCCAGAGACAGACATGAGACGCTAGGGCCGCTGCTGCCGCCACCGGGAGGCCTGTGTGCGAACACAGGTCACTAGCCACACGCCCTTCCGGGGAGGCTGTGCAGCCCGCCACTGCCAGGGTCCCGGGATCCAGGGACAACTCCCCCGGGAGAACGCACAGGCGCGCCTCAGGCTGCAACGTCTCGCCGGCCTCTGCCGCCGCAGGCCCACCCCACACTCCGTGCCCCTCCCTACCCCCGGGCCTGAGTGAGCCAGAGCCTCCGAATCAGCGGCTCCTTTAACCCCGTCCTGTCTGAGCAAAGAACAGACGCCCTCCGGCGACCTACACGCACAGGCGGGGCTAAATCCAAAGCTGAGCCCCTGGGAACTGTGAGAACAAAGAAGAGAAAGGGAAATCTCTCCCAGCAGCCTCAGAAGCAGCGGATTAAAGCTCCACAATCAACTTGATATACCCTGCATCTGTGGAATACCTGAATAGACAACGAATCATCCCAAATTAAGGAGCCCTGTGGATGAAAGGCGCTTGGTGCTGCAGCCAGGAGTCAGTGCTGTGCCTCTCAGGTGGGAGAGCCAACTTCAGGACACTGATCCACAAGAGACCTCCCAGCTGCACATAATATCAAACAGCAAAAATCTCCGAGAGATCTCCATCTCAACGCCAGCACCCAGCTTCACTCAACGACCAGCAAGCTACAGTGCTGGACATCCTATGCCAAACAACTAGCAAGACAGGAACACAACCCCACCCATTAGCAGAGAGGCGGCCCAAAATCATAATAAGTCTACAGACACCCCAAAACACACCACCAGACGTGGACCTGCCCACCAGAAAGACAAGATCTAGCCTCATCCACCAGAACACAGGCACTAGTACCCTCCACCAGGAAGCCTACACAACCCACTGAACCAACCTTAGCCACTGGGGACAGACACAAAAAACAACAGGAACTACGAACCTTCAGCCTGCAAAAAAGGAGACCCCAAACACAGTAAGATAAGCAAAATGAAAAGACAGAAAAACACACCGCAGATGAAGGAGCAAGATAAAAACCCATCAGACCTAACAAATGAAGAGGAAATAGGCAGTCTACCTGAAAAAGAATTCAGAATAATGATAGTAAGGTTGATCCGAAATCTTGGAGATAGAATGGACAATAGAATGGACAAATTGCAAGAATCAGTTAACAAGGACCTAGAAGAACTAAAGATGAAACAAGCAACGATGAACAACACAATAAATGAAATTAAAAGTACTCTAGATGGGATCAATAGCAGAATAACTGAGGCAGAAGAACGGATAAGTGACCTGGAAGATAAAATAGTGGAAATAACTACTGCAGAGCAGAATAAAGAAAAAAGAATGAAAAGAACTGAGGACAGTCTCAGAGACCTCTGGGACAACATTAAACGTACCAACATTCGAATTATAGGGGTTCCAGAAGAAGAAGAGAAAAAGAAAGGGACTGAGAAAATATTTGAAGAGATTATAGTTGAAAACTTCCCTAATATGGGAAAGGAAATAGTTAATCAAGTCCAGGAAGCACAGAGAGTCCCATACAGGATAAATCCAAGGAGAAATACGCCAAGACACATATTAATCAAACTGTCAAAAATTAAATACAAAGAAAACATATTAAAAGCAGCAAGGGAAAAACAACAAATAACACACAAAGGAATCCCCATAAGGTTAACAGCTGATCTTTCAGCAGAAACTCTGCAAGCCAGAAGGGAGTGGCAGGACATATTGAAAGTGTTGAAGGAGAAAAACCTGCAACCAAGATTACTCTACCCAGCAAGGATCTCATTCAGATTTGATGGAGAAATTAAAACCTTTACAGACAAGCAAAAGCTGAGAGAGTTCAGCACCACCAAACCAGCTCTACAACAACTGCTAAAGGAACTTCTCTAGGCAAGAAACACAAAAGAAGGAAAAGACCTACAATAACAAACCCAAAACAATTAAGAAAATGGGAATGGGAACACACATATCGATAATTACCTTAAATGTAAATGGACTAAATGCTCCCACCAAAAGACACAGATTGGCTGAATGGATACAAAAACAAGACCCATATATTTGCTGTCTACAAGAGACCCACTTCAGACCTAGAGACACATACAGACTGAAAGTAAGGGGATGGAAAAAGGTATTTCATGCAAATGGAAACCAAAAGAAAGCTGGAGTAGCAATTCTCATATCAGACAAAATAGACTTTAAAACAAAGACTATTAGAAGAGACAAAGAAGGACACTACATAATGATCAAGGGATCGATCCAAGAGGAAGATATAACAATTGTAAATATTTATGCACCCAACATAGGTGCACCTCAATACATAAGGCAAATACTGACAACCATAAAAGGGGAAATCGACAGTAACACATTCATAGTAGGGGACTTTAACACCCTACTTTCACCAATGGACAGATCATCCAAAATGAAAATAAATAAGGAAACACAAGCTTTAAATGATACATTAAATGAGATGGAGTTAATTGATATTTATAGGACATTCCATCCAAAAACAACAGAATACACATTTTTCTCAAGTGCTCATGGAACATTCTCCAGGATAGATCATATCTTGGGTCACAAATCAAGCCTTGGTAAATTTAAGAAAATTGAAATTGTATCAAGTATCTTTTCCGACCACAACGCTATGAGACTCGATATCAATCACAGGAGAAGATCTGTAAAAAATACAAACACATGGAGGCTAAACAATACACTACTTAATAACGAAGTGATCACTGAAGAAATCAAAGGGGAAATCAAAAAATACCTAGAAACAAATGACAATGGAGACACGACGACTCAAAATCTATGGGATGCAGCAAAAGCAGTTCTAAGAGGGAAGTTTATAGCAATACAATCCCACCTTAAGAAACAGGAAACATCTCGAATAAACAACCTAACCTTGCACCTCAAGCAATTAGAGAAAGAAGAACAAAAAAACCCCAAAGTTAGCAGGAGGAAAGAAATCATAAAAATCAGATCAGAAATAAATGAAAAAGAAATGAAGGAAACGATAGCAAAGATCAATAAAACTAAAAGCTGGTTCTTTGAAAGGATAAACAAAATTGATAAACCATTAGCCAGACTCATCAAGAAAAAAAGGGAGAAGACTCAAATCAATAGAATTAGAAATGAAAAAGGAGAAGTAACAACTGACACTGCAGAAATACAAAAGATCATGAGAGATTACTACAAGCAACTCTATGCCAATAAAATGGACAACCTGGAAGAAATGGACAAATTCTTAGAAAGGCACAACCTGCCAAGACTGAATCAGGAAGAAATAGAAAATATGAACAGACCAATCACAAGCACTGAAATTGAAACTGTGATTAAAAATCTTCCAACAAGCAAAAGCCCAGGACCAGATGGCTTCACAGGCGAATTCTATCAAACATTTAGAGAAGAGCTATCACCTATCCTTCTCAGACTCTTCCAAAATATAGCAGAGGGAGGAACACTCCCAAACTCATTCTACGAGGCCACCATCACCCTGATACCAAAACCAGACAAGGATGTCACAAAGAAAGAAAACTACAGGCCAATATCACTGATGAACATAGATGCAAAGATCCTCAACAAAATACTAGCAAACAGAATCCAACAGCACATTAAAAGGATCATACACCATGATCAAGTGGGGTTTATTCCAGGAATGCAAGGATTCTTCAATATACGCAAATCAATCAACGTGATACACCATATTAACAAATTGAAGGAGAAAAACCATATGATCATCTCAATAGATGCAGAGAAAGCTTTTGACAAAATTCAACACCCATTTATGATAAAAACCCTGCAGAAAGTAGGCATAGAGGGAACTTTCCTCAACATAATAAAGGCCATATATAACAAACCCACAGCCAACATCGTCCTCAATGGTGAAAAACTGAAAGCATTTCCACTAAGATCAGGAACAAGACAAGGTTGCCCACTCTCACCACTCTTATTCAACATAGTTTTGGAAGTTTTAGCCACAGCAATCAGAGAAGAAAAGGAAATAAAAGGAATCCAAATCGGAAAAGAAGAAGTAAAGCTGTCACTGTTTGCAGATGACATGATACTATACATACAGAATCCTAAAGATGCTACCAGAAAACTACTAGAGCTAATCAATGAATTTGGTAAAGTAGCAGGATACAAAATTAATGCACAGAAATCTCTGGCATTCCTATACACTAAGGATGAAAAATCTGAAAGTGAAATCAAGAAAACACTCCCATTTACCATTGCAACAAAAAGAATAAAATACCTAGGAATAAACCTACCTAAGGAGACAAAAGACCTGTATGCAGAAAATTATAAGACACTGATGAAAGAAATTAAAAATGATACAAATAGATGGAGAGATATACCATGTTCTTGGATTGGAAGAATCAACATTGTGAAAATGACTCTACTACCCAAAGCAATCTACAGATTCAATGCAATCCCTATGAAACTACCACTGGCATTTTTCACAGAACTAGAACAAAAAATCTCACAATTTGTATGGAAACACAAAAGACCCCGAATAGCCAAAGCAATCTTGAGAACGAAAAATGGAGCTGGAGGAATCAGGCTTCCTGACTTCAGACTATACTACAAAGCTACAGTAATCAAGACAGTATGGTACTGGCACAAAAACAGAAATATAGATCAATGGAACAGGATAGAAAGCCCAGAGAAAAACCCACGCACATATGGTCACCTTATCTTTGACAAAGGAGGCAGAAATGTACAGTGGAGAAAGGACAGCCTATTCAACAAGTGGTGCTGGGAAAACTGGACAGCTACATGTAAAAGTATGAGATTAGATCACTCCCTAACACCATACACAAAAATAAGCTCAAAATGGATTAAAGACCTAAATGTAAGGCCAGAAACTATCAAACTCTTAGAGGAAAACATAGGCAGAACACTCTATGACATAAATCACAGCAAGATCCTTTTTGACCCACCTCCTAGAGAAATGGAAATAAAAACAAAAGTAAACAAATGGGACCTAATGAAACTTAAAAGCTTTTGCGCAGCAAAGGAAACCATAAAGAAGACCAAAAGACAACCCTCAGAATGGGAGAAAATATTTGCAAATGAAGCAACTGACAAAGGATTAATCTCCAAAATTTATAAGCAGCTCATGCAGCTTAATAACAAAAGAACAAACAACCCAATCCAAAAATGGGCAGAAGACCTAAATAGACATTTCTCCAAAGAAGATATACAGAGTGCCAACAAACACATGAAAGAATGCTCAACATCACTAATCATGAGAGAAATGCAAATCAAAACTACAATGAGATATCATCTCACACCAGTCAGAATGGCCATCATCAAAAAATCTAGAAACAATAAATGCTGGAGAGGGTGTGGAGAAAAGGGAACCCTCTTACACTGTTGGTGGGAATGTAAATTGATACAGCCACTGTGGAGAACAGTATGGAGGTTCCTTAAAAAGCTACAAATAGAACTACCATATGACCCAGCAATCCCACTACTGGGCATATACCCTGAGAAAACCATAATTCAAAAAGAGTCATGTACCAAACTGTTCATTGCAGCTCTATTTACAATAGCCCAGAGATGGAAACAACCTAAGTGTCCATCATCGGATGAATGGATAAAGAAGATGTGGCACATATATACAATGGAATATTACTCAGCCACAAAAAGAGACGAAATTGAGCTATTTGTAATGAGGTGGATAGACCTAGAGTCTGTCATACAGAGTGAAGTAAGTCAGAAAGAGAGAGACAAATACCGTATGCTAACACATATATATGGAATTTAAGAAAAAAAAATGTCATGAAAAACCTAGGGGTGAAACAGGAATAAAGACACAGACTTACTAGAGAATGGACTTGAGGCTATGGGGAGGGGGAAGGGTAAACGGTGACAAAGCAATAAAGAGGCATGGACATGTATACACTACCAAACGTAAGGTAGATAGCTAGTGGGAAGCAGCCGCATAGCACAGGGAGATCAGCTCGGTGCTTTGTGACCGCCTGGAGGGGTGGGATAGGGAGGGTGGGAAGGAGGGTGACGCAAGCAGGAAGAGATATGGGAACATATGTATATATATAACTGATTCATTTTGTTGTGAAGCTGAAACTAACATACCATTGTAAAGCAATTATGCTCCAATAAAGATGTTTAAAAAAAAAATGTTAATGTCATCCAAAAACATTCCCACATAAACATCCAGAATAATGTATGGCTACATATCTGGGCATTGTGGTCCAGCCAAGTTGACACATAAAATTAAAAGTGGTCAAATAATAGCAATTTCAGGGATGAGATCACACCCTGAGAGATGCTATTTTTCAGGAAAACAGTTTTCCTTCTTTCTCTGCATTCACTAAAGCACTTTATAAGGCTGTTAAAACCAGGTGGGGAAGGGCTGCCAGTGATTGGGCCTATGGGAATGATAGGAATGGCAGGTGTGAGACATGAAAATGTAGGTCCCAGAGGTTAGGTACTCAAGCTTTAGAAGAGGCTCACCCCCACGGAGTCCTCTGCTGTGGCAAGAAAAAGATATGGTTAGACCCCCAAAGAAAATAATAACGTTCATCAATACCAATTCCTATCAGCAAATCTTGAACCTGATCAAAAATGAGCTGATCATGGGCTTCCCTGGTGGCACAGTGGTTGAGAGTCCGCCTGCCGGTGCAGGGGACACGGGTTCGTGCCTCGGTCCGGGAAGATCCCACATGCCGCGGAGCGGCTGGGCCCGTGAGCCACGGCCGCTGAGCCTGCGCGTCCGGAGCCTGTGCTCCGCAACGGGAGAGGCCACAACAGTGAGAAGCCCGCGTACCACAAAAAAAAAAATGAGCTGACCATCTGCAAGCTTGTGACTATCTACTCTTAGAACAATGCCAGAATAGCACTTTGGCGCACTGCCCGTGGACACATATAAGCAAAATATTTGTGGCCAATATTCAAATCCTCATGATGACATAGGTGAGAATGATAAGATTTCTGCAAGGACTTCTCAGAAGATAGATTAAATGCAAAGAGACTAATGGCTATATGTAACATGGCACATACCTGGAGATGAATGAATGTTCAAAATTAAGATTCTCATGAAACACATGCCCAGGCTAAACACAGACAGTGTCCACAAGAGACTGTTGGATGACCATGCTGAGGCTACCTGTGCTATGAGGAGCAGCTACAGGCCAAGAATGAAAAGATCATCCAGACTCTGTCCAAGAAGGAAGAAACTAAGAAATAAATCTCCTCTTATCTGTACATAGTAGCGTCAACAATAGATGATCCAAAAAACTCAAGCCTTTACCTGGGGATTAAATGGTTAAAAGAAAGAGACAGAACACCTAAGGAATTTAATAAGTGATCAGAATAATATCACTAAATAAAAATTAATTTAATATTTAGGTTTAACCGTATGAAATTGCTATTTTTTAAATTAAATTAAATTTTTTTTGGCCACACTGCATGCAGGATCTTAGTTCCCTGACCAGGAATCGAACCCGTACCCCTGCATTGGGAGTGCAAAGTCTTAACCACTGGACTGCCAGGGAAGTCCCTGAAATTGCTATTATTTAACAACTTTTAACCTACAACAATGGCCGTTTCTTATGGTTCTGTTTAATATGTGTAGGAGTCAAGGTGAAGTCAAGATACAATCAGCAGACAGGAAAACTCTGCCCTATAAGTTATTATATTCTCATTCTAAGTCTAAGGAGATATAGCTGCTAATTGTGAAAGGGAAGCAGAATTGAAAATTTTGTTTTTATTGTTTTTTTTGTTTGTTTTTGGCCATGCTGTGCGGCTTGCGGGATCTTAATTCCCCTACCAGGAATTGAACCCTCACGCTCAGCAGTGAAAGCATGGAGTCCTAACCGCTGGAATGCCAGGGAATTTTCTGAAAATTTTAATACTGACAATTCAAAATTATAAAATCAGGGCCTTGAGATCAGTAGAACAGCTATTAAAGATTGTGCTGGTGCAAAGTGTAATATGTATCATGCATAATTATACAATGGAAAGAATTCTCTTTTCTCTTGCACATAGGACAAGTGGTTTGGCTAAACAAAGATAAGATTCTTTGAGGGCAAGGGCTGGGGGTTGGGGGAGAAAAATACTTATGCATGTATATGTATATTTGGTGTACGTGTGTGTGTATAAATATAGGAGTGTGTGAGTTTATGTGTGTAAGTGTATTATGTGTGTGCACACTTATGTACATGGGTAGCTATGTATGTGTGTGTGTAAGTGTAGGTATAGGTATATGTGAGGTAACATTTTCCAGTCATGACATTTACAATATTACAAAGAAGAGAAAACTTAGTCCTCGTCATCTTATTACTGTAGGTCTAGGTGCTGTACTGACTAGGTGTATGTGAGGTAACCTTTTCCAGTCATGATATAAATGAGATTCCAAAGAGAAAGGTTATGCCTCATTACCTCATTACCGTTGGTCTAGGTGCTGTCCTAAGGTCTCCCCTGGACATCCAAGACATTGCAGAATTGAGAATGATGGGAAATAGACTGAAGTCTGAAATAAGTCCATCTTCCTCCTTTCACCTTCCCCTTTCCACTTCTTCACTCTCTCTTTTCCTCCTCTCCTTTCCAGAAGTATGGGAATAGGGAAAACCTTTCATATGGGAGATGCTGACTGCCCTAAGGGAGAAGCTGCTCCTGCTCTAGTTAACTCACAATTTTTGCATCTTCTCCCTTGGCCTATGACTTCTTCTGGAAACTGATGCACTAGCTCCTCCTGGTATATGAGACCTGATGAGATTTACCAGGATAACTGCTTTACCAGGTTTTGTGTGTGTGTGTGTGCTTTGTCACACAGCTTTCAATTTTTCTCAGTTGTGTATATTCATTTCAAATAAGGAGGCTTAATTTGTAAATTGTTAATTAACCAAGATAAGAAAAGAATAATTAATTCTACAAAGCCTAAAGGCTTGAATCTAAGGTATTCTTAAGAACTGTATCATATGTTTCTCCAAAGCACTTATCATCTAAGCTTATTACTTCACAAAGATCTTTTAAGCTTTGCAAATATCATTCACAAACTGAAAGATTAGATTCAGGGAAGTAGAGAATAGCCAAAGTCCAAGAAAATATCCTTGATCTGGATAACTCTACAATGTTTTGGAAGCAGTACAAAGAAAAATGCATAATACTAGTGTTGGCCTACAATGCCCAGATTATGAGTCTGATTACTGCCTTAATCACCTCACTTTCTATTCATACTATTAGGGGATATTTGACAAAAATGAATTTGAATTAATACAAGGTGTAACAAATTCAAAAGAGGCAAACTTCTCTTTAACTTAACAGGTATTTAGCATCTAATATACACCAAGTAGTGCAGGAGAAATAAAATTAATATAAAAGAGTAAAGCTTTAAGGAGTTCAAAATGTTTTCTGGGAAGTGGAAATTCCAATTTTGGTAGCATCCCTATGAAGTCTTGGTTCAAAAAGTTCCACCAAAGCCAGACATTCCAACATACTTAACTCATGGCTTTTGAGACTGCTTTAAAAACACCTATGCCAGGAACATGAACACACCTACGAAAGAAACAAGGGAAGTAACCATCAAAGAAACCTTGTGGACCCCTGCTTGGGTTCTGCAAATATTGAAAAAACAACCACCTTGAGTTCAAGGAGGACAGAAATGAGTACTCTCTGAACCAGTCTGTCTCAACACGTAGGCGTTCCAACCCCAACCTGCTCTTGCAGCTCTCCTTCCTTCCATCATGATCCTGGATCCTAGATTACTCAGCCAACACTGCTTCCCTGGAAATCAGTCCTCTTTGGCATAATAGGCTGACAGGACTTGATTTTGCTATTACAGGTTTCCTTTCCCTTTTGATTCCACAGATTCCCATCACAGCATCTGATTCTACTTGAATGGGCATGCATTGTTGGAAATTTGACACTGGAGGCAAATAAATAGAGATGGCCTGGTGCCTGGTCAACAAAACTACACTGTTGTCCCTGAATAGATAGAACAAGAGAAACTAAAGATTTGGCTTTTATCCTTGAGGAGCCTACATATAGAGGAGAAAAAATATGTGTACATGTATTATTTTACATTATATATAAATATGAAAGAACTCAAGTATAATTAGAGGAACAAGAAATAACACTGTCAAATAAAAATTGCCATGGAAAAGGGGGTAAAAGAATGATCAAAATGATGTGAAATAAACATGAGGAGGCTTCCTGAACGAAGAGAAGTACATTCAAGATACAGAAAATGGGTTAGGCAAAAAGGCATGAAAACATAGTTCATTAAGTTTTAGGCAATCATAATTTTTATATTCTTAAAAAGCATATAGGGCTTCCCTGGTGGCGCAAGTGGTTGAGAGTCCGCCTGCCGATGCAGGGGACACGGGTTCGTGCCCCGGTCCGGGAAGATCCCACATGCCGCGGAGCGGCTGGGCCCGTGAGCCATGGCCGCTGAGCCTGCGCGTCCGGAGCCTGTGCTCCGCAAAGGGAGAGGCCACAACAGTGAGAGGCCCGCGTACCGCAAAAAAAAGAAAAAAAAAAAAAAAAAAAAAAGCATATAGCAGTTCTAGAATAAAACAAATTCTGGAGAAGGATGTTTATTTATTTATTTATTTATATTTCTCTTTGATTTGATGGAGAAGGAAAACAGGAATAATACAGATATAGAAGAGAATTTTAATTCTGAGTAGTAGTTTTGATTATGAATCCTAGATTTTAAATGAAATCAATATTGGCATTATCTAAGTCTAAACTCACGAATGTCACTAAACCTGTAGCACTGACACAACCTTATTTGGGAAGAATGCTTAGAGTATTTTACTCCTCTCCCTTCTTTTTAAATAGTATCTTAAAAATCTAATAAATATTTATGTTGTACATTTTATAAAAATAGATGGTTATGTGAAGAGCATAAATTTCATCTCATTACATGGACGAACACTGTAAGGCTTAGAACAGTCCAAAGTGAGGACTGCCACAGGATTGAATAAATTTCACAGCCACAGGATTGAATAATTTCAATCTACAGGATTGAATACACTTCCATTAGTGGAAATGTTCAAAAATGACTATTAAAGTCCTTATTGAGTCTGTTACAATATTGCTTCTTTTTTTTTTTTTATGTTTTGGTGTTTTGGCTGCAAGGCATGTGGTATCTTAACTCCCCGACCAGGGATCAAATCCGCACCCCCTGCACTGGAAGGCAAAGTCTTAACCACTGGACCGCCAGGGAAGTCCCATTAAGGGCACTTCTAACTTTGATCCTGTGATTTCATGGCTCTAGCTGAGAGATTTCCATATGAGCAATCATCTTTATTCATGCAGAGTCTTCAACAGAGGTAAATATTCCACTTTATTCTAGCAATGAGCTACATAACCGTCTATGTCCTTCCCAAGAACACCACCAGGGATTCTCGGCATTGCCTAGCATTTCACAAAGTTTGGCTCTGGAAGCATCTGTGTCACAGTTGCGGGAATGATTACTAAACTTTTAGATTCCTAGGCCCCACCTCAGACCTACAAAAGAAGAATCTTTATGGGTGAATCCCAGACACCTACATGTTTAACAAGCTTTCCAAGTGACTGATATAACACTGTAATTTGCGAACCATTGCTCTAATCTTTGACATTCCTGCTGTAAAGGGAGAACAGTGAGGACTATTTGCAGTTATGATGGCAGTTGTAGAGTCATCCGTTCCTTAAGGAGTGAGTTAAGCTTGAAAATATCTCAAACATCATTTAAGCATTCAACCACCTTTGGAGAGTAAACTTACAGCATATAAAATGTTCCATGGTCTTTTCCTTACAAAAGACAATTTTCTACTTTCATGGACATTACAATTACTAACAGTAATCTTTCTTATAATTCTTTTTCTCACCAAAGAGTGAGAAAGGTGAATAAGGCCTCAGTTATCAGCAGTGTCTGGTCAAGATTTGAATCTATAAATATTTTAGCCTTTTTCATTTCTATTTGATATCAGAAAAGAACACAGTATTCAGATCATATTTGCAACCTAAACCACAGAACATGAGTTAAGAAATCCAAGGAAATCACCTCACTTATCTCCATTTTACTGTAAAAATAATTAGCTATTTGGTTGTATTACCAAACCATAACTGCTTTATCATCTGTCCTATAGTTTATAATGGCATTAACAAAATTGAAGATCCTAGACTCTCACCTACTATTTTTTCCATTACAGTTTTTTTAACTATATGGCAAAGATTTAGCTATTAGTAGTAAAAATATGGCTAAACTGGGCTAATTGAGAGAAAGCTAGTCCAAATTAATTTAAAAATTGATCATTAAGGCTTTTATAAAATATTATTTTCAATAATATATAAGATATCAAATTTAAAATATGAAATGCTAATAGTGAGCATAAATAATCTTTTTAGGCACATGAAAGTAAAGAAAAATAATTAATATTACTTAAGTTTTTGCAGATTTATTCTATAAATAGACCAGGTCCAAATCCTGTCTAAATTCTCACAAATTCCAAATAAAAAGTTTTGAATTTGCACTATGTATCTGCCTTTTGGATATTAATCATCAAATTATTGTGTAGATTAGATACCTTTCATGCCTACCTCAACTTATCATCTAAGGATATTTTTTATTAGACTAAGTTAAAAATACTCTTTAGACAGAAAATGTATTTTTATTCTTTAAGTAATTACTATAATACCCCTTAGGTACAAATCAAACATAAAGAAAATGTTAACATTTAAAGGTTACAAAATTTTCCCACAGGAAATATTTGAAAAGATCACTTCAATTTATAAGAATACATTTTGCCAAAGTTAGAAACATAATTTACAAATTCTAAATTTTAATTGGCTGCTAAAACCTAAGTTTCACTTATTCTAGAAAAGGAGTAGTTTTGGTTTGGGAGGCTAAACAAGATCATAAAAGAAAATAATTATTCATAGGAAATACTCTATTAGAACCCCATTTTAGGGGACCAGCAAAGTAAAATATTCTGAAAAGAATATATGTTTTGTTAGAAGTGTGTTAAAATATGTCCTAAGTAAATAAGTAGTGTTTCTTTGGTTATATAACTTGATTTAACCACTCAGATAATGACAGAACTAAAATGGGGCAGAGAGTAAGGTAGTGTAGTATGATATTGGTAGACAAAATCATACAAATCTTGGAGGCAGAAAGCCCTTGTTTGGGCATGGACATATATACACTACCAAATGTAAAATAGATAGCTAGTGGGAAGCAGCCGCATAGAACAGGGAGATCAGCTGGGTGCTTTGTGACCACCTAGAGGGGTGGGATAGGGAGGGTGGGAGGGAGACGCAAGAGGGAGGAGATATGGGGACATATGTACATGTATAACTGATTCACTTTGTTATAAAGCTGAAACTAACACACCACTGTATAGCAATTATACTCCAATAAAGATGTTAAAAAAAAAAAAGAAAGCCCTTGTTTGTAATCCTACTCTGTCACATGACAGCTGTATCACTTTGGACAATTTACATCATCTCTCTAAGCCTAGGCTTCCCCCTTTGTAAATAGGGATAAACAGTATCTACTTTCTAGAGTTTTTATGGAGACTAAATGAAATAACAACCTCAATGCACTTAGGACCAGAATTACTGTATATGAAGCCTTCAATATATATTAACCATTATACACACACACACACACACACACACACACACACACACACAATATATATGCCTGTGCATGAAAACTCCAGAAAAAAATATAAAGGTATACACAATAAATTGTTACTAAGTTCTGAGAAATAAAAAATGGATTCTAAATAAATCCATGTAATAGAATATTATAGACATTACATGGTCATTAAAAATCATATTTTTAAAAAATAATAAGTAACATAGGGAAATGGTAATGTTATAATGTTAAGTTAAAAAGCAATACATAAAGCCATAGATTCTGTGAAAAAAATGTATGCATAAGAAAAAATATTGGAAGGAAATGCCTCAAAATGTCCAGTGGTACTCTCTGTTTGGGGCATTATAGACAGTATTACACATGGTTGGATTTCCATCATCGTGGTCACTGTCCTTCTGACATACTCCTGTTCATTCAAGTCCTTTAAAAAGTATTGATTTTTGATGCCCCTAATTGACCATAATATTCCACATGTGTTTTAATACAGTAGCCACCAACACATAGATTGAAGCCATGAGAATGCATGACGTTGGTAAAAGTGAGTATGAATAAAGAAGAAAGACTATGATCCACAAACAGAAAAAGGACAAGAACCTCAAAAATATGCATTAGGGATGTAAAAAGCAAGAGGCGCACACAAATAAAAGCTGAAAAGAAATGATTAAAAATGTAAAATAAAAACCAAACTAGAGCTGATGAAGAAGCCGTGTATGGAGTTTTTAAAGAAGGAAGGGGGTTGACGGTGCTAGATGTCTAGTAAGGTAAGACATGCAATGAATTCAAGGCAAGGATACAAGGACACAGCACACACTGCTGATAGGAATCTGATATAATTCTCCATTTTTTCCTATCAACCTGGAATAACTGATCTCCCCTTTCTTTACGGCCCCATTTTATAAAACCTATAACATTTAATTGCATTTTGTACTCTTCATGTATAACTCTCCGTTTGGTGTACAAGGTGTCTGAGGATAGGGACCCAGTCTGACTAATCTCTATTCTCATTAGTCTCTAGCTTCCATCACAGGACCTGACTCATGGTAGGTAGTTAAGAGATGTTTGTTAAATGAATGCATAAGGACCAGACTTCCTGTTCCAATACATGTTATTCTAGGTAAAATTGACAAAATTCACCCCAAATTTGAATGTCATAATGCAAAGAAATTAAGCCAGAAGAAATTATTTCCTTTATGAAATTCTGATAATGTCTGTGTAATCAGATATAAAAGTGGGTACATATGCTATGCATATCCACAAATATTTATGCTGTCCAGACGTTCCTTCTATTTTGTTATTTTAATTCTCTCAGGGTATTTTCCTTTTTTCAAGTCTCTATTTATCACTTCATCATTCTTTGAATATAAATTTTAAAAAGCTATCCAAAGCTGCCTAGTCAGTTTAAGACAGTCACACCCTCAGCAGTTCAGCTGGACATATGACTAAAACCATGTCTAACAAGTTGATTGAAATTGATGAAAGTGGAAAAAGTATAAATTCAGTTGGTATTTGAAGAAGTGGGAAAGTAAAACATGAGTAGGCTTTAAAGTATATTTTTAATGTCTTCATATTTCCTAAACTGTAATTTTAATGAATCATCAGAAATTATTGTGTCTGTATGTACTATTCAGGGAATCTCAGGAAAAGTACAGTCATCACTGGGCGGTCGGGAAAACAGGTATAAGATTTTATGATACCTTTTCCGTGAGAGCCAACGTACCCCCAGTGTCAGCATTATGTGGTGTGATTCTTCCGGGACTGAACACCACCTGAAGAGTGAACCAAGCCAGCTCCTTCAAAAAACTTGACAAGTTTCTTCAAATATGCCAAAATTGCACCATTATTCCTTTGTTTGCTCCTGAAAATACTGAAATGAAGACAATTTCTCTTATTATGCATTACTACCCTTTATGTGCTATATCAGTGGTACTCAACCAGGGCAATTTTGCCCCCCAGAGGACATTGGCAATATCTGGCGACATTTTTGATTATCACAACTCAGGGTGGTGAGGAGGGCTGCCACAAGCATCTAGATGATAAGGGCCAGGGATGTTGCTAAACATCCTGTAACGCACAGGATGCCCCCACCCCAACAAAGAATTATCCAGTCCCAAATGTCAATAGTGCTAAGGTTAAAACACCCTGTGCTAAAAGATAGAATGTGTACAACATTCTGAGAACCCTATCCATCTTTTGAGGCTCAACTAAGCTACCAGCCCTGTCATGAGGCTTTCTCAGATCAATTCACAATGACATCTTCACAGCTTAGACTTTCCATAATTTAGGTTTCATTTGATGATGACCCATCTCAAAGAGTTTTCTGAGGAATCAAATGTTCAGTATTCACTGCTGTTACATCTTACTCGCCTTTTCGTAATTTGCCTGTGTTCTATGACAATAGTACTAGATAGTTTTATAAATCAAGAGACTCACTATTATGTTACTTTCTCTTTCCAAATTGTCTGTTTTGTTTGCTTGTTTTACTTTTCCAGGATCTTTACAGTAATACTGGTTTCAGAAATAATAAGTTTTGAAGTGGGAAAGAGTAACTAATTATCCCATTGTTTTTCCAGCTAAAATGTTTGGGTGATATTTCTAGTAACCCATATTGTTAATGTCTGTTGTTTGGTGATTCAAATAAGAATAAAAACAAACAAAAAGGCTATGCTTTTTGGCCTCTGATCAATCATGTAATTCTCCTCCAATTTAAAGTTTGAAGATTTGGTTTGTTATTTCAAATACCAGGAATTCACACCCCCATGGGCCAGTAGTGGAAGGAATGGGAGACATGAAAAAAAAAGTTCTGAATTAAAGTCAACAGTTAAATAGAATTCATTAGCACTACTCTTATGAAACATGTGATTTTCTTGAAAAAGAAAGGTATTTTAATAAGTCACTGCCATCTTTTTTTCCCCCTGATTCTTGAAAGTCCTTTAATGTGTTGGTCATGTACAACCATAGAACCTCCAAGTGCACATGGAAGTTTGTCAAGGATATAAATCGTTATGCAAGGTGATAGTAAGACTTACAATAATTATTCTCAATTGACTTACCCTTTTTTTTTTTTAAGCTAGCTAGATAGCCAGGTTACTTGGTTGTACATTTCTAAGAAAGGAAAGGCCAGGATGAAAAGGTCTCAATTTTGCCTAAGACTGAAGGGGATGGTGGTAGAGTCACTAGCAGAGGCCAGCTAGAAGATTTCAGTTTTCATACTGAACTGAAACCTGCTTTCCTGTTACTGCCATGCTGCTCTCCTTCTGAAGCAACCCAAACCAAGTCCAATCAGTCTTCCACAGAAAATTCCTTCAGATACTTAAAGACAGCTGCCCTATTCTTCCCTTCTTCTCTTCGAACTCATTTTGATACATGAAATGTCTATTCTAACAAAAGACAGAACAAATTCAGAGAGCCAGTGCTCTGTGGTGCTGACACCTGAGTGTTATCCAAGAGTGAGCAGTCTGTCTTTCAAGATTTAAGTGCAATTTGACTTGAACTACAATCCCCATATGTTGGAGGGTGCCACCTACAGCTGTCCTCGGGGATTCTTAGATGGGGAGGGGAATTGAAGATTCACTTTTCTCCTGGTTACCCCTGGCTCTGAGCTTATGTTTTCAGTGAGTATTCAGTCTTACTTGATTATCACCTTCTGTGAATGTTCTCTTTCCCTTCTGTCTTTAGCACTAATTCTAAAATTAAATAGTAGACATCCTTGTTCTTAAAAGTCCTTTCACCCTCCTGTTTAATCCTCTGCCCTTTTAAATGCTCTCCCATAGATTTCACCCATTCTTTTAGCTCCAGCATCAACACATGACATTCGTAGCCTTGAACTCCAGCCTGTCTCATTACCTCCTACGAGACAGGGTCCGGTTTCAGCACATTTGCATTATCAACGGTACCACTACCACATTCGTCAACTTGGCTCAAAACCACTTTAGTGCATTCAGGTGTTCCTTTCTTTGCCATCAAGTACTGCCCATTCTTACTTTAAATTATAACTTACATATAACCCGACTCCTTCATTTGCAAATGCTGGTTGTCTTTCACCACATATGTGGCTTCTGCTTTCAGTCTGTGTCTGATGGAAGCCCTCACACCACTGCCGGATTCAGCTTTCAAAGACAGGGCATCCATAGTCCCCCTCTGTTTCAAACCTCTGACCAGATCCTGCTGGTTTAAGTCCCACCTCTTTCAGGACAGTATCATATCAGCTTGCTTCTCCAACAAGCCAACTCAACATTTCCCAATACCAAACCACTATTTTCTTATTAGTCCTCCTCCAAGGAAACACATATTTCTGCTTCCACACTTGGTTCATAATTTCCCCCAGTGTTAGCTTGCTAGCACTACCACAACAAAGGACCACAAAATGGGTGAGTTAAACAACAGAAATGTATTTTCTCATAATTCTGGAGGCTAGAATTTCCTCTTCTTATAAGGATAGCGGTCATATTGAAGTAGGCCCCACCCTAATGACCTCATTTTAACATTATCTCATTAAAATCCCTATCTCCAAATGTAGTCACATTCTGAGGTTTTGGGGGTTAGGAGTTTAACATATGAATTTGAGGGGGATACAATTCAGTCCATAACACCCACCTAAGTTTTCTTCTTCCTCCTTCTCCTTTCCAAATCCCAAACAATATTTAAGGCCACATTAAAATCCCACTTCCAGTTCTTTACCACTTAATCATTCTAGCTCAACTTTCTTTTTCCTCTAAGTTCCAACCTCATTCACTCTGGTACTTGTATAGCTTCACCTTCATGGGTGCAGGTCTTCTATCTCCAGAAAGTTTAAGCTCATTTAAGTTCTCTTAAGTTCTTGGTAAGTGCTGACTGAATTTGGATTCGGAACTCAAAAAGACTGTTTCCTCAATTTGAATTGTCTTTTTGTTAAGGTTTTTTCAGGTCTTATTTACTGCAATATTGCTTTCATTAGTAACAGGTGAGTTCCTAAGTAGGAAGGAGCCACTACTCTGTTACTGACTAAAAGGTACTGGTTCAAGACTTTGTGAAGAAGGGAAATTTCTCTTCCACATAAGCACACGTGAGACCTCTCCCCTAATTTACACTTAAACTTAAATTTCTTTTCGTTAATATTTTTGCTCTCCTCTTAAATAGCTTCTTCAAACGTATTTTTTCCAGGATCATTATGACCAACGACCATAAAATACAGTGTAAGAATCTCACTCAAATGCTTTCTTGTGTGCTGATACTCAGTTGAGGTCTTTTAACTTGAAAAGGTCAGCATTTACCTCATGAATATAATCCAAATTAACATTTACAGTGCACTTATATGTACTGTATATGTGTATTAAAATTGGTCATTTCATCCTTAACAAACCTATAAATGCATACTATAATTCCCCCTATGTTGTATTTGAGGAAATTAAGGCATAAACATGTTAAATAACTTGCCCAAAATATCATGGTAAATTAAGACAAAGAAGTCTGACATTAGTGCCAAATGGCTTAACTACTATGTATGGTTCCATGCACAGATAGAAAAGACATCATTCACTCTTCCACCCTGCCCCCCACCCCTTAAACCCTAATTTAAAATTCATAATTACAAATAATTTTCTAATGCAAATCACATATTCTTTGGATAAGGATTTTCAATTATAGAAAAATAACTGTTCTTTCCAATACGCTCACCTTGTGTTTCAATCAGTTGAGCAGTGTGTATGAAAAAAAACTTGACCTGATTTTCATGTTCGTGGGCTCTGTGGTTTGCTCTGCAATCAGTTCTTCCTTGTTAAACCAGACATCAGGCCTGTACGTGTGTGATTATGCTGCCCCCAAGTGACAGATATTGTGAACTGCAAGTAGGGTGGACTGCTAGCTGAGACTATGAAGCTCAACGCAGAGGAGCTGAGAGTAGCTACCCCACAACTGTTCACTGACCACTTTCAAACCCACTTTTACCTGTGACCTCAAAAAGCCAATGCAGTTTTCACATGTAGTTAACTTGTTTCACAGGAGAAACAAAGTGGGAGACTATTCAATCAGTGCAGGTATTTACAGTACTGTGCATTTACAGGTTTCATACGCATTTTCAATTCAGTAGTAGGAAACATCAGAAATGCTCTCTCACGATCCTGCAGCCTGTGGAACAAAAACCACATTCACAGAAAGATAGACAAGATGAAAAGGCAGAGGGTTATGTACCAGATGAAGAAACAAGATAAAACCCCAGAAAAACAACTAAATGAAGTGGAGGTAGGCAACCTTCCAGAAAAAAGAATTCAGAATAATGATAGTGAAGATGATCCAGGACCTCGGAAAAAGAATGGAGGCAAAGATCGAGAAGATGCAAGAAATGTTTAACAAAGACCAGAAGAATTAAAGAACAAACAAACAGAGATGAACAATACAATAACTGAAATGAAAACTACACTAGAAGGAATCAATAGCAGAAAAACTGAGGCAGAAGAATGGATAAGTGACCTGCAAGACAGATTGGTAGAATGCACTGCTGAGGAACAGAATTTTAAAAAAAGAACGAGGGTCTCTGTACGCCGTGCGCTGGCAAGACGGCACCTTCTTCTGGTGCTCGGCGTGAGCTATGGCTGAGGCGATGGATTTGGGCAAAGACCCCAATGGGCCAACCCATTCCTCGACTCTGTTCGTGAGGGAGGATGGCAGCTCCATGTCCTTCTACGTGCGTCCCAGCCCGGCGAAGTGCCGGCTCTCGACGCTCATCCTGCACGGCGGCGGCACCTTGTGTCGCGTGCAGGAGCCCGGGGAGGCGGCGGCCAAGGCCTCGGGTGACTTCATTTCCGGGGCCGACCAGGCCCCAGAGACGAAGCCCGGGGCTCAGGCTGGGGACGCCGCCGCCACGGAGCCCGAGCTGCAGCCGCACACAGGGCGGATCGTCTTCACGGACGTGGCCATCTTGACCTTTGTGAAGGAACATGCCTGCTCGCCCAGCTCCGTCACCGGCAATGCCTTGTGGAAAGCGATGGAGAAGAGCTCGCTCACCCAGCACTCGTGGCAGTCCATGAAGGACCGCTATCTCAAGCGCCTGCGGGTCCTGTTGGGGAGGCCCCAGTGAGCCCCTCCTCCCAGAAACTCAAGCGGAAAACTGAGCAAGACGCCGAGGATGCTGATAGCGGGGAACCACAGAATAAGAGAACTCCAGACTTGCCTGAAGAAGAATTTGAAAAGGAAGAGATCAAGGAGAATGAAGAAGCAGTCAAAAAGATGCTTGTAGAAGCCACCCGGGAGTTTGAGGAGATTGTGGTGGATGAGAGCACTGATTTTGAAATACATATAACAATGTGTTATGATGATCCACCCACACCTGAGGAAGACTCAGAAACACAGCCTGATGAGGAAGAAGAAGAAGAAGAAAAAGTTTCCGCACCAGAGGTGGGAGCTGCCATTAAGATCATCCGGCAGTTAATGGAAAAGTTTAACTTGGATCTGTCGACAGTTACACAGGCCTTCCTAAAAAATAGTGGTGAGCTGGAGGCTACTTCCTCCTTTTTAGAGTCTGGTCAGAGGGCTGATGGGTATCCCATTTGGTCCCGACAGGATGACTTAGATTTGCAAAAAGATGATGAGGGTACCCGAGATGCACTGGTCAAAAAATTTGGTGCTCAGAATGCAGCTCGGAGGATTGAATTCCGAAAGAAATAATTGGCAAGATAATGAAAAAAAAGCTTTGGCAGATAAGGCATTAAAAAAATTTTTTTGTGACTATTGAACTTCAGAGATTTTTACATTGGAACTGACACTCATCTTTTGACCAAATGCTATTGTTGCTCTGTGAGTCCTAGATTTTGTAACCAAGCAAAGTTGGAGGATGAAAATAAAAGAAATTGGATATATTTAGAGCTGTTCCTGGCAGTATCAATGTGTTTGTAAAAGGAAAATCAAAAACAGAGAGGTTGGTTTACATAGTAATAACCGCTTTCTGGAATGGAATCCCTGCTGTATTGGTAAGAGGAGCTAGTGACAAAGTCAAAGGTGGAAAATTAGATGGGTCTTTTCAGAAAGCATAAATAAAGAGCCTCCTATCCTTTGGCAGAAGCTTCTCTAGATTATGATAGATTCCAAATCAAGAATCTAGGAATGTGGAAAGATTTAATTACAAGGCCTTTGAACATGGACTGTCCCAAACCCTTGCATACCCCAGTGAACTCTGATTTCTGGGCTGCTTTGAAAACCCCATATTCCTTTTGCCAACTTATATTTGGGGAGCCTGTTTGTTGGCTGTTCTTTTCTTCAAGTCTGTGTCAGTTAAGTCTCTAGCATGTATTTCTTTATCTACCAGCCAGTTTTGTTTAAAATGGCCATCATCAAAAAATCTAGAAACAATAAATGCTGGAGAGGGTGTGGAGAAAAGGGAACCCTCTTACACTGTTGGTGGGAATGTAAATTGATACAGCCACTGTGGAGAACAGTATGGAGGTTCCTTAAAAAGCTACAAATAGAACTACCATATGACCCAGCAATCCCACTACTGGGCATATACCCTGAGAAAACCATAATTCAAAAAGAGTCATGTACCAAACTGTTCATTGCAGCTCTATTTACAATAGCCCAGAGATGGAAACAACCTAAGTGTCCATCATCGGATGAATGGATAAAGAAGATGTGGCACATATATACAATGGAATATTACTCAGCCACAAAAAGAGACGAAATTGAGCTATTTGTAATGAGGTGGATAGACCTAGAGTCTGTCATACAGAGTGAAGTAAGTCAGAAAGAGAGAGACAAATACCGTATGCTAACACATATATATGGAATTTAAGAAAAAAAAATGTCATGAAAAACCTAGGGGTGAAACAGGAATAAAGACACAGACTTACTAGAGAATGGACTTGAGGCTATGGGGAGGGGGAAGGGTAAACGGTGACAAAGCAATAAAGAGGCATGGACATGTATACACTACCAAACGTAAGGTAGATAGCTAGTGGGAAGCAGCCGCATAGCACAGGGAGATCAGCTCGGTGCTTTGTGACCGCCTGGAGGGGTGGGATAGGGAGGGTGGGAGGGAGGGTGATGCAAGCGGGAAGAGATATGGGAACATATGTATATATATAACTGATTCATTTTGTTGTGAAGCTGAAACTAACATACCATTGTAAAGCAATTATGCTCCAATAAAGATGTTTAAAAAAAAAAAAAAAACACAAAAATTTAGAGAGTCATGGGAAAAGTCTCACTTAGTTACTAGTAATGTGTTTTTATTTATTGAGGATAGTTTTGTGCTAAGAATAGTGTTAGATTTAAAAATTAGAGGATTAATCCCTCTTTGTTGTGTTGATTTCATTATTGAAAATAAATAGAAATTTGTAAAAAAAAAAAAAAGAACGAAAAGAAATGAAGACGACTTAAGGGACCTCTGGGACAAAATTAAACACAACAACATTTGCATTATAGGGGTACCAGAAGGAGAAGAGAGAGAGAAAGGACCAGAGAAAATATTTGAAGAGATTATAGTTGAAAACTTCCCTAACATGGGAAAAGAAATAGCCACCCAAGTCCAGGAAGCAGAGAGAGTCCCATACAGGATAAACCCAAGGAGACACACGATGAGACACATAGTAATCAAATTGGCAAAAATTAAAGACAAAGAAAAGTTATTGAAAGCAGCAAAGGAAAAACGACAAATAACATACAAGGGAACTCCCATAAGGTTAACAGCAGATTTCTCAGAAGAAATTCTACAAGCCAGAAGGGAGTGGCATGATATACTTAAAGTGATGAAAGGGAAGAAACTACAACCAAGATTACTCTACCCAGCAAGGATCTCATTCAGATTCGATGGGGAAATCAAAAACTTTACAGACAAACAAAAGCTAAGACAATTCAGCACCACCAAACCAGCTCTACAGCAAATGCTAAAGGAATTTCTCAAAGTGGGAAACACAAGAGAAGAAGAAGACCTACAAAAACAAACTCAAAACAATTAAGAAAATGGTCATAGGAACATACATATCGATAATTACCTTAAACGTGAATGGATTAAATGCTCCAACCACAAGACACAGGCTTGCTGAATGGATACCAAAAAAAGACCCATATATATGCTGTCTACAAGAGACCCACTTCAGACCTAGGGACACATACAGACTGAAAGTGAGGGGATGGAAAAAGATATTCCATGCAAATGGAAATCAGAAGAAAGCAGGAGTAGCAATACTCATATCAGATAAAACAGACTTTAAAATAAAGAATGTTACAAGAGACAAGGAAGGACATTACATAATGGTCAAGTGATCAATCCAAGAAGAAGGTATGACAATTACAAATATATATGCACCCAACATAGGAGCACCTCAATACACAAGGCAACTGCTAACAGCTATAAAATAGGAAATCGACAGAAACACAATAATAGTGGGGGAATTTAACACCTCACTTACACCAATGGACAGATCATCCAAAATGAAAATAAATAAAGAAACAGAAGCTTTAAATGACACAATAGACCAGATAGATTTAATTGATATTTATAGGACATTCCAACCGAAAACAGCAGATTACACTTTCTTCTCAAGTGCGCACGGATCATTCTCCAGGATAGATCACATCTTGGGTCACAAAACAAGCCTCAGTAAATTTAAGAAAATTGAAATCATACCCAGCATCTTTTCTGACCACAACACCATGAGACTATAAATCAATTACAGGGAAAAAAATGTAAAAAACACAAACACATGGAGGCTAAACAGTATGTTACTAAATAACCAAGAGATCACTGAAGAAATCAAAGAGGAAATCAAAAAATACCTACAGACAAATGACAATGAAAACACGACGGTCCAAAACCTATGGGATGCAGCAAAAGCAGTTCTAAGAGGGAAGTTTATAGCTATACAAGCCTACCTCAAGAAACAAGAAACATCTCAAATAAATAATCTAACCTTACACCTAAAGGAACTAGAGAAAGAAGAACAAACAAAACCCAAAGTTAGCAGAAGGAAAGAAATCATAAAGATCAGAACAGAAATAAAGGAAATAGAAACAAAGAAACAATAGTAAAGATTAATAAAAGTAAAAGCTGGTTCTTTGAGAAGATAAACAAAATTGAAAAACCATTAGCCAGACTCATCAAGTAAAAGAGGGAGAGGACTCAAATCAATAAAATTAGAAATGAAAAAGGAGAAGTTACAACAGATACCGCAGAAATACAAAGCATCCTAAGAGACTACTACAAGCAACACTATGCCAATAAAAGGGACAACCTGGAAGAAAAGGACAACTTCTTAGAAAGGTATAACCTTCCAAGACTGAACCAGTAACAAATAGAAAATATGAACAGACCAATCATAAGTAATGAAATTGAAACTGTGATTAAAAATCTTCCAAGAAACAGAAGTCCAGGACCAGATGGCTTCACAGGTGAATTCTATCAAACATTTAGAGAAGAGCTAACACCCATCCTTCTCAAACTCTTCCAAAAAATTGCAGAGGAAGGAACACTCCCAAACTCATTCTATGAGACCACCATCACCCTGATACCAAAACCAGACAAAGATACTACAAAAAAAGAAAATTACAAACAAATATCACTGATGAATATAGATGCAAAAATCCTCAACAAAATACTAGCAAACAGAATCCAACAACATATTAAAAGGTTCATACACCATGATCAAGTGGGATTTATCCTAGGGATGCAAGGATTCTTCAATATATGCAAATCAATCAATGTGATACACCATATTAACAAAATGAAGAAGAAAAACCATATGATCATCTCAATAGATGCAGAAAAAAGTTTTGATAAAATTCAACACGAATTTATGATAAAAACTCTCCAGAAAGTGGGCATAGAGGGAACCTACTTCAACCTAATAAAGGCCATATACGACAAACCCACAGCAAACGTCATTCTCAATGGTGAAAGACTGAAAGCATTGCATCTAAGATCAGGAACTAGACAAGGATATCCACTCTTACCACTATTATTCAACATAGTTTTGGAAGTCCTAGCCATGGCAATCAGAGAAGAAAAAGAAATAAAAGGAAAACAAATTGGAAAAGAAGAGGTAAAACTGTCACTGTTTGCAGATGACATGATACTATACATAGAGAATCCTAAAGATGCCACCAGGAAACTACTAGAGCTAATCAATGAATTTGGTAAAGTTGCAGGATACAAAATTAATGCACAGAAATCTCTGGCATTCCTATACATTAATGATGAAAAATCTGAAAGAGAAATTAAGGAAACACTCTCATTTACCATTGCAACAAAAAGAATAAAATACCTAGGAATAAACCTACCTAAGGAGAGAAAAACCTGTATGCAGAAAACTATAAGACACTGATGAAAGAAATTAAAGATGATACCAACAGATGGAGAGATATACCATGTTCTTGGATTGGAAGAATCAATATTGTGAAAATGACAATACTACCCAAAGCAATCTACAGATTCAATGCAATCCCTATCAAATTACCAATGGCATTTTTTACGGACCTAGAACAAAAAATCTTAAAATTTGTGTGGAGACACAGAAGACCCCGAATAGCCAAAGCAGTCTTGGGGGAAAAAAACGGAGCTGGAGGAATCAGACTCCCTGACTTCAGACATACTACAAAGTTACAGTAATCAAGACAATATGGTACTGGCACAAAAACAGAAACATAGATCAATGGAACAAGATAGAAAGCCCAGAGATAAACCCACGCATCTATGGTCAACTAATCTATGACAAAGGAGGCAAGGATATACAATGGAGAAAAGACAGTCTCTTCAATAAGTGATGCTGGGAAAACTGGACAGCTACATGTAAAAGAATGAAATTAGAACACTCCCAATACCATACACAAAAATAAACTCAAAATGGATTAGAGTCCTCAATGTAAGACTGGACACTATAAAACTCTTAGAGGAAAACATAGGAAGAACACTCTTTGACATAAATCACAGCAAGATCTTTTGTGATCCACCTCCTAGAGTAATGGAAATAAAAACAAAAATAAACAAATGGGACCTAATGAAACTTCAAAGCTTTTGCACAGCAAAGGAATCCATACAAAAGACAAAAAGACAACCCTCAGAATGGGAGAAAATATTTGCAAATGAATCAACAGACAAAGGATTAATCTCCAAAATATATAAACAGTTCATGCAGCTCAATATTAAAAAAACAAACAACCCAATCCAAAAGTGGGCAGAAGACCTATATAGACACTTCTGCAAAGAAGACACACAGATGGCCAAGAAGCACATGAAAAGCTGCTCAACATCACTAATTATTAGAGAAATGCAAATCAAAACTACAATGAGGTATCACCTCACACCAGTTAGAATGGGCATCATCAGAAAATCTACAAACAACAAATGCTGGAGACGGTGTGGAGAAAAGGGTACCCTCTTGCACTGTTGGTGGTAATGTAAATTGATACAGCCACTATGGAGAACAGTATGGAGGTTCCTTAAAAATCTAAAAATAGAATTACCATATGATCCAGCAATCCCACTACTGGGCGTATACCCAGAGAAAACCGTAATTCAAAAAGACACATGCACCCCACTGTTCATTGCAGCACTATTTACAATAGCCAGGTCATGGAAGCAACCTAAATGCCTATCGACAGACGAATGGATAAAGAAGTTGTGGTACATATATACAATGGAGTATTACTCAGTCATAAAAAGGAACGAAATTGGGTCATTAGTTGAGACGTGGATGGATCTAGAGACTGTCATACAGAGTGAAGTAAGCCAGAAAGAGAAAAACAAATATCGTATATTAACGCATATATGTGGAACCTAGAAAAATGGTACAGATGAATCGGTTTGCAGGGCAGAAATTGAGACACAGATGTAGAGAACAAACGTCTGGACACCAAGGGGGGAAAGCCGCAGCCGGGTTGGAGTGGTGGTGTGATGAATTGGGCGATTGGGATTGACACGTATACACTAATGTGTATAAAATTGATGACTAATAAGAACCTGCTCTATAAAAAAATTAATTAAATTAAATTTAAAAATTAAAAAAAAATGCTCTCCCTGTGAATGCAATATGTTAATAGAGAAGTGGGTATATGAAATTGAAAATTATATTTTTAAAAACTGGTTAATTTTTGAAATTTCTCCAGGGGTGTATATAATTTACCTATTTGATTATACATCCTGAAAAGGCTTGCCATTTTTCAATCTTTTTAATATTAATCTTAGAAACATGGAATTTAAAACATTAAACTTAAATCCTCTATTCATAATTATGAGTATGGAAACAGCCTATGTTGATTAAATAAAACAGCAGAAAAAAAGAAAATAAAACAGCAGAGACTCTGCCCTACAAAAAAACCCAAGACAGATCTGAAATAATGTCCTCTTTACCCTTTGATAAACTGTCTATTGGCTTGCAAAGGCAGTGGCTAAATTCCCCTTTGGTAATAATTTCACATGATAGTCTCACTGAATGTGGCGTTAAAAACCAGAAACAGAGCATCAAAATTCCACCTCAGATGATGTAGGGAGCCGCCTAGAAAATGTGAATCTGAGGCTAGCAAAAGGCCTCCAAATTGCCTCTCAAACTGGCCTGCACCCAAGCCTAGGATTCCTGCCACTAATACATTTTTTCCTACTTACATGATGTTTCTTGGAGTTTCTCTGGCAGTTGCATTTTGAAATATCACAACACAACATTATCTGGAGAAATAAGACACTATAAATCACAAATTCTTTAGAATAGATTAATCTATCAGAATACTTATTGTCAAAAGGGAAGCAGTAAATAATGAGGGAAGAGGTGAAGCTACAGGGAGTGTTGAATGGCCAGGAGGCTGGAGGAATGGTACATACAGCATACAGCACTGCTAGAATAGCAGCCAGTGTGTGCTGTAGGAGTGGGAACAAGGCAAGATCAGCTAAGCAAAGAAGCCAAACATCAAAAGGGAAAGGGAGCAGAGGCTAAACACAAAACTCGTACAACTAGCTAATTCTCTGTGGGACTGGCCTTGTTGACCAAAACTAAAATATGGAAATCATGCAATAAGGAGGGAAATTTCATCAGTTTACAAATTAAATTAAGCAAAAAGGGTAGAATGACCGAATTTGTTTTAAAGAATTTTAAAATTGACCACTTTACTACAAATAAATTCTCACAGAGATACTGAAATGCACACAGAGATACTGAAATGCTAACTCCTCTGCTCAGTATTGAACAGGTTGTTCCACCTCTTCTCAGCCAGGATTAGGAAAGGCCTTTATTGTGTTGCTAAAGATTTTATTCACTTTATATCTTGAAATGTTTCAAAAAAACTAAATAAATATTAAAAAAAGGGGTGAGGGAGGAAACATAACTAAAATAACGTACTGCCAAATAAGGAAAAGAGGTTGCTGACTCTTTTAAAATCTAAATAGAATCCTCCCAAACTGTAAAAAATGAGCACTAGAAAGTTAGCCACGTTAAGTGATAATGTAATTAAGTTTGTTTTGTTTTGTTTCTATACATCTGACAAAGCAATCGTTAGTTGGTCCTTTTCTGGTGATGTCCTCTTCCAGGTTACACACTGATTTGCCTCATAATAGTTCTTTCCAAGGAAATACTGATACAGTGATACTCATCACCCAGTGAAACTTATGTTTCTCTCAGTGATTATGATAGCTCTTTAACATACAAAGACAATATTCTGAGATCCCTTCTGCCTAACTCCTTCTCTTCCATGACTCGGAAAGACCTCAAGAAACAGTAGGAATACAAACTTAAACAAGGGGAAAATAGCATCAGATTCCTTGAATGACTCTAGCATCTGAACCAGAGCAAAGATAGCTGGCAGCACTGCTCCTTCCAATAAAGGGCAGTGCAGTGTCCTAAGCTGGGTGCTATTTTATCTCTGCCCTTTTCCCCAGTTAAAAGACAATACACTTTAGTTAAAGGATCAATTTTTCATTTAAAGTCCCTAAAGATGATATTCAAAATATTTTCTTTAAAAAAGGAAAGGCAGAACAGATTCTGGATACAAACAGGTATTTGGCTATCTTATTGTTTCCTATACATTTTGCTCAACCTCAGTTCCATATTTCATTCTTATTAGTTTTCAATTTTCATAAAACGTAAATACCATGATTTAAATGACACCTAATTTGAAAATAAAGCCAAAATATGTGTTGCTGAATATTACAGCCAAAATCTACTAGTAACTGAGTTAAGCTTAACATAGTCATGCAGCTACAGAAAGAAAGAAAGAAACAAAGAAACAAAGAAACAAAGAAACAAAGAAAGAAAGAAAGAGAAAGAAAGAAGGAAGGAAGGAAGAGAAAGAAGGAAAGAGAAAGAAAAAGAAAGAGAAAAGGAAAGAGAAAATCAAACAAGAATCAACAACCTTGACACTATCAATATGATGAGTTAACACACAGACTTTTTCCTAAGGTGTTGATCATATTTTAATAGCACATTTACCATATCAAAAGATATGTCAAGAATTTTGAAGGTGGAAAACAAGAATATATATAGTCTATTCATTTGAGATCATACAAGGAAGAATATTAAATATCAGATGTAGAAATATTACTAGAAAAAGTAGAGACATGTAATAGGAATAAAAAAGCCCATCTGGAGCCAAGTTAATGTCCAAGCCCTGGTTCCAACTCTTATTGGCTCTGGGATCTTGAGCAAATTACTCAACCTCTCTCAGTCTGTTTCTTCACCTATTAAATGTAACAACTCTGCCTCCACTTGAGTTATTGTGAAGATCAAGGTGAAATCATGTCAGTGAAAGTGTTTTGTAAATTATTAAAATTTATTCAATGTAATAATAAGGTAATATCTTTGTATGGTGACACATGGTAACTACACTTATCACGGTGATCATTTTGAAATGTATAGAAATATCAGCTCACTATGTTGGTAACAGGAACCAACTAGTGTCATAGGTTAATTATACTTCAAAAACAAGTAAACAAACTCATAAAAAAAAGAGATCAGATTTGTGGTTACAGGTGGGGTGTGTGAGGTGGATTGGATGAAGGTGATCAAAAGATATAGACTTCCAGTTATAAGATAAGTACTAGGAATGTAATGTGCAACATGATTAATATAACTAACATTACTGAATGTTCTACTTGAAAGTTGTTAAAAGAGTACATCCTAAGTGTTCTCATCACAAGGAAAAAATATTTCCTTCTTTTTCCTTCATTTTTATTTATCTGAGATGATGGATGTTCACCAAACTTACTGTGATGATCACTTCATGATATATGTAGGTCAAATCATTATGCTGCACACCTTAAACTTATACAGTGCTGTCATGTCAATGATATCTCAAAACTGGAAGAACAACAGTGATTCAATGTTACCCAATTAAGCATTAGAATAATAACAATACTAATAATAAGCTAAATCCTAAAACAGGTTCACATTTCCTCCAAGAAAAGTTGTTTTCTTCACAAACTATGCCCTAAGATATTAGAAATGTGACAAGAATGTAAAAGCTTGACAAATGCATTAGGAACTAACTCTGAATTTAAAAAGGTGGTAGGCTAGACAATCTCTCATTGCCATAACTACACCTTTGTATCTCACACTTGAAAATGAATGTTATTTATAGATAAAGCCGTTCAGTTAATTCTCACAAGAGGATTACCAGATTGCCAATCAAGCAAAGGCCCCAGGAGGTGGGGTTTATGTGAGCTAATAAAACAGGTTCTGTCAAAGCACTTGTGGAGTGTATTCCAGAATCATTGATCCTCCCACACCCTATTCTTAATCCAAAAAAAATTATATCTTCTGGCCAAGAACAAAAATTAAGGGCCGGGTATTAAATAGATGTATTCCACCTAAAATACACTGTAGGTTATACAGAGATTATGTGTGTTCCATACACCTAGATTTTAGAAACTGTACTAAGAATTCAAAAGGCCACCTGATGTTTTCAAGGGTATCAAAAAATAAATTATATTTCTCTGTCAACTATAAGAATCATATTCTACATCCAAACTTAGACTCTTTACTTAAGCTCCAGGCTCAAATTTCCATGTGTATTTAGGACAAATCTACTTGGACTACCAAATAGTCTATACTCACACTAGACTGGACTATTTCATACTCATTATGTCCAGAAATATACGTACCCAAACCTCCTTCATGAGGGTTTGGTCTCAGTGAATAGTATCACTATTGTTCTAGCCACCTGGTGAAAACGTTACATCATATTTGACCCCTTCCTCAGCCCTACTCCCACCACAGCCATTAGTAAATGAATGTCTCTGGCTGATATCTCCAAAATGTCTTTTGTATTCATCCAGCCCTATGTTCTATTCCTATTGTCATTACCCTTGTCTAAGTATTCATCGATTTCCACTAAATCATCTGGACAATGTCTTAACTGTTCTCACTGACTGCCTCACCTTTCCAAATATATTTTCCATATTCCTAATGGAGGAGTCTTCTAAACAGTAAGATTAAAAGTTCTTAGCGAGGCATTTAACAATCTAGGCTATATCTGTCTTTCAGACTTATTTCTAAATTGATGTCTCCACAAACTCCATTCTCCAATCATACCACACACCATAATACTTACTATTCCATGGGTACTGTACTCTATAGTTCAGGGCAGTTACTCATGCTATTCCCTGCATGAAGAAAGCTCTTTTCTCCCTTCTCCAAAAAATAACATATTATTTATATTTCCAAACCCAGTTCAGGTACTATTTTCTCCACCTCCTCTCACTTGAGCTATACCCCAACACTCAGAATTTATCTCTATCTCCTACAACCTTATAAAGCCCTGTTTGTATTTCTTAAAAAGTATTTCTTTCATACATGCATGTTCCTTTCTCATTAAATTATAAATCCAAATACTGTAAGCATATTATTATTTTTTAGTGTGTCTAGGCTTTTTTTTTTACATCTTTATTGGAGTATAATTGCTTTACAATGGGTGTTAGTTTCTGCTTTATAACAAAGTGAATCAGATATACATATACATATGTTCCCATATCTTTTCCCTCTTGCGTCTTCCTCCCTCCCACCCTCCCTATCCCACCGCTCTAGGCCGTCACAAAGCACCGAGCTGATCTCCCTGTGCTATGCGGCTGCTTCCCACTAGCTATCTACCTGACGTTTGGTAGTGTATATATATGTCCATGCCTCTCTCTCGCTTTGTCACAGATCACCCTTCCCCCTCCCCATATCCTCAAGTCCGTTCTCTTGTAGGTCTGTGTCTTTATTCCTGTCTTACCCCTAGGTTCTTCATGACATTTTTTTTTTTAATTCCATATATATGTGTTGGCATACGATATTTGTCTTTCTCTTTCAGACTTACTTCACTCTGTATGACAGACTCTAGGTCCATCCACCTCATTACAAATAGCTCAATTTCGTTTCTTTTTATGGCGGGGTAATATTCCATTGTATATATGTGCCACATCTTCTTAATCCATTCATCCGATGATGGACACTGAGGTTGCTTCCATCTCCGGGCTATTGTAAATAGAGCTGCAACGAACATTTTGGTACATGACTCTTTTTGAATTATGGTTTTCTCAGGGTATATGCCCAGTAGTGGGATTGCTGGGTCATATGGTAGTTCTATTTGTAGTTTTTCAAGGAACCTCCATACTGTTCTCCATAGTGGCTGTACCAATTCACATTCCCACCAGCAGTGCAAAAGTGTTCCCTTTTCTCCACACCCTCTCCAGCATTTATTGTTTCTAGATTTTTTGATGATGGCCATTCTGACTGGTGTCAGATGATAACTCATTGTAGTTTTGATTTGCATTTCTCTAATGATTAATGAAGTTGAGCATTGTTTCATGTGTTTGATGGCAGTCTGTATATCTTCTTTGGAGAAATGTCTATTTAGGTCTTCGGCCCATTTTTGGATTGGGTTCTTTGGTTTTTTGTTATTGAGCTGCATGAGCTGCTTATAAATTTTGGAGATTAATCCTTTGTCAGTTGCTTCATTTGCAAATATTTTCTCCAATTCTGAGGGTTGTCTTTTGATCTTGTTTATGGTTTCCTTTGCTGTGCAAAAGCTTTGACGTTTCATTAGGTCCCATTTTTTTATTTCAGTTTTTATTTCCATTTCTCTAGGAGGTGGGTCAAAAAGGATCTTGCTGTGATTTATGTCATAGAATGTTCTGCCTATGTTTTCCTCAAAGAGTTTGATAGTTTCTGGCCATACATTTAGGTCTTTAATCCGTTTTGAGCTTATTTTTGTGTATGGTGTTAGGGAGTGATCTAATCTCATACTTTTACATGTACCTGTCCAGTTTTCCCAGCACCACTTATTGAAGAGGCTGTCCTTTCTCAACTGTACATTCCTGCCTCCTTTATCAAAGATAAGGTGACCATATGTGTGTGGGTTTATCTCTGGGCTTTCTATCCTGTTCCATTGATCTATATTTCTGTTTTTGTGCCAGTACCATACTGTCTTGATTACTGTAGCTTTGTAGTAGAGTCTGAAGTCAGGAAACCTGATTCCTCCAGCTCCGTTTTTCGGTCTCAAGATTGCTTTGGTTATTAGTGGTCTTTTGTGTTTCCAAACAAATTCTGAAATTTTTTATTCTAGTTCTGTGAAAAATGCCAGTGGTAGTTTGATAGGGATTGCATTGAATCTGTAGATTGCTTTGGGTAGTACAGTCATTTTCACAATGTTGATTTTTCCAATCCAAGAACATGGTATATCTCTCCATCTATTTGTATCATCTTTAATTCTTTCATCAGTGTCTTATAATTTTCTGCATACAGGTCTTTTGTCTCCTTACATAGGTTTATTCCTAGAAATTTTATTCTTTTTGTTGCAATGGTAAATGGGAGTGTTTTCTTGATTCCACTTTCAGATTTTTCATCATTAATGTATAGGAATGCCAGACATTTCTGTGCATTAATTTTGTATCCTGCTACTTTACCAAATTCATTGATTAGCTCTAGTAGTTTTCTGGTAGCATGTTTAGGATTCTCTATGTATAGTATCAGGTTGTCTGCAAACAGTGACAGCTTTACTTCTTCTTTTCCAATTTGGATTCCTTTTATTTCCTTTTCTTCTCTGATTGCTGTGGCTAAAACTTCCAAAACTATGTTGAATAAGAGTGGTGAGAGTGGGCAACCTTGTCTTGTTCCTGATCTTAGTGGAAATGGTTTCAGTTTTTCACCATTGAGGATGATGTTGGCTGTGGGTTTGTCATATATGGCCTTTATTATGATGAGGAAAGTTCCCTCTATGCCTATTTTCTGCAGGGTTTTTATCATAAATGGCTGTTGAATTTTGTCAAAAGCTTTCTCTGCATCTATTGAGATGATCATATGGTTTTTCTCCTTCAATTTGTTAATATGGTGTATCACGTTGATTGATTTGTGTATATTGAAGAATCCTTGCATTCCTGAAATAAACCCCACTTGATCATGGTGCATGATCCGTTTATGTGCTGTTGGATTCTGTTTGCTAGTATTTTGTTGAGGATTTTTTGCATCTATGTTAATCAGTGATATTGGCCTGTATTTTTCTTTCTTTGTGACATCCTTGTCTGGTTTTGGTATCAGGGTGATGGTGGCCTCGTAGAATGAGTTTGGGAGTGATCCTCCCTCTGCTATATTTTGGAAGAGTTTGAGAAGGATAGGTGTTAGCTCTTCTCTAAGTGTTTGATAGAATTCGCCTATGAAGCCATCTGGTCCTGGGCTTTCGTTTGTTAGAAGATTTTTAATCACAGTTTCAATTTCAGTGCTTGTAATTGGTCTGTTCATATTTTCTATTTCTTCCTGATTCAGTCTTGGCAGGTTGTGCATTTCTAAGAATTTGTCCATTTCTTCCAGGTTGTCCATTTTATTGGCATAGAGTTTCTTGTAGTAATCTCTCATGATCTTTTGTATTTCTGCAGTGTCAGTTGTTACTTCTCCTTTTTCATTTCTAATTCTATTGATTTGAGTCTTCTCCCTTTTTTTCTTGATGAGTCTGGCTAATGGTTTATCAATTTTGTTTATCTTCTCAAACTACCAGCTTTTAGTTTTATTGATCTTTGCTATCGTTTCCTTCATTTCTTTTTCATTTATTTCTGATCTGATTTTTATGATTCCTTTCCTGCTGCTAACTTTGGGGCTTTTTTGTTCTTCTTTCTCTAATTGCTTTAGGTGCAAGGTTAGGTTGTTTATCCGAGATGTTTCCTGTTTCTTAAGGTGGGATTGTATTGCTATAAACTTCTCTCTTAGAATTGCTTTTGCTGCATCCCATAGATTTTGGGTCGTCATGTCTCCATTGTCATTTATTTCTAGGTATTTTTTTATTTCCTCTTTGATTTCTTCAGTGATCACTTCGTTATTAAGTAGTGTATTGTTTAGCCTCCATGTGTTTGTATTTTTTACAGATCTTTTCCTGGAATTGATATCTAGTCTCATAACGTTGTGGTCGCAAAAGATACTTGATACAATATCAATTTTCTTAAATTTACCAAGCCTTGATTTGTGACCCAAGATATGATCTATCCTGGAGAATGTTCCATGAGCACTTGAGAAAAATGTGTATTCTGTTGTTTTTGGATGGAATGTCCTATAAATATCAATTAAGTCCATCTTGTTTAATGTATCATTTAAAGCTTGTGTTTCCTTATTTAGTTTCATTTTGGATGATCTGTCCATTTGTGAAAGTGGGGTGTTAAAGTCCCCTACTCTGAATGTGTTACTGTCGATTTCCCCTTTTATGGGTGTTAGTATTTGCCTTATGTATTGAGGTGCTCCTATGTTGGGTGCATAATTACAATTGTTATATCTTCTTCTTGGATCGATCCCTTGATCATTATGTAGTGTCCTTCTTTGTCTCTTCTAATAGTCATTATTGTAAAGTCTATTTTGTCTGATATGAGAATTGCTACTCCAGCTTTCTTTTAATTTCCATTTGCATGAAATATCTTTTTCCATCCCCTTACTTTCAGTCTATATGTGTCTCTAGGTCTGAACTAGGTCTCTTGTAGACAGCAAATATATGGGTCTTGTTTTTGTATCCATTCAGCCAATCTGTGTCTTTTGTTGGGAGCATTTAGTCCATTTACATTTAAGGTAATTATCGATATGTATGTTCCTTTTCCCATTTTCTTAACTGTTTTGGGTTCGTTATTGTAGGTCTTTTCCTTCTCTTGTGTCTCTTGCCTAGAGAAGTTCCTTTAGCATTTGTTGTAAAGCTGGTTTGGTGGTGCTGAACTCTCTCAGCTTTTGCTTGTCTGTAAAGGTTTTAATTTCTCCATCAAATCTGAATGAGATCCTTGCTGGGTAGAGTAATCTTGGTTGAAGGTTTGTCTCCTTCAACACTTTCAATATGTCCTGCCACTCCCTTCTGGCTTGCAGAGTTTCTGCTGAAAGTTCAGCTGTTAACCTTATGGGGATTCCCTTGTGTGTTATTTGTTGTTTTTCCCTTGCTGATTTTAATATGTTTTCTTTGTATTTAATTTTTGACAGTTTGATTAATATGTGTCTTGGCATATTTCTCCTTTGGTTTATCCTGTATGGGACTTTCTGTGCTTCCTGGACTTGGTTAACTATTTCCTTTCCCATATTAGGGAAGTTTTCAACTATAATCTCTTCAAATATTTTCTCAGTCCCTTTCTTTTTCTCTTCTTCTTCTGGAAGCCCTATAATTCCAATGTTGGTGCGTTTAATGTTGTCCCAGAGGTCTCTGAGACTGTCCTCAGTTCCTTTCAATCTTTTTTCTTTATTCTGCTCTGCAGTACTTATTCCCACTATTTTATCTTCCAGGTCACTTATCCATTCTTCTGCCTCAGTTATTCTACTATTGATCCCATCTAGAGTATTTTTAATTTCATTTATTGTGTTGTTCATCGTTGTTTGTTTCATCTTTAGTTCTTCTAGGTCCTTGTTAAATGTTTCTTGCATTTTGTCTATTCTATTTCCAAGATTTTGGACCATCTTTACTATCATTATTCTGAATTCTTTTTCAGGTAGACTGCCTATTTCCTCTTCATTTGTTAGGTCTGGTGTGTTTTTATCTTGCTCCTTCATCTGCTGTGTGTTTTTCTGTCTTCTCATTTTGCTTATCTCACTGTGTTTGGGGTCTCCTTTTTGCAGGCTGCAGGTTCGTAGTTCCCGTTGTTTTTGGTGTCTGTCCCTAGTGGCTAAGGTTGGTTCAGTGGGTTGTGTAGGCTTCCTGGCAGAGGGGACTAGTGCCTGTGTTCTGGTGGATGAGGCTGGATCTTGTCTTTCTGGTGGGCAGGTCCACGTCTGGTGGTGTGTTTTGGGGTATCTGTGGCCTTACTATGATTTTAGGCAGCCTCTCTGCTAATGGGTGGTGTTGTGTTCCTGTCTTGCTAGTTGTTTGGCATAGGATGTCCAGCACTCTAGTTTGCTGGTCGTTGAGTGAAGCTGGGTGCTGATGTTGAGATGGAGATCTCTGGGAGATTTTTGCCGTTTGATATTATGTGGAGCTGGGAGGTCCCTTGTGGACCAGTGTCCTGAAGTTGGCTCTCCCACCTCAGAGGCATAGCACTGACTCCTGGCTGCAGCACCAAGAGCCTTTCATCCATACGGCTCAGAATAAAGGGGAGAAAAAGTAGAAAGAAAGAATTAGTAGAAGTAGAAACAAAGAAACAAACAAACAAAGAAGGGAGGGAGGGAGGAAGGAAGGAAGGAGGGAAGAAAGGAAAAGAAGAAAGAAGATAAAGTAAAATAAAATAAAGTAAGATAAAATGTAATAAAGTTATTAAAATAAAAAAATAACTATTAAGAGAAGAAAAAGATTTAAAAAACAGAAAAACAAAACAACAACAACAACAAAAAAAATGGAAGGATAGAATCCTAGGACAAATGGTGGAAGCAAAGCTATACAGACAAAATCTCACACAGAAGCAGCATACACACTCACTAAAAGAGGAAAAGGGGAAAAAAATTATAAATCTTGCTCTCAAAGTCCACCTCCTCAATTTGGGATGATTCATTGTCTATTCATGTATTCCACAGATGCAGGGTACATCAAGTTGATTGTGGAGCTTTAATCCGCTGCTTCTGAGGCTGCTGGGAGAGATTTCCCTTTCTCTTCTTTGTTCTCACAGCTCCCAGGGGCTCAGCTTTGGGTTTGGCCCCGCCTCTGCGTGTAGGTCGCCGGAGGGCATCTGTTTTTCGCTCAGACAGGACAGGGTTAAAGGAGCCGCTGATTCGGGGACTCTGGCTCACTCAGGCCGGGGGCAGAGAGGGGCACAGAGTGCAGGGCAAGCCTGCGGCGGCAGAGGCCAGCATGACGTTGCACCAGCCTGAGGCACGCCGTGCGTTCTCCCGGGGGAGTTGTCCCTGGATCCAGGGACCCTGGCAGTGGTGGGCTGTACAGGCTCCCCGGAAGCGGGGTGTGGATAGTGACCTGTGCTCGCACACAGGCTTCTTAGTGGCGGCAGCAGCAGCCTTAGCATCTCATGCCCGTCTCTGGGGTCCGCGCTTTTAGCCGCAGCTTGCGCCCGTCTCTGGGAGCTCCTTTAAGCAGCGCTCTTAATCCCCTCTCCTCACGCACCATTAAACAAAGAGGGAAGAAAAAGTCTCTTGCCTCTCTGGCAGGTCCAGACTTTTCCCCGGACTCCCTCCTGGCTAGCCGTGGCGCACTAACACCCTGCAGGCTGTGTTCACGCTGCCAAGCCCAGTCCTCTCCCGGCGCTCCGACCGAAGCCCAAGCCTCAAATCCAGGCCCTGCCCGACCCGGCGGGTGAGCAGACAAGCCTCTTGAGCTGGTGAGTGCCGGTCGGCCCTGATCCTCTGTGCGGGAATCTCTCTGCTTTGTCCTCCGCACCCCTGTTGCTGTGCTCTCCTCTGCGGCTCCGAAGCTTTCCCCCTCCACCACCCGCCGTCTCCGCCCACGAAAGGGCTACCTAGTGTGTGGAAACCTTTCCTCCTTCACAGCTCCCTCCCACTGGTGCAGGTCCCATCCCTATTCTTTTGTCTCTGTTTATTCTTTTTTCTTTTGCTCTACTCAGGTACGTGGGGGGCTTCTTGCCTTTTGGGAGGTCTGAGGTCTTCTGCCAGCATTCAGTACGTGTTCTGTAGGAGTTGTTACACATGTAGATGTATTTCTGGTGTATCTGTGGGGAGGAAGGTGATCTCCGCGTCTTACTCTTCCGCCATCTTCCCAGATGCCTCAGCATATTATTCTTCGCTTAGCATTTCCTATGGTCTCTAGCTGTGTGAGTGTGTGTGTGTGTGTGTGTGTGTGTGTGTGTGTGTTTTATCCATCAGTAACTCATTGCATGTTGATCAAAAATAATGACCACCATTAAATGAGTGCTTATTATGTGCCAGACTCTATCTTTTTACACTATATTAATTGAGTCACTTAATCCTTAAAATAAATCTATGAAGTAGTTAACTTTAGCCCCATTCAATATGTAAAGTAATAACTGCCCCCAAAAGTTAAGCAGTTTACCCAAGGTCAACACTAGAGTCAGAATTGGAACCAAGATCTTTCATAATTCACAGCTTGTGCCCTCAACCAATTCACTGCACAGCCTTCAATGTATAGCTCTGAACGCTTAACCATGAAAAAACTATAGTAGATAAAAAGGCTACTATATGAATACTGACTAAAAACATTGAGAACATTGGTGCCTAAAAGGTAATATGATTAGAATCCATAAATTTAAACTCTCTCTTTAAAGAATAATATTTCCTACCTCATAAGACTATTTTGAAGATTAAATGAAATGAAGTATGTAACATGCTTAGAACAGTACTTGGAACACAGTAAGAGTTCAAACAAGGTTGTATTTTTTTTTCAGTTGTGAATAGTATGGAAACTACACTCAAACTTATTTCCTAAATCATAAAATCCTAGGGCAAGGAGACATGCTTTAAATTCATAGTGGCCTGAATGTCAGATAAAAGGGAATGTTTTAAATTTAAACCTAAATTAATAAAACATTTCCCAGTATATCTGCTATATATAGAAAATATAAATATATTAACAATTGTTTGGAAAAAGTTATGAAAGATGTTCTCACAGATGAGATCACAAAGAGATTTACTAAACTTTCAAGGCTCACGACATCTTCCACATTTCTACATTCCTCTCCTCCTTTGCTGGGAATAGGGCACTGGAGTCTGTGAAATTTGGACCATGAAGTTCACCCAGCAACAATAATCATACCAATGACTATTCATTGAGCAATTATGCAGTTCATATGTATCGACACTTTTACTTTTTGCAAAACACCGATGAAGCTGGTGCTGCTATTATTATTGCTGTTGTCGCTAGTATTATTATTATTATTCAAATGAGGAAACCAGGGTTTGAAGAATCTAGGTAATTTGCCCAAAATTACACTACTGTAAGTGACATAGCCAGAATTTAAGTATGTGTCTGTCTGACTCTGAAGCCCAACCTCTTAATCACTCTATTTTCACTCAATCTCAAATCTACAATTGCTTTGGATTTTTTCTTTTATAAAGAGAAGTTTTTAGTGTGATTCATGACATTATAAATACTAGCTTTTTTAAAAAAAAAAAAACTCATTCAAGCAAAACACTCAGTGTCTAGGTAATCCAACTTCTTTTAGTTTAACACAAAGAGTAGGCATAAACAAATTATAATCTATGTAGTCTGAATTCCAATACCATAAAACCAGAAGGCATGATGTACACTTATCTGTCCAAAGAGTCTTTTCCTAGAATGGTCTGAAACCAGCAATGACATCACTAGGGGGCAGACTTACTTCATTACCATATGACTGTATGGTGATGCGTTCTGAGTATGTTTTTATCTTGCTTTTTTAAAATATCATATGGGTAATATATCAAATAAGGTATTTTTAAAACTTCAGCTTTTCCCAGCTGTTGTCCAGTCTTTATATCTATATATTTGCATTGCCGTTTTCATGGTGATTCTCTTTTTCTAATTTGATACCTACCACTGCTTTCTTTATGGTCTGGGCCCTCACTTTAAAAAATGCCCCTGTATATAACGGTTCACTTGAAAATTCCATCCCCTATATGAGAATTTAAGTTTTGAATATTTATATTGGACCTGCTCACTAAAATAAAAAAGGGAAGCACTCAGACTTTACCATAACTATTCCTGAACTCTCCTTTCTCCACCACATAAAGAAGCAGAAAGATAAACACAGAATTCAGAGGGTTTAATTTAACATGATGCTGGTTGGGGGCCCCAGCATCTGATGACAGTAATTATAGACTTCTCTTGAGAAATTCAGTATTTTGAAGTTGAGACAAGCTTTCATTAAAACCTAACTTTCAACTATTCAAAAAGTTTAAGTTATTTTCATTGTTTTGTCAGACATCTCAAATGCTGTTTCTCAGTGATTATCCTGAAGCTCCACAGATACCCACTAAAAGATTCTTTTTCCTTAAATAATTTGAAGTGTTATGCTTTTGTGCCACCACCCTTTCATCATTTCCAGCTTCGTGATTCTGATTCTTTGATCAGACCTACAGTCATTAAGATCTAAAGCTACTCCAGAGGGAGTTAAGATTCTGGGAAAATTACATTGCATGCTCTTTTCATGCATTCTGTCCTAAAATACTTTATTTGGATGAAATATTTAAACTAAAGTTTAAATTGGAAAATTGCGAAATGGCAAGACAGTCCAGAAGGGCATACATGGAAGGGAAGAGAGGCAATACTCTTGCTGAAAATAGGACATGTGGAAAGAAAATACTGCCCGCCATATCAGTAAAGGATGTTGCAGCCATCAGCGATTATAGCCACCCCCCATGGTGATCCTTGAGAGAACTGAGGATGGAAGCAAGGAATGCCTGCCATCTAGCAGTCATCAGACTGCACTCACCCCTGATGGTGCAGTCTGAGGAAACTCAGGATGAGAAAACACAGGATAACTGGTCCCAGACAGCTAAGGTGAATATCCAAGGAATGATTTCAGCGAGCCCAGAATCTTGCATCTTCCCAAACATAGAAGAGCACTAAATTCCTTAATTTGAGTTATCTAGTTTTCTTTTGTTAACAGTAATCTTTTGTTTCAGCTACCTGGTGCTGTTGCAAAAACTCCTATATATTCTGGTTTCCCCCTCCTCCTCTTCGGAACAGTTTTCTCAGCCTTATCTGAGAGGCTGTCTCCTGGGCTTGAAGTCCTAAGAATGTCTGCCAAATAAAACATAACTCTCAAATCTTAGGTTGTGCATTTTACCACAGGACTTAAAGTTCTTTGGTTTTCTTCCATTTATTTTTTTGTTTTTGCCTTACTGTTAGTAAATAGGCTTTGTTAATTCTCTTACCTCAATCCTATTACTTGCTCAGAGCTATTTCTGTAAAGGTCATCAATATCCAGGGATCTTAAATCTGAGCTTAAACCTGTTCCACTTCGAGAGGAGTTCAGCAGACAGTAAATCTTATCCACTGAACACAATCGAGGACACCAGGCACTAAACTGTGAGTCTACAGGTAGTCTTCTTGATAATATAATTTTTAAAATTTTACCTTAGGGGAAAAATAATGATTTCACTGTTGATATATTATTGTGTGTTCTTTTAAAATATTGCAAAGTAACATTAAATAATATTTATCTACCATGAAGATAACTAAATACTGTGTATCTTTCCGTTTTAAAGTTAATTTGCACCAGTCACCTTCACTAATGTAAGTTCAGAGTAAACACACAATTTTGAGTCTGATACTCTAGAAAGTTAAAACCATGAATAGAGTATTAATTTTGAAATTTATAATTCTTCAGTCCTTCCTTTAAGTGAAGGGAGAACTGAAAGAAAGAAGTGATGATTCCTTGAACTTTATATTTGAAGAGTTGACTCCCAAGCTGGGAGAGGGAGTATTAACGTTCAGCACTAAAGCACTCTCAGACCTCTGAACCAAATACTTAACAAGTTGTGTGTTCTTGGGCTTTCTTCTTGATATTATATTTTTTGTTTTGTGTTTTGTTTTTTAATCTTTAAAGTGGGAAAATGTTATCTGTTTCAAGAAGTTTACTTCAAAAATTTAATGAGACAGAAATGATGTTTTTAAAAGAAAACACATGGAGTTTGTTGATATTTGTTAAATTAGGTAAAATTTTTCTTTCAGTTTTTTTTTTTTTTTGGCATTTTGCTCCTGTGGAGGTGATTATTATTACTAATAAACTTACAGTTTGCATCATGAAAATGAATGAAGTTAGGTTTTCCCATTCTTTTGCCATGGAATATTTTTATTAACTGCAAAAATAGCTCTTAATTATAGCATCCATTTTAAATATATATATATATATATATATATTTTTGACGATTATGCATGCTACTTAGAATTACCTAATGTTAAAGCTAGAAAAAATTTTAGAGATCACTTAATTCTCCACAGCAGTTTTTTGCCTAAATATTATGTTTATAAACTGGATTTAATATTACATAAGTTATTGTCAAATATATATATATATATATATATATATATATATATATATATATATATATATACCATCTGTGATGTCTATAATGGAATTCAAATAGTATGTCCTGGTATAGTGTTTTTACAAGATACAGAGATTATTCAAAACAAGATATATATGCTCTGAATTTCCCACCAGGTTCTGACATTTCTCTTTTCTTCAGAACAAGTAAGATAATATCTGTATGTAGTAAGAGCAAACCTGGATAAGTTAATGTCTTCTTCATTTGTTAGGAGCAATAATTCAGTTATAATTTGAAAGCTCCTATTTTCCCAGAATACTTTTTACTGATGATACTGGTTGACAAATATGATTGTTATTTGTTATACATTCCTGACATACAAATTGTTCAAAAGCCTCCCTACATCTCTCACTTGCCTGTCTCATTTGTTGAAAAATCAGAACTATCTGAGAAAGGTAGAAGCTAAGAAAACATTCTATCTGCTCTGCAGTGTCTTACATTAAAGTTTCTATCACAGTTCTTCTATCAATGTTATTATAAACTTTAGACACTAGGGAGGAAAAAAGTAAAAAATAAAGTAAGGGATGTTTTCAATAGCATCAATATGTGAATTTTATATGTAAAGAAAAGAAAAGGAACATTTGCTTAGAGCCAACCATTTGCTCAGCATTATTTGTTACAGCCATTTTGAGGATGGTGTGTCCTATGCTCCATTCATGCTTCTGGGGATTTATTTCTAAAGAAAACTCTCCTTATGATATAAAAATGTAAAAGTTGACCTACCCCCAAATTAACAACTAGAGTGACTAAAGGTGGCAGCAGAAATCCTGAGTGTTGTTACTGTCTCTTTAAAGTCCTACTCTACTAGACAACTGAAATTCAGAAAATATATATGAATCACTATGACATAAATGCTGAAAGGAAATTCAAACAGAAAATCACTTATAAGCTGAAAAATCAGAGTTAGAGAGGTAATTCATTGGAAAACAAGTATGTCACATTCGAATAAATACTCATCTCCCATTTTCCACATATGTACACATTTACAGAAAACCTTTCTACTATTGTTTTCAAAGCAATTTCATGTACATTTTATTAGCCTGTATTTCATGACTTCAAATTAATCTCCTTTTCAGGTTTCACATTCTTAAATGCCTTGTGGCAAACAGACCTAACTAGAAGTAAATCAAAGTATGATGGTAAAGGACCTTAGTCAGTAATGTGATAGGAGAATGTAAAACAGCTTTGAGATAAATGTACAACATGAATGTGGATATCTACATACACACACACAACACACACACATACACACATATATTTGAGTGAGGGAGATAATTAGGCATAAGCAGTGCGTATACATATTGATTCCAAAATGAAATTTATATTAGTTTGACAATGTCTGTTATTAATTTTAAATATTTGGTTCTAGTATCTAAAATTTTAAATTATTTATTAATTATCATTCTACTCAATACCTATTAAGTTCCTACTATTAAATACTATATATTTCACATAATACATTTTGTATCATTTAATCCTTACACAGTCATTTGAGGTAGACACTATTATCACCCCAAGTTTACAGATAAGAAAACTAAAGCACAGAGAATTTTAGTGATTTGCTCAAGGTCACACAGCCAATAACTGGCAGAGCTATATTTGAACCCAAGTGTTTATGTGTTGTTAATCATTATGCTATACTGTCACTTGGAAGCATTGCAATGCATGGTTCCTGCCCACAAGAAGCTAATTCCTCACTGGGTAGAAGACATATATAAACAAACCAATTAGAGAGTAATTCAAGAAATTAACTGATATATTATGAGGCATAAAATCCCCTGTATATTAATATTAAACCTAAGACCACATCACTCTTACTAAAAATCTCTAGTTCTCAAAGTCAGTAAATAAAATAGTGGGGTGGGGTAGAGAAAGAGGAAATTATGGCTTGGGTGAAATCATCAGAGTTAATTTTGTGATTTGAGAGATAATGCAGTTTTCACAAGCCCAGTAATAGCTCCCATGATCTGAGGTGGTGCTGTCAGACCTATCTGAAGTGAAATTCCCACCACTGATGATTTTTTTTTAATAAGAAAGAAAAAGCAGAACTGTTTTCTACAGGAGCCCAATATGACATTGGGGAAGACAGTCGTAGCACGGCTTAAAGCATCTGACGTTAATATATTAGCATTGGTGAGAACATTAACCTGGCTTAGTTGATCAGATTAGCTCACAGTCACCTTGGAAAACAAAGGAAGGCACAGATCTATGAAGATTTATGGTTAGAGGTGGAAAAGGGTAGAACATGAAGCCCTGCAAGGGTGAGCAGCACAGTGTATTACCCTTATGGAGCATAGACCAAGACACAGAATCTAGGTTTCTATCAAAATTGAAGGTGAAGCAGAATTTCTATAGATTTTTCTCACCTAGCAGTTTTGCTTGGTTTCAGACACCTAATAACACAGTATGTTCCAAGTATGCCTTAAAGATAATTTGCTACATTCCACTTCAGTTAAGTTAAAGAATTATTTTAATCAAGCATTTCAGTACTTTACTCCCAGTTGGTTATTTACATTCCATGACTAATCATGTTCAGACAAAATAATGTCATTTTTAGTATAGCACCTTCTCTAAAACAGCTTCTTATTCCATGTTTCCAGAAGGGAACATATGCATTCATGTATAAGAGAGAGGGAAGGTTATTTGTTTTAAATTGCACAACAACAAAAAAATATTTTGAAATTTTCACATTAAAGATACTTTAATGTTCTTTTTTACATTTTTTATGTCCATGGAAAGATGTCATGTATGTCATGGGAAGTTCATTTTAATCTTTGGTTGTTTAACCTCTTTACTTTGTACTTAAGGACACCAGTATCAGAATACAGAATCTAAAACCTTAAACTACAATTAAAATAAGAAAAAGAATGAAAACACATTTACCTGAACCTCAGCCCTACTAAATAAAATGGAATACTTCTACTGGGCCTTTTCTTTCCCCTGGCATTTATAGCTTTTATTTCTCAACAGAAAATAATAGTTATTGTAATGCCTAAAACAGCTTTTTTCCTTCTGTATGGAAAATACTGATACACAGTGTATTCTTAGATCTACAACTAGTTATTTGATCTGACCTAGATCAAGGTGAACCCATACATTCTAACCAAGTCTATGTATCACTCTTCTGATTTACCTTTACACAACACTCTAGATTGTATTGCAATTACTATAGAATGCCAATGTTTTCCTAAGGACATCAGAACAACCCAGAGACTGGCCAAGAAAATAACTGGCATTTGTATTATTTGATATGTAGGGGTTTCCTGGCCTATATTTTTATAGAACCTTCTGTGGCAACCCAGGAATGCGTGTCCAGAAGCAAGGAAAGAACTAATAAACAATCCAAAAATTGGACAACATAATCCTAGGTATGCCTCATTTCCCTACCTGCAATTCTTAAAGGATAGATGGGAAACCCTGAAACATAGAGGCCCCAAAGCTTTAAAAATTAGGGAAAAGATGCGCTATTCAGGCCCAAAGCACAGAAATAGTGGCCATCATCTATTACATAATTTAGATAATTCTTTACAAAAGTAAGAGCCAGGTGCTATGAACTGAACTGTGTTCCCCCAAATTCATATGTTGATGACCTAACCCCAGATGTGATGGTATCTTGAGATAGTAATTAATATGGAAATAATGAGGTTAATGGTTAAATGAGGTTATGAGTGTAAGACCCTGATCCATAGGATTAGTGTCCTAACAAGAAGGGATACCAGAGCTCCCCCTCTCTCTGTCATATAAGACACAAGAAGGTGGCTGTCTGTAAGCCAGGAAGAGAGGCTTCACCAGAACCCAACCCTGCCAGACCTTGATCTGAGACTTCTAGCCTACAGAACTGTAAGAAAATTAATTTCTGTTGTTTAAGCCTCAAAGTCTGTAATATTTTGTTATAGCAGCCCAAGAAGACTCAGTTACCAGGAAACTATGTTTACATGTGATTTTTGACAAATAGAAAAGTGGCATAAAGTTTGAAAGACTAAGTGTCAGTTTCCAAAGATATGTCACACATTGAGAAGATTTTTATATAAAAGTTGAGCTACATAAAAACAGGACTAAGAAACAGGCTTAATTTTAGAAATTGATCTTAAAGATTGCTGAAGCCATAGAATTGTTACTTCAATTACATTTAAAAATTCAAATGTTGTTCTTTGGAGTACAGAATTAATTCTTTCAAAAAGGTTGAGATGAGTCCTTGAGTGAAGTATCTCACTTAGTTGCACAAATCTCCACACAAAGCTCAGTGTAACAGTTCCTTAATTTTGCTACACAAGCAAGAGTAGTTCTATAAAGAGCGTTTTGTAGTTTTATTTTGATACATAATTGATGTATATTGCCTATTACACTTGCTTTTATGAGTGATCCAGAGACATAGGATTGATGATAAATTCTCAATCAGTATGTATGATTGGCAAGAACCAACAGCAAGCAAAGCCATTTTGTCTTTTGTATTAACTTTACAGTCATTATTAGTCATTTAGAATTAACTCAGATAACTTGGAATAGACTCTTCTATTACATTTAGTATAAATGAATGAGGTTTAATCCAAACAGAGACATATATAATTCATATAAGTACTATCTCAAGAAAAATATAATTTAAATAAATACTATCTCAAGAAATATATCATTAGAATAAACACTATCTCCAAGAACAAGGACATGGTGACTTATTGATCTGTTATTTTTCATATTCTTACCTTGGTTTTAATGCTTATGCATAAATTAGGTTGATTTGTTTCATTCATTCATTCATTAAGCATGCTATTGAATAGGTGATGGCAAAGTGGAAAAAATAAGTATTTTAGAGATTTGAAAGTCAGAGAAACCTGGATTTGAAATTTAGCTCTATCTACTCCATACTACCTCTGTGAGTGTTGGCAAGTCACTGAAACTCCCAGAGCCTGAGAATTCACATCTGAAAAATGAGGAAAATTGCTCTGTGAAAATTTAAAACAGTGTGTATAAAGTACCTAGCACTTATATTCTTTCAAAATTGCTGCTGTCATTTATGGATTTTTTATAACATGTGAAACAGTTATAAGAAGTAAGGCAATGACAAGTGAAGACTAATCTCTGTCCTGGAAGAACTTACAGTAGTGAAGCATGTAAAAATAAGTTCTACAAATTGCTGTGGATGCTAGGAGAAAAATCAGTTTAAGGTATGAGATGAGCCCATACCTTAAACAGTGATGAGATGAGCCCACTATTTGAAAACCTACCAGTAAATTACAACAGTTAGTATTGAAAGCAAAGCTCTTCTGGAACACTGAGAATCTACAGTAAATTCTAAACTAGATGTTCTGATTAGATTAGATCAACATATATGAAATGATAAACAAATGTCATCATCACGGTATCATGTGAACAAGAATAATGATGATAATGAAATATTTTAGGGGTGGATTTGGGGATTTTAGAGTTTTTTAAAACAAATACTTAAGAATTTTACTTCCTTTCTATTCTAGATTATCACTATTATGTGCAAAACAGGAACTAAAAGAAAAATTGTTTTAAATTGTGTCATTTTATTTCTTAATAATTACTAAACCATGGATGGGAGGTGTTAGAGTTTTGAGGACAAAGTTTGAAAAATCTTATCCCACATAAGCTATTATTTTAAACTACTATTAAAATCCTAAACTAAGAGGAAAATAAACACTAACTTGGTAGAATTATACTTTTAAACTATATTTCTCACCAATATTTACTTTTACTTTTAAAGAGTTTGGTATGTAAAATTTATGGCTAGTGGGAAGCTGCTGCATAGCACAGGGAGATCAGCTCAATGTTTTGTGATGACCTAGAGGGGTGGGATAGGGAGGGTGGGAGGGAGATGCAAGAGGGAGGGGTATGGGGATATATGTATACATATAGCTGATTCACTTTGTTGTACAGAAGAAACTAACACAACATTGTAAAGCAATTATATATACTGCAATAAAGATATATATATATAAAAAAAAGGGCTTCCCTGGTGGCGCAGTGGTTGGGAGTCTGCCTGTCGATGCAGGGGACGCGGGTTCGTGCCCCGGTCTGGGAAGATCCCACATGCCGCGGAGCGGCTGGGCCCATGAGCCATGGGCGCTGATCCTGCGCGTCCGGAGCCTGTGCTCCGCAACGGGAGAGGCCACAACAGTGAGAGGCCCGCGTACCGCAAAAAAAAAAAAAAAAAAGAGTTTGGTAGTACCCATTTGAGTGAGTGACATTCTGTCAAAGGTCATGCAAACACAATTTTTACTTAACACAGATTTTATTAATTGAAACAGTATTATAACTGTCTAAAATCAAAAAGGAACATCACAGATTTTTATAATATATCATATGGAAAATACAGTAACTCTTGAACCACAGTAAATCTTGGGGAAGGTGGCAGATTTTCTTGTCTTCTTGCCCTACTTTATCACTAATTTCCAATCACACAGCATGTGTTTACAATAACCCAAAGTCTTGTAATAATCCTATTGTTACTTTAAATCCTTTAACCTAAAGCAGACATGGAATTTATTAGCCACTAATAATACCAAATATTGATCATATTTTTAAAATGACTGTTACATTATATATAGAAACATAAAAGATAGAAATGTAAAAGTTTTATTTTACAGACTTATATACACTTACTATGTGTAAGCATCTGAGCACCTTCCAAATACTAACTGGATTAATTTTAGGATATTAAAGCAAATTTTGAAGAAGATAAATTATTTGAGATAATCAGAAAGCCTCATAGTAAGTTAATGACGGGGGATATTAACAGGTGGGCAGGTCAAATATATCAATAGCTAATTACACTAGACTTTTGTCTTCCTCTACAGTGTCTTCAAGCAGTGAAAGCAAATATGCCTCATATTTCAATATTTTTCTTCAAATTTCTGTCTCCATTGACTGGTTCCCTTAGTAGTAAATTTCACCAATCTTTGTACTCTAACTCAAATGGAGGCATTAGGTAAGGAACAGACTCTGTCTTTTACTACATAGGTAACCCAGCTGACTTCAGTCTTAGTATTTGTGAATGCCATACTAGAAGAGTTTTGTTCTTCATGTAATTCAGAGCCCAGGGGAATGCCTGGCCCATAGTCTATTCCTAACATATGCTAATCCAATCAATGAAACAGGTTTTCCCCCATGTAACTGGATTATCTCTTCAGTAAAGGAATTCCTTGAAATTGGTGAAAGTCTTTTTGAAAAGTGAAATTTCTTTTTTTCTCCACTAGATTGCCAACTAGGTTGGCAAGAAACAGGTCAAGAAATAATCTATGCTTCTGTCTCTTCACCATTTGAAATAAAATTATTTTTAGGATTTCTTAAACTTATATATATTTATTGTGAATAGTAGCTACCCCAAATTATCAATCTACTTTTGCAAAATAAAAGAGACTGTCTTGAGTCTCTACTTTTCCGGGGACTAAATAGCTATTGAAGTTATGAAATAGTTTCCATTACTTTGTTCTGCAGTGGTCTTTTTTTTTTTTTTGCGGTACGCGGGCCTCTCACCGTTGTGGCCCCTCCCGTTGTGGAGCACAGGCTCCGTACGCGCAGGCTCAGCGGCTATGGCTCACGGGCCCAGCCGCTCCGCGGCATGTGGGATCCTCCCGGACCGGGGCACGAACCCGTGTCCCCTGCATCGGCAGGCGGACTCTCAATCACTGCGCCACCAGGGAAGCCCTGCAGTGGTCTTTTGAAGCAAACTTATAATACTCATTTTTCTTAGATGCAAAAATTATTTTTAAATAATTGCATTAAGTAATTAAGTAGCCTCTTTTGTCCAACAACATTTATTTCCATTTTCTCTTATTTTCATTATCTTTTATTCTTTTTCACTACTAAATCCATTCAGATTTAAAATTCTCTATTACATTTATAGCTACATAAATACTGTGGAATGGACTGGCATTCCCTTGACAGCCTTCTCTTAAAGGTCTTTTCTTGTTCAAATTGGCAAATCAAATTGGCAAAGACCTTTGACCTCCTCTGATTCTGGGTAGGAACTGTAATGAGGGAAACAATAAAATTAAGATACCAGTCCAAATGTTGGGCAGAAGTCCAAGCCAAAAAGGAATCAAGACAAAGAGTTCTGTTTTACCATTCTGTGCCTCGGGAAATCACCAAACAGACCAAGCTCAGTGTTTATCAACAAAAAACTAAGATGGGATCAAAGCATAAGCTGGGTGATATCATTGCTTAAAACTGACTTTGAGGACTTCCCTGGTGGTGCAGTGGTTAAGAATCCACCTGCCAGTGCAGGGGACAGGGGTTCGAGCCCTGGTCCGGGAAGATCCCACATGCCATGGAGCAACTAAGCCTGTGTGACACAACTACTGAGCCTGTGTGCCACAACTACTGACACCTGCGCACCTAGAGCCCATGCTCCGCAACAAGAGAAGCCACTGCAATGAGAAGCCCGAGCAACGCAGCGAAGAGTAGCCCCCGCTTGCCAGAACTAGGGAGAGCCCATGAGCAGCAATGAAGACCCAATGCAGCCAAAAATAAATTAATTAATTAATTAATCTAAAAATAACTGACTTTGAAAGAAAGAGGCAAAGGGGAAAGGGTAGAAGGAGAAAGAGTAAAAAGATAGCATATCCCCTGTCAGTAAACCCTCCTTGACTTGAAAATTTCAAGAAAGTCACAACTATATGGACCTTCTTGGGGAATGTGTCAGTATGTATAATAGAGTTTTCCAGATAATGGAAAATAAATAGGCAAATAAGTTGGATTTGAATGTGAACTAGGAATAAATAGGTTCTACATGAAGACATAACGGAGTTTCCTAAGAATAAAACTCCATGTGCTTTTGGTAGATTTTGTGACAAATTTTAGCTTCTCAAAATTCTATAGGCATAGTTACTGGCTGTTTTCATTTGCTTGGTGGGTAACGTCACCAAAACGTGCTTTATGGTATGGAGAGAAGTTACAGTGTTAGGCTTCGAATCACACTATTCCTTAGATCATAGTTCTTTAATGCCAATTCAGAAGCTGGATTTGTCAAATCACACTGAGAAAAAATGATACAGTATTTTAACTTCCATTAAGAGTGTAATGCTTTAAGACAGCTCTAAAATCAAATGTAGATTCAAATCCTTGCTCCACCACTTACTATGTGATCTTAGGCAAGTAGAACTTAAACTCCCTGTCCTTCAGCTTCCTCACTTATAAAATGGCATTAACAATTGTCCCTGCTATATATGGTTGTGTGAGAATTAAGTGACTTTTGATACAATAAAATGATTGGTACAATGCCTGGCACATACAAGTGTTCATAGTAAGTATATAATTATTACTAATTAAAACATTATTATTATATAAAATGATTAGAATATAATTTTATGAAATTTGGTAACAAACAGTAATAAAAAAGAAAATAAGTAATGTTTACTAAGTACATGGACCCAAGCTGAAGGCTTTTTAAGTAAAAAAAGACAAACTATAAATTATGTAAAATTCTTAGGTCCAAATATCTTTAAGGACACAAATATTAAATTAATGTGCTTTTACAAGGTAGATAGAAAACTAAACACTGCATCACTTAGTGATAACCCTTAACTTACATGGAACCTGGCAGCAGAATATATACATATATTTCTCCTAGAATTCATCTGCCGTCATTATTTCTTTGTTTATCCTATAGATTATATCAAATCTGAATCTCTAAAATGGAAGGAGCCAAAAGGCAAAGTTTGGAGGAAGACTCTGAAGGACAGGCCACACACACAGGTAAGCAAAGTTAAAAGAAAAAAATAATTATAAAATTAAAATTAGATCTGGAGATCTCTAATGTTCTTATTGCCACTATTCAGTGTGAAATTTAAGTAATACCTTTGAATGGGTTGTGGAATCATCTAAAAAATATTTGACTGGATAAATTAATGTGAAATCAAATACTTTTAGAACAGTTTTAATTAGATGTCAATTTGAGTTTGAATGAATTCATATGAGTACTAAACAAAAATGCATGGAAACTAATTTCATAGTGGCAGTATTTAGAATACCTTCTAAGTATGACACAAAACCAAGAAACCATAAAGGAAGATTGATAAATTCAGCTATAGAAATGAGGAAAGGAAGGAAGGAAGGAAGGAAGGAAGGAAGGAAGGAAGGAAGGAAAGAAGGGAGGGAGGGAGGGAGGGAGGGAGGGAGAGAGGGAGGGAGGGAGGGAGGGAGGAAGGAAAGGGGGGAAGCAAATGTCTGCTGTCTGGTAAAAGTCATCAGGAGCAAAATCCAAAAAACATTTAACAAATTGAGGAAAAACATTTGCAACTAACTGACAAAGGGTGAATTTCCTAATATATACTAAAATTTCTACAAATCAATAAGAATAAAACCAACAACCAAATGGAGAAATGGGCAAAATATAGAATAGACTATTTAGAAAAAAAATTTATAGGCACTTACAAAGTTAGAACTATATAGTGAAATACGTTTTTTTCACATGGTTTGTAAAAGTAAAAAAGTTTAATATCACACTTTGGAAAGAGGCATACTCATACATTACTGGTAGCAGTGTAAATTGGTACAACCTCTTTAAAGGTAGTTTAGCAATATTAAAATTAGAAATATATATGCTTTTTGACCAAGCAATTTTACTACCATTACCTATATGTGGACCTGAACAGAGAGGAAAAAAAATGTATGTGTAGGGTTCTTCACTCAGAATAATGTCAGAGAAAAAATGTGGAGCAACCATTTACATCAATAAGAAACTAAGTAAATTAATATCTACATAGTAGAATACCATGCCTCCATTTTTAAAAAAGGATGTTTATGTATATATGTGAAAAAAATCTCTAAGATATATTATGAAGTAAAAAAAGAAAAGTGAACAGAAGTGTGCATAATATACTACCATTTGTAAAAAAAGAGGAAAAAAAGGGATTCTCTTTTCTTCACACATAAACGCATGCTATACACATGCATATTTTGTATATGCAGAAGACACATCTGGAAAATGAAGACTATGCAAGTAAGTAAAAAAAATCGATTGTCTGAACATAATATAAATAAATTTATATTAAAATTGTATATTATTATTATATAAATAAAAATTATTAGGAAATATATGGGAGAGAGAATACATCTACATACGTAATACAATATTAAAGTATGGATATGGTTAAGTTTTAGTGAAGGATATTTAAAACTCCATATTTTCAAGAATTTAGACCTTCTTCCAAACACTGTTATTATTATTATTTTTTTTTAAACTCCTAATTTATTTCTCCCCCCAACCTTTCCCCTTGGTAACCATAAGGGTTTTTTTTTTTTTTTTTGGCTGCATTGGGTCTTCGTTGCTGCACGCGGGCTTTCTCTAGTTGCAGCCAGCGGGGGCTACTCTTCATTGGTGCGCAGGCTTCTCATTGCGGTGGCTTCTCTTGTTGCGGAGCACGGGCTCTAGGCGCGTGGGCTTCAGCAGTTGTGGCGCACCGGTTTAGTTGCTCCATGGCATGTGGGATCTTCCTGGACCAGGAATCGAACCTGTGTCCCCTGCAATGGCAGGCAGATTCTTAACCACTGCGCCACGCGGGAAGTCCCCAAACACTGTTATTATTTATCAGGGCAACTGAACATCAGAACTTCAGTTAGATCATCCTTGATTTAATTAATATTCTTAAATCTGCAAATTCCATCTTTTCTATATTTGTAAAAAGATTCTTAGGATCTTAGAAAGAATTGAATGGTTATATAATAAGTTTCTTAAAGCCATTTTAGTTTTAATTGAAGTCAGGCCTCCCTCTTACTGGTTGTCTTTTAAGTGCTATTGTCATTATTGTTCTCTGGATCTTGATAACATTTCAATCTGTTTCCCCCCAAATTCTAGTTTCCTTTGTTAATAGTGTGCTTCCAGGTCTTCCCTGGTGGCGCAGTGGTTGAGAGTCCACCTGCCGATGCAGGGGACGCGGGTTTGTGCCCCGGTCCAGGAAGATCCCACATGCCACGGAGCGGCTAGGCCCGTGAGCCATGGCTGCTGAGCCTGCATGTCCGGAGCCTGTGCTCCGCAACGGGAGAGGCCACAACAGTGAGAGGCCCGTGTACCGAAAACAAAAAAAAAATAGTGTGCTTCCAATTTTAGTTTATTGCTGAAGTTTCTTTCTTATTTAATGACAGTACTATTTTTCTAAAATTCTAGTTTCCACTCTATACTCTAATTTTTAAATATCTTTACCCACAATTTTTTCCAATAGCTCAAAGTGCATAATTTGTATTTTCATTAACACAGATGTTATAGAAAGATTCGTAGTCAAAACCCACTTAACAAGATTAATGTGGGAGAACATTTCTATGAGCAAGGCAGTCAGAAATTTCTAGCCCAAATAAGATAATTTTTCTGATACAGAAGACAGCAAGTCTATTCCCATGGCAATATCAATTGTGTAAATAGTCCTTGGAAAGTAAAAAGGAAAACAATTTGTTTTAAATTTTATTCCAGGACCCAAAGGAGTAATAAGTGATTGGAGAAAGTTTAAATTGGAGAGTGAAGATAATAATTCACTCCCACCTAGTAAGAAGGAGATTCTCAGACAAATGTCTTCTCCTCAGAGTGGAGATGACAAAGACTCAAAAGAAAGATTCAGCAGAAAGGTAAGATAAGAAGAAATCAAAAATAAATAATCTACAGGGTGTTTTTATTATAGTATTGTTTGTATTAGCAAAAAAAAAAGGAAATGCAGTAAACGCCTATGCCTATAAAGTCATCCCATACTAAGAAATACATGGCAACTGTTAAAAGAATGAGTTACAAATACATGAGTTGACTTAGAGGTAGTTCCACAACATGAGAAAGTAAGATACAGAGAATTTTAAGTTATGTGATCCCATTCTCTAGAGCAATGGAAAACAAACACTGTATATGTGTTTATGCTTATGATTATGTTTATGATTATATGAGCATGTATGTAGAAAAGTATGGAAAGACACTCACCAAATTGACAATATTGGTTAATTGGAAGGGTGGGATTGGTTGACAGTTCTCAACCTCCTTTCCGAGGAGGAGGAAGAAGGTAAGCAGAATAAGCCACACTATGAAAAAAATATATCCATAATTTTTTTAAGAGCAGCATTTTTTAAAATTCTCACTTATTTCTTATTATATAATGTGTATGTCATACATACATAAAAAAGTGAAATATGAAAAGATCTATAAAATCTTGATGGAGATTATCTTAGAGTATCAGAGTGGTAAAATTTCAGTATTTATTACTTCCTTCCTTTAGCTTTTAGTTCAGTTTTGAATCTTTATAATTAGCACATATTATTTATATAAAAACAACAGCAATACTAAAGAAATACTAAAAGAAACCATAAGGTGATTTTCATTGTGGGGAAAAATCAGTTTAGTGGTTTATTTATCTCCAAACCAGTATATATGAGTTGTTGTATATTGATTGTTGTATATTGATTCTCAACAGACAGTCTCTGCATCAGAAATATTCTTGGTTCTAGGCTTCTGGCCCTTGTAAAAAATCTTCAAATCTAAGATCTCATTTTCAGGGACTTCCCTAGTGGTCCAGTGGGTAAGACTGTGCTCCCAATGCAGGGGGCCTGGGTTCAGGGAACTAGATCCCCCATGGATGCTGCAACTAAGAAGTCCTCATGCTGCAACTAAAACCTGGCACAGCCAAAAAAAAAAAATTTAATGCAATATAATGTTTGTGAGGGAAGTGGAAAAAAAAAAAAGATCTCGTTTTCAGATTTTGGTTCCTTCACTGAGTCACTATGTGATGTGGATGAGACAATTAAATTTTCCTATCTGAGGAACTATAACAATACCTCCTTCATTTGTTTTAAAGAGAAAATAAATGAGAACGTATTTTGAAACATGTAAAATGCTATACAAATGTGAGACATTATAATGATTAAAAATATTGTATTAAGGTTAAGCTTTAGAAATGTATCTGAATGCCTAAATATCTATTTGCCTGAAGATGTGAATGGAACAAGTTCTCATAAGAATGCTCAAATGCATATGTAAATCAGTATTTTGTGGTTCAGCCTGTTAAATTAGCAGAACTATGGTAGCAACTTAAAAATTATATAAAACATTTAACAATGTTTAGGATTAAAACAAATTAAGTTGGAATGATAATTTTAAAGCAGAAAACAATAATAAGAATGAGGCCATTAGAAAAACAAATATAGGAGGAAGAAACAAGAAAAGGAAATAATGAAAGCACCAAATACTTTCACTTAATCTCAGTATCTTCTGTAAAAAAACTACCTGATATGTTTATTGTGAAGATTAAGAAAAATAATCTATGTAAATTGTCTAAGACATAGTAGATTTTCCATAAATTTGGGAGTCGTCCAACTTCCCTGGTTCTGGGCTGCTCCACATCTCTTAGTCACACTATGTCCCATCATCACTCCTTTATATCTTGTGTGTGTGTGTGTATGTGAAGGGAAAGGGTGTTTAACATTCTATTGACTAAGTTAATAATGACATCGCTATTAAGAAAGGCTCTGCAGGTAATTTTATATTCCAGCTTCAGTGAAAAATAGCTGTCTTGGAAGATAGAAGTTAGGTCTTTTCTCATTTTAGCCTAAACCAGTGCATATGAATCACCTAGAGGGCTTGTTTAAACATGTCTCACTCAGGCTCACACAGAGTCTGATTCAGTAGATCTGGGGTGGCATCCCCAAATTTGCATTTCCCAGGACTTCTCAGGTAATGGTGATGCTGCTGGTCTTTTGGCTAATCTGGTGAACTCCAAATAGTAGTAAAAGTTGTCTTTCTTAAATTCCATCCTACATATTCCAAAAAAATTAGTAAGTGATAAGAAAAAATCTTTTTCACAACTTTTGTGGAGGAGACAATAATGTGCAAAGGCATTTGTTGGAAACACATTTAAGTGCATGTACAGGCACTTGTGCATGTATGAGCATGTGTATACACTTTTATGAAAGTCACTCTAGAGTAGACCTTGCTGGATTTTTTTCACCCAAAGTGGCACATTTCATGACCATCTCATAGCTCAACTATATTTAGCAATACTTATGCATGTATTTAGTCATGAAATAATTACTGAACCCCTATTATGTGCCAGACACTAAATTCTGCCCCCATACAGCATAAAAGTTAGAAAAACTAATATTAAACAATGAAACATATACTATAATATCAAGTAATGTTTATTGCTACGAAGAAAAATAAACCAGCATAAAGAACATGGGGCAGGGACACTTTTAGGTAGAATAATCAAAGAAGGTGATATTTGAACAAATGAGGTGAAGGAGAAGGCCATCTCAGGAGGTAGGGGGGACAGCCAATGCAAACTCTTTAAGTTGAGAATGGGTTCGGTATTATAAGGAATATAAATTTCTGACTGAATGATCTCTATCATTTCTTTCATCTATTTCCAGATGAGCGTTCAAGAATATGAGCTAATCCACAGAGAAAAAGAAGATGAAAATTGCCTTCGTAAATACCGTAGGCAGTGTATGCAGGATATGCACCAGAAGCTGAGTTTCGGGCCTAGATATGGGTTTGTCTATGAGCTGGAATCTGGGGAGCAATTCCTGGAAACCATTGAAAAGGAGCAGAAAACAATCACAATCATTGTTCACATTTATGAAGATGGTATTAAGGGCTGTGATGCTCTAAACAGTAGCTTAATATGCCTTGCAGCCGAATACCCTACGGTCAAGTTTTGTAAAATAAAAGCTTCTAATACAGGTGCTGGGGACCGCTTTTCCTCAGATGTACTCCCCACACTGCTCGTCTACAAAGGTGGGGAACTCATAAGCAATTTCATTAGTGTTGCTGAACAGTTTGCCGAAGAATTTTTTACTGGGGATGTGGAATCTTTCCTGAATGAATATGGGTTATTACCTGAAACAGAAATGCATGTCCTAGACCAGAGCAACATGGAAGAAGATATGGAATAAAGATTCACTATGTCAGTGTCTCATATTTCTCCTTTAAGCATTGAACATTGATTTTGGTAGTATTTATATTCCTTTAGAGAACACCAAGTGTAGTAATGGCTGTTCTAATTTGGGAAAAAAAAAACCCAGACTGACACTAAAATTATATGATTAGCATTTCTTAGTATTAGTTACTCAAATTGATATAATGCTTTAACTTCAATACATTGTAGTCTTCAGTAATATTTTGGTAGACAAAGAGGATATGGATAATATTGTGACAGTTTTCAAAAATCCCTTTCAAGTTATATGTTGGCTTTTTTACTCCACGTTTTATCCTCATTGTTACTACTGTGTTTTTCAAATTATATTTTTAATATAATTTTTTTCTTGTGTAATAAGAATAAAGTCTCATAAGAAAATACATTTCCTATTTAAAGTCTATTCTTTCCCAAATATTACATTATCAAGGCCTTAAAACATTATATAACTCAAAATACAAAAATTTATCATTCAGTAAGATATCTTATATTCCAACCAAACTAATACATAAGAAACTTAGAAACACTGTGGCACATTAAAATTGTTTAAAAAGTATTTGTTTAAAAATACAGTTTCAGAGTTTCAGAAGCTAACTTTATCTAGGAAAAAAAGCAGGGTAGAAGCAAGGTCTTTTTATTCTTTAGACAAAATAATATTTAGTGGTAATAATAATTACAACTATTATTTATTGATTGTCTTTTATGGGCCAATATTTTATACATATCATTTCTAATAGTTAACTACAATTCTGCAAGTAGATATTACTCCCATTTCATAAATGATGAAACAAATTCAGAGAAGTAGAAGTTCTACTTCCATATCCCTTGAAAACATTTGGAAAACTCTCCTCCTACACAAAACACATAGAAATGCAAAATAAAATATAATTTGAAAAAATGTTTTTAAACGCATGAATGAGCTGAAGAGCAAGATAAAAGAAAATTCTAGGTGTCTGAATCAGAGTGGAAAATGACAGTGAGTGAGAGCCAAAGTGATATAGCCTATCTTTGAAGACATGGTGCTTGATAAGTAACCAAGTGTGGGCTCTCAGAGACAAGTGTGCTTAAAACAGGTTTGTACATTTTCCTCTGGTGAACCAATGTTGAAACCAGATATATGTCGCAAATTCTAGTCTCCACTCTCCTAAACGACTATTTTATGGCTTCTCTTTTTTCCTTAAAACATTTTGACCCCATGCCAAACACTTCACCTTGCCCATATTTCATTGAGAAAACAGAAATTATCAGATGAGCCCTACCTCACCTTTCCATTACCAATCTAAAATATGCACCTTCATGTAAACACTGTTTCCATTGATGTTAAAATGGAAGAAGCTCACACAGCTCAGCCCGACTGATCAAACTGTGCTATGGATCCTATGCTCACCCACACAGTAATTTTATTCCTGAAATTATTTCCCCTCTACACGCATCATCTATTTCTCACTTTCTCTATGCTGTATTATTCATACTGGCTTATAAATGAGTTTTTAAATTGTCCACTATTTAAAATATGCCCCTTATAATTTAAAATTTCCAGCTATTCTTCACCTCTCTGCTTCCCTTTAAAATCACATCTCTTGGGGGACCTCCTGGTGGTCCAGTGGTAAAGAATCCGCCTTCCAATGCAGGGGACGAGGGTTCGATCCCTGGTTGGGGAACTAAGATCCCACATGCCACGGGGCAACTAAGCCCACGTGCCACAACTACTGAGCTCTAGCGCCTCAACGAGAGAGCCCACGTGCCGCAAACTACAGAGCCCATGCACTCTAGAGCCCGCGCCACAAGAGAAGGGAAAACCCGCATGCCACAACTAGACAGAAGCCTGCGCACCAGAACGAAGAGCCCATGTGCTGCATGAAGATCCTGTGTGTCACGACTAAGACCCAACAGAGCCAAAAATAATAAATAAGTAAATAAAATAAATATTAAAAAAAAATTTTTTAATAAAATCACATCTCTTGAAAGAAGTGTCTAAAGTCATCATCTTTATTCCTCATTTCTAATTTTTTTCATCCCACTCCCATCAGGCCTTTGTCCCAAGCACTCTAATTACAGTTGTAATCACCTTGTCAAACTTAAGTTTATTCCTTATAAGTCTTATTGTAACAGGGAAAGACAAATCTGACTCCATATTGGATCTATTTCTTTTACTTTAACCTTTGTATTATACTGTTTTTGTTGCAAGTTAATCACTAAAATAATGTTGCTTATAGCCTGAAATACACAGGATAGCCCATTCTCAAGGTGTTGACCTTTAAAGGTATAACACTTTTCCATTCATCTAGAGATATAAAGTTGCAGAATTGAGTATAACATTTGTCTTGTTGGAGGTTTATAGGAACACTGTGACAGGACTTACATGGACAGATGCAACAGCAAAGGATTCTGGCACCAAGAAGTTTGCAACAATCTACCACACCCCTTTCCCTTTTAGTATAAAACAAACCTGAATTCTAACTCAGGTGAGATGGTTCTTTGGGACATTAGTCCACCATCTTGGTCTGCTGGCTTTCTGAATAAAGTTGCTATTCCTTGCCCCAACAACTCATCTCTCGATTTATTGGCCTGTTGTACAGTGAACAGTATGAGTTTAGACTCAGCATTATTCCTTATTTTATTCTATCTCCTATAAGCATGTGTCAGAGCTGACCACCTCCCCTATTTTTAAGTCACTTCCTTTGGCTTCTTTGAACACATCCTGCTTCTATCCTCCTGACTATTCCTCTAAGTCTCCTTCTCTAACTTCTCTAAACATTCACCCTAGGTAACTCCCTCCTGTCTATAGTCTTAAATACCATTTATATTCAGACTGCTTTCAAACTCACATTTCCAGCTCTACCTCTCTCCTAGACCCCAAAATCCTATGTCTCAACTGGAGGAAGGGAAGAAAAAGGGAAAAGAAGAATGGGAAAGAAAAAGAAGGTCTGCAGTTATACTAGATATTGGTGATTCAAATATGGGTGAGATAGAATTCCTAACTGTGACCAGCTTACATTGACCAGTCCTTAACATGTAGTTACTGCAATAGGTAGTTTCTGCTTATGAATCCAAAATTCCATCTTCTATTCCTCTTTACCAATTGGGAAAGGCATTTTAAATACCCTATGGCCTATTTCTAAATTGATGAATGCTAGGAGGGAGACTGAAGGGTAATGATATATAAAATGAGGAGCTTTTTAAAAAGAGTTCCACATGTTTTCTCCTACTGAGTAACTGCTAATGAATTTATTAATCCATTACAGAGTTCTCTGTTAGGGAATTACTGGACTTAAAAACCATAGCAAAAAACAGGATCCTTATATGTGATATTTATCATTTAAAAACTCCTTAGTGGAACAGGTCTTTTAGGGTGATATTAATTCGATGGACTGGAAGTAAATACTTAAAAAGATGATCACAAGGCAGTGGGGAAGGATAGTCAAACATGTATCTCAAAAGAGAACAATATTTTAAGATTAAGGTATAAGTTCTTTTCAATCACCAGTCATTATTAACTGCACTGTAGTGTAGCTTTGTAGGGCAGAGGGAGAAAAGCATCACTTAATGGTGAAAGAAGACTCTCATCTATGGAAAAGAATAAAAATGAGTGCTTTGAAAGATTCCTGTTTAATGAAAGCTTTACTCTTGTAAGAAATGACCCACTGTGCATTAATTTAAAATAGAGAGCTAGCAAGCTTAAGCAGGACTAACCCCTGGAATGTATTTAACCCATAACTGCCAAACAAAAGTAACTAGGTGGCACCTTTGTAAAGGGAGTAGTGATGATAGCAACCATTCTCAAAATAAGCACTCAGTGACTAATAGATGCCAGAGTGAAGCTTTGACGATAACACTCATCAGGAAGAGTCAGAAAAAAGGCAGGATTTGACTGGAATATTTGAAGCCCGCTGCTGCAGAAATCCTGGACTACAAACTCCCCTCATGTAAACACTTAATCTGCTGTGATATTTGGCAGGAGGAGAGGAAGAGATAATTTTTGTCTCAGCAAAAGAATGAAGTTTTAGATGTAGAGATTTAAAATGTCATAATATGTCTCATAACAAACCACCCAAATAATAACTGGAATAGACTTGAAAAGAAAAGCCAAGAGTGTTAGTTGAAAAGTATTATAAATATAATGGAAAAATCTGTAGGAAACAGCAAAATTATCTTGGAAAGTGAGAAGATTTTTCATTAGTTTACAATATTTATTGATAAGCTGCAATGTGCCATGCAATGTCCTTGACCTTAGGGAGCTCAAGGTAAAGAAAACAGACATTTAAGCAAGCAGATGATAAATGCATCTACATTTGTATCTAAATCTATGTCTATATTAGTAGTGGTAGTTAATATCCTGAGCACCGGTGCCAGACTTCCTAGGTTTGAATCTACTCACTAATTTTGTGATCTTAGGCAAGTTAGTTAACCTCTCTATACTTGTTTCTTCATCTGTAAAATAAGAATAATAATAGCACATTTTGGAAAATATGAGTAAATCGTCTAAACTACTTAGAACAGCACCTGTCACATAATAAACAATACCCAATGTTATTATTATTGTTATAATTACTAACAGTTATATATGAAGTAAAATGGTAACATAGTACATAAATATAAGATCTTAAAGATATGCTTACATAAATAGAAGCTCATTTATGAAGAAGTTTGAATGCGATTATCTATCCCAAACACACCACTCACATTCCTCTATATAAGGAACTTATTTAAAAAATCTATATATTTGAATTGAAAGAGAAAGATCCTAAAAACAACCTGCCATATCAAATTGACTGTAGATACCACAATAAATATAAATTAAATTAGTTCTGAAAACAGAAGTGCCAAACAAACATTAACATCAAATAAGAAAGAAATTTACAGAATTTTGAGGAGTTTTATACTGAATTTATTGCAGAATATAATTACAATCATATACCTAGCTGCTCAAATATATCTAGTAAGCTATTATCTTATAATGAAAATTTGATGTGTTTTTCTTTGTTCTTTTTTTCAAATACTCTACAAATATTTGAGTATCTAATACATGCATGGAATTATGTTAGATAATAGAGGGTGGTAATTAAAATGGGTAAGATATAGTCATTTCAGGACTTGCAATTAGGAGCACACATTTCTGAAATTTAAAAAGATGGGGATTTATTTTTATTTTGTTTATTACTGTCTAAGGTCTTATATTCTGGAACCCAGCTGATATAGAATTTCAGGGAAGAAATTGTCATCCACTCATGCCTCTCTGATTAGCTAACACACTGTCATATCTATTCAGTTCCTCCTTTACTTTCACTACTCTTTGAAAAATCTTCAATTTCATTATACCATTCTCTGATGATAGGCATCTACCCCTCAAGCTCTCTCAGTCCTTTACTCCCAACGCACATTCTTTAAGACCTCCAATTTCTCAATCTTGTCTTTTTAACACTATCTCCATTTTCATGATTTCTGTCCTTCCCATGTAGCTTAGACACTTGGAAGATGACATCAACCACCTTCCTGTTAGCACACTCCATATTTCATCCTGTTATTCTTCCAAAGCACTTCTCTTTTAAATCCCCAAATTTCTGGACATTTCAACTAGAGTACATAGCTTATCCAGCAAATAATTCCCTCTTCCATTTCCCACAGTCATCATTTCATCCTTTATCGTTCCCTGTCAGTCTTCCTCTCACAAATCCTTCCCCCTCTGAAAAAATGACATTGCCTTCAACATCACAGAAGAAATCGAGCCTCCTCAGCAAGAACTTCCCTAATGATTTACCCCACATATATTAATCCTCTATTCACCATTTCATTGTTCTCAAAGATGTCTCTCTGTACAAGGCTAATCCTGCCATCTGTGATTTTAATCAGATTATATCACATTCAAATTTCACAACTTTTTTGCTTATATTATACCATTTTTCTTCTCCTTCTATATTAACTTCTTATTCACAACCTAAAATTAAGTCTACATCTCTCATTAAATTTATTTTTTCTAGTTCTTCAGAATTTTCACTAGCTATGATCCTCTCTAGCATTCTCCTTCCCTTCACTGCCACACTCTTGAAAAAAGAATCCATGTCCTTAATCTTTTTCTTTCTTTCTTTCCATTTACTTCTCCACCTCTCTTCCTCAACCACTCCACTAAAAGTGATTCTAACAAAGATCAACAATGACCTCTGTGTCAGGCAGGTTTCTGGCAAGAAACAGCACAAACAGAAAAGGTATGATTGAAAGGAGTATAATGAAGAGACTGTGTGTATACAAGAATGTAGGCAGGAAACTAACAGGGGATGGTAAAGCACCACAGGGCTAGCAACAGGTGTAAGTGACTACTACCCCCAGGCCTTGAGGAAACCAGAGAGACATAGTTATAGGAAAGTGCTGTCCAACAGGAGCTTTAGTTGTTGGGAGAGAACACTGCCCCTGCCAATCTGTGACCTAGGAGGGAGAGAGATATCAAAATAAATAACAGGAGTTACCTCTCTTTCTGTTCTCTTATCTCTCCTCAGTGCCTCCCATTGTCCAAACACAACCAGAAGCCAGAGGGAAAAAGAACATTGTTGATGTGTGTTAGGTCAACTTTCCCTGGGCACAAAGCAGGTTGGAGAAGGATAGAAAGTCATTCTTAAGGGGTAAATGTGGGATATAAAACACAGCCACCTAACACCAAACACACTAGACTCTATAATCCTCATCTTGGCTTTTGGCTTCATTGAATGCTGGTGACCACTCTCAAATTCAAATCCTTTCCTCCCAGGTTAACACGCCTCTTACAACAATGGACGAATCATCCAGCCAGAAAGTCAATCAGAGAACACTGGCCTAAAATGACACATTAGACTAATGGACTTAATAGATATATATAGAATATGCCATTCAAAGCAGCAGAATACACATTCTCTTCAAGTACACATCGGATATTCTCCAGGATATATCACATGCTAGGCCACAAACCAAGCCTTGGTAAATTTAAGAAAAGTGAAATCATATCAAGTATCTTTTCTGACCATATAGCTATGAGACTAGAAATCAACTACAAGAAAAAAACTTCAAAAACCACAAACACATGGGGGCTAAATAATATGCTACTAAACAATCAATGGATTGTTGAAAAAATCAAAGAAGAATTTAAAAAATACCTGGAGACAAATGAAAACATAAATACAACAATCAAAAATCTATGGGACATGGGGGCTTCCCTGGTGGCGCAGTGGTTGGGAGTCCGCCTGCCGACGCAGGGGACACGGGTTCGTGCCCCGGTCTGGGAGGATCCCACATGCCGCGGAGCGGCTGGGCCCGTGAGCCGTGGCCGCTGGGCCTGCGCGTCCGGAGCCTGTGCTCCGCATGGGGAGAGGCCACAACAGTGAGAGGCCCGCGTACCGCAAAAAAAAAAAAAAAAAAAAAATCTATGGGACAAAGCAAAAGCAGTTCTAAGAGGGAAGTTTATGGTGACACATGCTTACCTCAGGAAACAAGAAAAATCTCAAATAAACAACCTAACCTTACATCTAAAGGAACTAGCAAAAGAAAAACAAACAAAACCCAAAGTTGGTAGAAGGCAAGAAATAATAAAGAATCAGAGCAGGAATAAATAAAATAGAGACTGAAAAAACAATAGAAAAGATCAATGAAACTAAGAGCTGGCTCTTATAATAAACAAAATTGATAAACCCCTAGCCAGACTCATCAAGAAAAAAACAGAGAGGACCAAAATCAGTAAAATCAGAAATGAAAAAGAAGTTACAACGGAAACCACAGAAATACAAAGGATCATAGGAGACTACTATGAGCAACTATATGCCAATAAAATGGACACCCTAGAAGAAATGGACAAATTCCTAGAAATGTACAATCTCCCAAGACTGAACCAGGAAGAAATAGAAGATATGAACAGAACAATTACCAGTAATGAAATTGAATCAGTAATTTAAAAACTCCCAACAAATGAAAGTCTAGGACCATATGGCTTCACAGATGAATTCTACCAAACTGTTCCAAAAAATTGCAGGGGAAGGAACACTTCTGAACTCACCCTATGAAGCTATCACCCTAATACCAAAACCAGACAAAGATATCACAAAGAAAATTACAGGCCAGTATCACTGATGAACATAGATGCAAAAATCCTCAACAAAATATTAGCAAACTGAATCCAATAAGACATTAAAAGGATCATAAAACTTGACCAAGTGGGATTTACTCCAATGATGAAAGGATGCTTCGGGGCTTCCCTGGTGCCACAGTGGCTAAGAATCTGCCTGCCAATGCAAGGTGCACGGGTTCAAGCCCTGGTCTGGGAAGATCCCACATGCCATGGAGCAACTAAGCCCATGTGCCACAACTACTGAGCCTGCACTCTAGAGCCTGTGAGCCACAACTACTGAGCCCGTGTGCCACAACTACTGAAGCCTGTGCACCTAGAGCCCATGCTCTGCAACAAGAGAAGCTACTGCAATGAAAAGTCTGCACACCTCAATGAAGTGTAGCTCCCACTCGTCAAAACTAGAGAAAGCCTGCACGCAGCAATGAAGACCCAACACAGCCAAAAATAAATAAATTAAATTAATTAAAAAAAATTTTTTTCAAAAGAAAGGATGCTTCAATATCCACAATTAATCAATGTGATATACCACAATAACAAATTGAAGAATAAAAACCACATAATCATTTGAATAAATGCAGAAAAAGCTTTTGGTAAAATTCAAGATCCATTTCCAGACAGTGGGCATAGAGGGGACATACCTCAACATAATAAAAGCCATATATGATAAGCTCACAACTAACCTCATACTTAATGGTGAAAAGCTGACAGCATTTCCTCTAAGATCAGGAACAAGACAAGTGTGCCCATTCTGGTCAATTTTATTCAACATAGTATTGGAAGACCTAGCCACAACAATCAGACCAGAAAAAGAAATAAAATGAATCCAAATTGGAAAGGAAGAATTAAAACTGTCACTGTTTGCAGATGACATGATACTGTACTTAGGAAATCCTAAAGACACCACCAAAAAACTACTAAAGCTCATCAATCGGTAAAGTTGCAGGACACAAAATTAATATACAGAAATCTGTTGCATTTCTATACACTAACAATAAACTGTCAAAAAGAGAAATTAAGGAAACAATCCCATTTGCAATCACATCAAAAAGAACAAAATACCTAGGAATAAACCTACCTAAGGATGTAAAAGACCAATACTAAAAAATTAAGACACTGATGAAAGAGATTGAAGATGACACAAACAGATGGAAAGATACACTATGTTCATGGATTTGAGGAATTAATATTGTTATAATGACCATACTACTAAAGGCCATCTACAGATTCAATGCAATCCCTATCAAAAACCAATGGCATTCTTCATTATTTTAAAATTTGTACTGAAATACAAAAGACTTTGAATAGTAAAACAATCTTGAGAAAGAACAACAGAGCTGGAGGTATCATGCATTTTGACTACAGACTATTACAAAACTACAGTAATCAAAACAGTGTGGCACAGGCACAAAAACAAATGTAGATCAATGGAACAGGATAGAAAGCCCAGAGATAAACCCATGCACATATGGTCACTTTATCTTTGATAAAGGAGGCAAGAATATACAGTGGAGAAGAGACAATAAGTGGTGCTGGGAAAACTGGACAGCTACATGTAAACAGAGATACAGGGAACAAGTTAGTGGTTACCAGTGGGGAAAGGGAAGAGGAGAGGAGCAAGATAGGGATATGGGATTAAGAGATATAAACCATTATGTAAAAACAGATAAGGAACAAGAATATATTGTACAGCACTGGGAATTTTAGACATTATTTTCTAATAACTTTTAATGGAGTATATTCTATAAAAAGCGTGAAACACTATGTTGTATACCTGAAACTAATGTAATATTGTAAATCAACTATACCTCAATTAAAATTTTTTTTAATTAAAAAAAATACTTAACAGCAATGATTTAGTCAACTTTCAAGAGTTTGATCCCTAACTGAATGTTGGAATCCTAAAAAGATTATAAAGACTACTATGGTATTGACACAAATTTAGATAAAGACCTACAGGTTTTATGACAAAAGTTATTATTTTTACAGCAATTAGACTTGAAAAAAATTTGGTATATATATGCTATTTCAATAACCCTTGTGCCTTTAGCAAGAAAATTTTAGAAGTTATTTAAGAACAACTACATTTGTCATGGGCAGCTGTTTGTATATCCTGTTATGAAAGTAAAGCACCTCACAAACAAATTAAATATTAAATTACTGAAACAAATATAAAGGCAAAAACACCATGTAAGTTGTGATTACTAAAGAATTCATGTGAAGGCAATACTATACATACTATGCAGTAGTAGCTTTGGAGATTCCAAATAACATAGCTAACCTTTTTATAATGTGTTATAAGATCTATAAGAATTTCACATACATTACCTCATTTGATTCTCACAATTCCTCTATGAGATAGGCAGAGCAATATTTTTAATACATCCTGCTCAAGGACAGAGACAATTTTTTTCAGCTTATTTGGGGTATAATTGACAAAATTGTAAGACATCTAAAGTATACAACATGATGGTTTGATATACATATACACTGTGAGAGGATCTCCCCCACCACCAATCAAGTTAACTAACACAGAGGATGGAGGAATTGAAGTGTTTGTGGTTAGTTCACTTGTCCAGGTTTATGCAGCTACTAAGATGTAGAGTTTGAATTTAATGCCTAGTGCCTACACTATTCACATTACATCACACTCCTCACAAAGCAGTCACCCGTAGAAAGAATACAGGAACAACCAAATTTGGGATTCTGTAAGATTAGAAAATATGTTTTAATATATTCAAGTCCATATGGCAATTCTACAGAAAACAAAACAAAACAAAATTTACCTGGAATCCAGACAAAGCTTCAGTAAGTCTCACAACTCCAACAACTAATGCAGTGGCCATGGCCCTGGGCAGAGAAAACAAGGTTAAGTATACACTAATCTCAGTTTTCAATTGTAGGTTTTCCTTATTTGGGCAATAGCATTTAGAGAAAACATTGCATCTTATCTTTACTTGAGGTTCTCAGCTATAATGAGTGTCAAAGTCCTTGTATCTTTCAGGGCTCTTTTATTTTGCCATAGTATGTAAGACAATGCTTCAAAAATTAGTTTTCACAAAACCAGGTGTTTCACCCTAGGCTATTTTATTTGTCAGAGTGTCCATCCCCACTCCCAATCCCTGAACACATACTAGTTTGATTTAATCATGGTATCTCAAAAATAGTAATTCATTTTTAAACGTTGACATTTGTTCATTGCTGACAACATATAATTAACTCCCCTACACTGTTCCTGTTCCAACAAATTAATGCACTTTCAACAGGCAATGATAATCACACATGAAATTCAACTGGCTACGCAACTTAAATTACAGAGGCTTACATAATAAGCTACATAAGTCCCAAGAAGTTCAGAAGAATAAGACCATGGCTTTACACTATATTTAACTTTTATTAAAAATACAGATGCCATTTTTGCCCATCATGTTCCTACTTTGAGTGTTTAAGGAGAAGAGGGATTTATAAATAATTTTGTTGTAGCTTTTGTTTTGGTGGAGGAATGGAAAGGAATTTTAAACCTGATTTGACTTTTCCTGAGGTGAAGAGCAGTGAATTGCTATCCATTTGAAATGAGCATTATCTTCTAAGTGGCAAAGTGAAAATTTGAAGTAGAAACAGTTCGGACATAACAATAGTAACAAAAACATAAATGATTTAAACTCACTAGTTAAAAGGCACATATTCTCAAATTAGACTTTAAAAATCAAGGTACTTGATATTCAAAAGAAATACATTTAAAACATAATGACACAGAAGCAAAAAGAACTACAATCCTGCAGCCTGTGGAAAGAAAACCACATTCACAAAAAGGTAGACACAATAAAAAGCAGAGGACTCTCTACCAGGTGAAGGAACAAGATAAAACACCAGAAAAACATTAAATGAAGTGGAGATAGGCAATCTTCCAGAAAAAGAATTCAGAATAATTATGGTGAAGATGACCCAGGACCTCAGAAAAAGAATGGAGGCAAAGATAGAGAAGAGGCAAGAAATGTTTAACAAAGACCTAGAAGAGGGCTTCCCTGGTGGCGCAGTGGTTGAGAGTCTGCCTGCCGATGCAGGGGACACGGGTTCGTGCCCCGGTCCGGGAAGATCCCACATGCCGTGGAGCGGCTGGGCCCGTGAGCCATAGCCGCTGAGCCTGTGCGTCCGGATCCTGTGCTCCACAACGGGGGAGGTCGCGGCAGTGAGAGGCCCGTGTACCGAAAAAAAAAAAAAAAAAAAAGACCTAGAAGAATTGAAGAACAAACACGTAGAAGAATTAAAGAACAAACAAACAGAGATGAACAATACAACAACTGAAATGAAAAATACACTAGAGGAATCAATAACAGAATAACTGAGGCAGAAGAATGGATAAGCAACCTGGAAGACAGAATGGTGGAATTCACTGCTGTGGAACAGAATTAAGAAAAAAGAATGAAAAGAAATGAAGACAGCCTAAGAGACCTCTGGGACAACATTAAATGCAACAGCATTCGCATTATAGGGGTCCCAGAAGGAGAAGAGAGAGAGAAAGGACCTGAGAAAATATTTGAAGAGATTATAGTCAAAAACTTTTCTAACAAGGGAAAGGAATAGGCACCCAAGTCCAGGAAGCACAGAGAGTCACAGGCAGGATAAAACCAAGGAGAAACAGGCAGAGACACATAGTAATCAAATTGGCAAAAATTAAAGACAAAGAAAAATTATTAAAGTCAACAAGGGGAAAACAACAAATAACATAGAAGGGAACTCCCATAAGGTTAACAGCTGATGTCTCAGCAGAAACTCTGCAAGCCAGAAGGGAGTGACATGATATATTTAATCTTGCTGGGAAAGATTACTCTACCCAGCAAGGATCTCACTCAGATTCAATGGAGAAATCAAAAGCGTTAGAGACAAGCAAAAGTGAAGAGAATTCAGCACCACCAAACAAGCTCTACAACAAATGCTGAAGGAATTTCTCAAAGTGGGAAACACAAGAGAAGAAAAGGACCTACAAAAACAAACCCAAAACAATTAAATAAATGGTGATAGGAACATACATATTGATAATCACCATAAATGTGAATGGATTAAATGCTCCAACCAAAAGACACAGGCTCGCTGAATGGATACAAAAGTGAGACCTATATTTATGCTCTCTATAAAAAAGTAAGGGGATGGAAAAAGATATTCCATGCAAATGGAAATCTAAAGAAAGCTGGAGTAGCAATACTCATATCAGATAAAATAGACATTAAAATAAAGAATGTTACAAGAGACAAGGAAGGACACTACATAGTGATAAGGGATCAATCCAAGAAGAACATATAAAAATTATAAATATATATGCACCCAACATAGGAGCACCTCAATACATAAGGCAACTGCTAACAGCTATAAGAGAGGAAATCAACAGTAATACAATAATAGTGGGGGACATTAGCACCTCACTTACACCAATGGACAAGTCATCCAAAATGAAAATAAATAAGGAAACAGAAGCTTTAAATGACACAATAGACCAGATAGATTTAATTGATATTTATAGGACATTGCATCCAAAAACAGCAGATTATGCTTTCTTCTCAAGTGTGCACAGAACATTCTGTAGGATAGATCACATCTTGGGTCACAAATCAAGCCACAGTAAATTTAAGAAAATTGAAATCATATCAAGCACCTTTTCTGACCACAGCTCTATGAGATTAGAAATCAATTACAGGGGAAAAAACGTAAAAAACACAAACACATGGAGGTTAAAAAATACGTTACTAAATTACCAAGAGATCACTGAGGAAATCAAAGAGGAAATCAAAAACTACCTAGAGACAAATGAAAATGAAAACACGACGATCCAAAACCTATGGGATGCAGCAAAAGCAGTTCTAAGAGGGAAGTTTATAGCTATACAAGCCTACATCAAGAAACAAGAAACATCTTAAATAAGCAATCTAACCTTACATCTAAAGGAACTAGAGAAAGAAAAACAAACAAAACCCAAAGTTAGCAGAAGGAAAGAAATCATAAAGATCAGAGCAGAAATAAATGAAATAGAAACAAAGAAAACAATAGCAAAGATCAATAAAACTAAAAGCTGGTTCTTTGAAAAGATAAACAAAATTGATAAACCTTTAGCCAGACTCATCAAGAAAAAGAGGGAGAGAACTCAAATCAATAAAATTAGAAATGAAAAAGGAGAAGTTCCAATGGACACCACAGAAATACAAAGCATCCTAAGAGACTACTACAAGCAACTCTATGCCAATAAAATGGACAACCTGGAAGAAATGGACAAATTCTTTGAAAGGTATAAGCTTCCAAGACTGAACCAGGAAGAAACAGAAAATATGAACAGACCAAACATAAGTAATGAAATTGAAACTGTGATTAAAACTCTTCTAACAAACAAAAGCCCAGGACCAGATGGCTTCACAGGTGAATTCTCAAAACATTTAGAGAAGAGCTAACACCCATCCTTCTCAAACTCTTCCAAAAAATTGCAGAGGAAGAAACACTCCCAAACTCATTCTACAAGACCACCATCTACAAGACCACCCCGATACCAAAACGAGACAAAGATATTACAAAACAAGAAAATTACAGACCAATATCATTGATGAATACAGATGCAAAAATCCTCAACAAAATACTACCAAACAGATTCAAACAACACATTAAAAGGATCATACACCATGATCAAGTGTGATTTATCCCAGGGATGCAAGGATTCTTCAATATACACAAATCAATCAATGTGATACACCATATTAAAACACTGAAGAATGAAAACCATAAGATCATCTCAATAGATGCAGAAAAAGCTTTTGACAAAATTCAACACCGATTTATGATAAAATCTCTCCATAAAGTGGGCATAGGGGGAACCTACCTCAACATAATAAAGGCCATATTTGACAAAAACCCACAGCAAACATCACTCTCAATAGTGAAAAACTGAAAGCATTTCCTCTAAGATCAGGAACAAAAGAAGGATGTTCACTCCCGCCACTCTTATTTCAACATAGTTTTGGAAGTCCCAGCCACGGCAATCAGAGAAGCAAAATAAATAAAAGAAATACAAATTGGAAAAGAAGAAGTGAAAGTGTCACTGTTTACAGATGACACAGTACTATACATAGAGAATCCTAAAGATGCCACCGGAAAACTACTAGAGCAAATGAATGAATTTGGTAAAGTGGCACAATACAAAATTAATGAACAGAAATCTCTTGCATTCTTATACATTAACAACTAAAGACAGAAAGAGAAATTAAGGAAACAATGCCATTCACCACTGCCACAAAAAGAATAAAGTACCTGGGAAAAACCTACCGAAGGAGACAAAAGATCTGTACTCAGAAAACTATAAGACACTGATGAAAGAAATCAAAGATGACACAAACAGATGGAGAGATGTACCATGTTCTTGGATTGGAAGAATCAATATTGTGAAAATGACTATACTACCCAAAGCAATCTACAGATTCAATGCAATCTTTATCAAATTAGCAATGGCATTTTTTACAGAACTAAAACAAAAAATCTTTAAATTTGTATGGAAACACAAAAGGTCCTGAATAGCCAAAGCAATCTCTGGGGAAAAAATGGAGCTGAAGGAATCAGACTCCCTGATTTCAGACTTACTACAAATCTAGAGTAATCAAGACAGTATGGTACTGGCATAAAAACAGAAATATAGATCAATGGAAATCCCATTGCATTAGGATAGAAATCCTAGAGATAAACCCACGCACCTATGGTCAACTATTCTATGACAAAGGAGGCAAGGATATACAATGGAGAAAAGACAACCTCTTCAGTAAGTGGTGCTGGGAAAACTAGACAGCTACATGTAAAAGAATGAAATTAGAACACTCCCTAATACCATACACAAAAATAAACTCAAAATGGATTAGAGACCTAAATGTAAGACCGGACACTATAAAACTCTTAGAGGAAAATATAGGAAGAACACTCTTTGACATAAATCACAGCAAGATCCTTTTTGACCGACCTCCTAGAGAAATGGAAGTAAAAACAAAATTAAACAAATGGGACCTAATGAGACTTAAAAGCTTTTGCACAGCAAAGGAAACTATAAACAAGAGGAAAAGACCACCCTCAGAATGGGAGAAAATATTTGCAAATGAATCAACAGACAAAGGATTAATCTCCAAAATATATAAACAGCTCATGCAGCTCAACATTAAAAAAACAAACAACCCAATCAAAAAATGGGCAGAAGACCTAAACAGACATTTCTCCAAAGAAGACATACAGATGGCCAAGAGGCACATGAAAAGCTGCTCAACATCACTAATTATTAGAGAAATGCAAATCAAAAGTACTATGAGGGATCACCTCACACCAGTTAGAATGGGCATCATCAGAAAATTTACAAACAACAAATGCTGGAGACGGTGTGGAGAAAAGGGAACCCTCTTGCACTATTGGTGGGAATGTAAATTGATACAGCCACTATGGAGAACAGTATGGAGGTTCCTTAAAAAACTAAAAATGGAATTACCATATGACCCAGCAACCCCACTACTGGGCATATACCCAGAGAAAACCAAAATTTAATAAAACCCATGCACCCAATGTTCATTGCAGTGCTATTTACAATAGCCACGTCATGGTAGCAACCTAAATGCCCATCAACAGAAGAATGGATAAAGAAGATGTGGTACATATATACAATGGAATATTACTCAGCCATAAAAAGGAACAAAACTGGGTCTTTTGTAGAGACGTGGATGGACCTAGAGACTGTCATACAGAATGAAGTAAGTCAGAAAGAGGAAAAGAAATATCAAATATTAACGCATATATGTGGAATCTAGAAAAATGGTACCAATGAACCAGTTTGCAAGGCAGAAATTGAGACACAGATGTAGAGAACAAACGTATGGACACCAAGGGGGAAAGTGGGGCAGGGTGGGGTGGTGGTGTGATGAACTGGGAGATTAGGATTGATATATATACACTAATATGTATAAAATGGATAACTAATAAGAACCTGCTGTATAAAAAAATAATATTCAAAAAAAGGAAAAAATATTAGGACACAAAAGTTGGAAGTAAAATAATGGAAAAGTTATAACAAGAAAATAATTTTTTATTTTATCTATTTATTTTTTTTTTTTTGCGGTACGCGGGCCTCTCACTGTTGTGGCCTCTCCCGTTGCGGAGCACAGGCTCCAGACGTGCAGGCTCAGCGGCCATGGCTCACGGGCCCAGCCGCTCCGTGGCATGTGGGATCTTCCCAGACCGGGGCACGAACCCGCATCCCCTGCATCGGCAGGCGGACTCTCAACCACTGCGCCACCAGAGAAGCCCGAAAATAATTTTTTAAAGCACAAATCACTAAATTAATATCAAACAAAATAAGCTTAAAGAGAAAAAGCATTATTATAGAAATGGTCATCACATAATGATAATATGGTACGTTTCACCAGGAAAATCTATCAATTTTAAACTTACACGTACCTAATAAAGTGTCATAAAATATACACAGTACAAATTAATAAAATACAGGGAGAGGAACTTCCTGATGGTCCAGTGGCTAAGACTCCATGCTTCCAGTGCAGCAGGTGTGGGTTCAATCCCTGGCTGGGGAACTAAGATCCCATATGGTTCAGCCAAAAAAAATTTTTTAATTAAAATTTTTTAATAAAATAAAATGCAGGGTTAAAGTGACTAATCCACCATCAGAGATTTCAGTTCAGTTCTTTCAATCTTTAATAGATCAAATAACAAAAAATTATTATCTATGTAGATATTTACCACATAAACAAGCTTGATCTAAGGGACATATAAAACAGTGCAACCAAGAATTAGTGAATTAACCATTTTTTCCCGGCTAGCACACAAAGATTTTCAAAAGTTGATAAATTATGTCACTATTAGACAGATTACATTTTAGTACACTGAGATTAAATCTGCCATGATTCTCAAGCTTGCATTCAACACAGTCAACAACCAAAGTGAAAGCTCCCCAACCTCTTCCCATTCATTACTGCTTGCCCACTCCCAACTTGCTGTTTGCCATAATACTCTACTGTACCATTATCCCCATTCACTTACATTTCCCCTCTAAAAGCAGCACACTTCCCTTTATTTTCAACCTTTTCTCTAAGCATTCCTTCTACATCTTTGCCATAAGTAAAACCTAGTTCTTCAAAGAAGGTACCCTTTCCCTTTATTGCTTTCAAGTGGTGATTGTTTATTCTTTCAAAATCCAAACAGCATTTACACTGTAGATCATTGTTCCCACTTGCTTCTGTAAAAAACCTTATGTCCTTTTTAAAAGGGTCATGGTGTTTGTCTGTATCATTTTTTCTCCATCCTTGGAACTGTCAAGTAATGATATTCTAATCACTCTCCCTCATTTATCAAAATTTTGATACTCAATTCACACAGCCTTCTCTTATGTTTCAAGTTCTACTATCATGTTGGGTATTATCATTATTCTAGCAGACCACCCTTCCATAATATGGACTCTGCTCCTTGACCTCCTCATCTCTTGACCTCCAATAACCTACTTGCCATCAGCCATTCACTTCGTTTGCTATCATCTATGTGTTTCTTCCCAAATTACTATTCCAAGCATTCTTGCTTATGATCACAATCATGTCTCCATATTTACCCGTCAACTACATGTGGGATCTTAGTTCCCCAACCAGGGATTGAACCAGTCTGTGCCCCTTGCAGTGGAAGTGTGGAGTCTTAACCACTGGACTGCCAGGGGTGTCCCTCAACTATCAAAATTTTAAGTCTTTTATTTTTTCTCGATCTCCACGGCACTGATGCACTTAAAATTCACCACAACATTCTCTTTCTTTCTCTCTCATGGTGTTCTCTCCCATTACTCTCTCTTCAATTTTTTATTCAGTTTAGATTTCATAGTTCATCCTTTAAATAATATCCTTTAAATAACAGTATTGACAATATCTTACATTTCTTAGCCTTTCTTTGCTTTCAGCTTATCTGTTGGACGAGACCCTCAAATGCTGATATTTACTTTTTCTATTCTTAAAACTGAGAAGTCAAAGACTACTGGAGGTAAAATAATATAAGTTCATTCATTTATTATTACTAACCTCAAATGGGGCTTTACCACTGTCTGGTAATCCTGCTATGTTTGTTTGTTCGGATTGACCTCCCATTATTTGCAATAAGTCTTTGAAATCTTCTCTATGCTCCTCTTTCTTCACTCACAGCAGATGACCTTGCCAACTTCGCAGAGATCTGAAGCCATCAGATAAAATTATCTTTAACTTTCCACTACTGAACCTATAAGTCTATATACACATGCACTAATTTTCTTCTCTCTCTGAGCTATTACATTAGAATAGATGTTCCTTCTCTCAAGGCCAATGCTTTAGAGACTATCCCCTTCCACCTTTTCAGGAATCTTACTTTCATGTTTTCTTCTGTATGGTCATCCCTCTTGCTTCTGCATATTCAATCCCTCCCTTTCATCAGTATCTTTCCCCTGAAAATGTATATGCCCCACTACTATGTTTAGCAAATTACTTTCCTGAACCTCAATTTCTGAATTGTTAAAGTATGATAAAAATGAAAATACTTTGTAAACTGTAAAGCACTACATAATAAGAGTTAGTTTAATGTTAGAATTTGTTTCAACCTAAAGATCAAAGCAATTAAGTGATTTCCCAAGGTTTTGTTTCCTAACTGAAAGACCTAGGGATACAACTCAACTCTCCATTATCAACAGCTATTATTTCATTTATAATTAAAATCTAGAAAATTATTTTCAGTAATAGTAACTTGAAAGCACAGAAATATTTTTTAAATGACACAATTTTTGTTTAGATATAGATATTGCAGTCAGCATCTTAGTTTATTGACATTCAGAATTTTTTTTTTTGCGGTACGCAGGCCTCTCACTGTTGTGGCCTCTCCCGTTGCGGAGCCGCTCTGCGGCATGTGGGATCTTCCCAGACCGGGGCACGAACCTGTGTCCCCTGCATCGGCAGGCGGACTCTCAACCACTGCGCCACCAGGGAAGCCTAACCTTCAGAATTTTAATCATGGTGACAGGTATCAGGCGTATCTACAACTAAATTGGATTTGACTAAAATAGAATCTGAGCTGATTAAAGTACCTTCATCTGTATCATCAAGTTTCCCTTCACAATTCTGTAAACATAAGATCTCCTTAACAAACTGAACAAATGGATTCAAAAATCTTTTCCTAAAAAGAATATATATATATACGGGTAGGAATAAGTTAGGAGTATGGGATTTACAGATATGCACCACTATGTATGAAATAGATAAACAAAAAGGATTTACTGTATATAGCACAGGAAACTATATTCAATATCTTGTAATAACCTGGAAAATCTTCTGAAAAAAAACTATATATGTGTGTGTGTGTGTGTGTATGTGTGTGTGTGTGCATGCACGTATAACTGAATCACTTTGCTGTATAGCTGAAACTAAAACATTGTAAATCAACTATATTTCAATAAGAATTTTTTAAAAACACAAATTCACATACACACACATATGCACACACAAAAGAAAAATATTTTCCTAAAACGTAAGCCTTTCTAATTAAGAATTTTTGTACGGGGCTATTTTGGGATCAGAATTTAAGTAGTTCCACAGTACAGTATAAACTCTACCTTTATTTGATGGGGCTAATTACGTAAAATATTTACAAAATATTTTTACAAAGATGAAAAAATAAGGAATAATCTGATTATTGAGATAGGTAATACTTACCCAAATGTCTACTCTTCCTAACTATATGTCCTTGGATACAACATATAATAATCAATGTGTGGCGACCTTCAAGATGGCGGAGGAGTAAGACATGGAGATCACCTTCCTCCCCACAAATACATCAAACATACATCTACATGTGGAACAACTCCTATAGAACACCTACTGAATGCTGGCAGAAGACCTCAGACTTCCCAAAAGGCAAGAAAATCCCCACGTACCTGGGTAGGGCAAAAAAAAAAAAAGAAAAAACAGACAAAAGAATAGGGATGGGACCTGCACCTCTGGGAGGGAGCTGTGAAGGAGGAAAAGTTTCCACACACTAGGAAGCCCCTTCACTGGCGGAGATGGTGTGTGGGCGGGGGTGATGCTTCAGAGCCACGGAGGAGAGCGCAGCAACAGGGCTGCAGAGGGCAAAGCAGAGAGATTCCTGCACAGAGGATCAGTGCTGACCAGCACTCACTGGCCTGAGAGGCTTGTCTGCTCACCCTCCGGGGCGGGTGGGGGCTGGGAGCTGAGGCTCAGGCTTCAGAGGTCGGATCCCAGGGAGAGGACTGGGGTTGGCTGTGTGAACACAGCCTGAAGGGGGCTAGTGCGCCACAGCTAGCTGAGGGGGAGTACGGGAAAAAGTTTGGACCTGCCTCAGAGGCAAGAGACCATTGTTTCAGGGTGTGCGAGGAGAGGGGATTACTTTCCCGTCTGACCACAGAAGGCACAGCACCACCTAAATGAGCTCCAGAGACACGGCTTTCAGCTCGGACACCAGAGACGGGAATGAAACGCTAACGCTGCTGCCGCAGCCACCAAGAAGCCTGTGTGCAAGCACAGGTCACTATCCACATGCCCCACCCCTCCCCCCACCACGGGAGCCTGTGCAGCCCACCACTGCCAGGGTCCCGTGGTCCAGGGACAACTTCCCCAGGAGAACACACAGCATGACTCAGGTTGTTGTAACGTCATGCTGGTCTCTGCTGCTGCAGGCTCGCCCTGCATTCCAGTTATAACTACCATACCCCTCCCTCCCCTTGGCATGAGTGAGCCAGAGCCCCCTAATCAGCTGCTGCTTTACCCCATCCTGTCTGGGCAGGAACAGAAGCCTTAGGACAACCTACATGAGGAGGTGGGGCCAAAACCAAAGCTGAACGCCAGGAGCTGTGAGAACAAAGAAGAAAAAGGGAAATTTCTCCATGCAGCCTCAGGAGCAGCGGATTAAATTGCCACAATCAACCTGAGGTACCCTGCATCTGTGGAATACCTGAATAGACAACAAATCATCACAAAATTGAGGCGGTAGACTTTGGGAGCAACTGTAGACTTGGGATTTGCTGTCTGTGACTGACTTGTTTCTGATTTTTATGTTTATCTTAGTATAGTTTTGTTTTGTTTTTGTTTTTTTGGTACACGGGCCTCTCACTGTTGTGGCCTCTCCCGTTGCGGAGCACAGGCTCCGGACGCGCAGGCTCAGTGACCATGGCTCATGGGCCTAGCCGCTCTGCAGCATGTGGGATCCTCCTGGACCGGGGCATGAACCTGCGTACCCTGCATTATCAGGCAGACTCTCAACCACTGCGCCACCAGGGAATCCCTATCTTAGTATAGTTTTTAGCACTTGTTATCATAGGTGGATTTGTTTATTGGTTTGGTTGCTCTCTATTTTTAAATTACTTTTTTATTTTAATAAATTTTTTATTTTATTTTATTCAAAAAATTTTTTTCCTTTCTTTTTTTCTCACTTTTCTTCTGAGCCAGGTGGTTGACAGGGTCTTGGTGCTCCAGCCTGATGTCAGGCTTGAGCCTCTGAGGTGGGAGAGCTGAGTTCAGGACATTGGACCACCAAACACCCCCTAGCCCCACGTAATATCAATCAGTGAGAGCTCTCCCAGAGATCTCTGTCTCAATGCTAAGACCCAGCTCCTCTCAACAACCAGCAAGCTCCAGTGCTGGATGCCCCATGCCAAACAACTAGCAGGACAGGAACACAAACCCATCCATTAGCAGAGAGGCTGCCTAAAATAATACTAAGCTCACAGACACTCCAAAACACACCACCAGACACAACCCTACCCACCAGGAAGACAAGATCCAGCCCCACCCACCAGAACACAGGCACAAGTCCCCTACACCAGGAAGCATGCACAACCCACTGACCTAACCTTACCCACTGGGGGAAGACACCAAAAACAATGAAAACTATGAACTTTCAGCCTGTGAAAAGGAGATCCAAAACAAAGTAAGTTAAGCAAAGTGAGAAGACAGAGAAATATGCAGCAGATGAAGGAGCAGGTAAAAACCCACGAAACCAAACAAATGAAGAGGAAATAAGCAGTCTACCTGAAAAATAATTCAGAGTAATGAGAGTAAAGATGATCCAAAATCTTGGAAATAGAATGGAGAAAACACAAGAAAGGTTTAACAAGGACCTAGAAGAACTAGAGAGCAAATGAACAATGATGAACAACACAGTAAATGAAATTTAAAATTCTCTAGAAGGAATCAATAGTAGAATAACTGAGGCAGAAGAACGGATAAAGTGACCTGGAAGATAAAATAGTGGAAATAACTACAACAGAGCAGAATAAAGAAAAAAGAATGAAAAGAATTGAGGACAGTCTCAGAGACACTGGGGACAAGATTAAACACACCAGTATTCAAATTTTAAGGGTCCCAGAAGAAGAAGAGAAAAAGAAAGGGTCTGAGAAAATATTTGAAGGGATTATAGTTGAAAACTGCCCTATTATGGGAAAGGAAATATTCAATCAAGTACAGGAAGTGCAGAGTCCCATACAGGATCAATCCAAGGAGAAACATGCCAACACATATTAATCAAACTATCAAAAATTAAATACAAAGAAAAAATATTAAAAGCAGCAAGGGAAAAGCAACAAATAACATACAAGGGAATCCCCATAAGGTTAACAGCTGAGCATTCAGAAGAAATTCTGCAAGCCAGAAGGGAGTGGCAGGACATATTCAGAGTGATGAAAGGGAAAAACCTTCAACCAAGATTACTCTACCCAGCAAGGATCTCATTCAGATTCGATGGAGAAATTAAAACCGTTACAGAGAAGCAAAATTTAAGAGAATTTAGCACCACCAAACCAGCTTTACAACAAATGCTAAAGGAACTTCTCTAGGCAGGAAACAAGAGAAGGAAAAGACCTACAAAAATAAACTCAAAACAATTAAGAAAATGGTAATAGGACATATCAGTAATTACCTTAAATGTAAATGGATTAAATGCTCCAACCAAAAGACATAGACTGGCTGAATGGATTAAAAAAAAAAAGACCCATACATATGCTGTCTAGAAGATACCCACTGCAGACCTAGAGACACATAAAGACTGAAAGTGAGGGGATGGAAAAAAATATTCTATGCAAATGGAAATCAAAAGAAAGCTGGAGTAGCAATTCTCATATCAGACAAAATAGACTTTAAAATAAAGACTATTACAAGAGACAAAGAGGGACACTACATAATGATCAAGGATCAAACCAAGAAGAAGATATAACAATTGTAAATATTTATGCACCCAACATAGGAGCACCTCCATACATAAGGCAAATGCTAACAGCCATAAAAGGGGAAATCGACAGTAAGACACTCATAGTAGGGGATTTAACACCCCACTTTCACCAATGGACAGATCATCCAAAATGAAAATAAATAAGGAAACACAAGCTTTAAATGACACATTAAACAAGATGGACTTAATTGATATTTATAGGACATTCCATCCAAAAACAACAGAATACACTTTCTTCACAAATGCTCATGGAATATTCTCCAGGAAAGATCATATCTTGGGTCACAAAATCAAGCCTTGGTAAATTTAAGAAAACTGAAATCATATCAAGTATCTTTTTTGACCACAATGCTATGAGACTAGATACCAATTACAGGAAAAAAAACTGTAAAAAATACAGACATATGGAGGCTAAACAATAAACTACTAAATAACCAAGAGATCACTGAAGAAATCAAATAGGAAATCAAAATATACCTAGAAACAAATGACAATGAAAACACGATGACCCAAAACCTATGGGATGCAGCAAAAGAAGTTCTAAGAGGGAAGTTTATAGCAATACAATCCTACCCCAAGAAACAGGAAAAAACTCAAATAAACAACCTAATCTTACACCTAAAGCAATCAGAGAAAGGAGAACAAAAACACCCTAAAGTTAGCAGAAGGAAAGAAATCATAAAGATCAGATCAGAAATAAATGAAAAAGAAATGAAGGAAAAACTAGCAAAGATCAATAAAACTATAAGTTGGTTCTTTGAGAAAATAAACAAAATTGATAAACCACTAGCCAGACTCAACAAGAAAAAAAGGGAGACTCATATCAACATAATTAGAAATTAAAAAGAAGTAAAAACTGACCCTGCAGAAATACAAAGAATCATGAGAGATTACTACAAGCAACTATGTCAATTAAATGGACAACCTAGAAGAAATGGACAAATTCTTAGAAAAGCACAACCTTCCGAAGCTGAACCAGGAAGAAATAGAAAATATGAACAGACTAATCACAAGCACTGAAATTGAGACTGTGATTAAAAATCTTCCAACAAACAAAAGCTCAGGACCAGATGGCTTCACAGGCGAATTCTATCAAACATTTAGAGACGAGCTAACATCTATCCTTCTCAAACTCTTCCAAAATATAGCAGAGGGAGGAACACTCCCAAACTTATTCTACAAGGCCACCATCACCCTGATACCAAAATCAAAGATGTCACAAAAAAAGAAAACTACAAACCAAAAACCATATGATAATCTCAATAGACGCAGGAAAACATTTCGACAAAATTCAACACCCATCTATGATAAAAACTCTCCAGAAAGTAGGCATAGTGGGAACTTACCTCAACATAATAAAGGCCATACATGACAAACTCACAGCCAAAATTGTTCTCAATGGTGAAAAACTGAAACCATTTCCTCTAAAATCAGCAACAAGGATGCCCACTCTCACCACTATTATTCAACATAGTTTTGAAACTTTTAGCCACAGCAATCAGAGAAGAAAAAGAAGTCAAAGGAATCCAAAATGGAAGAGAAGAAGTAAAGCTGTCACTCTTTTCAGATTACATGATACTATACATAGAGAATCCTAAAGATGCCACCAGAAAACTACTAGAGCTAGTCAATGAATTTGGTAAAGTAGCAGGATACAAAATTAATGCACAGAAATCTCTTGCATTCCTATACACTAATGATGAAAAATCTGAAAGAGAAATCAAGGAAACACTCCTATTTACCACTGCAACAAAAAGAATAAAATACCTAGGGATAAACCTACCTAAAGAGACAAAAGACCTGTATGCAGAAAACTATAAGACACTGATGAAAGTAATTAAAGATGATACAAAAAGATGGAGAGATATACCATGTTCTTCGATTGGAAGAATCAATATAGTGAAAATGACTATACTACCCAAAGCAATCTACCGATTCAATGCAATCCCTATCAAATTACCAATGGCATTTTTCACAGTAGAAGAACAAAAAATTTCACGATTTGTACAAAACATAAGACCCCAAATTGCTTTGCTTTCTCAAAGCAATCTTGAGAAAGAAAAACAGAGTTGGAAGAAACAGTCTCTGTGACTTCAGACCATACTACAAAGCTACAGTAATTAAGAGAGTATGGTACTGGCACAAAAACAGAAATATAGATCAATGGAAAAGGATAGAAAGCCCAGCGCTAAACCCACGCACATATGGTCATCTTATCTTTGATAATGGATGCAAGAATATACAATGGAGAAAAGACAACCTCTTCAGTAAGTGGTGCTGGGAAAACTAGACAGCTACATGTAAAAGAATGAAATTAGAACACTCTCTAACACCATACACAAAAATAAACTCAAAATGGACTAAAGACCTAAATGTAAGGCCAGACACTATAAAACTCTTGGAGGAAAACATAGGAAGAACACTCTTTGACATAAATCATGGCAAGATACTTTTTGACCCACCTCCTAGAGAAATGGAAATAAAAACAAAAATAAACAAATGGGACCTAATGAACCTTAAAAGCTTTTGCACAGCAAAGGAAACCATAAACAAGACGAAAAGACAACTCTCAGAATGGGAGAAAATATTTGCAAATGAAGAAATGAACAAAGGATTAATCTCCAAAATATACAGGCAGCTCATGCAGCTGAATAATAAAAAAAGAAACAACTCAATCCAAAAATGGGCAGAAGATCTAAATAGATCTTTCTCCAAAGAAGATATACAGATTGCCAACAGACACATGAAAGGATGTTCAACATCACTAATCATTAGAGAGATACAAATCAAAAGTACAATGAGGTATCACCTCACACCAGTCAGAATGGCGATCATCAAAAAAATCTACAAACAATAAAAGCTGGAGAGGGTTTGGAGAAAAAGGAACCCTCTTGCACTGCTGGTGGGATGTAAATTGATACAGCCACTATGGAAAACAGTATGGAAGTTCCTTAAAAAACTAAAAATAGAACTACCATATGACCCAGCAACCCCACTACTGGGCATATACCCTGAGAAAACCATAATTCAAAAATAGTCATGTACCACAATGTTCATTTCAGCACTATTTACAATAGCCAGGACATGGAAGCAATCTAGGTGTCCATCAACAAATGAATGGATAAAGAAGATGTGGCACATATGTACAATGGAATATTATTCAGCCATAAACAGAAACGAAATTGAGTTATTTGTAGTGAGGTGGATGGACCTAGAGTCTGTCATACAGAGTGAAGTAAGTCAGAAAGACAAAAACAAATACAGTATGCTAACACATATGTATGGAATCTGAAAAAAAAAAAAAAAGGTTCTGATGAACCTAGGGTCAGGACAGGAATAAAGATGCAGACATAGAGAATGGACTTGGGGACACGGGGAGGCTGTAAGGGTAAGCTGGGACAAAGTGAGCGAGTGGCATGGACATATATACACTATCAAATGTAAAAGAGATAGCTAGTGGGAAGCAGCCGCATAGCACAGGGAAATCAGCTCGGTGCTTTGTGACCACCTAGAGGGGAGTAGGGAGGGTGCGAGAGAGATGAAAGAGGGAGGGGATATGGGGATATACGTACACATATAGCTTATTTACTTTGTTATACAGCAGCAACTAAGACAACATTGTAAAGCAATTATACTCCAATAAAGGTGTTTTAAAAAAAAATCAACGTGTACTTCAATTGTATCCATCAAATTTGGATCCATTCAACAAATTCTTGCTCTGCTTACAACAGAAGAGTGTTGTAAAAATCCAAGGAGATAATGTATGTGAAAACACTTTAGAAGTGGCAAAAGCCAAGAAAAATAACTGTCATTTCTAACTCCACTTTTTTCTCCTGTCTTTAATCAATTAATCAAAACCCATTAAAATATTAATTTCCTTTTAAGAGGTTATGAATTATATGAGAACTCATTGACTACCTTTAGTTAATATTTAATACCATATTTGATATTCCCAATATAATCAATTAGGTTAATATTAGAAATCAAGAAAAATTTACTATTTTGTCTAATTTATATTTAGACAAATCCTTTAAATAATAGTCAACAAACATAACAAGCATTTTAATAGAATTTGATGATCCCCAACAATTATGGTAATATGGTTTTGAACCAGTTGGCATTTGAGCATTATAGGAATAAGTAAAAGGGGAAGATATTTTATATTTTCACAGAAATGTCACAACAGAAAGCAGACAGACGCATTTTAGTAAAAGGCAAACTATGGTAAATATAATATTTGGATTATGCTTTTAGGTAATAGTAATTATTTCTCTGGGAACTTCTTTAATAGTCTCCCGTTTCTCCTGCATTTTTGATCATTTTTATTATTTTACTTATTTATTTTTACGTATTTAGTTTTGGCTGAGTTGGGTCTTCGTTGCTGCGCGTGGGCTTTCTCTAGTTGCGGTGAGCGGGGGCTACTCTTTGTTGCGGTGCACGGGCTTCTCATTGAGGTGGCTTCTCTTGTTGTGGAGCATGGGCTCTAGGCACGCGGGCTTCAGTAGTTGCGGCATGCAGGCTCTGTAGTTGTGGTGCATGGGTTTAGCTGCTCCACGGCATGTGGGATATTCCCAGATCAGGGATCAAACCTGTGTCCCCTGCATTGGCAGGCGGATTCTCAACCACTGCACCACCAGCGAAGCCCCTTGACCATTTTTAAAGTTTGACATATACTAAAGTATATATATATGTGTAGTTAGTCTTCAGTGATGAATGCCATCAACTCTTTCCCTCTCTGTATGCATGTGCTCCTCCCCTGAGAAATGTGCTTTTTCCCCTCCCATGGAAACTAGGCTGGTCCTGTTTGCTCTGACCAATAGAATATGGAGGAATGACATTCCAGGACTTTTGAACACTGACCTTAAGAAGTTAACAATTTCTACCTACTTCCTCTTTGAACATTGATTTTGGGGGCTCTTTTTTTTTTGGAATTCAACCACCATGCTCTGAGAAGCCTAAGACCTATGCAGAGGTCATGTGGAGGAGAAACAGATAAACTGCCAACCATGTGGATCAGGTATTTTGGATGTCACAGTTCTTAGGTAATTGAAGCCCTGGCCAACATCATGGGGAGAAGAAGAACCTTTCAGCTTAGCCAGTCTACTCACAAAAACATGGTAGTTTAATGTCAACAAGTTTTGAGGTTGTTATGAAGCCAGAGATAACCAATAGATGTTGATTCGTACCTAGAAATAGGATTCTGTTGGGCCAAACCCAAAACACGTAGCTTTAACTTTGGAACTGAGAAGGAGATGGCTGTACAACCTTCAGCAAACAGTGGTGGTAGAATAACAATGAGGAAATTGTCATTAAAAGGCAACTGTTGTTGTGAAAGGCAACAGTTTCACCTACAGTAATGCGAAAGGTAGAATAAACTTGTGGAAATTGCTAAGGGGAAGAAGTAACCTAATAAACTTGTGGATCTGGTTGAGGAGATTTCCAGGCAGAATATTGAAAATGCCAACTGACTTCTTCTAGCTGGCTAAGATCAAATATGAGAAGAGAGAGATGAACTAAATCAGAAACAGTTGGGTTTTGGAGAAAAATTTATAAAAAATTTTATAAAGGAGCCAGAACACCTTTTCCAGACAGCAAAAGGTTCTCAAGAAGGAAATGCCTTATGGGCAAAGATCAAATCTAGGGAATTGCTAGTGAAACAGAGCATCAGGGTAAGTTAGGATCAAGGGTGCAGCTGTAATAATCTTTAAGACTTCAGAAATATTTAAGCCAGTGCCTCATAGATCTCTTAGCTATACCAAAAGACTTACAAGAATCTTAGGAGCAAAGACTGTACTCCTCTTAGCTAGACAATGGGTATCTAAGATTTTTAAGGGTATCGTCCTTCAGCACCTTGACTCTCTGCTCAAAGTAGAAAGAGAGAGGTCCGTCTTGAACATTTGTGGGTGTGCCTTTTGTCTAATGGAATGGATAATTTGATTCATAGTAAATACATGATTTTAAAAGGAATTACATCAGTTTAGTCTAAAAGGGAGAGACAGCTCAAAATAAAAAGATGCTTCTGGGCCTTGAAACTTTCTCAACCTGCTTCATAGGAGGCAGGTTGAGAAAGCTACTCAGCTTCAAATATAAGCCATTTCTCATGGAAAATGACTCAGAGTAGAGCCAAAATCTTGTATGGAAGAGCCAAGACATGAGGACCACTCTCAAGAAGAATTAGGTTCTAATTGACATACATTCTCTGCTCGTAGAATCATGACGAATTAGATATGTGTCCCACTGGAGTTCAGAATTGTTATGGAGCATTCACTGCATTGTACCTCCAATTTTCCCTCTTTTTGAACAACAGTGGCTCTTACCTGTCTTGCCATTGTATGCTGGATGAGTATGGAGAAGAAAACTTGGTTCTTTAGTTCATGCATCTTTAGATTGAGAGCAACTGCAGTAAAGGTTGCCCATGTGTACCTGAAACCAATTTAGATGACAAAATTATGAGCCTTGAGCCTGAATCTGATGACACAAGATGAGACTTTCAGGTGTCTGGGGAGGTGGTGAATGCATTTTCCACATGTCAGGAACATAAACTGCTATAACCCGGGGTATATTATGGTAACTAATTTCCAAAGATGGCTTCCATCAAGCCCTTTTCTTCTTGCATATGCATAACCATTGAGAGGTAAAGGTTCTTCTTCCCTGTCCCCTTTGATCTAGGCTGGTCCTGTAGATTAGTTTGACCAATACAATATAGTGAAAATGATGTTCTGAGACTTCCAAGCCAGGGCTTCAAGAGAACCCACAGCCTCTACTTTTCTCTTCTTGGAACTCTCACACTTGGGATGCTACTTCTTGGCTCCCAGCCATCATGACAGGACGAAGTCCAGCCACCATGATAGAAGAACCACAAGACACATGGAGAGAACTGAGGTGTGATAGCTGAGTTTCCAGCAAACAGCCAGCATCAACTGCCAACCATGTGAAAGAGTTGTCTTGGATGTTTCAAGCCCAATCAGGTTCCTAGAAAATTGTAGCTCTAGACAACACCATGTAGAGCAGAATCAGCCAACTGATTCCTGTCAACTCAGAATTATTAGAAAAATGAAATGGTTGTTGTTTCAATTAAGTTTGGGGGTATTTTTTTAGTAACAGACAACCAAACTAACACATACATAAATGTCATGAAGTAAATAAAATGATCAAGAAACTCATTTCAAAAAAGAAACAAATGGAACCTAATCAAACTTACAAGCTTTTGCACAGCAAAGGAAACCATTAAAAAAATGAAAAGACAACCTACAGAATGGGAGAAAATATTTGCAAATGATGCAACCGACAAGGGCTTAATCTCCAAAATATATAAACAGCTCATACAACTCAACAAAAAAAAAACCCAATCAAAAAATGGGCAGACCTTAATAGTCATTTCTCCGAAGAAGACATACAGATGGCCAGTAGGCACATGAAAAGATGCTCAACATCCCTAACTATTAGAGAAATGCACATCAAAACTACAATGAGGTACTACCTCACACTGACTAGAATGGCCATCATTAAAAATTCTACAAATGACAAATGCTGGAGAGACTGTGGGGAAAAGGGAACCCTCCTACAACGTTGGTGGGAATGTAAGTTGGTGCAGCCACTATGGAAAACAGTACGAAGTTCCTCAGAAAGCTAAAAATAGAGTTACCATATGATCCAGCAATCCCACTCCTGGGCATATACCTAGACAAAACAATAATTCAAAAAGACAGATGCACCCCTATGTTCAAAGCAGCACTAGTCACAATAGCTAAGACATGGAAGCAACCTAAATGTCCATCGACAGATGAATGGATGAAGAAGATGTGGTACATATATACAAAGGAATAATACTCAGCCATAAAAAGGAATGAAATAATATCACTTGCAGCAACATGCATGCAACTAGAGATTATCATACTAAGTGAAGTCAGTCAGAAAGAGAAAGACAAATACCACATGATATCACTTATATATGGAGTCTAAAATATGGCACAAATGAACCTATCTACAAAACAGAAGCAGACTCACAGATATAGAGAACAGATGTGGTTGCCAAGGGGCAGGGGAGAGAGAGGGATGGACTGGGAGTTTGGGGTTAGCAGATGCAAACTATTATATTTAGAATGGATAAACAAGGTTCTACTGTATAGCACAGGGAACTATATCCAATCTCCTGGGATAAACCATAATGGAAAAGAATATAAAAAAAAGAATGTATATATGTGTATAACTGAGTCACTCTGCTTTACAGCAGAAATTAGCACAGCACTGCAAATCAACTATACATCAATTAAAAAAAAAAAACTCATTTCAACTCAAGAACTAAAACATCACCGATACTATTTCATTTGTTCATTTGTTCCTTCTTGCCTTCCTATCCTGCCATCACTCTCACTCTGAAATCGTAAACATGAATTTTTACATGATCCTTTACTTAAAAAACAACAGAAGAGTTTACACAAATATATGTATTCCAACACAATATAGTTTAGATTTGCTTGTTTTTAATCTTTATAAAACTGCATGTAGGCTTCTAAGACTTGCTTTATTTAATCATCACTTTATTCTCAGGTCATTCTCACTGCCAAATAAAATTACAAAACCCACAATTTATTTTTTATATTCTCTTGTCAGTGAACATTTGGGTGGTTTCAAACAGGGCTGCCTTGAACATTCCCACACACGTACTCTTGTGCACAAATGCAAGAATTTCTCTAAGGTATGTATGTAGAAGTAGAATGGTTAGGTTTTAGAGTACACAGATGCTTAACCTTACAAGATAATGCCAAATTGCTTTCCAAAGTTTATTAGTTTACAACCCCACCTTTAGATATCTTCTGGATGTACATCTTCTTCATTGGTATTGCATATTTCTTAATTTTTCAATCTGTCAGATGAAATATTATTCATTGTGGTCTTAGTTGATCACTTGAAATTAAACATCTTTTCATGTGTTTCATGTGTTTAAGGGTACCTGGTTTCTGTCTTTTGCTCATTTTTTTACAGGACATTGATGAATAGAAGTAGTGATAATAGGTATCCTTGTCATGTTCCTGATTTTTAATGTATGCAACTCACCATGATGCATTATCCTTTTTTACATAATGTTGAATTCAGTTCATCAATAATGGTTTTGACTTTCAGATCTGCCTTAATAAGTGCTATTAGTCTGTAATTTTCTTTTCTCCTACCAAATGTGTCTGGTTCTAGTATCAATAAAAGTTATATAGGCCTCACAAAATGAGCTGAAGAGTATTCCCTCATTATATATTCTTTGGAAGAGTTTGTATAATATGTTGAAATAGTATGGTCGTTGAAAGAGTAAAACATCTGTAAACATGAGCTAGATGTTCTTTATCAAAAATTTTAAAAGTATTTTCTATTCAATACTATTAAGTCCATGTAGCTTGTGTATTTCTTCTTCAGCCAATTTAAGGAAATGGCACTTTTCTAGACCTTGGTCTATTTTGTCTGTTTTCATACATTAAGATGCTCCTGGTAGTCTCTTATCATTTTCATCTCTGCTGTGGGTTAGGACCCATTTTTCAATCTTTATATTGTTTACTTTAGCCCTGTTTTCTTCTTGTTCAAATATGCCAATTTGTTTTGTCATGAAAACAACTTTGACATTGTGATTCTATGTTTTCTAATTCATTGATTTCTTTCCTTTCCTCTGACTCCTTGCTTCTATACTGTGTTTATTCTGTTGTCCTTTTCCTAAGTTATACACTTAGCCTTTAATTTAAGCATTTAAAACCATTCCCCTCTAAGCGCTCTTTCTGCTGCATCACCCAATTTTTCCAAATGTAGTATTTATAATTAGGTACTAATTATGTTTTTTTTTTCATCTATGAAGTTTTTTTAAACTTGTAAAACCATGATTAAAAAAATTAACCTAAGTTATTTCTTATTATTTAATACTAATTTTTTGAAATTTATTGTAACTTACTTCATGCCTAATACATGGTCAATTTTTGCTAATACACAATGCTTAAGAATATTCTGTTGATTATTCTAAATATGTTCATCGAATCAGCATTGTTAATTGCATTATTCAAAACTGTGTTTTCATTCATTTTTTGTCTAGTTGATTTATTAGTAATTGAGAGCTGTTAAAATCACCCACTGCTGTTCAATTTGTTGGTTCAGCCCTAGAGTTTATACATTTTGAGGCCATTTTATAAAGCATATACAAATCTAAAATTGTATATATTCCTAATAAATTGATCCTTTTACCATTATTTAGTGGTCTTCTCCATCTTTTATAATACTATAATAAAGTCTAATTTTGAGTTGGTAGCACCAAAGCTACATAAGTTTTCTTTTGCTACTTGCCTAGTGCATTTTTTTATCCTTTAAAAAATCCCATGTCAGCCTATAGCTGATTTTTAAAAAACTGAATCAATGTTTTTAACTGGGTTTAGCCTATTCATAGTTATTTTAATTATTTGACTTGTTACTATTTATCTTACTAATTTTGTACTTCCCCCACCCCTAATTTCTTTCCTTTTTTTTTGTATTGAGGTATTGTCTTCTTATTCCATATTTTTAACTTTTTTCTTTGGAATGATTCATCCCATATCTATTATTTAGCAGTTACACTTGAAATTTTACTACACATATTTAACATAATTTCAAAGTTAAACAGTACCTTAACCCATTTTCTGAATAATAAAACACTTCAGAACACTTTAATTCTAATCACCCCCCCATCTTATAAGCTACTGTCCAGTTTTTCAATTATATCCTATTTTAAAAGTCCACATTAATGTTGCATAAAATGTTTATTTAGTTTTATTTAGTTACAATCTTGCTTCTTATAAACACTTCTTTCATTACGATTGTTTTATACAAACAACACTTTTGATTTACATGTTTTTCATTTATTTGCTTACTAGTTCTTCAATTTCAGATCATCCTTTTGGAATTATTTTCCTTCTTGAAGATAATCCTTTTGCAATTTCTTTAAAGAAGTTCCACTGATGGTAAGATCTGTTTTTCACTTGAATATGTATTTATTTCAGTTTTGCTTCATACAGATTCCAAGTTGACAATTGTTTTTCTCAGAATTTTGAAGGCACTATTCTACCACCTTTGGAGTACATTGTTGCTGTTGAGAAGCTTTCTGAAGTATGTCTTGCCTTCACTGATAATCTTTTTCCCCCTTTGATTGCTTTAAGAATCCTCTGTTTGGTATCTCACAGTTATACTACACTGGGTTTAGGCTTGGATTTTATCTATATATGCTTGGGATACACTGTGCTTCCTGAACTTATGAATTCGTGTTTTTCCAACAAATGTGGAAAATTCTGTTATCTCTTCAAATATTGCCACTCCTCCATCCTCTCTATTCTCTTCTGCTGGTACTTCTAGTATTCATAATTCTTCCTTCTATATCTCTTATCTTTTCCTTAATATTTATATTTTCTAACACCTTGTTTCTCCTGGCTGCACATTGGATAATTTCCTTATATCTAGCTTCCAGTTTATGTATTGTCTCTTCAGCTGAGTCTAATATGATATTCAACATGTCTAAGGGATTTTCTTTTTTTAAATTGCAAGTAACATTTCTCATCAAGCAGTTCCACTTGTTTCTTTTTCAGATCAGTCTGTGGTTCCATCCTTCATGTATGTTGATGATAAGACCTTGGAAAATTGAGTCCAAAGTTTATATCTACAGGTTCTTTCTCAAGCTAGCTAGTTTCAACTTGCACCTGGTGATCTCCAGCCATGAATAATACTGCTTATCTTAATCTACGGGAATCTGGGGCCTATATCTTGTTTCTGCCAGAAACTATAGGGTATTACAAACTGAGGCCCACTTCAACTGTCCTGGATGGGACATCTCAGATTCAGATTTATCTCCTTGTTTCTGGTCTAAGGAAAACTGCATATGGCAGTGCTGCAATTGGTATTTGTCACCCAGGCAACCACTGTCAACCTTATGCTTAATATAGTTTTCACAATTTCCATATCAAAATGTGTTCCATTGTCAGGGAGAAAAAATAGAGGTGTAGTTCTCGGAGATTTCCCCTACTTTCTTTGAGCCTATTAATGTATTCAAAAGGAGATTGTATTCAGGATCTAGCTGTTTTGCAGTACCTAATATATTACTGGAAGCAAAAGTCTTATTTAATATATTAGGTTATGATATACTAACCAGAGAAAGCTCATGATTTATGACAATTCTTGCTGATTCAAGAGGTCTGGAGAGGTTTCCTACCCCTCAAATGGAACTCAATCAGTATTTTGGAATCAGTATAGAAAGGTCCTAAACTATGAACTTATCCAATAAGTTTTTGCCCCACTTTGCAGAAATTTCTATTGTTCTATTACTAATATATTCAGTCAACCCTGACTATTCAAATTTCCAATGTCCTGACCTGTGGTTCAGGTCAACAGGACTAAAATCTATGAAAATAAACCATGATTTTGAACATTTTAAAAAACAGATAATAACGATTTGTTACATGCAACTTCCATCTAGATTCATAACTTTATTCTTGGAAGCCTGAGCCACCTATAATATAAGCAGGGCTAAACAAGGCAGCTGGTGATTTCATTTTAGTCAGAAACACACCTAATAGGCATTATGGCAGCAGATCTGACTGCTGTTGTCTTAGACGCAGATGGATTGTTTGCATCATTACTATTCATAATTGTTGGTCAGTGTTCTCTGGATGATCAGGAAGCTCTTTGTGCCTCACCCTAATCACTGAAGTAATGAAAGGAGATACCCGCAGCAAGGGCTGCAACTGCAAATGCTGCAATCACACCTAAAAGTAAAACAAACAAAAAACAAATGGAAATGGAATGAGCAAAAGAAAGGCTTAAGTGATCCTAGGCTTTGAAATGTCGGTAACTGATGGGCCTAAACAACAAGAACAACATACACACACAAATACATATACTTAAACACACACATATACAGGCATGAAAAGCCAGCAAAGTCTTAGAGGAAAATATAGCAATAGGTTGAAAATTATATTTTACAAAGTTGGACTGGTAATCATATACTTCACCACCTTCGTTAACACCTTAAAATAAAAAATTATCTTTCTTATACATGAGTGCACTCACACACATCTAAGAGACAAACTAATACATACTTAAAAAGGCTTCTATAAATATTTATATTGACATTTTAGCTGTCTCATGCTACTTAGCTTAAACCAAAAAGACATCTCCAATGGGCAGGAGTCCTCAGTAATTACCATGCGAAGTCATTTATATAGCTATTGAAAACTACAGAAACTAAAATCTAAGAATTATTAAGCTTGGGTTGGTAACTTTTAATTTTTTTTCCTATTTTAAGTTAAAAAACAACAACAAAAAGAAAACTGACCAGAGTAGTCCAGACACACACACACACACACACACACACACACACACACACACACACACACTTAGGTACAAAGAATTTAGGTAATTAACTTAACTTATGAGTAACTGACATGAAAAATAACCAAAGTTTCTGGCTTCTCTCAGTCAGTCAAAAATCTTAATGCTTATAAAGTATTTCTCAAATTGGCATTCAACTAAACAACAGTCTACATGTTCTTTGATCAATAAGTCTGAAAAATGTTAAAGTAACTGCCACACTTCTTGGAGCCTTTAAAATACTAAAATACATCAGAATTTCCAGACTTGAATTTGACTTTTTTCATAGAGCACCTATCAAAATCTTCCACAATAGCAATCCTGGAACACCAGCTTGGAAAACACTGGCCCTACTATACTAATTGATTCCCAAAACTCAACATGTGTTTCTTCTAAAAACACCAAAACATTTAATAGGAAGTGTCATCTTTTAGGGCACTTGAGACAATGCTTTACTTATAAATCTTTCTATCTCTCAGGGCATACCACTTTCTATAATACTCAATAAATACTAGCTTAATCTAGCTCTTTTAAGAAATGAAATGAAAATAATTTTAAAGTAACAAGAAAACTCAAATCCAAAATACCATCTTTTCAATGTTATAGAAGAAATATAATACCTATGTTTTGCTGAATTTTCAACACTATTGTAGTTTTAATTGGCTGTTTTGGTGGTTCATCATCTGTGTTGTCCCATGAAGCTTCAGTATTCATAGAGGAACTTACACAGGCTGCAAGAGGATAATAAAAATAAATCCTAAATAAAATAAGAATAATTACTGCTTAAAAATGAGTTTTAAAGAACATTATAAAAAACATACAGTGAACTCCATTTTCCTTCAACTTGACTTTTTTTTTTTTTTCAACTTGACTTTTTAACTTGCTCTTTATCAAATGCAGGCGAATTAAATTTCATGGACTATATATCAAACTGATGTACTTTTAAAAATTCTTTATGGGGACTTCCCTGGTAGCGCAGTGGTTAAGAATCCACCTGACAATGCAGAGGACATGGGTTCGAGCCCCGGGCCAGGAAGATCCCACATGCCGCACAGCAACTAGCCCTGTGTGCCACAACTACTGAGCCTGCACTCTAGAGCCCGCGAGTCACAACTACTGAGCCCACGTGCCACAACTACTGAGGCACGCGCAGCTAGAGCCTGTGCTCTGCAACAAGAGAAGCCACCGTAATGAGAAGCCTGTGCACCACAACGAAGAATAGCCCCCACTCTCCACAACTAGAGAAAGCCTGAGCCCAGCAACGAAGACCAAATGTAGCCAAAAATAAATAAAATTTTAAAAAAAGAAAAGAGCGATTCAATTCAATGACCTCAGCTTCTATCTTAAAAAAAAATACTTTATGTACTTTTATGACTGATCAAAACCAAGGAGCCACAGAGCCAGTTCTGAATGACTCCCACAAATTATAATCTGATTACTATATGGTAGTGGAGATAAATGATACCAAAAATCAAACTAGATAGGAAAGGGTAAATTTTGCTCTTAATTGGGATTAATTTATAATATTCTTATTGATGGTTTTGGCAATTAATAATTTTAAGTAATCAGTAATAATAAAAGTAGGGATCAGCAAACTGTAGCCATGGGCCAAAGTGCAGCCCATGGGCCAGACCTTACATGCTCTGCAAAGCCTAAAATATTTACTATTTAGCCCTATACAGAAAAAGTTTGCTGACTCTTGATCTAACCTGAATTACATAAGCAAATTGGGACCATAAGTTTGACCTTAAAACAATTCAATGTTAAGCAAAGTAAGTACATTATCTCATTTATAGTTGGAAAATAAAACCTGGGACATTAAGTGCGTATTTGAGGGTCATAGGCAACAGAATGAGGATTCAAATACAAGTTCTCTTTCTACTTCATTATGGTAACAATAATTTGCTTAGGTTAGCCAAGCTGAATTTATTTAACACTGACTAAAAGTGTCTAAACTGAAAACATCCTTAGGGATCACACAGACCAATGGTTTTCTTTTTTTAAACTAGTGCTAGAAAATCTGACAGAAAATCCCAGTATGTAAAACAGATGAAAGCAGAATTACTCTGGTTGAAGCAGGGATGAAGGACTCCTGGAGTCATACTCCCTCCTTCCCTAAGAGGTGAGAGCAGAGTGCTGTTCTATAGAACTCAAGGGAACTATGTTTGAAAACAACTGCAGTTGATACTTAAACAACATGGGTTTGAACTGCATGGATCCACTTACTCATACGCAAATTTTTTTCCACTAAATACATACTATATGATCCATGGTTGGTTGAATCCATGGATGGGGAACTGCCCATACGGACAGCCAACTGAAGCTGTATGTGGATTTTCAACTGCGTGAGGGTCAGTGCCCCTAACCCCCATGTTGTTCAAGGGTTAACTGAACTTCATGTTGATCCCTTTATTTACAAAGAAGAGAAGAGAACCCCAGAGTGACACAGTAAATACTACTGTTTAAATTCAAAGTAAAATAGCTTATTGCTTGGATTTAAAATATCTTTTATAGACATCTTTGTATACCAACATACTGGCACATGCAGATGTGCTCACAAGGATGACACATAACTTACTGAAATAATTAACTGTGGTACCGAAATGGATGAAAAAAAATTTGCCTGCTTCTCATCAATTTCCCATGAAGCTTGCCATTTTGAGAAATAATCCTTAGTAGTCACCTCATTAGAATCAAGGCAAAACTGTTCTTTTTTTCCCTCTTTGAGCATATGACTAAAGTACTTTAAAAACAAACACAAAACGTTCTTCTCTTTTGTTCTACTCCCATATCAAACTAGTCACAAAGGCCAACAAATTCTCATGAACTGTCTCCAGAATTATTCAGTCTTCCATATTTCTACAGCATCCAGTTTTCTCGGGGGCTGTAACACTTTACTTCTAGAATACATTAGCCCACCAGCTTAAAATTTCCCCTAACTTCATCCATATGTCTAAAAGTTGAATGGAGAGTACAATTTTATTCATTTTAAAAACATACACTCACACACACACAGAACTTCGGCTTTTTCTTTTAGCAAATATCACTGCTAAAAAGCTTTTTCTTTGGGCCACTAAAATCCTTATCTCAGATAAAAACAAAAATAATGGATGAAGCATGAATTATACCTATTTGCTACAGGAAATTTTTTACTTTTTTACTTGAGTACCTATAGATAAAGAGCACAAAAATGGTTTTATTTGTCATGTCATATTACTCACACATTTAATACTAATTTGTTATTTGTGAAGAACTGCATGCTCTAAGAGGTCAAGTCCTCTGTATAAACAATTTACTTCTATTAAAAAAAGACATTCCATTGCTCTGCTATTTCCATTTTAAAATCTGTCATTCAGGGGGCTTCCCTGGTGGCGCAGTGGTTGAGAGTCTGCCTGCCAATGCAGGGGACACGGGTTCGAGCCCTAGTCTGGGAGGATCCCACATGCCGCGGAGCAACTGGGCCTGTGAGCCACAACTGCTGAGCCTGCGCGTCTGGAGCCTGTGCTCCGCAACGAGAGAGGCCGCGACAGTGAGAGGCCTGCACATTGCGATGAAGAGAGGCCCCTGCTCGCCGCAACTAGAGAAAGCCCTCGCACAGAAACGAAGACCCAACACAGCCAAAAATAAATAAATAAAATCTGTCATTCAAAATCATATTGATTTGATACAAAGCTGAGACAATTTTACTGAAGCAGAGCATTTTTCAAGGATGAATAAATCCTTACCATAACAATTTGTTTGTCTGTTTTTGGTGGGGCCATGAAGAACTTAATTCAAACCTCAGATACTGTCATTTTTACCAATACCTTAACGTCATCTGAACTTTAAATGCAAAGGACATGTGATTCAATAGGAAATTAGATCTTAACCATTCCTTAAAACCAGGTAATTTTAACTGCAGACAAATCTCAAATTATTCATGTAAGAAAGCAACCTTTCTTAAACAACTGTCAACAAAGGAGAAGACAAGGGCCAAGATGAATGCATGTTAAATTGTATATATATTCAATTTCATTCCAAGCTGCTGATAGGTAGGACTATTTAGAAGCTTAAAATGAAATGCTAGCACTTGAACTCCTTAGTTAGGTGTCATCTTCCAGATCCCTAAATCCTAAGTTAATGAGGTTTCACTAGTCAGTGATTTAGCCATTAAAATACATTTTCAGCATTACTTTTTTTCCTTTATAATTAAATTATCAATGTTTAACCAAGCAATGAAAATTAAGTTCACCTCTGATATCAAGACAGAATTGGCAAAGATGGGTTTCACCAGATTTTAAATGGGTGTCTCCAAATTTGCTGAAACTGTACATAAAGTACATCTGAATTATTAAGTTAATATCTACCAGGAGATGACTAATACATTTAAGAAATTTTAAAGCCCCAGTTATCCCTCACCTTAAGTGAGTCATTTTGACAAACAAATTGTTCTTCATTCCTTAAATCATTTTAAAGTATGTTATTTTAAAATACTTACTTGGCAAAACACGTATTTTAAACATAGCAACTACATTACAGAACAGAAATAATTAAATAATCAAGCAAATAGTAACATCAAATACTTGGAAAATAAAGCTTGATACTTATAACAAGTTTAACAATCCTAAATGTACAGTAATTGATTTCAAGTTTGAATTTGAACATTTGAACTCCACTTTTCATTGTTTATTTTACCTGGAAACCCTAATTTCAAATAATTAGGAAAATCTATACACACTATATAGCATTATTCTTATACGTTAATGTTTTTCATTATAATTCAGAAGGTCCATTATTTAAAAGTTTTATAATAATTCTAGTAAATATCACCTTACATTTATATATCTCTTTCTGTTTAGAAAGTTATTTTCTCTAACATTTTTACTAAATTCTAGTACCAACACCAAAAGAATTTGGGGTTCAGAAAGGACTTGTTCAAGGTTACACAGCTGTAAGTGGAAGACCTGGACTCAGCTAAAACATCTTGGTAAAATTATGCATCTAATATTTTTGAATAAATTAATAAATGAAAGAATAAATGAAAAGGTGAACATAATTCTAAACCAACTGAATGTATATGTAAAAGCACTTAATTTTTCTATTAAAATGTTTATGCTTTTACCCTATCCCATAATTTGGAATGTGTTATTTTGCTACTAAATAACTATATCATTCCTTCTAATTCAATAAATACTTGATGAAGCAAAAATAATATAATTCTAGACAAGTCCTATTCTTGGCCACAATAAATCTGATGCCAATGTTCAATTCCTAAACAGCTTAGGGTTACTTTTACTGTATTCATCCTTGAAAATGAACTCAAATGTTACCTGGGGCTTCCCTGGTGGCGCAGTGGTTGGGAGTCCACCTGTCAATGCAGGGGACACGGGTTCGAGCCCTGGTCTGGGAGGATCCCACATGCCGCGGAGCAACTAAGCCCATGTGCCACGGCTACTGAGCCTGCGCTCTGGAGCCTGCGTGCCACAACTACTGAAGCCTGTGCGCCTAGAGCCCGTGCTCCGCAACGAGAAGCCACCGCCATGAGAAGCCTGCGCACCACGACGAAGAGTAGCCCCACTCGCTGCAACCAGAGAAAGCCAGTGCGCAGCAACGAAGACCCAATGCAGCCAAAAATAAATAAATAAATTTATAATTAAAAAAAAAAATGTTACCTGCTCTGAATCACTTACAGGGATAATGCCTGTGCTAAATATTCTGATAATTCTCTGTTCATTCCCGTATTATTGAACTAACCTCTAGTTAAAGTGAAATGTAACAGTAATAATAAAGAAAGAAAAAATGGAAAGAATTTACTAAAATTTGAAAATACTAATGTCAAACCTTTCTTACTATAGATTACAGGTTATTGCTAACCTACCATCAAAATATTTTTTCTGAATGAATTATTAGCCAAATCACTAGAGACCCTAAAATTATGATCATTAATCTTGATGTTCTTGAGTTCTTAGTTACTCTTTGGACCTTACTACATGCCCTGCAATAATTAATAATGCATACAATTCTATCTTCCAAGTCAGATTATAGGCTTCTTGAGGAAAGGAATCTGGCCATTGATTTGTCATCTAAAACACTACCTTGAACAGAGCAAATGCTTAATAAACATCTAACAAATAGACATACTAAATGCTGTAAACTAGAATTAATATTTACGGGGCAACAATTAGTGTTACATGTTGTCATATGTTTTTAATGTTCTATATCCCTTAAAACGTTCTGAACTATTGAGCCATAGAGCTATGACCATTATATCCTTTTAAAATCTTCATCATGTTCAGTGTAGTGCACTACACAAACCTTAAAAACCTTATATCTTGCTTGGCATAAGCTTACAATTTTCCAAGCATAAAATAAGTATTAAAAAAAGCTGTGCTATAGTTTCCTAAAAATGACCAATTCAGTATATGTCAGTCAGTTAGGAACAAATATTTATGAATACCTATCATGTTTTAGGCATGGAACTCAGATAGAGAAATAAATACTCTTGAGAAACTTGCAGTCTAATATGAAAAATTAATATTAAACATGCAACTGATGAGTTCAATAATTACAAGAATGGAAACTAATGCAAAAAAGCAGCAAAAAACTATGATTAAGTATAATGGAGGCACCCACCTAGTCTGAGCACATAAAATTATCTACCCAGGTTAAAAAAAAATTCCATTTAGCTCCTTGAAGACAGAATCAGTATCTTATTGAATTTTGGTTCCCAAACCCTAGGACTGACAAAATCAATAATTTGTTCAGTCAACAGATATTTACTGAGTACCTACAATGTGTTAAGGCTAGGTTCTTAGGAAAGTGCTAGAAATGACAGCAGTGAGCAAGAAAGGAAAAGTCCCTTTCCTTGTGAACCTTATGGAAAAATCAATAAATGTTTGCTGAAATGCAATATAAAATTGTTTCATATGGGTTTTAATTTATTAGGTTTTAGTTTTATTTGTGGGAGGTTGTCAAGCAAGGCTGCCATAGTTGCCTCCTTAAGAATGTATTACAGTGGTGAAAGCTACTTGGATTTTTATTTTAATCTGTTTTAGCAATTTAAACAATGGATATTAATCTGTTATTGAGATTAATAACTGTAACTATTTTAAAAGTATTACTTATAAAGTATTGAATAAAATACAAACTAGTCTATAAATGCTTATGTTTAAAATATGACACAAAATTAAACAAGATAAAAATATTTCAGACAGATGGTAGTCTTAAAAAAATCTAAATGAAATCTCTCTCTTCCTATTCTTTTATATCTGATTTTTAAAGTAAGTTGTGAATGGGGCAAGTTTTGCATACAGTGCTTCCCTTAGTCATACTTAATTCAGCAATGTAATATGCACTAAAAGTGTGACAAATAATTCAAAAGAATATGAAAACTACATATGATAACAGATCCAAGCTTCTAGCCAACAAGTGAGAAATTACACTGACATAAGATGAAATTAAATGAGGATGATGTAACATCATTTATTTAAGTTAAAAAAATTGTTTTAAATGATGGAATTAAGAGGGCTAGGCTAAAATAAGTACCTAGATCATGGAAAGTAATAACCCTATAGTCTGTCCTGGTTAAGTGTCACAGAAAGGCAGTAAAACAAAACTGTCGGAAAAAAAGCAGACTCTAAAACCAAACTGCCTATGTTTAAATTCCAGCTCCACCATTTATTAGCTATGTAACCCTGAAAAAATTACTTGACCTTTCTGAGCCTCAATTCTCTTATTGGGAAAACTGAGCTAACAATAGTATAATAATCATTATAGGGTTCTTATAAGGACTAAATGATTTAGCATCTGTAAGGCTCTTAAAACGGTGCCTGGCACATAGCAGGTTCTATAAAAACAATAGCTAATATTATTGGAGTATTAGGTTCAATTCAGGGTAACATATCTCAAGAAAGGCAAGCCAGACTATACTGATATTTTAAAAAGCAGTTTTTAATCCTTCTTAGGTCACCAACCCTTTGAAAGCTATAGATCTTTCCCCCAGGAAAACATTATACAATTATGTTCAAGCGGTTTAGGGATCTCCTGATAGCCAACTATGACCCCAAAATTTTGGACACCACAGGTTAAAAATGTCTAATCTAAAGAAAGGTAAATAAGGTGGTAAGGAAAAATGAGGTCTAGAAACTGTAATAATGAGAACAGTTAAAGGTATATGGGAGTATTTGGCTTTGAAATATTTAGAACATGACAACTGCCCTCAATTTAAACTTAAAGCAAGGCCTCAATAAAGAAGCAGTACAGTCGACACTTGAACAACATGGGTTTGAAATGCACAGGTCTACTTATACTTGGATTTTTTTCAATAAATACATACTACAGTACTACACAATCCACAGTTGGCTGAATCTGTGGATGCAGAACTGCAGATATGGAGGGCCAACTGCAAAATTATACATGAATTTTCGACCACATGGAAGTCAGTACCCCTAGCTCCTGTACTGTTCAAGTGTCAACCGTACTCATGTTTAATTGCTCCAGATTACTGAAAAAGTAGAGGTTTCAGGAAGGCAGACTGGAATTCAGAATAAGGAAGAAAAAAGTCTAAATACCCATAGATTTCAGTATTATATGAAAGAGGATGAACCAGGTCAACTCTAATGATCCCATGTAAAACTAATTCAAGTTATCAACAATAGAGTTGGTCAAGAACTACTGTTAGGCACTAGTGACAGAAGTAAACAAAAGCAAACAAAAATCTCCGCCCTCATGACTCTAAGATTAGTTGGAAGAAACAGCGTAGTCGCTAATCTGGAAAAACATATTTCACAAAGTAGCAAACATTTCTACCAGTCTACTCCAAAATCTATCCCTTAGAGAATATTCTATAGCTATACTTTTAAAAATATTAGTTTTCAGAGGACTGAAACATAGCTGCAGCTTTAACATCTTTTACTGAGCAATTTAGAGGGGTTTTTTTTTTTCCCTTTAAAACAAACTTACTATTCCACATGATTAATATGAACTTGGAGTTGTTGAAAAAACAAGCCTGGTGATCTCCAACTAACCTGAGGCTTTACTGATAGATTTGAATTCACCAACCAAATACTTACTTGATTCACCATAGAAACAACAGGACTCAATCACTCTACTCTTGTGGGGAATGGGAATTAGTTAAGCAATAGAAGAATAACTAAGAAATCAGAATTAGAAAAAGCACTTAAAAATGGTTATATTCAAATTTCATAAACATTTATATTCAGAAGTAACCTAAAGACTTTCTACTATGATATCAGAAATTTCAAGACTGATAAATGTCTAGATACTCAAGTATTTATGGATACTTGCAAATAACTACTTTTACCACATATTTTTAAAATGTTTCAGGAAGACTGTCAAACACATTTATTTATAGACACGTTTTCATATCCTACTCTCACTAGAAACAAAAACAAAGCAAAGCAAAGCAAAACAAAAAAAACTTTTTAAAATGTAAGATGAAATATGAAAGTAATGGTTAGGGGAAGAATAGGTGTACTCAATTACATAGTATGGCAAATCTATGCTCTGTAAAAATAATCTTGATCTAATTTTTGGAACTGCCCATTTTAGCTTAGTATCCCAATTATATGAAGGGGACAGGAAAATAACAGCAAATAGTATGGAGATGTTTAATAAAGTGTTTAAAAAAACTTCTGTAACCTGATGCTTAACCAAATAATTAAAATAACAGATTTTGAGAAAACTTCTCTTATAATAAAAGAAATCCCTTAAAGCTATATATTTCTACCTGTTTAAGACTGAACTTGTTTTATGAAGATCTACTTGCTAGGCTTGGAAAAATCTAAAGTATCTTAAATTTTGGTACAATTTTCCAGGAAAACACTGCATGTTTATATACTGTGTAGAAAAACAGACACATTTTTAAATGTCTCAAAAGTATCAAAGAGAACTAGCTTTAAGGAAATCTAAAGACATGATACTTAAACTAGATGTCCCATAGGTAACCTCAGCTATAGTCTACTCTGGTTCTTAAATAACCTCATATAATTACCTGTGTTTATTTCCTCTGCAATTTCCAAATCTTCTATTTGAATCATATGATCTAACATCTCTATAAAATGGTCTCTAATTTCTTCAGCTGACTCATCACCAAATTTATAATCACATAACATTACAGTGGATCCCGGAATGGGGACAAAAACTCGGTGAGGGAGGATGTGGAACTCTTTTTCAGAATCTAAAAGGAGAAGAAACAATATCAGTATTTAGACAGGTCTGTCACTGGTATCAGTGACAAATATTGTGTAAGTACATGAAAGCATATGCCAAAAGAAATAAAACCTTAAAAGGTCTTTTCATTTTCTAATTGATCTCGCACAAAATTGCTTACTGAATTCTTTAACTCAATACCTAAGGCCTCTGCAAGGGACATAAATGATACTCCCATGAAATATAAACTCACCACTGCCTTCAATGTGAAGACATTGTTGATTATACATTCTTATATTATCCACTGTCCTATGAAGGAATACCTAGGAGATAATTTTGTCTCAGAAGTTGTTTTTCTTTGTTTTAACCTTACAAGTACTGAATTTTCTAAACAATTTTTCCCTTTTTCATGCAAGCTTATAGAGCCAAATTAGCGGCTCACCTACATCAAGTGTATAGGTTGTGATAGCATTCATTTCTGTACTAATCTCACCACTGACTTCATCTTACATGATGTAGCCCCCTAATCAAGCATGTGTAGGACATTAAGATACACATTTTCTGTACTAATCTCACCATCAACTCCATCTTGCTTTCTTTTTCATTTTCCCTTTGCCTCGTTCTCATTATTAATACCTACTTTACCTTCTTAACTTGTAATGCCTTTTTGTAAATAGCCTTAAATCATTTTTAGAAAAAATAATCTGGACCTAAGTAAACAATGAATATTTCATTCTTCTTTCAACACACACATTTCGCTCAATTTCTAACATAAACACATAATTATTGTTTGGCTCAAAACCATAACTCTGATGAAGTATCAACAAAGATAGAGATTTTGTGTAAAGAATGACTTTTTTCAGCAATGGATATGATTTAAAAAGCTGCCAATGTACAGACCAAGTAGAAAACCAGGGCTCACTTTAACAGTAACCTACCTTTCCTCATCAAGAAGCAAGTGGTAGCTTTATATAACTGCAAACAGATGACAATGAAGAATGCCTTAAGTGTCATAGGAAATGCCATGACTTAAATATGTGTTCCTGCCAGATTCTGCTTAATACATTGTTTTCAAATGAGAACTGGGAGAATTTTACTCTTTGACCAGACTGCCTCCTAGCTGCAAAATTATATTACTGCAATTTGTCTTATAGCATGTAAACTGTCCACACATTGATATTAGGAATATAGTATTTTATTTTGGGCCATAGTTTCTTAAAACAGGTTAAGTTCAAAACTTTCAAAGGTGGCCTAAGTGTAATTGGCATGCAAAATTTTAAAACAATTTCAAACTGCATTAATTCTAGGTTTGCCTGAAAAAGAGACAAATATGCTTGCTTATAAAATCAAATGTTAAAGAATTGGTTGCAATGAACTTGTATTACTCATTAAAAAAAAGCGCTTACAATTTTCAAGTTAAAGTTAAATTAAACATTTATTATCTAAATAAGACCAAGTTTTCTAGCTGGTCTGAGGTTTAAAATGGGAGAGGAAAGCTTTAAAAAAAAACATACATCTTAAAAAGTACTCAAAAAAAGAATCCTTTAGGCGAATTCCCATAGCAGAGTATTTTGTTCAAAATTATTTAAATAAGTTCAAAACAGAGAAAAAAATTTAAAGTTAAGCCAATATGATAAGAATTGAGATTTTGCTGGTTAAGTATAGAATCCTAACTCATACTGGAATATTACAGAAAATTTTGTAGAATAGGCAATATCTGAGCTGACTCTTAAAAGATAAACAGACATTTGCATGAAGGGATGAGAAGCGCGATCCAGAGAGTGGAACCATGACTACAGGCAAAGAGGAATATAAATGTTCTGAGAGGACAGGCAGTATGGATGGATGTGGATGTAGGGATGGAAGAAGGTAAGAGATTTCATAGTTGATGACCTCAGTTTTCACAATGAGTATGTCATCTACTGAGAGTAAGTTGGGCAGGACTGAATGCAGGCTGATAGAGAATAATGAAGAAAGTCTGGAATACTTCTTAAGGGAAAGAAAAGGGGAAGACCAGAATAAGTAAAAGGACTGACTGGAGTTCATATTTTATTTATTATTATTATTTTTTTACTGTCACCTGAAGTATTAAGTTCTTTCATCTGGATAGCCAGAATTAAAAAACTATGTTTACTTTAAAGATTAAGAATGTAATGTTAGTATGCCCTTTGCAGACTTCCTTATGCATGCAAAAAATATTCTAGTTCAGGTTAATTTCATGGCATGCATTCTAGATTTTACCATATTACAAACCTACAAGATTTTACCAGTATATAAGAAGCATAAGCAAAACAAATATCGTATATTAACACATACATGTGGAACCTAGAAAAATGGTACAGATGAACCAGTTTGCAGGGCAGAAATTGAGACACAGATGTAGAGAACGAACGTATGGACACCAAGGGGGGAAAATGGTGGGGGAGGGGTGGTGGTGGTGGCATGAATTGGGAGATTGGGATTGACATATACACATTAATATGTACAAAATCGATAACTAATAAGGACCTGTTGTATAAAAAAAAAATAAATAAAATTCAAAAAAAAATAATATTGTGCTAGCTATTCTAGGTCTTGTGCCCCTTCATACAAACTTTAGAATCAGTTAGTTGATATCCATAAAATAACTTGCTGAGATTTCAATAGGAATTTCATTGAATCTATAGATCAAGTAGGAAAGAACTGACATCTTAACTATATTGGGTCTTTCAATCCATGAACAAGAAATATCTATCCATTCATTTAGATCTTTGATTTCTTACATCAGAGTTTTATAGTTTTCCATACACAGTTTCTATGTATATTTATTATATTTATACATAAGTTTCATTTTCGGGGTCCTATTGTATTGTATATGTTATTTTTTCATTGCAAATTCCAATTGTTCATTTACATATATAGGAAAACACTGACCTTTGTATATTACCTTGTACGCTGTGATCTTGCTAGGTCACTTATTAAAGAGTTTTTTGTATATTTCTTGTGACTTTTCTAGATAGACAATCACGTTATCTGAAAAGTTTTATTTTTTCCTTCCTTATCTGTATATATTTTGTTTCCTTATTGCACTACCCAGGACTTCCAATAAAATGATGAACAGGGAATTAAAAAAAAAATGTCCTGCTGGGATTTTGATCTGCATTATGTTGAATCTATAGATCAATTTGGAAAAAGTTGACATCTTAATAACATTGAGTCTTCCAATCCATGAGCATGGCATCTTTCTCTAATTATTAGGTCTTTTCTAATTTGTCTTGACAGTGTTTTATAGTTTTCAGTACATAGATCTTATATATATTTTGTTAGATTTATCTCTAAGTATTTTATGGTTATTTGAATGCTATTATAAATGGTATTTAATTTTTAAAAATTTTCCAGTTTTTTCTTACTATAGAGAAATATAATTGAGTTATGTATATTGACCTTGTATTCTGGGACCTTGGTAAATTCACTTATTAGTTCTAGTAGTTTTATTTTTAAAGATTCTTTTGGATTTTGTGTGTACACAATCATGTCACCTGAGAATAAAGACAGTCATTTCTTCCTTTAAAAAAAAAAAAAAGAAAAGAAAAAAGAAAGATAAGCTAAGTAAAATGAGGACTAAATTTAAGATCTAACAATTGGGTGTATATATACTCAACTTCAAAATTTACATGTTCATATTATTATACTTGCAATATATTTTTTAATCTTGCTATCTTAAGATCTACTAACATGTTGCTGGAATAATTATCCTCTTACTACAGTTCAAAAAATGTATACTTACACTTGGTTCATTTTTGAAATATAAGGCTACATTCCACAAAACCTAAAGTTAAGAAAGTTTAAATACAACCATTGTTAAGTAATTCTCTTCCTTCAGTACCTCCAACTTAATAGTAACTACTACTTGATGAGGGCTTGGCCTACCAACCTGTATTAGGGACTTTAAAAACATCATCTTCTTTCATCTCACAGGCTCGAAAAATAGCTACTATAATCCCTGTTTTTCACATAAGACAGTGGATGCTTAGACAGGCTAAATTATTCACCTGAAGTCACTCCAGTAGTGTTAGAGTAGACACAGAACCCAAGAACTTCAGTCTTTGCTCTTTCCACCAAACTACACTGCCTATTCTCTCTTCCCACAAGCTCAAAGGCCACTCAATTATCAGTGAAAATATTTTTTCATTTTGTAAAAATGTAACATTAGATGATAACATTAACTTCTAATATATCAAATTTAACATATAAACAACTGTTATTAGAAGTAATTAATTTTACTGATTGGACGTCAGTAAAAATTTCAAAATACTAATTCACTAAATAGAATACTAGAGCAGTCATTTGATACCCTTTTTATGAAGCATTTGTAATGAAAAGGAATATTTAACTAATGTGTGTGATAAGGTAGATCTTTGGCATTATTGGTGGATATATCCCCATGTCCCAGAAAATCCTAAAATTCACAGTTCAGTTGTAACACATACTGTTACTCAGAAAGTGAAGTAGTGTTTAATACCATGAGAGTTATCACACACAAAGTCAAGCAGCAAAAACAAAGCCACAGAGATGACACTGCTAGACTAACTGGGTGGCTAAGTGACCAGGTTTTACATACTCCACAAAACAAAACTCTCAATCCAATTGCTACAATTTGATTGCAATCTCAATCAAATTCATGTCTCAGCAAAACTATACATTATTAGTGGATGGGTTATTCCACTAATAATAACTTCAGGGTTATTTGTGAAGTACATGAAGGACAGATGTTAAACCTGGAAATTCCAGGTATCTATCATACTAGGAATAGACAAAAGATTATAATCAGTCCACCAAACCTGATATATGGGCTATTATAACTAAAAGAAGTTAGTTAGCACAGGAGCTATGCTTTTCTCCTATAAAAATAAACATATTCCCTTAACAAGCTAATAACGTATGTTTCAATTATGTACATATTCAACCGTGAATTGCAAATCCACCTGAATAGTAGAAAGGCAGATAAATGTGTAGCTTCAAAAAGCATACTCAATATTATATTTTCTTTTTGAGTAAAACTAAATTTTTCTAATACAAATTACTGAAAAGGTATAAACTGTTCATGTTTCTCAAAAGATGGAATAGTTATAAAAGGTTAAGACACCATGACCCAGCCTTTTTAAAATCTAGTAAAGTCTGTTAGAGAATAGATGAGAAGTATATAAACTAGTACACACACACAAAAAATAAATTGGAAAGAAAAAGAAAGATCAATTGCATATACACCTATTAAAGACTCTATTATACATAATGGTCAACACTAATAAATTAATGGCTTTAAAATGGTAACACACACAGTCTCTTCCATAAGTGGTGGTGGGAAAACTGGACAGCTACATGTAAAAGAATGAAATTAGAACACTCCCTAACACCATACACAAAAATAAACTCAAAATGGATTCAAGACCTAAATGTAAGACTGGACACTATAAAACTCTTTGAGGAAAACATAGGAAGAACACTCTTTGACATAAATCACAGCAAGATCTTTTTTGATCCACCTCCTAGAGTAATGGAAATAAAAACAAAAATAAACAAATGAGACCTAATGAACCTTAAAAGCTTTTGCACAGCAAAGGAAACCAATAAACAAGATGAAAAGACAACCCTCAGAATGGGATAAAATATTCACAAATGAATCAACGGACAAAGGATTAATCTCCAAAATATATAAACAGTTCATGCAGCTCAATATTAAAGAAACAAACAACCCAATCCAAAAATGGGCAGAAGACCTAAATAGACATTTCTCCAAAGAAGACATACAGATGGCCAAGAAGCACATGAAAAGCTGCTCAACATCACTAATTATTAGAGAAATGCAAATCAAAACTACAATGAGGTATCACCTCACACTGCTCAGAATGGGCTTCATCAGAAAATCTACAAACAACAAATGCTGGAGAGGGTGTGGAGAAAAGGGAACCCTCTTGCACTGCTGGTGGGAATGTAAATTGATACAGCCACTATGGAGAACAGTATGGAGGTTCCTTAAAAAACTAAAAATAGAATTACCGTATGATCCAGCAATCCCACTACTGGGCATACACCCAGAGAAAACCATAATTCAAAAAGACACATGCACCCCAATATTCACTGCAGCACTATTTACAATAGCCAGGTCACGGAAGCAACCTAAATGCCCATCGACAGACAAATGGATAAAGAAGTTGTGGTACATATATACAATGGAATATTACGCAGCCATAAAAAGGAACGAAATTGAGTCATTTGTTGAGATGTGGATGGATCTAGTGTCTGTCATACAGAGTGAAGTAAGTAAGAAAGAGAAAAACAAATATCGTATATTAACGCATGTATGTGGAACCTAGAAAAATGGTAGAGATGAACCGGTTTGCAGGGCAGAAGTTGAGACACAGACATAGAGAACAAACGTATGGACACCAAGGGGGGAAAACCGCGGTGGGGGTGGGGATGGTGGTGTGCTGAATTGGGTGATTGGGATTGACATGTATACACTGATGTGTATAAAATTGATGACTAATAAGAACCTGTAGTATAAAAAAACAAACAAACAAAAAAACAACTACTACTAAACTTTCTTTGGGTTATTTGTATGGAAATATGTTAATATAAATGTTTCAGACATTACATGCAATTTCTAAAAATCTTATATGTTCTGGTATAATGTTATAAGTCATAATTCTAGTTATTTCTTTAAAATGTATATCTCAGAAATAACTAAAAAAAAAATGGTAACACAGCTTATCTATTCTGGCAAAAATTCACACAGAATTTTTCTTTTTAAATCTTCCCTGAAATTATTAAATGTTGACAGATTTACTATTACAAGGTGTTCAACAACTTTTTTTTAGGTGGCAACTGAAAATTTTCATTCAATAAGAAAAGTAAATGATTACATATTGTTTTAAAAAAGATATATGCAGTTAAAAAGATAATATTATCTATTATATCGTAACATCTTAATATATCAATTGAACACATGCAAAAAAAGTACTTAATATTATACTCATAACTTTTTTTTCTGGAATTTCATTCAAAAGCAGATCCTCAAATAGTATTTCACAACGATCAGCAACTGTATTCAATATATCTCTTTTCATGGCCTATGGAAAACCAAAACAAACCACAATAAGAAATAAAATCCATTTCTTTAAATCTGCATTATTTTATTACCAAAACCTGCCACATAAATGACTTCCCTGTATAATCATGTCCACTAAAATAACTAGTACGTCATTCCATTTGTCCATTTATGTAACAGGCTTATCTATACATTAATAGTTTAACAGCAAATTTACCCAGACTTCATCTAAACAGTAAATTTAAACCAAATAAATGAACAAACTTTTGCATCTGAACAAATAATGCTAGTGGTCCAAATTAGAAAATGCATAACTATGACAAAAGTGCCAGTCATCATTTTTTAAATTTCTAAATTATATTGATTACAGAAAAATACCCAATAATTCTTTGTAGGTGTACTTTTCCTGTTATTTAAAAAGTTCAATTTCCCTCAGAAGAAATGATTTCAAATATACTAATATGTTACAACTGTGGAACACTTAATACACTTGTATAATCATCACTTCAAAAAGGTATAAAAATAGACATTCTACATATGAAAATCTTGGGACCAATTACCTGGTACATTTGGACTGCCCAACAGACTGGACTTTTATCAGTTAAAATCAAATGAATAATTATGAAATTTGAGATTGAAAAAAGGTAAAATTTTAAGATTTTTGAATAATTATGTTAACATGCTTCTGTTTTTCATATACCAGTTATTACTTTTTTTTTTTTTTTTTTTTTACCTGTACAGCATCTTTAACCTTGGGTTTATTGCTATGAATATAAGCTCTGCATTTCACAGCACCCTTAAGGTTTACAGAGCCACTGCAGATCTGGACTGTGGCTGTGGATCTGTGGTCTGAATTCAGAAGCTGAAAGACAAAATCTGTTTAGATTCTAATAGCCAATGACTATTAATTATGTGAAACATTTAAACATTATATATGTGAGTCATTTCATGAAGCAAGAAGGAATTTTTAACTGAACCACGTGTCTGAAAATATTCCCCATAAATTTTTAAAAGGGCTTCATATTTCTCCTTATAAGTTACATGTTATTTTCTGAGTATTTTGAACATACTCTGAAATTAAATACACTACATCTAATTTTTTTCTTACTAATATAACCATCTAAAGTACCAATATTCATTAAACATACATTATTTGCAGATTACTCAGATAAGTACTATTAAGATGAAAAGATGTAAAAAGAAGATATGATCTAGTAAGAACTATTAAGATGAAAAGATGTAAAAAGAAGATATGATCTAGTAAGAGAAGGTACACTATGCAAGACTTGCACAAAAATAACTGGAATACAAAGCAGGATGTGATAAATATGATAAAATTACAAGCAACATATAGACACTCATTTATTTATACATTTTTAACTCATAACTTTTATAGACTGAAAGTAATGTTATAGGCTTCACAGCAAAAAAAAAGCAAGTCAACTATGCCCGTCACCAGAAAATGATACCAGTGATTGTCATTTTCACTTCACAGACCCATTCTTATTTAATCTAAGTAGGGTTAGTTTATGCTTGGTTTTGAGCTTTTGTACAGACATTTTTAACCTTATCATTTCAATAACTGCCAAAACAAGGAGAGGATCGAAACTTTGAAAGTACTACTAGAGGCCCATAAAATCATACTGGTACCGAAAATTATGATTAAAAAAAAATGGACATGGTAAAAATATATGTTCTAAGTGTACCTGAAATAAATATCAACAATAGGGTCAATTCTGAAGAACAGAAACAAATCATACAACTTGTGACCAGTGCTAACTAACCATGTGCCTAGGCACTAAGAAACAGTCAGGAAGTGATGAGGACAAATGGTGAATCAAAAGACTTGAATATGCAGCCACTGAAAGAGCATGAATAGTCAACGTCTAATGTAATTCAGGCAAAGGCTAAATTTTTTTTAAGAATTTAAAATTAAACACAGTCAAGGTCTTGGTAAAAAATTTGTCACAGACCAAATAAATAGTCCAGAAGATTCCAGGTCCATGCAAAAATGTCAATCATCAAACCAAGCAAAAGGGTGATGATGCTGATACTCTATTTGGAATAAGCCTCTTATGATACTTGTAGAGATCACTGATATATCAATAAGTGGAGTGGAGGAGGAGTAATGGGCTTCCCTCATCCACTAAACAGAACTTTACTATAGAAAAATAATGCTCTTTTTTACATACTTAATATCTAACTTACAATACATATTATATAACACATTTATAGCATATATATTATATATGCATAAATTAGAACATTATTTTCCAAATGGACTAGACTATATATATAAAAGACTACACACACACACACACACACACACACACATACACACACACACACCAAGGAGAAGACTTTTTAAAGAATAAAAGGACTGCTTCACTCCTTTTCGGTGGAAATGTATCTGGGCTCTATACAGGTCAACTCGCCTTGGTTTCTTTGGACTTAGGAACAAACTAGCTACTTTGGGAATCTAACCTATTCATAAGTGGAGGAACTTCTGTGATGCTGACATGATATTTTGGAAAAGGAAAGATCCCTCTGGTTATGGAGACCAAATGAAACCTTACCAAAATGGTAACATTTGGGCTAGATCTTCATGTACAGAATAGGAGTTTGACAGTCTGGATGAGAAGGGAAAAAAATGGCACTGGTAAGACAGACGGCTTGGGAAACACACAGAACTTTGAAGGCATAGAAAGCATACCTCTAGAACAGTAAGTTAGAAAATAACAAAAAGGCATGTTGAGGCCCTGAAAAGCCTTAAATTAGACTTTTCTAACTAGTCAATATAGAGCAATTAAGGAATTTTAATCAAGCAAAGTAACACAATCGGTGTCTAACCCTTACACACAATAAATACTAACTGAAAAAAAAACTAATAAGTAAATGAACAGTGAATGAATGCAAACTGTGATTCAGAAAGGATAATCTGAGGTAATATGCAGGATAGATCAGAAATACGGAAGATATTCCAAGAGATATACAAACAAAGGTATCAAGATTTCGGAGAATGAATCACTTTGGATAAGAATGAATAGATGGAGAGAGACTAGTTAAGAGTTACTTGTGATAAACTAGGTAAAATAATTATGTTGTAAGGCTAATGGCACTGGGACTACAAGGAAAATAAAAGAGGTGCTATGTTGCAAAGAAAAAATCAACAAGACTTGATGAAGGGTGACTGGGAGGAAGGTGGTATCAAATACTTATTGACTACTTATTATATATTGGTCATTTTAAAGTTTCCAGCTGGCTGACCAGTGGAATTATTGACAAAAATATGAGATACCATATACTATTAATTATAATAAATTATCTCATGATATTATCTTCTACTCTTCTCTCTATATTCCCATCCTCTACACATCTTCTAACTGCAATTTTATAACTAAAATAATTTTAACTGAATTGTTTAATAAACTGAGAGGTCACATAAGCATAACTAGTAAAAAGCATATAGGTAGAGGAATAGCCTTAAAATAAAGAACACTTCTAAAATCAAAAAGGAGGAGGAAAACTGAAGACTAAAAGTACTTTTAAGATACTGAGAAGAGAAATTGAGAAATGTTTAGTGGCATAAGTCCAACAACAATTTAGTAATGTTGTATTGCTGAACACAGAAAAGGAAAAGAAGAAATTAAAGCATCCTCATATGACAAACTGCTTTTGAGTCTATTTTATTCAGTTAAAAATATATATAAGTCCTGGTAGTATTTCCCTGTTTCAACATTTTCAGTGTAATTTTTTTTTTTTTTTTTTTGCGGTACGCGGGCCTCTCACTGTTGTGGCCTCTCCCTTTGCGGAGCACAGGCTCCGGACGTGCAGGCTCAGCGGCCATGGCTCACGGGCCCAGCTGCTCTGCGGCATGTGGGACCTTCCCGGACTGGGGCACAAACCCGTGTCCCCTGCATCGGCAGGCGGACTCTCAACCACTGCGCCACCAGGGAAGCCCCTTCAGTATAATATTGAAATGAAAAGTTTTCTAAAAACATGGATGTACTTTATACCCCATCTGGCCTCTAGGATAATGTCCAGCAAGATTAAAATCAAAAGTATGCATACTTTTAGGAATAATTATGTAACTTTAAATTCCAGAAAAGAGATGTGTAATTTAAAACAACCATATAAAAACATAAACCTTGCCAATACTGTGTGGCTTCTGTCAAATCAGAGGTATAAATCTGCTTCAAATTAGGTATATAACAACTCTTGGCACATCTGTGCACACGTTTTATTTTTAAGTTAAGAATTGCAACTTTGCTCATAAAACTTACAACACCAAATATCATACACATGTATATATGTATATGTGTGTACATATATATGGGTATGTATACATATATACATTTTTTCCTAATTGCTATCTACTTGATGTTAAAATTTTAATAGGATTGAGGCAATAGACCCAAATAGGTTTTATTAAAATGTTTCTTGGGAATAACTTTCTTAGAACTGAACATTCTTTATAGTCCTTTACGTCTCTAAAATTCTTTGACTCTCTAACAATCACCATAAAAACAGAAACAATTTCATTAAGCTTATTCTAAGAAATACTGTATTTTAATTTTAGATAAGGAGTATGTTAAAATATTTACCAACTGTGTTAGCACTCTGACATCAAAAGAATGATTAATTGCTTGAGTATTTCCTCTAGAAGATTTTTTCTGAAATAACACAAAAATTTAAAAAATTAGATTGTTGAGGTTGGAGTGGAACATAAAAGACAATTTAGGGACTATCCAACATACACTAAGTAACTCAGAGGGAAAAAAGGTCTTATTATTTGTTTTATTTTAGCTTTTTCTATAGATGTGTAACTTTGTGTCGTCTACATCAATCAACGTGCACTCTTAAAAACCATTAATCTCCTACTTTTATTCCTCTAAAGCAAGGATTGGCAAACTATGGCCTATGGGTCAAATCCAGACTGCCACCAGTCTTCGTAAATAAGGTTTTACTGGAACACAACCAGGATCAGTCATTTACATATTGTCTATGGCTGCTTTCATGCCACAACAGCAGAGCTGAACAGTTGTAAGAGAGAACACATGGCCTGCAAAGCCTATATTTACTATTTGGTTTTTTACATTAAGTTCATTGATCCCTGCTCTAAAGGGAGAGATCACCAAAGTTCCTCTTCAAATCAAAGATATTTTAGAAGCCCATACAGACCCCTCCTATAAAATGGTCAAACTTAGTTTTTAAACTGTTATCAGGGCAGAAGATGACTTTAGTTTTAAGCAAGCAGTTTACATTGTAGAAATTAGATGTTATTTAGATGACACTCTCTCCTTTAGGTTTCAAAATTCCTATGATTTCAGAAATAATCTCCTATCATTTTCTGAGAAAAACATTTGCACTTTAGTTTAAAAGACCTTAGAAATAAAAAGTAGATGAATTGTTTTCATGAAGGCAAGGCCTAAAGAACTAAAGATAAGTCATCTTTTATTTTTCCTTAAGCACAAATAATTTCATAAGTAAGATGATTTTCTCTTAACTCACCTGTCCTTCTAATAGGTCACAATCTTCATCTTTAACTTGTCCATTAATCAAATAAATACTATTTTCTATTTGCTTGGCCCAGTGTATAAGTCCATTCTTAAAAGAAACACAACATGGTTATCATTCAAATATAATGCCATCTCAGTTAAACTCCCTTGAGTCGACTTTTTTCTACCTAGTATACTGAAATATTAAAAATCCCTAAGTATCAGCAATATGGCATTTAAATTCAATATCATAAACAACAAAAAAGTATATCCCCAATTTTTGGCACTTCACCCATATTTAATAATAGTTTTTCTAATCTTTTTCCCAAACTAACATTTATGTCACAGACCTAGGAGACTTAATAACCACAGTCAAATAAAATTCAATAATTCCTGTTATCTTAAAAAAAGTGAGAAAAGAGAAAGAGCCTCAAACAAATATATAAAGCAGTATTAAAGAGGAAAAAATAAGCAAGTTCCATTTACCTCTTTCAATAGGAAAAAATAAGAGAAATAAGTTATGAACAAAAGAATGGTACAGAAATACAAAAAAGAACTGGAAGATGGAAAACAAAACTAAAGATGAAGATAGTTCCCTGTGCTATACAGTAGGACCTTGTTGTTTATCCATTCTATATATAACAGTATGCATCTGCTAATCCCAAACTGTCAATCTATATTCAATAACTTGTGATAACCCATAATCAAAAAGAATATGAAAAAGAATATATGAATCACTTTGCTGTACAGGAGAAATTAACACAACATTGTAAATCAACTATATTTCAATGAAATAAATTTTTAAAAAAACTAAAGATGAAGAGAAAGCAAAAAGACCAAACAGTACATCTTCCTACATAATTATATTTTACAATGTACATAATTACATTTTACAATGTACATAATTACATGTTAATTAACAAGTATTTATGGAGCACTTATTATGCTAAATACATTAGTATGATAACAATGTCCCACCTCTAATTTTTTAATCTGGGTAGAGTAACAAATTAGTTACCCATAACAATATTATTATAATTAGAATGCAGTTTTTGAGGATTATAAAATGAATGGCATAGACAACCAGAATAAAGGCAGATCATCTATTCAGCAATCACTAAAGAAAATTCATTTTACCCTGATACCTTTGTATTTTTCTCCAGAGTATAGCTGACAGAAGTAGTAGACAGTGGGACATGAATATTAATATATACTGTACACTCTAAAGAAAGCCATGAAGCTGATAGTCCATTTTGATACTTCCAATCTGCTGGTTTTGCAGAACTCTTTAGCAAAGGGGGAAAAACATAAAATATGTGATTTACGTAAAACACACGGAGCAATAAAACATCATAAAATGTACAACCCAGTAACTTATACAAGCTGTTATCTAATATATTTGGCCAAATTCCTTCATCAAAGGGTAATAGGTTAGAACTAAATAAAAATAAAGCATGCATTAAAAGTTCAGTATTCTTCAGCACATCCCAGGCAATCTTGGCAACTCCCTCGCCCAGTGAAAGGCTTGCTTAAAATCCTGACAAGTCCTCTGGTCCTGTAGGTCCCATATGTAGCTTCAACAGTGTCAATTCTGAAGCTTCTGATGGAGAGTAAATAATCACTGAGCAAATACTAGGTGCCAGACATTTTCCTTTCTGTTCTATCCTTGCTAACAGAATACTGCATTACTTTTTCACACTGCTTCTTTTTTTTTTTTTGGCCACACTGCATGGCCTGTGGGATCTTAGTTCCCTGACCAGGGATCAAACCCGTGCCCCCCTGCAGTAGAAGCATAGAGTCTTAACCACTGGACCACCAGGGAAGTCCCTCACATTGCTTTTTAGACACCTTGGCAAAATGTTAGTCTGGATCCTGCTGAGTACAGACAGCCTGTTTACTGGGCACTGTGGCTCCCACAAGCCTAGACACTTTTAGTGCTAGCCTCTCAAATATAATACCAGACACATAAACAAGGTAGGGAGAGCTTAACAAAAATATTTTAACAATAAAAAAAAAACACAAATTGTCCTTGTCTGTAGTGAAATTAATCATATTTCAAAAAAAAAACTACAGGTGGTTGTGGACATTAATAGGAAGAGATAGCACTGAAAATTATTAAAACTAAAAATTGAATTTTATTTAAAAATAGTTTGCAACACAGAAAAATCTTTAAAGAGCAGTTTTTCTTACCTTTGGATTATGGATATCATAAGTTCGACAAAATGTTCTTTATTAATTAAGGATAGAAATAACCAAAAAAATAAGAAAGCAATTCTTGATGATCAAAAGAAAATAAACCATCAAAAAATAAAAATAAAGTATATGCATCCAAGAGTTTTTACAAAATCATACCACTTCATGGCATGACACTTAAAGATATGTATACACATATATATGTATGTATATGTTTGTGTAAATACATATACTTACATATATACAAATTCCTCTGACTATAATACTTGTGGTACTTTAAACTATTTCCTACTGCTTATAAATCCTGCTAATCACAATGAATAGAATGATAGCTCTTACAAAACTGTCCTCAAATACAGACCCTTTTTAACAAATAGGAGTGCTGTTCTGAATGAAGTCAAGCCTGGGAATGTTTATTGGGTCAAAGGGTCTGTACATGAAACTTTCTAGTTAAATACCAAAGGAGTTAACAGCCCGCCTTCTACAGGGATGATCACTTTTTGAATTTTGTCTTTTTGCAGGTCCTAATTTATTGGGCCCTTGCATTGCTTCACTCCCTTGGTGAGGCTGCCTCATGCTTGGGAGGTACTTGCCCTGGTAATATGTAGAGGAAAGAAGCTAAGAAGGCCCTATAATTGGCTTTTAGTGTCACTTGATCTTGGCCAAAGATATAAAAATTGCCAGCTCAGTGCACCTGTGCTTTGCATTGAACATTTTATCTATAGGAACTGGAGGTAAGCAAAATAAAAGCATTACTTTGCCTAAGCTGTACCTTTCTGTAGGGGCCCTAGTGTATTTTAATGTACAGGGGTGGAGAGCCGGTAAAGAGTTCAGAATACCCAGTCCTTGCCACCTCTCTCAAACTCTTTACAACCCTGATACATGATTAACAACCATTATTACCATTATTATTGGCAGTCCGAATTATGTGTTATTTACAGAAAAACGTACAAACTAAGCCTATTTTTTAAATGATGACTTAAATAAGTGTTTGGGGAAAAAACCTGCAGGAACATTATTTTGGTATCATATACTTTAGAACATAAACACCTAAATAAAAGATACTTTTTTGTAGAAGAGCAAAAGTGAAGTGTCACTCGTTCTGAGACTTCCTCGTCTGTGAAATTCCACAGTCTCTTTTTATTCATAGATTTTTCCACAGCAAATACTAGCTGAAAGAGAGGAAAACACATCAACTGAACGCAAAATAAAATAAGAAAGAGAGTGCAGAAAAAGACAATTATAATATCCTTAAGCACTCATCTAGCTTTAAAATTCCATGATGCTATCATTAAATTTCCTTTTTCTCAAAAGAAAGAGTGAAACTGATTATTAACCATTTAGATTCCATTTTTAGGGATATATAAAAATTAGGTGTTAAAAAAATATAATTCACTGTCATTAATGATCAACTGAACATGATTTTGGGCAACTAACATTTAAGTGAAGTACAGAATAAAGACTTTAATTAGAATGAGAAGTGACAAGTGATTTTTAACCTATAAAAATGGAGCGTGTCACCCATTTGGCATTTCTTATTTAAATGTCACAAAAGATGTAAGGTAATAATACATAAGGGCACATAAAATATAGTAATAACATAAATTCTAAGTGAAAAAAATCAGAAATAGTGACAAAAATCTATGCCACATGTAAGAATTATAAAAATGCATACTTGATATGGGGAGAGGGTTCATAAATTTGGCTCTAAGCTTTCTAAAAATAATGTGCACAGAGAAACCCAATCAGTTCCCTAATTCGCACAGTCTATAAGCTAAACAATTGATCAGAAGAGGCATAACTTTCTTTTTTTTTTTTTACATCTTTATTGGAGTATAATTGCTTTACAATGGTGTGTTAGTTTCTGCTTTATAACAAAGTGAATCAGTTATACATATACATATGTCCCCATATCTCTTCCCTCTTGCATCTCCCTCCCTCCCACCCTCCCTATCCCACCCCTCTAGGTGGTCACAAAGCACCGAGCTGATCTCCCTGTGCTATGCAGCTGCTTCCCACTAGCTATCGGTTTTACGTTTGGTAGTGTATATATGTCCATGCCACTCTCTCGCTTTGTCCCAGCTTACCCTTCCCCCTCCTCATATCCTCAAGTCCATTCTCTAGTAGGTCTGTGTCTTTATTCCTGTCTTACCCATAGGTTCTTCATGACATCTTTTTTTCTTAAATTCCAATATATATGTGTTAGCATATGGTATTTGTCTTTCTCTTTCTGACTAACTTCACTCTGTATGACAGACTCTAGGTCCATCCACCTCATTACAAATAGCTCAATTTGGTTTCTTTCTATGGCTGAGTAATATTCCATTGTATATATGTGCCACATCTTCTTTATCCATTCATCCTATGATGGACACTTAGACCCAGCAATCCCACTACTGGGCATATACCCTGAGAAAACCATAATTCAAAAAGAGTCATGTACCAAAATGTTCATTGCAGCTCTATTTACAATAGCCCGGAGATGGAGGCGTAACTTTCTTAATAATGATATCAAAAGAAATTTCTTCAAAGACAATATTATGTAATATAACAAAGTTCTTAGCAATGACCTTATGGGAGACAGTGACGAGTTTTATAAGGTTACTTCATATATTGTCCCTCAATGCAGGTCCACGGAAACAAAGTTAGATAATTAAAATGCTACAATTTCTGAAATAGGGCATTTCTAAAATCTTACATGCTTCTTAGAAACAAAAGAGATACAAAAAGCAAGAGGAAGGAGGATCTACTGTATCTCTCTAGCACTGAGCCCACATTCAACCCAACCACAAGAGGATGTACAGCCAATGCTATTAAATACACATGGATATAGATTACATTTCAAAATGCCAAATAGGATGAATGATTGTAAAAGAGGTACATTTATTTAAAACGGTAAAAATGGCAGAAGGTTGAATAACTTGCCAGGGGAGGGATTATCACCATTTTCTTCCTTTACCCCCATAAGTACAAATATCAAAGGTTTGAAGGTGGGATATTTGATGGGAGAGAATGTTACAAAACTGGAAGAATCTGTAGCACCTGGATTCTTAGCTGTACACTTTTTACTAGAAAAAGGTTTGGAAGGATTCTGTGGGGTTTTGCACTTCTCAAGATAATGAGGTCTCCTTCTCTCTTGGGGTGGAAAATAACTTTTGAAGGCTTATTTGGATCTTGAGTACTAAAAGAGATGAAAACTGGCTGCACAGAGTTTGCTTTAGGTCTGGGCTTAAGGGGAAACAGCTTGTGGACCCTCACATTTACTTGTAAACCATGTTACCCAAATGATTGACATAGGAATTAAACAAAAAGCAGGGGATTCATAATAGATACTCAGTCCAGAAATAAAGAATAAGTATCTGACTGTTGTTATTTTATGTCTTACTTTCAGGATCCTGAGAGAATTGAAGAGATGAAGAATTGCAAGACCTATTAATTTCACATTACAGCAATCACCTGGAACTAAATGGAAGGTCTAGCAGAATACTGCTACGGCACAAGAAAAATTGTTAAACCATTATAACTTGTTTCACAATAGTAAAAAGTTATCTTTAAAATAACGACTATTTTAAAAATATGTAGCATTTGTTGAAAATATAAATACTGACATGTATTACACTCAAGATACCAAGCAATTGGGTGGAAAAAGCTGTTTCAACATAATCCCAGCATAGAGAATTAATCTAAATATGACTAGGATCACTGTATACAAGTATAATCAATTAAGATATAACTTTAAGAATTTTTGATATTTCAGACTTACTCTATGTAGGGTATTTTGAAATTCATTTCCCATTTCTAAAGTTGTAATAATAAATACTCCAAGAACTAAAAGTCCCCCTGGTAGCATTCTGGATACCTGTAAACAGAAATATAGTATTAGCTAACAAAAGCATTTGACATTATATGCAATCTTTTGTGTTTGAGAAGTTAAATATTAAATCAGCAAATGCCTACCTAGTACCAACTATATGCAAAGCATTGAGGTAGGGGCTTTGAAAAAAATGGTTAAAATATTGAGAAATAGGGACTTCCCCGGTGGCACAGTGGTTAAGAATCTGCCTGCCAATTCAGGGGACATGGGTTCGAGCCCTGGTCTGGGAAGATCCCACATGCCATGGGGCTACTAAGCCTGTGCACCACTACTACTGAGCCTGCGCTCTAGAGCCTACAAGCCACAACTACTGAGCCCACGTGCCACAACTACTGAAGCCCACGCGCCTAGAGCCTGTGCTCCACAACAAGAGAAGCCACCGCAATGAGAAGCCTGCACACCACAACGAAGTGTAGCCCCCGCTCACCGCAACTAGAGAAAGCCCGCACGCAGCAACAAAGACCCAACGCAGCCAAAATGGATGAAAACCAAGATGAATGGGGTGTTATTATGCACACAATCTTCCTAGAGTGTCCTTAACTTTTTACCTTAAAACTACTTTATAAATAAAACCATTTAATAATGACACTCTTTAGCTACATCAATAAATAAACTCCTTTCTCCTAAGATTGAAAACTAAAATATCTCCTAAATTTTTCAAGGGCTTCCACTATCAGCTAAATAAAATACAAATTTTTATCTTAGACTGGTATTGCAGACTCTCTAAAATCTGGCTGATCTGATATTCAGAGCCTCATTTGATACTACTTCCCATGAAATATTCAAGCATCAATCACAAACTTCTCACTGTTCTCCACATATATGGTTAGGCTTTCTAACTCTATACCTTTACTCAGGTTGCTCACTCAGCCTGAAAAGACTTTCTCTTACACGTCTACATGTCTGAACTCTACTGAATACCTCGAACTCAGCTTGAGGAAGCTGCCTTCCCTGATCCTTTGATCTCCAAATTCCTGCAGGACCTCAGTGTAGTTTTCCCATGGAGCTTATCACATGAACCTGTACTATGGTTATGTCTGAACCTTACTAGTTGATCTGTGAGCTCCTTAATGGAAGAAGTTAATTCTCAACTACCTTTGTATCCCTATAATATTCAGCAGAGTCTGGGATTTGAGCAGAGGGGGTCCAACTTGAAACTCCATTGTTTCCTGTTGTTTAGCTTTACCTCAATTTTTAAAACCTTCTTATTGATATTGGGCATTTATATTATTTCCAATTTTTCTGTACCTTAAAATAATATTGGTTAAAAATCCTAGCAAGTTTCTGTGTTCACAGGATTATTTACTTATAATAAATCTCCTGAGGTGGATAACTAGGTTAAAGGGTCATACATATTTTTAAGGATTTTGACACATCCTACCAGTTTGTCCTGCATAATATCTGTTATTTTCCTTCCACATCATTGTGGCTAGTTCTTAGTGCCACATGTATTCCTTTCTACCATCTATACTCTTAGTGCTCTGGTTACCTTTTATGTACTTAATGTATGAGCAAACTGATCACAAAGTTAAGTCTTCAGAAAATTAGATACCATAGTCTAACCCCTAATATATTTGCATTATGTCTGCTGGTGGTTTCCTCCGATTTCATAAATTCTGTTTACTACAGTGACACAAGCTTGACATACATAAATAAGGAATAAAGTTTTCATACTTAGCATGGGGAACTTGCACATCTTTTGAAAATCATCAACAAATAAAATTAACCATTTCTTGCTAGAGGTAAAAAGATTATCTATTTTACTACATAAATTTTATGTTTGTGTGTATAGATGTATATAGACTAGACATAGATATAGATACAGGTATGTAATTTTACAGAAGGCCAAAAGCAAAATTAGAGTAGAAAGTTATTTACAAACCATTGGAAATATGTTTAAAATATTTAATATTTCATTAGAAGATGGTATTAAATATTTATTGCATTTTTCAAAAATATAACTACATACTACCCCCCACCACAAATGCAGATAAACATGTGTGTGTGTTTGAAGATTTAAAGATAATTGGAGAAGGAAATAATTTTATTTTTACCTTACTTTAACATACTTTATTGGATGATATAATCCATTCAATAACTACTTTTAAGTGAATTTACTCATCATTCTCTCTGACTCACCCCAAATCTGTTTCCTCTTCATGTAATGGCAACGCCATCTTCCTAGACCCAGGCTAAAAAAAAAATCTCAATAATCTTTAGCAACTCTCTCACAATCTCTTTTTACTGCCAATCTACTTGGTCACTGAATCATCTTAATACTAGCTCTTTCTCTGAAATGTTTTGGCAATGAAGTTTTAGCCCACTGCTTTAGTTTGCTTATTTATCCATTCACTTATCCAACATTTTGGAGTTCTCACATAAACCATGGGAACACTATGCCTGGCACTAAGGATACGGCCATAAACAAAAAAGACGTGACCCCATCCTCAGGAAGCTTGGAGTCTAGTCACTAGCTCATGTCACCTTTTTTTGAACTATTACTGTAACTATATTTTCTGCTCACTCTCTCTCTCCAATCCCTCTACTCTCCATTTACACTGTACCAGGGCACTGCAATTACTTTCTCAATTATTGGCAGGATTATTTCTCAATCCTTCTCAATATAGGGAGCTCTGAAAGTCTACCATAGAGCTACTGGCTCCAAAAGAACTCCTTCCTTCCTAGAATGACACTTCAAAACCATCCATAAACTGGCCCCATACAGCCTTATGTCTAAAAGCATTCTTTTATATACACCATGCTTCAATTACACCCAATTTCGTGCTATTCTAACATACCTTTAAATTTCATGCCGTTGGGTCATTTATCCACTGTCCTTTTTGCATTCAATGTGCTCGCTGACTTCTACTAGCAAAGTCCTATTCATCTTTCAAGTTCAGAGCCTTCTGTGAAGCTGTTTGAATCCAACCTTTGACAGATATTTAATCATTCCCCACTCTATATTCCTATAGTACTGTCCTACTTTTATTCACTTCTCTTACAATTTGTTTTGGTAATAATGTCTTTCACTTTGCTTAAAATATAAATTCTAAGGACATTAAAGAAAAATTTAACCATCATTTTATTTCCTCAGTACCTGGTTTAAGTCTTTAAAACAATTCTGACCAGCAACAATGTTACCAATAACTAGTATTATTTTAAAATAAGGAAAAATTGGAAATAAGGTAAATGACCAATAACAGGATATAGGTTAAAAAACACAACAGATAAAAGTTAACAATGGAAAAGGATAGTGTACAAGATCAAAGGCTTTCAAGTCACACCACCTGGGTTCAAATCCCAGTTTCACTACCTATTACACTAATCTTGGGTGGATTACTTAACTTCAAGTAAGAAAATGCTTTTTTAAAAACTAGATGCAAGTAATCAATAAATAAAAAATATAATCATGGAGGAAACAGAGCAGAAAATACTTCTATTTTTGACATACTACCCAAGTTTTGAAAACTTAAGAATGAGTACTCTGAAATCCTAGTCTAGTAACCTGAGGATAAGGTACTTTTATTTTGTTAGTCAATAAACACAAACTTAACTATATAAAGAAACAAACGTGATGACCTGGTTGGCATGTTCTGTGGCCCATTCTTCATCCAAGTTATCCAACTTAGCTTTGGAATGTTTGGAGCTCTCATCTTTTTCCTCTTTGGGTGGCGTTCTAGTGGCAAGAATCACGTAATCCTTTTGTGAAGAACACTTAAAAACAAATTAGAAAAGCTTATTAGGGTGATAACTGACTGAGGAATGCGAAGCCCTTATGACGTGCAAAAACTGAGCAATATTTATAGCAGCTTAAATTGTTAATACCTGTATTATACCAGAATCTACAGAGAAAACGATTTTCATGGATAGCTTTACAACATTTTCCTCACATGTTATTTATCTTTTAATATATTTAATACCAGCTCCTTATTTGTTTGGGCAACCTGAATGTGAATCATGCAGTGGTCCTTAAAAATGGCTTACTGGAACAGATTAGACAGTTCAACAAATATAAAAACCCAATAAAATAAAGCAACAAATGACCTTGTGCATCTTACTTTCATAAAAACAATGATAGTGGGGAACTTGTTCATGTGTGTCCACAGAAAAACAAAGGTGAAGTGATATTAGATTTATGTTCCTCAGTTTTAATAGCAATTAAATGCTAACCAGAAGTGGGAAACCTAAAGATAAATTTAGGGAAAATTTAATAGCTCAGTCTCATTACAGTGAAAATTTCCTATAAAGAAAGAGTAAAAATACAAGTTAGCATGATGTTATCCTCACACATGACCTGAAATTCTAATCACTAGTGTCATCCTGGAACGGAAAATAAAGGAAGAGAAATTATTTCAATAAAAGTTATTTCCAGAAAGTTACATTGAAGTGCACAAAAGGAAAAGGTAGGTGCTGATTAAGAAAGCTCTTTCTTTTCATAAAATCTATGATTTTGAAAAGAAAAAGAAACTGACCCTCGGAGTAGGAGAGAGGCAAGCCTGAAAGCTTGAGGGGAAGGCAAGAAAAGTGATGAATCCTGGAATAAAGAGAAAGAAGAAGCATGTAGAATACTGAAAGGAATGAAAAGGCAGCATGAAGAGAGATTGGAATTCTCCCTAAATTGTGGGAGACTTATACGTAAGATGGTAGTTTTGCTGAGCTCTAGAAACAGCCTATGTGCTGTAAGGCAAGTTTGGAAGAGGGTATTTCTCCCTGACCTTTCACCTTTACTGATCACTTCTGTTCCTAGCAAAAAGAACCCCATACTAGATGTTAAGTAACCTGAATCTAAAAGAAGTTCAGATCGTTGCCAGGAGAGGTCGTCTGGCTGTCTAACGAGAAGCCTCAGAGGGTGGTATTACCTGGGTGAACAGTGCAGGGTCTGCCCTCTGTCTTACAAGTTAAGAAATCGGATTTGTGAAAACTCTGAGAATGTACCTGTCTCTCAGGGCTACACTAACATTACCTAAGATCATTCAGAATGATGCTAAAACTAGAATACCATGAAGGGATGTGAACATGTAAGTCCTCTGCATGGTGCATTCTTTATAAGTAAGCAACATAGGGCATCAAATTATAAGAGAAAGTAGCTTGGGAATGTGGATAGAATCAGAACAAGTTAATTATCCAATTTGAAGGTTCTAAGGCATCATGTTAAAATATCCAGAAAGAAATCTGCCCCCAATAGGGTTTTATTTGCTATTAGGCCTCAAAATTAATCTTTGGACCAGAGTACACTCTCCCCTAGTGTTTAGATGTATGTAGCCAGTTTGTTTGTGTGACTCTCCTTTTTTCATTTCTGTGTGCTGCTGACAAGTCCTCCCTGATGATTAACACATTCTTCCTTCAATTATAATAAATCAGTGGGTGCTTATGCTTTTTAAAGTAACTGTCCAAATATCTGTTCCATTTGGTTTGATTTTTGAGCCTTAACTCTAAAAGGGAAATAAAATTTGTGTAACGTCCAAATTTCTCTCAGTCCCTTTCCCTCAATCTCCACTGAATCAATATTAAAAAAAAATTCAATAAATGGGTACGATAATATACAATAAAATATACGACCTATATTTGCTACAAGTCTGAAATAAGACAAACTAGAAATAAAATTGTAAAAAGCTACCTTTGTAAAGAATGGGACAACCTGGAATTAAAGGGGTGCAAAAATCACTTTGGAAAGACAATAAAACGTGAATAATCTGGTCAGTAAAATTTTAATTTTGCAGTGTCTACCTTATAAGTTACTTTTACATTGTCAAAAGGGAATGTGTTCTGACTTGGGCAAACCTGGGCTACATTATTCTTCTTCATTCCATCCCTCCATCCCCTAACTTGAATTTATTGTTAAATAGCATATTTTAACTTTAAATAAACAAATTTGCTTTATCAGTAAATACATAGGAAAAGATACATACCTGTCCTATTAAAAGACCAGAGACAAAAGCTTTTCCTTGGAGACTGATGTTTGAAAGATACTGGCCGACAGTCTCTTCTACAATGTAGGTTCTTCCCATTATTAAGAACTAATTCAACCTCCTAAATTACAAGAAAAAATATAGAGCATTTTTAGGCAAAAAATACAATTTGCAATGTTTTCCTCATGGGGGTAGTATAAAGAGAGAAGTTGTACTACCCTGATACTACCCCATACCTTACAGTGATTGCTTATTCAATAGGATATTCTTTCTTGCAAAGTTTGAATGTAGCTTCAGAATTCTCAACAGAGTGTTGCAGGAAATGACTACCAATCAACCAGAGTTGACATGAGCGATAAAACCTACTCCCATACCTCAGATAATGAAGAGAACACTAAACTACTAGTAGCCAACACACCTGATTTCTTATTTAGGTCTATTACTCCTTAGTTGTATCATCTTTGGTAATTAACTGCTGAGCCTCACTGTGTTCATTTCTAAAACAGAAAAGATGATAATTTCTGAGTTGCTCAATGGGAGGTAAACGGAATCAAATTCATGTATTCAGTAAGCACACTATAAAGAACTACTATGTTCAAGAAATTGTGCCAAGTGGGATGGCACGAAGATGAATAATACCTGGCCTCTGCCCTTGAGTAACTCAGAGTACAACTGGAATGATGGAAGTAGACAAACAGCAATACAATAATAACAAACATTTGTAGAGCTTCCATTTTGTGTAAGGCATTGTTCTAAGTACTTAACATATGGTAACATTTAATATTCAGAAAAACCCCCATGAGGTAGGGGACATATATACACGCTTGTTTTATAGATTTAGAAACTGAAACGACAAAAGGTAACATAACTTGCCCAAGCGATAAAGCTGGTAAGTGGCAAAGGTAGGATTTCACTTCAGGCAGTCTGGCTCTAAAACCCATTTCTTAAATAGTATTCTTAAATACTGTGCTCATACTAAGGAGTCATACCCAGTCTCTCAATTAAACTTTCATTAAGGGGGACTCCTGTTCTACCCTCTCGCGAGTTTGGGGATGAAAATCAGCATATTCCTCTGACTGGCTCATACTCCTTTGATTTGAGTTTCTGTAGCTTAAAATCAAAGATGCTGAATAAAAGAGGTAGGAAATAATAAATGATGATCTCAAGGAGTTCACATTCAGTGTGGGAGAAACAAATGTAAAGACATGATTCCAAAAAGCTATAAAATAGCCACAGAGAGACTGAAGATACACAGTTGCAGCATTCTGAATAGCGGTAATAGTCACTTAGGTCCTGCAAAAAATCTCAATCTCATTCAGGACAACAAAATCCAGGCAACTCTAGATGTGCTGGGGTGGCTTATCTGACATCAGTAAAATAAACTGCCAGTCACAATGACTTGCATTACTCTAAAACTAAAGCCCAGAGAATCGCTTCCAGTTTGAAATGGCCTATTACATGGTCTTTTTTCAAAGTTCCTGTTCGGTTTTGTCTCAAAATGCATTAAATGTCTTCTTAGCTCTCAGGTTTGCACTTTTTTTTTTTTGGTGAAGTCTAGGACTCCCTGTCTAAATCATTAATGCCTCTATAAAGTTAAGGGCTTTCCACTTTTACCACCTTAAGGTATGCATTTCTGTGTATTAAACTTTCTTCTACTTCGTCATGCTATTCTACTCTTTTTCCTTCTGCCCTAAATAATTCTTAATTCTTACAAGAAATAGCAGTTAACAATGACTCCAAGGTTATGATATGTAACTTTCTAATCTTACTTTTTCCAAGGTGTCATCTACTAGTCATGTTAACGTGTAAGAAACTGAATGCAACAGAAAGATGAAAATCTTTGGGTTATGAAATCTGGTTGACTGTCGGATATTTTTTTTCTTTAGTGCTCCTTCAAAACTTTGAAATGTAGCTAACCATACTTTATAAAGGACGCTAATAAAAATGTAGATCTTCTCTTATACAGTTCAAATTTTCCTGAAATGCTGTGTATCAGCAGAAGCTTTGCAAGTTGTCCAAACGCTGACTTGAGACCACTCAACTTCCCTGGACTCTGTTTTCCTAGTCTACAAAATAAAGAATTTGGATCATAGCAGGTCAGAAAATCTAATTTTAGGATTCTCTAAGTCCAAGTACAGAACATCTGCATTTTCCAAATGGTAGATCAATAATGATAATATTGTGGGCCTAGGACATAACACAGTACTGCACATACCAGCAACCTTAATTAAAGTGCTTATATAAAATATTTTGGGGGAAAGAAACAACCTTAAGCTCCTTACTGCTATTCTCAAAGGTTTGCTACTGTGGGAACTGTAGGGAGGATGACATTAGTAATGCTTTATTTTCAATAAAGAATTTAACAAATTCTTTTAGAAGAGTAATCAAACATGAAATAATCTACGGATTCTGCTTAGCAGTCACAGAACTACAATTTGGAAACAAGTAGTTCTGTTACGGTGGCAGGGTAAGAAGTGGTTTTTAAGAACGAACGTGTTCAACAACTTCTGTTCCAAAAGTTTTTCAATTTTAACAATATAAACACAAGGCAACATTTTCTGTAACGTTACCTTAAAACATACAAATAAAAGCTACACTCAAACTCCTCTTGGCTTTTTAAAATCCTCTTCCTGGAAAATAAACCGAGCTCCTTAAATTCCTATTAAATCACTGTTACCAACTCCGCCACCAAAAAACCAAAAAATCTAAGTAAGTCTCATAACTGGACTTGAGTGTGTCGCACAGGAGTGACCGTCCATATATTTCCTATACTCTATCCCTTTCTGTCCTTGAAAAGGCAGTTCTCTGTGCCCGAGTGCACACACATCTCACACACACACACACACACACACACACACACACGGATTCCACCCTCAGGCTGACTCACCTGTACTCAGACTGTGCACGCGTGGCAGACAAATCTGTCGAACTGTCAGACCACCTAAGAAAGGTGTTTGGAGCGCAAGTACCAGCCTCCAGGGACCAGATTCCACAACGGTCCCAATTCCACAGTCAATGAATTCATCAGAAAGCGACGAACTTCCCGCACCTCACTTCCTACTCCACACCCGGGGGTCTCTGGAGTCAGGTGGCTCAGATTGATGACGCACGCTGGCCCCCTCCTTTCACCGCAGCGCCTCAGCCAAACCGACTGCGGTCGCCACCCCGCCCCCTTCCGGGCGCCATTAAGAGCGTGGCGGTAGCCCGGCGTCTGCCGTCCGGCCCTGCTGGGACCGATGCCCTCTAGCGGCCCAGTGTCTAAAAGCCGCCAAAGAGGACGACCCATGGCATCCCGGAGCTGTGACAGTAAGGTCGCCCTCCTCTTCAGGGAGGAACGTAGGTTAACGGGTACTATGTGGCGCCACCTCGCGGATAAGTGGTCGCGCGGCAGGCAAGGAGAGCCGGGGGGCGGGGAGAAAGGAGGAAGCGGACTTGGTGGTGCGGAATTGGGCTCACGGAAGGGATTGGGGAAAACTACGTTTCCCTGAAGCCTACGCGGCTAGAAGCGGGTTGAAAAGAGGGCCGGAAAGCGGAGTGCACGACAGGGGTCAGAGACTGCCTCTGAACTCGGATTCCCAGGGTGCACAGCTTCCGGTGATCGCGCGCGCACTGCGGACGCGGGCGCTGCGGCGCGTCTGGTGCAGTAGTTAACGCGGGACTCGATTTCCCAGGGTCCCGCCGCTTGAGTCTCCGTCGGGCGGGCGCGCGCGAGACGCCGAGCGAGGTGGCGGAGGCGGCAGCCCAGGCTTCTGGGTCCTCTTCGTCTTCGTCTTTCTTCTCCGTTTCTGCTCAGTCGGCCGCTGCCGCCACGGTCCCCGGCCCGATCGACATGGCGGCGGTGTTGCAGCAAGTCCTGGAGCGCACGGAACTGAACAAGCTGCCCAAGTCGGTCCAGAACAAACTTGAGAAGTTCCTTGCTGACCAGCAGTCCGAGATCGATGGTCTCAAGGGGCGGCACGAGAAATTTAAGGTGGAGAGCGGTAAGTGCGACGCTCTTCGCGCCCTTGTTTCTGGGCGCGACCCCAGCGATGGCTGGTCTCCTCCCCTTGCAAGCTCGCACCATCCACGGCTTCACTGCTAGCTAGCATCGCTTCTCTGGCTCCGTGGGCACCATAGGCCTTCTCGTAACTGCTTCCCTCACAGTTTGATACGAAGGAGCCTGTTTGTTTGTTTTTAAAATGTGAATCCACATTGAGTTCCTGTTTTCTTTGTAATTAGGGTGGTCTCATTTAGGGACGCCTAACGTCTGGCAAACAGAAATTGTGAAGGTTTGGGTCTGTTTACACCGGACTAGGGGTCTGCGACTCCTAATTCTTCTAAGCCTAGAGTACCCTGTCTGTATGTTGCACGTTAAATGATAGTAATTTCTGCTCTGTTTTCTAGTCATCTGCCTTCAAAGGCCTATGTCTTTAATGATAACTTCCTGCACTTGTTCTGAGTCTGTCTCGCTCTGGTCCGTTTTGTGTTCACAAGAACGAGTGGATGCATAAGGCAGCGCTGGAAACACAGTGCACGTGCAGTAAATGTTTAATATATACGACTTCTTTCTAAAAGTTGGACTTTGATAGAAAATCTATTAAGACCTTATAAATACCTGTAGTAGACTCTCAAATAAGAAAGTTCCTCACAATGGTGACTTGAATATCATTGAAGAAATATTAAGAGCATAGTAATTACCATTAGTAAAATACAAACCATCTGTTGTGTGTCCTGGTTTACCAGGTTGTGTGTCTTGGTTTTTTTTGGGGGGGTGGGCGGGCGGTGCGGGATTGGTAACGGTTTTTGCTAAGTGGATTGAAAGTTCTGAAGAAGTTTTCATTTTAAAAAAATAAATAAAATTACCAAAGAGAATTGATGTTGAAAATTAATTCTCTGAATCCCAACACTGAATATAGTGCACTGCATTCTATGTGTTAATTTACAGAATAAATATTGAGCGTCTTCTATGTGCTTCTAATGTGTTGAACAGTACACTATCAGTCGCTTCCCTTGGAAAGTTAACATGTTTATTTTTACATAAATTTAGTAATTTTATATGTTCAGGCATTATTTTGGCTATTTTAAGACAAACCTTTTTAAAGCAAAGCAGTTTTTAACCTAAATAATTTTTTCTCCATTTAATAAATATATTTTTTTGGTCTGCTTTATGCCAAGAAGTCTACTGATGTGTGGGGAAAATACTATGATAAGTGAGACATGTTGCCTGCCTTGAAGAATTTCATAATCTTGTGGAATAGGCAGAAAAATAATTTGTTAAAACCCTCTCAGGCCTTATTTTCTTTTGTCATTTTACATATGTCAGTTGGAAATGTTGGATTAAAGTCCTTTTCTGTACTCGATCTATTTATCTTTACTCAAATTCTCTCTTATTTGGAGTGTGGGTCCCAATACTATGTCTTAAATTTTAAAATCAAGGTTATCAAAAATAAGTAGCAGTGTCGACAGTGTGTACATGTATGTTTGATTTTTTTTTTTTTTTTTCCTCTGATCATCTGTAGAACAACAGTACTTTGAGATAGAGAAGAGGCTGTCCCACAGTCAGGAGAGACTTGTGAATGAAACCCGAGAGTGCCAAAGCTTGCGGCTTGAGCTGGAGAAGCTCAGTAAGTATTTAATTATATCTTTCTAATATTAGAGTATTGAGGTCTTCAGATCCTCCTTTGTATGCTTTGGAAACATTTATTTACTGTATATGAAAATACTGATTGTCCCTGTTTTCATTTCTGGTAATATCATGTTTTTTTCTTTCAGTGTGATTTTTTTTCATTCAGTGGTAAAGACTTTGAAAGAGTCCAGGGCTTAATGGTCAGGAGGCATGGGTTCTAATTCTGACTGCTATTAAAAACTCTTATGTCATATGTAAATCATAACAGTGTTTGATTATTGTTTATAAAATGGCTAGAGCCACTTGTCTATCTACTTAAACAGCTGTACAGGTCAAATGAGGTATATATGAAAGCATTTTGAAAAGGCTGAAGCATTATCCAACTGAAAAAGTAAAGAGAGTGACTTAATTATTTTTATGTTGTTGAAAAATTAAAGCCTATTAGTTCCATTATTATATTCATGTTTTAACTCTTGTTATGATATTTATAACTACTTATGAACCTCAGGATGTAATTTCCTCTTTAAGGCCTAATTCCATTGAAAGATGAACAGCTGTTTTTCTTCTTAATTAATTTTCTTACATCATTAAGTCCTAGAAAGTACACAAGATCTTAAAGGTCCTGACATTTCTTGGGAGGATGATGTGTTTTTTGTGCCTTGTTTACAGAGAAAAAAGCGAATGTCAGGAAGATCTTTATAGAGTAGGGGCATAATATTTGTTATTAGGTATAGCTGGATTTTAATTTCATTGGGAATGCAAGAAGCTAATAATTAAGAGAATGGCTGAAACATTAGTCTTCTTTCTTAACCAAGTCCATGCCCATCAACTGTATGTTTGAGTCAAAACCCTTTTCAACTAATTTTGGCACATCTCATTTTTAAAACATGTGATGTATACATATGATGGTATGTATATATGTGTAATGAGGGTATGAATACTTGAGTAGCTACATCTGATTTATTACCTGTACACAGTTTTGTCTTGGCATAAAAAAAAAGGTTTGTAGAGCAATAGTGCTAAAAAATTTCAAGAAAATGACTGTGATCCCAGCTTCTTTTATGAGATCCGGAAAAGGGAGAGGGAGGAGAAGATGGGGATAAACCTAGATAGACATGCCTTCCTGGGGTGTACAGTTTATATTTTTATATTTTTTTAGTTTGGAAGCAGTAAATAACATTAAAATGACAGAAAATGTGGACAAATTTAGCAGGTTTTTTGTTTTTCTTTTAATAAACGAATTGTTTAACTTGGAAGTAATAATAATGTATTTGTTCATTAAATTACCAGCACATAACATAGACGTGTTTCAGTGGAAGAAGGTTTCAGAAAGTATACTCTTCCTAATTATTGGAATATGTTTAGAAGAGAAACTTTAGGGGAGATAGCTCATTATGAGTAGAGATTGTGGGACTGAAAATTCAGTATCAAGCATAGCTCTTTTTAGCGTGGTAAACCAGCTGAATTAGTTATCCATTATTGTGATTTACTCTGTATACATTTCATGTAGTTTAAATGTTATTTATTCTCTTGATTTTGCCTTTTTTCACTTAATTTTTGAATTTGCAAATACAATTAATTCACTTTTTTATGATTGATTTAGAAGATGTCATTGAAAAATAAGGAAATTGGTAATTGCAAATACTTTTTCCTAAAAATGTTGGCTAAAATGATCACAAATATGATTTTGAAGACAGGATAGCATATTTAAAACTTTGTACTAGAAATACAGTAAATTTGGGTTGTACTTACGAATTTGGAATGCAGTGTTGTGCAGCTCTACCTTTCTGAAACTTAGTTTCTTAATTTCAAAACGTGTATGGGTGGCCATTGAATACAAACTGTCATCGCAAATTTTAAGCTTATGTACGTGTGTTCATAAAATTCCTTTTATCCAGACAGTCAACTGAAGGTGCTAACTGAGAAAAACAAAGAACTTGAAGTGGCTCAGGATCGCAATATTGCCATTCAGGTAAAAGTTATTCCTGTGAATAAAGCTAATTGTAAACCTGATACTTGAGGAAGTTTTCTATTCTGATTGTGCTTATTGGTTATTTAGTCAGTGGGAAGATGAAATATGTTCAGTTAGGAGAAGCTACTAACAAAAATGTATATACATAAATTCCTTAATAGGATTTTATGTTTTAATGATTGATTGTATATTCCTTTTACTTGTTAGAATATGTAAGTTCTTGATATAAAAAAACACTTGCTTTTAGCTGTGTAGCTCTTAAGTCATGATTTAAAAAAAATTTTTTTGCATTATAAGTGCCATAAATCTGTAAGTAGGGTAGATATTCATAGATCCATCTGGCTGTCTATCCACCCACTTACCTACCTATCTTCCTTCCATTCTTTTAGAAATTATGTATTTAATGCTTACTATTGCCTAGGCATTATTTCAAGTATTGTGATACAGTTGGGGATATGTGTGAATCCACATTGGTAATCATTTCCTTAGAGTAGTGATTAAGAATAACAGATTGAATATGATTACAAGGATTGCGGGCCAGTTTGTTTAATAAAGTGGTCATACCCAATGATTCTTTGATCAGATAGACCTTTAGACTCTTGCCATTGCTTTTTAAAAATTTGCGTTTGATTTGAGGTTAAAAGATATTTGATATATGGAAGACACTTATAGTGGGAAAGAGTGATAGACTTGATCCAATAGAAATTTTAAATTTTCTACATAAAAAGAATCAAATAAAGACGCAGACCTCCTAGAGAACGGACTTGAGGTTATGGGGAGGGGGAAGGGTGAGCTGTGACAGGGCGAGAGAGAGTCATGGACATATACACACTAACAAACGTAGTAAGGTAGATAGCTAGTGGGAAGCAGCCGCATGGCACAGGGATATTGGCTCGGTGCTTTGTGACAGCCTGGAGGGGTGGGATAGGGAGGGTGGGAGGGAGGGAGACGTGGGAGGGAAAAGATATGGGAACATATGTATATGTATAACTGATTCACTTTGTTGTAGAGCAGAAACTAACACACCATTGTAAAGCAATTATACCCCAATAAAGATGTTAAAAAAAAAAAAAGAATTAAAAAGCAAATAAATCATAGAAAGTATTTTCTCAATAAAAATATGACTATATATATCCTTAATACATGACTACTTTCAAATTATAAGAAAAATTATTCAAAGGGGGAAATGGGCAAAGGTTTTTAAAACCAGACAGGAAGCTGTACAAATAGCCAATAGCAATATGAAATATTATTCTACTTCACTTGTAATCAGAAAAATGCAGATAATGCAACAATGTAATTATTTTTCACCTCCCCATGTTAACACTGATTTTTTTGTTTCTCCTTTTTTTTTTTTTTTAAAAGCATAATCTTCACTTCTGGCATAAGTGGCTTCAGATTGGCAATTATGACTTCAAGAAAAGCCTATAAATTGCCGTTGTCTTGCTGCAAAGCAATTTGACAAAATATATTAAGAGTTTTAAATAATTCTGTTTCTGGGGATCTTTCTTGAGAAATAATTTGAGCCAAGGTGCAGTGATATTCATTAAAGTTTTATTTTATAACAGCAAAAATTAGAAGTAAATTAAGTTTCTTAAAAAGGCTTGTTGAAGTAATTATATAATTATATGACACTTTCAAGTGATTAAAAAGTGACATGGGAAATTTTTTTGTGAGTCTAGGAAGAATAATTTTTAAAAACCCAAAATATGAACAGAAGTGTTGAGATTATGGGTAGTTTTTAAACATTTTTATGTATAAGCCATAAGTAAGAAAACCAACCATTTTTAAACCACTGCTAATGTTAACTAAGGTGCCAATTCCATGTTCATTTCTATATATTTGATCAACTTGATTTTCTTATTTAAATGTTTTATGCTAACTCCTTTATATGACAGAGCCAGTTTACAAGGACAAAGGAAGAATTAGAAGCTGAGAAAAGAGACTTAATTAGAACCAATGAGAGACTATCTCAAGAACTTGAATATTTAACAGGTATGAAAAAGGACCTTAGTCTCTAACTTCACTCTTTTCTTTCTCTTCTAACAGTGCTAAGATTTAATCCCCAGTCCATTTCTATTAGCTGGTGTTTGTCATAGCTCAGAATAGAGTTCAGAGTAATATCCTGTTGTTTCTCCTACTCATTTATCTCTAGATCATTCTGAGCCCTTAAAGAGGTGTCTATAGACAAGTACACAAATGAAAAACATCTGAAGGAATTTGGACCAAGGTTTATGAACTACAGTATTATTTATAGTATCAAATTGGAAACTGTTCAGATGTTCAGTTGTAGAGGCTGAACTCCTTTTGATACAGACGCACTTGCTGGTATAAGCTGTCCACAAGCATTCAATATAAGAACCTAAAAGGAGAGCCCGTATTTAAAAGCACAGGCTGAAAGAATTAGGAAGCAAGAATATAAGATATTTAGACATAGAATATAATATGTAATACAGTTGATGTATTCAAGTGAATGTGACTCTTAAGCAGTTTAGTGGTATCCAGTTCCCGTTGGTTCCTTTTTATAAGATTTTTCAGAATTTTTATTTCTACTGAAGGAAGAATTTTCAAATACTTATGTTACTGTACAATAATAGTCAATTAGTAACTATTCTCAGAAAAATTAATTCAAAGTATTTGTTGATGATTTTGATCAGCTAGTGGGTAAGTAAAATTAAATTTTTTCATAAAAACCTTCATGTAAGGAATACAAAAATAATTAAGTATGTATATTCCTGCTGTTTTGAATGTAAGGTTTTAATATGTATCATTGCTTTTTAACTTAAGAAATGGCTAATTTGTGAAATTTTAATAGACTTTTGGTTAATATGAGGGAATTAATGTTAATATTGTATATTTAGCTTTAGATACTGCATTTAAAATAAGATAACCAGTATAATTTACATGCTTGGTTGGATGCATGAATTTGACTTCATCATCTATTTGTTAAAATTAAATTTGTGATTAAGTATGGCAGAAACAAGTTAAAATAGAAGAGTTGAGAACTACTTATGTAAATGTTTGTATTCCTAGAGATGCATTTTTGATGTTTGGTTCCTCTGACCATTCATTAGTCATTTTCACATTCTCTTCTGACCTTTCTAGAGGATGTTAAACGTCTAAGTGAAAAACTTAAAGAAAGCAATGCAACAAAGGGTGAGCTTCAGTTAAAATTCGATGAACTTCAAGCTTCTGATGTTTCTGTTAAGGTGAGAAACAAACAATTTCTAATGCATAGAATACAACTTTTGATTAAAACTCACCTAAATTAAATTTTAAATATAAGCAAGTTATCTATAAATGAATTAAAAGCTATATTTTTTTAATATCAAGGAATTAAGTTTTAAGACAATTTTAATTGAACTGTTTTGCTTATATGATGTTTGTTTCATATTGTTCTTACCTGATTCTCTTTTCTGTTAAGAGTCCATGCAAATACTTATTTCTGTTGTAAAAGTTCTGCTTGTGTACCTTAGCTATACACAAAATCTTTTGAATAACCATATACTATATTTAACTGTAAACCTTTTTTTCTTGGATTTCCTTAGTATCGAGAAAAACGCTTGGAGCAAGAAAAGGAGTTGTTACATAATCAGAATACTTGGCTGAATACAGAGTTGAAGACCAAAACTGATGAACTTCTGGCTCTCGGAAGAGATAAAGGAAATGAAATTCTTGAGCTTAAATGTAATCTTGAAAACAAAAAAGAGGAGGTAATTTAGTAAAATTGTATCTTTATGTTAGTTACAGTTTACATTTGTGTGCCAGCTTATACAAATTTATTCAGTGGAGTACCAACTTAAATATATTGTAAGATTAGGGGTCAATGTTAAGGACATAACTCATAAACATTTGGCCTAGGAAATTAACCAGTTACATTTTTTTTTATCAGATTATAATTGATTTACAATGCTGTGTTAGTTTCTACTGTACAATGAAGTGAATCAGCTATATGTATACATATTTCCTCTTGGACCTCCCTCCCATCCCCCATCCCACCCATCTAGATTATCACAGAGCACCGAGCTGAGTTCCCTGAGCTATAGAGCAGGTTGCCACTAGCTCTCTTTTTCACACATGGTAGTGTATTTATGTCAAACCTAATCTCCCAGTTCATCCACCCTCTGCTTCCCCCACTGTGTCCACATATCCATTCTCTACATTCCTGCCCTGGATATAGGTTCATCGGTACTATTTTTCTAGATTCTACATGTATGCGTTAATATACAATATTTGTTTTCTCTTTCTGACTTGCATTTAAATAAAGAACTTACATATCCTTGGATGAATTTTCATACTATCTACTGTCTTATGGTGTGTCCTTCCTAAGACACATGTTTAAGAAGTGGTGGTGAGTTTCTCTGAGCTAAAACTAAACATGTTTTTCTGTGAGCTATTTTTCATTTTCTTAAACATTCATATTTTATGTAAAATGCTTTTTTGGGTGTGGGGGATTATTTTGCTTTTACTTGGCAGCTAAACTTTATTTATTTATTTTTAACATCTTTATTGGAGTATAATTGCTTTATAATTGTGTGTTAGTTTCTTCTGTATAACAGAGTGTATCAGCTATACGTATACACATATCCCCATATCTCCTCCCTCTTGCGTCTCCCTCCCACCCTCCCTATCCCACCCGTCTAGGTGGTCACAAAACACCAAGCTGATCTCCCTGTGTTACGCGCCTGCTTCCCACTAGCTATCTATTTTACATTTGGTAGTGTATATATATCCATGCCACTCTCTCACTTTCTCCCAGCTTACCCTCCCCCTCCCCGTGTCCTCAAGTCCATTTTCTACATCTGCGTCTTTATTCCTGTCCTGCGCTTAGGTTCTTCAGAACCATATTTTCTTTTTTTTTTTAGATTCCATATATATGTTTTAGCATACGGTATTTGTTTTTTTCTTTCTCACTTGCTTCACCCTGTATGACTGACTCTAGGTCCATCCACCTTACTAGAAATAACTCAATTTCATTTCTTTATATGGCTGAGTAATATTCCATTGTATATATGTGCCACATCTTCTTTATCCATTCATCTGTCGATGGACACTTAGGTTGCTTCCATGTCCTGGCTACTGTAAATAGAGCTGCAATCAACATTGTAGTACATGATTCTTTTTGAATTATGGTTTTCTCAGGGTATATGCCCAGTAGTGGGATTTCAGGGTCATATGTTAGTTCTATTTTTAGTTTTTTCAGAAACCTCCATACTGTTCTCCATAGTGGCTGTATCAGTTTACATTCCCACCAACAGTGCAACAGGATTCCCTTTTCTCCACACCCTCTCCAGCATTTATTGTTTGTAGATTTTTTGATGGTGGCCATTCTGACTGGTGTGAGATGATATCTCATTGTAGTTTTGATATGCATTTCTCTAACGATTAGTGATGTTGAGCATCCTTTCATGTGTGTGTTGGCAATCTGTATATCTTCTTTGGAGAAATGTCTATTTAGGTCTTCTGCCCATTTTTGGATTGGGTTGTTTGTTTTATTAATATTGAGCTGCATGAGCTGCTTGTGTATTTTGGAGATTAATCATTTGTCCATTTCTTCGTTTGCAGATATTTTCTCCCATTTTGAGGGTTATCTTTTCATATTTTTTATGGTTTCCTTTGCTGTGCAAAAGCTTTGAAGTTTCATTAGGTCCCATTTGTTTATTTTTGTTTTTATTTCCATTTCTCTAAGAGGTGGGTCAAAAGGGATCTTGCTGTGATTTATGTCATAGAGCGTTCTGCCTATGGTTTCCTCTAAGAGTTTGATAGTGTCTGGCCTTACATTTAGGTCTCCAATCCATTTTGAGTTTATTTTTGTGTATGGTGTTAGGGAGTGTTCTAATTTCATTCCTTTACATGTAGCTGTCTAGTTTTCCCAGCACCACTTATTGAAGGGGCTGTCTTTTCTCCATTATATTCTTGCCTCCTTTATCAAAGATAAGGTGACCATACGTGCGTGGGTTTATCTCTGGGCTTTCTATCCTGTTCCATTGATCTATATTTCTCTTTTTGTGCCACTACCATACTGTCTTGATTACTGTAGCTTTGTATTATAGTCTGAAGTCACAGAGCCTGATTCCTCTAGCTCCGTTGTTCTTTCACACGATTGCTTTGGCTATCAGGGTCTTTTGTGTTTCCATACAAATTGTGAATTTTTTTGTTCTAGTTCTGTGAAAAATGCCACTGGTAGTTTGATAGGGATTGCATTGAATCTGTAGATAGCTTTGGGTGGTATTGTTATTTTCACAGTGTTGAGTCTTCCAGTCCAAGAACATGATATATCTCTCCATCTGTTTGTATCATCTTTAATTTCTTTCTTCGGTGTCTTATAGTTTGCTGCATACAGGTCTTTTGTCTCCTTAGGTATGTTTATTCCTAGGTATTTTATTGTTTTTGTCGCAATGGTAAATGGGAATGTTTCCTTAATTTCTCTTGCAGAGTTTTCATCATTAGCATAGGAATGCAAGAGATTTCTTTGCATTAATTTTGTATTCTGCTAATTTACCAAATTCATTGGTTAGCTCTAGTAGTTTTCTGCTAGCACCTTTAGGATTCTCTATGTATAGTATCATGTCATCTGCAAACAGTGACACCTTTACTTCTTCTCTTCCGATTTGGATTCCTTTTATTTCTTTTTCTTCTGATTGCTGTGGCTAAAACTTCCAAAACTATGTTGAATAATAGTGGTGAGAGTGGGCAACCTTGCTTGTTCCTGATCTTAGTGGAAATGGTTTCAGTTTTTCACCATTGAGGATGATGTTGGCTGTGGGTTTCTCATATATGGCCTTTGTTTTATTGAGGTAAGTTCCCTCTCTGCCTGCTTTTTGGAGGTTTTTTTAATCATAAATGGGTGTTAATTTTGTTGAAAGCTTTTTCTGCATCTAGTTAGATGATCATATGGCTTTTCTCCTTCAGTTTGTTAATGTGGTGTATCATATTGATTGATTTACGTATATTGAAGAATCCTTGCATTCCTGCAATAAACCGAGCTTGATCACGGTGTATGATCCTTTTAATGTGCTGTTGCATTCTGTTTGCTAGTGTTTTGTTGAGGATTTTTACGTCTGTGTTCATCAGTGATGTTGGCCTGTAGTTTTCTCTTTTTGTGACATCTTTGTCTGGTTTTGACATCAGGGTGATGACGGCCTCATAGAATAAGTTTGGTAGTGTTCCTCCCTCTGCTGTATTTTGGAAGAGTTTGAGAAGGATAGGTGTTAGCTCTTCTCTAAATGTTTGATAGAATTCACCTGTGAAGTTATCTGGTTTTTTTGTTTTTTGTTTTTTTTGTTTTTGTTTGCTTTTGTTTGCTGGAAGATTTTTAATCACAGTTTCAATTTCAGTGCTTGTGATTGGTCCGTTCATATTTTCTGTTTCTTCCTAGTTCAGGCTTTTGTTTGCTGGAAGATTTTTAATCACAGTTTCAATTTCAGTGCTTGTGATTGGTCCGTTCATATTTTCTGTTTCTTCCTAGTTCAGGCTCAGAAGGTTATGCTTTTCTGAGAATTTTTCCATTTCTTCCAGATTGTGCATTTTATTGGCATATAGTTGCTTATAATAATCTCTCATGATCCATTGTATTTCTGCAGTTTCAGTTGTTACTTCTCCTTTTTCATTTCTGATTCTATTGATTTGAGTTTTCTCCCTTTTCATCTTGATGAGTCTGGCTAATGGTTATCAATTTTTTTTATCTTCTCAAAGAACCAGAGTTTAGTTTTATTGATCTTTGCTATCATTTCCTTCATTTATTTCTGATCTGATCTTTATGATTTCTTTCCTTCTGCTCACTTTGGCATTGTTTTGTTCTTCTTTCTCTAATTGCTTTTGGTGCAAGGTTAGGTTGTTTATTTGAGATGTTTCTTGTTTCTTGAGGGAGGATTGTATTGCTATAAACTTCCCTCTTAGAACTGCTTTTGCTGCATACCATAGGTTTTGGGTCGTCACGTCTCCATTGTCATTTGTTTCTAGGTATTTTTTGATTTCCTCAGTGATATCTTAGTTATTTAGCAGTGTATTGTTTAGCCTCCATGTGTTTGTATTTTTAACAGATTTTTTTTCTATAATTGATACGTAGTCTCATAGCATGTGGTCGGAAACGATACTTGATATGATTTCAGTTTTCTTAATACCAAGGCTTGCTTTGTGACCGAATATATGATCTATCCTGGAGAATGTTCCATGAGCACTTGAGAAGAAAGTGTATTCTGTTGTTTTTGGATGGAATGTCCTATAAATATCAATTAAGTCCATCTTATTTAATGTATCATTTAAAGCTTGTGTTTCCTTATTTATTTTCATCTTAGATGATCTGTCCGTTGGTGAAAGTGGGGTGTTAATGTCCCCTACCATGATTCTGTTACTGTCAATTTCCCCTTCTATGGCTGTTAGCATTTGCCTTATGTATGTACGTGTTCCTATGTTGGGTGCATAAATATTTACAATTGTTATATCTTCTTCTTGGGTTGATCCCTTCATCATTATGTAGTACCCTTCTATGTCTCCTATAATAGGCTTTATTTTAAAGTCTATTTTGTGTGATATTGGAATTGCTACTCCCGCTTTCTTTTGATTTCCATTTGCGTGGAATATCTTTTTCCATCCCCTCACTTTCAGTCTGTATGTGTCCCTAGGTCTGAAGTGGGTCTCTTGTAGACAGCATATATACTGGTCTTGTTTCTGTATCCATTCAGCCAGTCTGTGTCTTATGGTTGGAGCATTTAATCCATTTACATTTAAGGTAATTATCGATATGTATGTTTCTGTTACCATTTTCTTAATTGTTTTGGGTTTGTTATTGTAGGTCTTTTCCTTTTTTTGTGTTTCCTGCCTATAGAAGTTCCTTTAGCATTTTTTGTAAAGCTGGTTTGGTGGTGCTGAATTCACTTAGCTTTTGCTTGTCTGTAAAGGTTTTAATTTCTCCGTTGAATCTGAATGAGATCCTTGCTGGGTAAGGTAATCTTGATTGTAGTTTTTTCCGATTTGTCACTTTAAATAGATCCTGCCACACCTTTTGGTTTGCAGAGTTTCTGCTGAGAAATCAGCTGTTAACCTTATGGAGATTCCCTTGTATGTTATTTGTTGCTTTTCCCTTGCTGCTTTTAATATTTTTTCTTTGTATTTAGTTTTTGATAGTTTGATTAGTATGTGTCTTGGCATGATTCTCTTTGGATTTATCCTTTATGGAACTCTCTGGCTTCCTGGAGTTTATTCAGTATTTCCTTTCCCATGTTAGGGCAGTTTTCAACTATCATCTCTTTAAATATTTTCTCAGTCCCTTTCTTTATCTCTTCTTCTTCTGGGACCCCTATAATTTGAATGTTGATGAATTTCATGTTGTCCCATAGGTCTCTGAGACTGTCCTCAATTCTTTTCATTGTTTTCTTTATTCTGCTCTGCAGTAGTTATTTCCTCTATTTTATCTTCCAGGTCACTTATCTGTTCTTCTGCCGCAGTTATTCTGCTATTGATTCCTTATAGAGAATTTTAAATTTCATTTATTGTGTTGTTCATCATTGTTTGCTCTTTAGTTCTTCTTGGTCCTTGTGAAACGTTTCTTGTATTTTCTTCATTCTATTTCCAAGATTTTGAATCATCTTTACTAACATTACTGTGAATTCTTTTTCAGGTAGACTGCCTATTTCCTCTTCATTTGTTTGGTCTGGTGGGTTTTGCTTGCTCCTTCATCTACCCTGTGTTTCTCTGTCTTCTCATTTTGCTTAACTTACTGTGTTTGTGGTGTCCTTTTTGCAAGCTGCAGGTTTGTAATTCCTGTTGTTTTTCGTGTCTGCCCCTAGTGTGTAACGTTGGTTCTTTAGGTTGTGTGGGCTTCCTGGTGGAGTGGACTGGTGTCTGTGTTCTGGTGGATGAGGCTGGATCTTGTCTTTCTGGTGGGCAGGACTGCATCTGGTGGTATGTTTTGGGGTGTCTGTGAGCTTATTATGATTTTAGTCAGCCTCTCTGCTAATGGGTGGCGTTGTGTTCCTTTCTTACTAGTTGTTTGGCATGGGGTGTCCAGCACTGGAGCTTGCTATTTGTTGAGTGGAGCTGGGTCTTAGCATTGAGATGGAGATCTCTGGGAGAGCTTTCACCATTTGATATTACGTGGGGCCGGGAGGTCTCTGGTGGACCAATGTTCTGAACTCGGTTCTCCCACCTCAGAGGCTCACGCTTGACACCGGCCGGAGCACCAAGACCCTGTCATCCACACAGCTCAGAAGAAAAGGGAGGAAAAAAAAAAGAAAGGAAGAAAGAAAGAAAAATAAATTAATTAAATTAAATTAAGTTATTAAGATAAATAACAAAAAAAATATTGAAAGTAAAAAATAAAAAAGGAAAGAAAGAAGAGAGCAATGAAACCAATAAACAAATCCACCAATGATAACAAGTGCTAAAAACTATACCAAAAAAAAAAAAGAAAGAAAATAGAACCCTAGGATAAATGGCAAAAGCAAAGCTATACAGACAAAATCACAAAAGAAGCATACACACACACTCACAAAAAGAGAAAAAGGAAAAATATATATATACAAAAAAAAAAGGGAGAGGGCAACCAAATCAGTAAACAAATCTACCAATGATAATAAGTTCTAAATATTAAACTAAGATAAACATAAAACCAGAAACAAATTAGATGCAGAAAGCAAACCCCAAGTCTACAATTACTCTCAATGTCCACTGCCTCAATTTTGGGATGATTCGTTGTCCATTCAGGTATTCCACAGATGCAGGGTACATCAAGTTGATTGTGGAGCTTTAATCCGCTGCTCCTGAGGCTGCTGGGAGAAATTTCCCTTTCTCTTCTTTGTTCGCACAGCTCCTGGGGTTCAGCTTTGGATTTGGACCCACCTCTGCGTGTAGGTAGCCTGCGGGCGTCTGTTCCCCACCCAGACAGGACAGGGTTAAAGTAGCAGCTGATTAGGGGGCTCTGGCTCACTCAGTCCTGGTACTTGGCAGCTTTATACCAAATTAATTTCAGTTAATACAACATCCTTCCCTGCAACCAACTCTACTTCTTTGTTTCTAGGTTTCTAGAATGGAAGAACAGATGAATGGCTTGAAAACATCAAATGAGAATCTTCAAAAGCATGTAGAGGATCTGTTGACCAAACTGAAAGAGGTGTAGTTGACCAGTTTAAAATGTCTCTTTTACAAAAATATTGTAACACTTAGGAAGCTATTGATTTATAAAATGATTTCATATTTTGAACCATTCCTGGCACCACAAAATGGCCAGGGCACTTTCATAGGATGTAACTAGGCTAAAATTGCTAGAATCAGTTACATACTGTATCCAAAGTACTGTCTAAAAACGAGTATGGTTAATTTTAATGACATTTAAATATCCTACTTTAAGATAAAAATATCATTAACATTTTATCCTTAAGAAAATTTATCTCTATAATGACAACTGATTTTAATTTTAGTGTTTTAGTCTTCATCTCTTTACTTTCAAAACTGAATTTTTTATCTTGGCATTTGATAAGCATTCTAAATTCAGTTCAAATCAGACTGCTAATTTGGTTTTTGGTGTTGGCTTTTTTTTTCCCCCTCAGGCCAAGGAACAGCAGGCCAGTATGGAAGAGAAATTCCACAATGAATTAAATGCTCACATAAAACTCTCTAATCTTTACAAGGTAGGTACCGTACCATATGCTTTAGTGTCCTAATGTTGCATTATTGGATGTTGGGTAACTTTTTTAAGATTAAATTTTAGAGTGCTGCTGATGATTCAGAGGCAAAGAGCAATGAACTGACCCGAGCAGTGGATGAATTACACAAACTTTTGAAGGAAGCTGGAGAAGGTAAGACTTTCCAATTATGGGAAGATTATTTTGTTTTTAGATAGAAGGTACTGTTTTCTTTACCCTTCTGTAGATTTTTGGATTTGGAGGTCAGATACCTTATTAGGGACAAAATTTGATATAGAAGAAAGATCCTTAGTTCAAGAAATTTTAAATTCTATTTTCAGCAAATATTTGAAAATATAAGTAGCTAACATTTTTCTGTTTCTTTCATTTGATAACCTTATATATATATATTCTGATTGTAATAGGAAATTTTTCTTCCATTTTTGAAACGTTTCCTTTGATAAATACATATAGGTTTATAGTTTGGGTACTCTCTTAATCCATAAATAAGCCTTACTTTTTAAGTTATAATGTATTTTAAAGTCTTTGATTTCATATATTCCTGCTTTTTTTTAATGTAAGTTATTTATGTATGATCTTTTCCAGGCATTTCCTATGTTCTAGACATCTAAGATCAGATTAAAACCAAAGAGACACTTAGAGCCACTTTTTTTATAATTTGAGTTCCCCTATTTTCCCCTCTTATAAAAGGGACATCAAAAGGAGAAATAGATTGACTAGGCCAGGACACCTCAGGAATTATAAGTACATCAAGATCTTCCAGTGGGTAATAACTGTCAACCACAGCCTCTGTAGAACTTAATATTGTGTGCTAACTATTCTGTTACATTCTGTAATTTAAAGATTTTAATTATGTGCTTGATTATTCTGTCTCTAAAAATGTTTTTAGCCAATAAAGCAATACAAGATCATCTTCTAGAAGTAGAGGAATCTAAAGATCAAATGGAAAAAGAAATGCTTGAGAAAATAAGGAAATTAGAGAAGGAATTAGAGAATGCAAATGACCTGCTTTCTGCCACAAAACGTAAAGGTATGGATTAATAGATGCTTATTAAAGGTTTGAAATACTAGAACTTCCCTACATAGTCCTCACTTAACTTCACTAATAGTGTTTGTCATGTTGTGATGTAGGAAACTCATTAAGTTATAGCATTACAATTTATTTATTTTTAGTTCCACATTACTTTATCTGTATCTTTATTGTATTGTTAGGTATAAGTACCATTTGATCACACATAATTGTGTGTCAATTTCCAGAATAGTTTTAACTATAATTACTGCATGGTTTTTAGAATTGTGTTACTTGTCATATTTTATATAGTCTTCATAGGAATTTATATGTAATGTACAGTAGGTATCACTTTTACTTGTAAGAAATATTAGTGGCTTTACTTTGAAATTTTACAAAAATATACTCGATTTCTGTGTGTTGGCTCAGGGGCCATCTTGTCTGAAGAAGAGCTTGCAGCCATGTCTCCTACTGCAGCAGCCGTAGCTAAGATAGTGAAACCTGGCATGAAGCTAACTGAGGTAAAAATGGTATTAAATCTTGTTATTCTCCTTCAGCAAAAGTGTTCACATCTCTCTGACACTTATGCCCCAGAAAAATTATTCTTAAAATTGCCTAGTGATTAACGGATCGTTTTAGGGAAAGCTTTCTTACTTTTTTTGTTTGTTTGTTTGTTTTTAGTTGTGCCTCATGGGCTCCTTAGTTGTGGCATGCAAACTCTTGGTCCCCGGACCAGGGATCGAATCTGGGCCCCCTGTTTTGGGAGCGTGGAGTCTTAACCACTGTGCCACCAGGGAAGTCCCCAGGAAAGGCTTTCTTGGTTCCTGGTTCTGTGTAACATACAGTAAACATTTCCATCTTGTGTAATTGCTAATGAATGTTTATGAAGAAGCTAGACAAACTGTGTATATCTGTTATGCTTAGGTTTGAAATGACCCCTCTTCTTCTTTCAGCTGTATAATGCTTATGTGGAAACTCAGGATCAGCTGCTTTTGGAGAAACTAGAGAACAAAAGAATTAATAAGTATCTAGATGAAATAGTGAAAGAAGTTGAAGCCAAAGCACCAATTTTGAAACGCCAACGTGAGGAGTATGAACGTGCCCAGAAAGCTGTGGCAAGTTTATCTGTTAAGCTTGAACAAGCTATGAAGGTTGGTTCCATTCCTAAATTTTAACTGTAGAAAAAATACATATGAGAAACCATTTACTAGATAGGATAGTTCTTTCTTAGAATTAAAGAATTTAAGTTAAAAGGCTAACCACTTTTTCAGTGATAGGGTAATTATATATTTTAGAACTTGTCATTACATTATTAAACATCTGTAATTGCAAAATGTTTTATCTTTATTCAGCTAACATTGAAAACCTTTAGCATTTTTTAAGACATTTGGGATGATTTCTGTAGGGTTCTCTAGTGGATGATAAATAGCCAAATCTCCCTGGGCTACTCTTCAGATTAAAATAACAATCTCTGTTAATAGAACCTTTCTAAATTTAGCAATAGTCATTTTTTGTCAGGCAATTCTGATATTCTGTCTAGAAATGATAATATTGTTTGACTTACCATTGAAAAGAATTCGTTTTTTAAAATATCGTTTCACAATTTGGCAAATCTTTATATACATTATTTTGTTACTGTTCCTTTGCATATTAGAAGTACTAAAGAAGTTTGTAAATATTCTTTACCTCTTAAGATTCCTTTTTAATAGGTAATGGTTTAAAAAGAGTATTTATATGCTGATAATGTTGTTTTTAGGATACAACTGTTATTACTGAGAAATCTTCAAGATTTATTAAGCAAGTTTTATTGGGGAAAATCAGTTAAATCAACTTGTATCTAAACTGATAATTTTTTTTGAGAGTATAAATATATTGTATAAATAAATTGTATCCTTAATTCACCTTAAACGTTTGTTGCTGTTGTTATTACAATTTAGATGTCAGTTTAAATCAGGGTGTATTGTGTCTAATGTTCTCTTTCTCCTAAATCAAATGATGTCTAGCAGTCTTGCCTTGACAGAATATTAGGTTTTAGACACACCTCTGCCCCTTTGATGTGGTTTAAAAAGAGGTCCTTTGGATCTACTTGACTTTCTCACTGTTGAGAGTGAGCATTTTGCTTGGAGCTTATTGTCTGAAGGAGGTAGTAAAGTAGAGGGGCTTAAAAATTAGATAATAGCAGCTGTTCATTGTGGGGGAAACCTATTTGTTAATTCATCACTAACATACAGGCACAGTAATAAACACAGACATTTTTCATAACTGCCGAAGACTTTAAAGATAATTTCTGTATGTTTTTCATAGCTGAATCTTCTGTCCATAACATACATCATGTCCAGTCTAGATTCTGTGGTGCTTATTTGTTAGATTCTTAGAGTTTTATAACCAAATTACTTCCTTCCTTGGCATCTTAATTTATCCCAGTTTGAACTCAGTAGATTTGTGTCGTTACCATCTTTCATGAATATTTGCCTGCTTCATTTTGTCAACTGAAATTGGTTTATCCATGTTCCCTGAGGGCACTGTGCTCAGAGGTACTTTAAACACCAGGAAAAATATGAGCCATCTTTCACTCGAATAGTGTGTAAAACATTATTATGTGAAAACAGTACATTAAGAAGCAAATTTTGTATAAATTTGAGATAAAACATAAGATTTCAAAGATATTTTTTGCTTACATCAAGCTCCTTAAAACTGTGCCCCTAAATCCCTAATGATATTGTGATGCTAAACTTTACAGAGCACTGCAATATGCTGTAATTTCTTTCCTTTTTTTAACAGCCTTGTTACCTTGGCTGCTGCTTCTTTAGAATTAATTCCTGATGCATTTTTAATAAAACCAAGTCTTTTATGCATCTTACCCAACATTTTTTACTTTTAACATTTATTACCAGATAGTGTAATAATGATCATCATTGTAATGCAGTCCTTTGTTTTTGTCTTAGTAACGAAGCTTTTGAGAGTATTTCTCTGATATCATTTGATAATACACTATGAATTTGGTGTGGCTGTAACATTGTAGTTCACAGTTAACTTAGGGGGAATTCCTCATCATTATCATACAGTGATGAACATTATAATGAGCAATATTTGAGATATTAAGAAATACATGTATTCCTATTTTTAAGAAATTTCTCTTTAGAGGCTAGTATATTATATAGAATTTTTTTATTTATAGGTTGATTACTGTGGTATTTGAGCACTGAATATTTTTGTTGTTTGTGTAACTGCTATTTATATAGATCTTAGAAGGAAAAACAATTTTCATTTGACTTTTCATTTTAAAGGAGATTCAGCGATTGCAGGAGGACACAGATAAAGCCAATAAACATTCATCTGTGCTTGAAAGAGACAATCAAAGAATGGAAGTACAAATAAAAGATCTTTCACAACAGGTTAGAATTTTTTGTTTCTTTTCCTGTATTTTTTCCCTGAACTGACTGCCTAGTAGTGTTTGAATCTGTTTGCAGGTATGTAAGGTAGAACTAGCACATACAAAATTCTCATCAACTAAGAAAACCACTCTAGCAGAATTGCAGCCTAGTCATTGTTTTCCCGTAGCTGCTCCCCCTTCTCTTTTCCTTATGTGTTTGATAAATTTTCAAATTGAAGGTACTGGTTGTAATAAATGAAGTAATTCAAAGGTAAATAAAAGTTTTCTTCCCCTGCCCAAGTCCCAGAGTTAACAGAATGGTGTTATTCTTTCACCAATGGTGTATTCTTTCACGTCTTCTTATATGTACAGATACACAAGAGCATATGTAAACATATGTAAACATTCTTTGTTTTTACTAAAATAAAATCATGCATTTTGTATATGCATCTATAAATGCATTACCCTACCACTTTTTTATTTAACTGAACAGGTTTGGAAATGTAGGTCTGTTTTATTCATATATTTTACCCTAATTTTTGTGTGTGGGTATACACACGTACACACAAACATAGATAAAAATTTCACATGAATGAAATTAACATCTATTTTCCATGCTCCCCTTCTGCCCCACCACATAATACATATATAAGCATGCGAGTGCAAGCATACACGCACACACACACACACAAAATGGGTATATATTTCTGTGTGTTTTATTTGGTCTTTGTTTTAGAAAAATGGAACCATGCTTCTGGAATCTGTTTTTTAAAAAAATAGTAGTTTTCATTACGTACGTCCATAGAAATGAAAAATAAATTTTTCCATTAAGGTTTTCTTTATTTAGGCCTTAATATCTAAAATGATAAGCTTGATGTTTTGTTTTTCAAGATAATTTAATACTAAGTTGACAGTGTTCATAAAGTAACATTGTCATTTGAAAATTTTTACTTTTCTTCTAAACATTTCCAGAATCAAAGCCAATACTATTTGATAACATATTAAAACCCTTTTTTAGATTAGAGTGCTTCTAATGGAACTTGAAGAAGCGAGGGGTAACCATGTAATCCGTGATGAGGAAGTAAGCTCTGCTGATATAAGTAGTTCATCTGAAGTAATATCACAGCACCTAGTATCTTACAGAAACATTGAAGAGCTTCAACAGCAAAATCAACGTCTCTTAGTGGCCCTTCGGGAACTTGGGGAAACCAGAGAAAGAGAAGAACAAGAAACAACTTCATCCAAGTAAGCAATAGACTACTTTGGTTTATTCAGCAAACATTTATTGAAACCTTTTGTGTGCCCCTAACAGTGCTGGATATTGGGAATATAGTGATTTAGGAGAAAAAAAACAGCTGAGCAACAATACCCAAAAAAACAAAAATTCTACTCTCAGGGACCTCAGTTTGTGGATGAGACTGATAATAGATAAAATAGATAATAAGATCAATAAATAGATAATTTTAGTTCAGTGTGATTAGTGCTGTAATAGATGAGCCTATCCATGGGAGCGTAGGGTATGAGACCCAGCCTAGATTTTAGGGAACAGGCCAGGCTTCATGGAGAAGATATTTAAGGAATTACAGTAAAGAATTTTTTGGGAAAAAATGGTTTTGGTACTAGAGGAGGAAGAATGGCTATGAAAGTAAGAAGACTGGAGTTTGGACTCAGTGGAATTGGTTTAATTTTTGCAAACAAATTTTTCAGATGACGTTGGTGAGTGTCTGTGTCCTATATGGTGGGGGTTTTAAAAGTGATTCTTAAAATAGCAGCAGAAGAAAGAAAGGATAAGAGAGATGAAAATACTGTGCTTAATGATAGGCGATAAAATGCTTAGTCAATTTGCAATAGAAATTATGACTGCCTCTCAATCTCAGTCCTGTGAAATAGACTGATTTCTTTTCCTGCAGAATAACTGAGCTTCAGCTCAAACTTGAGAGCGCCCTCGCTGAACTGGAACAACTCCGTGAATCACGACGACATCAAATGCAGCTTGTTGATTCCATAGTTCGTCAGCGTGATATGTACCGTATTTTGTTGTCACAGACAACAGGAGTTACCATTCCTTTACAAGGTACGTTTTTATACGTATCTTAAAAGTTTCCAAGTATTTTGGGGAAATATTTCTGAAATGTATATTAGGGAATGGATTTTGCAATATAACTAGTATCTACTTTAACAGTGCTAACTTCAAATTTGACTACCATATATGAGTGATCATAGCACGTCATCAATTCTAAAATATATTAGGTAAGAAAAATGCTGATCATTGTTGAAAAATATGCATCTGAGAGGCAATGAATTACAGTGTTTATTCTGGTTATGTTTTGACATTTAATCTGCAAAAATTACCTTTATTTAACTAGAAGTCATAAATAACTTTAATAAATTGTTTAGTAGGTTCTTTGTCTCATAATTTCTATAATCTTATGATTTCATTTAAATGAGTCAGCTTGTTTTTTGGTAATGACGTATTTTGTGAAGAAATGTTACATCATTCTTTTTACGTTTCTGAAGCTTCAAGCTTAGATGATAGTTCTCTTGTGTCAACTCAAAAACGTTCAAGTACATCACAGACTGTTTCCACTCCTACTCCAGTACCTGTAATTGAGTCAGCAGAGGCTATAGAAGCCAAGGCTGCCCTTAAACAGGTAAAGACCCCACCTTTACAGCTTTATCTTGGGTCAGGTTTTTTGAGAACATGGACTATCATCTTCTAATAATTTCTCCAATATTTAGTTGCAGGAAATTTTTGAGAACTACAAAAAAGAAAAGGCAGATAATGAAAAAATGCAGAATGAGCAGCTTGAGAAACTTCAGGAGCAAGTCACAGATTTGCGATCACAAAATACCAAAATTTCTACCCAGCTAGATTTTGCTTCTAAACGGTAAATTTTCTTTTCAAAAATTAAGTCTAAACGGTATACTTAGTTTTCAGTTGAATCAAATTCAAGTGTTAATTTGCAATAGTGTTACTTTTTTTGGTGGATTCTGATCCAGGATGAGATGTACAGGGGTTCATTTTTTACTTTTGGTTAATGATTTTCCTGGATATTGCTAAGGAGTCCAGGTAGTTATTTAGTTAAGTTGAAGTTCATGTAAGGAATGTTGCTATTTTTCCTTCCTGAGATTAAAGAAGATACTGTTTCCATAGGACTTAATTATTTTAAGTAAGGAAGATAAGAGAACTGTGAGCAAATTCAGCCTTTTCTAGTCTAGGTAGAAGAGAAGCAGGCTCTAGCGAGTTAATTTTGGGAAAATTCACTTTCTTGGTCACTTAACAAAGGAATAATGGTAAATTTCATTCCATAGTTATTACCAGAGCCATTGAATACTTGTTAGTTTATCAAGTTAGGAGAAAACTTATTTCTTTGTATACTACATGGTCAAACTGTTTTTGTAAGTATATGACAAGAAGTTGTCTCTGTACATTCCAACAGTTTGATATCCCAATAAAAGCACCTTTTTTTCTCCTATGTTGATAGCTCTAGCCAGCCATTTTCTAAGCTTTCAAGCACATAAGAAAATAACATGAAGAATTTTAGAGAGAAAAAAAGGACTGGCAAAAATCCATCACTAACCATGAGTGAATATCTTAAATTGCATACTGTATAGTGATGGGTGTCTCGTGTATCAACATTATATGGCATTATTTTGAATATGATTAGAATACTTGTAAATGAGTAAGATTAAAAAGTTAATTCAGCATGAAATACTGTGTTTAATTAGAATTTGAATTTGACTGCTAAATGTGGAATTTAGAAAAAAGAATGGAGATTTTTACATTATTACACAAGCCACTGTTTTCATATTATTAATCATGTAAAATTAAGTTCTTGTGAAAATCAAGGAACTAAGCTAGGATATAGTACTTCAGTTGCTTATGGAATTTTTTTTTTTTCATATAAGTTATGAAATGCTACAAGATAATGTTGAAGGATATCGTCGAGAAATAACATCCCTACACGAGAGAAATCAGAAACTCACTGCAGCAACTCAAAAGCAGGAACAGATCATCAACACAATGACACAAGATTTGAGAGGAGCTAATGAAAAGCTAGCTGTTGCAGAAGTGAGACCATTTCCGGCATCTCACTTGTGTTATAAGTTGCATTTGACACTTGTTTTTTAATTATTACTTTGCTTTTACTGGTTGGTGTAATGTAGATATTTGAGGTTTGTGAATTACATGTCCTTATCAAATAGTTTCCAGGCATCCACTTGTCCATCAGATCAGTTGGGTGATTGTTTCTAATAAAACTGGAGAGGGAAAGAAGTTTGTTTGTCTAGACTAAGATTGTCTTACAGATTTTCCATTTCAAAATAAATTTGTAAGTCACTGTTGCTCTAGTTACAACAAAGGCAGTGGGTGAATATTTTATCCATTCTTATTTCTAATAAAGGACAGTATAAAAATTTCATTAGCATTGAATTATATTTCTGAATTTCAATGAATAAAATATAATTGATGAAATGAATGATGAATATAAATGTCAATCAGAAATTGACAGTACTTTCAACTAAATTCTAAATTCTTTGAAGATAAATTTTCATACAATGCTTTACTTTTTATAAAATTGTCTCTTACAACTTTTTAATCATTACTTATGAACTAGGTACAGTTGTCCCCCATTTGGCCTATCGAGAAACAGACGCAGAAGCTAAGTAATTTGCCTGTTTTGGGGCCATGATGAGAGATGGGTTGGTTGGGACTTAAAACCTAGCTTTTCTAATTCTGTTGGCTATATTCTTTCATTTTTGTCTTGTACCCACTCCTTTGTGGAGACTAGACAGCAGCACTTTTTCAAACTGGTGGAGTAAGTTTTATGATTGATAGTTTTTGACTCATCCTGAAAATATGAATATTTGAGGATATTGATTTTCAGCGAACCCTCCTATATCCCATGAAACTCAGAGTCTTTATGGGGGAAAAAAGTTTAAATAGATCAGTCAGCACTTTCAAACAGATCCTTAGAAACCAAGCTTAGATTCTAAACTTGCATAATTTAATAGTATGCAGGTATGACTATAGCACAATTTTTCAGTTTTGCCTCTTACACTCTGGCATTTTAGATTTTTTTATTGTTTGTTTTAAAGTCTGATTTGTTAGAGCAAAGATAGTATAAGTATTTGTGGTAATTGCAAGATTTTTTCCTTTGATCTATTAGTATTTCCAATATTTGCTTCATATTTCAATACATGAAACTAAGAGTTGTATTTCCTTATATAGTGAAGAGATGTAGTCTCTACTGTTAGTTTCTAACATTAAGAAATATGTAGTAATGAATCATTTTAATTTTATAACTGTTATTACATTTGACACATTGCTTTTCAATATTTTTTCTTTAACTTGTATTTGCCTCAAGGTAAGAGCAGAAAATTTGAAAAAGGAAAAGGAAATGCTTAAATTGTCAGAAGTTCGTCTTTCTCAGCAAAGAGAATCTTTGTTGGCTGAACAAAGAGGGCAAAACTTGCTGCTAACTAATCTGCAAACAATTCAGGTAACCAAATAAAAAAGGACATGTAGAAAAATTAAGTTATATTTGAACAATTTTGACATTGTATTTTCTCAGGTTTCTTAATGAGAAAATTCATGTCATTTTTGTCATGCATTATGATCATTGAATTTGAAGTTTATTAAGACGTCAATATTCTAAATAAAACATTTAAAGAAAACTGACTGAAGCCATGCAATTGGCAGTTTTAATCCTCAGGTCTATATTTAGAGTCCTGTACAGTTTAATTGCGTACAAGATTTAATCTTTGGTTTATAGTCTTTAAAACTTCAAGAAATCTGAATGGCCATTGGTAATATGGTTTTTATTTTCCCTATTAAATAGATGTTTTAGTATGGATAATGTCAAATACCTTCTTGGTAAATGTTTTAGATATTAACCTCTTCATGTAGAAATGAGTTGTATTCCCATAATTTTCTATTGCCTTTGGGTTTTCTTTTTGGTGGGGGGGGGGGGGTTACTTTTTTCTTAAGTATAACAAAAATCTTTTTTTACCTTAGGGAATATTGGAACGATCTGAAACAGAAACCAAACAAAGGCTTAGTAGCCAGATAGAAAAACTGGAACATGAGATATCCCATCTAAAGAAGAAGTTGGAAAATGAGGTGGAACAAAGGCATACACTTACTAGAAATCTAGATGTGAGTCTGTGTTCTGAATTTCTGTAGAATGTTTATGTTTAAAAATTAAGCTGGTGTGTAGATAAACTGTCATCTCATGTTGAAGCATAGTTTTGAAGAGATCTCTTACAGACTCGTAAGTTTGTCTTGCCTTTTTGTATGCTTAGTAATTTTTGATTGGGTTTTATCCTATTGGGTGCTGGATATTTCTGTATTTCTATAAATCTTGAACTTTGTTCTGGAATGCAGTAAAGTTCATTGAAAATAGTTTGATTCTATTGAATATATTTTTTACGATTTATTAGGCAGGCCCAAAGCAGTGCTCAGTTTAGAACTAATTATTCACTGCTACCAAGCCAGTATCTTCCTGACTACTAGTCCCAGTGCCCAGTGAATTAAGAGCTTTTGCAGTCAGGCTGCTGGAAACAGGCATTATTTATTCCTAATAACTCTCTCTGAGCACCAGAGAGTCTTCATTCAGTCTCTTTGGGTGATTCTTTACCCTGTCTAGGGTAATTTCATAGGCATGCACTGATCACAATTTTGCTGAATATTCAAGAGGGATCCTGTGCAAATCACAGTACTCAGTGCAGCTCTCTTCTCTCTGATTGTCTTATGAATTCAAACTAGCCTTCTTCTACTCTCAGTTCTATGTTCTCAATTCAGGAATCCTGTGGGCCTTATTTCCCTTTCCCTATGCCTTAGCCTGCACACTCTTAAATCAATAAGTTGGGAAATTGTAGGGTTCACCTCTTTTGTTTCCTAACTCAGGTATCACAGTTGTTCTAATGTGTTTTGTCTGGGGTTTTTTGGTTGGTGTTTGTTTTTTTGATTTTGGTTGTTTCAGATGGGGAGGTAAATTGCATCTCTGTTACCCTGTTTTAGCCAGAGTGTTAAAGTTCTGTAAAAAGATAACTTGAACCTCTAGTTACTTAAGAACTTAAAGGTAAATGTTTGTAGGGTTAATGTATTTTTTCTTATAGGTTCAACTTTTAGATACAAAGAGACAGCTGGATACTGAGACTAATCTTCATCTTAACACAAAAGAACTGTTAAAAAATGCTCAAAAGGAAATTGCTACATTGAAACAGCACCTTAGTAATGTGGAAGTCCAGCTTGCTTCTCAGTCCTCACAGAGAACTGGTAAAGGTAAATAATTAAGTAGGCTGATAAAAAGTACCTCTTTAGGTTTATAACATATCCTGTAGATAAATAGCCTATTCTTTGTGGATACTAGCAAAAGATTTAAAAAACAAAAAACCTTTATTGTTCCTATAGTAAAGCTCAGTTTTCCACTTAAATTAATAAATTTGCAGACTTGGAAGATTCGGAATAGTTGTACATATGGCAGCTGACCAAGATATGCTCTTAGTTTTCCAATTATTGAAACCATTTTACTGATACTTTAAGAATTTCTCTTGTGGAGGGTTAATATTTGAATTTTTAACTCTCCCTTTCGAGATGAGGTTACTTGTTGAATTTGTAATGATATGGCTCACTTACAGAAATAATTGATTGGCTTGGTCTCTTTTAGAGCAACATTTCTAATCTTTGCTCATTGATAGCCACAGGTAAAAGATTTGTCTCATTAGGTTTTGCTTCTCTTTGTCAATACATTATTTCAAATGCAAAGCCATTGTGTCCAGATTTTCTACATGGTTTTATTTCTTAATAGAAGAGAAATTTAAAACATAAGTATATATGTGTATATGTGATATATATAGTATATATATATAATTATCCAATACTTCTTTCTTGTTATCATATGGTATGAAAACATTCTTTCTAATCTGCAATTTCTTCCTTTTCCATGAATTTTAGAATGAAAATTGCACTAAATGATTAAGGTGTAGTGTTTTGGAATAAACAACGTTTAAATAAATTAAGAATGGTAATTTCTTCAAGTAACTGTCTCAGTTTAGTGGAAATATTTTGTATGCTCTTTTTAAGTATCTTTTTTGAAAAAAAAATATTTGTAACAGCAAAGTTCTTTTGAAGAAATAACATACTAACAGTAACCTGGTTTTATTTTGGTATTCAGTATGGGTTGAAATATACTTTTTAGGTAGTTAACTACTCATTTCAGCCTTAATCCTAACTTCACAGTCAGGATTGATAACAGTCATCTCTAATATCTTTTAACGTGTTCATTTTAAGAAAGCTGTTAAATCTTTTAGGTCAGCCTAGCAACAAAGAAGATGTGGATGACCTTCTGAGTCAGCTAAGGCAGGCAGAAGAGCAGGTGAATGACTTGAAGGAAAGACTCAAAACAAGCACTAGTAATGTGGAACAGTATCGTGCAATGGTTACTAGTTTGGAAGAGTCCCTCAACAAGGAAAAACAGGTATATACAATTTTGAAATCGGTTTGCGTGCACTTACTAACTTTTTTTTTTTAAGTTAGGTTGTTGCTATGTGTAAGGCACTGTGTAAAAGTATGGATTTGACTGACATTGCACTTACCTCTTAAGAGTGCTTGAGTCTAATAAGCCAAATAAAACAAACAAAAAGATCACACAAAATTTGTGCAACATGGAAAGTGTATTGCTGTAGAAAAGGTATAGACGAAATGTTGATGTGAGTGGGAGGTAGGTGAGATTATTTGTCTTTTGAGTATGCATAACTCCACAGGAGAGAAGGCATTTGTGTTCAGCCTTGAAAGAAAGCATCATTTGGATAGTTAAAGGTAGGAAGTTACTCCACGTAGAAGGCACCATCAGCCAAGATAAAAAGGCTAGTTAGTGTGTTGCATTTATGAAGTGAAATAGTGAGGAATATAATTATAAACGTAGTCAGGAGCCAAATGTGAAAGGTTTTCAAGTCATACTAAATTATACGTTGTAAGATTATTGAGGCATTGATTTTTTTCCAACATGTCATAACCAGAATTTGCTTTAACTAGAAAGATTAATGTAATAGATTGGAGGGTACAAAGTTTGTTTTGGAGGCTATAGCAATAGACTAGGGCCACAGTTTTAAAAGATCCTTTCGTGGCTGGCATCATGAAAATCAAAATATGTGGGGAGAAAAACCCCTTTCAGTGGTAGAATGGACAGATTTGGCAAGTGGATATGAAGAATGAGGGGAAAATGAAAATTGGAAATTTCACTTCAAAAAAGAAAAATGACCAGTAAACAGGTAGAGAGGTAAATTATGCATAGTTTTAAGTGATGTTTTTGAACTCTTGAATCAGCATTTGATGGATTTTTTTTAAAAAAATACGAGGCAAACATTAATTTTAGTATTTTTTAAATTTAGTTTAGATTTGGGGAAAGTAACTGTATAATTTTAAATATGTATATTCTTTGTATCTTATTGTTTGGTTGATGGCAAAGGTGACAGAAGAAGTACATAAGAATATTGAAGTTCGCTTAAAAGAGTCAGCTGAGTTTCAGACACAGCTGGAAAAGAAGTTAATGGAAGTAGAGAAGGAAAAACAGGAACTTCAGGATGACAAGAGAAGAGCCATAGAGAGCATGGAACAACAGGTAAATTAAGTTTTTACCATATCAATCACTTTTTCTATGGTAAGAATTTAAATTCTTTTAATTAGCTCATCAGCTACTATTCAGTTCATCTCAACAGATATTGAATGAACACATACCCAACAATTTTAGTTTTATGTTTTACTCTGTACATCTGTACATGTTTCCTTTTGGATATTTAAGACTACTTTATGGTACTAGGTATCAGTGCTGCTTTTTAGAAGCCTCTGCCTAAAAATTGACTTTTGCAGATAGTAATATGGAGTCAACATAGACCTGCAAAATTTGTCCAGTAGATTATATCAGGTTATGACTATTTTAAATTTAGTAAGAAGTCTTTGGGCTACTTGTATTTTGAAAAATCTATCTTCAGTATTTTTAAAGTAAGTTTGCAATTAACTCTGGTTTTAATCTTGTTCTTCTGATTTAGTTATCTGAGTTAAAGAAAACACTCAATAGTGTTCAGAATGAAGTACAAGAAGCTCTTCAGAGAGCAGGCACAGCTTTGAGTAATGAGCAGCAAGCCAGACGGGACTGTCAGGAACAAGTAAGTGTCACTCTTAGAGCCAGTTATCGAGAAGTGAGCTTTGATCTTAGGGAACAGTTCTTGGAGTATATTAATGCATTTTGGGGATTGGTGAATCTTATAAAAATGCAGGTTTATTTCCACTCTTGTGGAACTTGGAATAACATCAGTTGAAAAGTATATATGAAGGCTAAAAGTAAACACAGGTTTCCCCTGCTGTCCAAAAGTAGAAAGTTCTATGAAGCCGTGTGTAAACTGCAATGTCATGAAGTGAAGAAACAATTAGCTTAGGACACATCTTGCTAATGGAAGCACAAAACAAATTGAGATAAAGCATAGATGCTCACAGACACAATTCAAAGCTCTGACAGCTTGATATTGAGATTCTGAGTGTAGTTCTCAGGGAGGGAGCTTGGCGGTGCCTCTCTTGCTACTCGGGGTGCGCACAGCCTCTATAATGGCTCCTGCAAAACAAACGCTGAACACTTCTCACTTTTCTCCTTTTTTTGTAAAAGCAAAAATGCTCTTTGGATTTCTTTTGGTTAGCAAAAACAGATGCTAATGTAGGTTTTTCATAAAAGCAAAGTGGCATAAAGCAAACTTTCAAAAAGCAGGAGATACCTGTAGAGCAATATCCATTAACAAAACAAAGTTGATAAATGGGAAAAATATAGAAAAATAGGAGTAGGAGATTACATGTGTACTTGCTTTCACTTGCAAACATTCTTTTTTTTTTCTTTTTTTTTTTTTTGGTACGTGGGCCTCTCACTGTTGTGGCCTCTCCCGTTACGGAGCACAGGCTCCAGACACGCAGGCTCAGCGGCCATGGCTCACGGGCCCAGCCACTCCGCGTCACGTGGGATCTTCCCAGACCGGGGCACGAACCCGTGTCCCCTGCATCGGCAGGCGGACTCTCAACCACTGCGCCACCAGGGAAGGCCTGCAAACATTCTTTCATTATTGTAGTCCTTCACTAATTCTGGTTGTAAAGCTGTACTACAGACACGATAGAGATACTTTTCTCAACAAAATAATTTTAATACCTTTTTAATGTATTACTGAGCTTACACAGATTTCTATACACCACTGTTTATAAGCTTTAAAAGTACAAAACCACATTATTTAAGTATACATACAGCATGCACACACACATATATGTGATACTGCTTTTTATGAACAAGAAATGGTAAAATTCAGGAAAATGGGAATTATTGAAATGGTAGAATGGGAAGGAAAGACATGTAAGGATATTGGAAACATTCTCATTTTTATGTTTGGTGGTATATTAATAGCCATTTGTTGGGTTACTATTCTTTATTGCTTACATATTGCTTATATACATAACATGTATATGTATCAGGATTACTTTAAAAATGGAATACAGGGGAAAGTGCTTCAAATTGAAGGTAAATTAGACAAAAATGAATTGTCTTTGGCTTATTGCCAAACAGCATAATATTGGAAATTAGAATCAAATAATGTATCCATTTTTCAGTACTCAAATAGATTATTTTCATCTACCTTCATTCACTTTGTATATATATATGTATTTTATGTAACTCAGTTATATTTAGTCTTTTTTTCATAAAGGCTGTTCCGAGTTACTATATCATCTTCTTAAGTTTCATTTTGAACAGATGTTTAATATTTCATTAAATAGTGTGATTTTTTTTTTAATTTTTTAACATCTTTATTGGAATATAATTGCTTTACAATGGTGTGTTAGTTTCTGCTTTATAACAAAGTGAATCAGTTATACATATACATATGTCCCCATATCTCTTCCCTCTTGCGTCTCCCTCCCTCCCACCCTCCCTATCCCACCCCTCTAGGTGGTCACAAAGCACCGAGCTTATCTCCCTGTGCTGTGTGGCTGCTTCCCACTACAGTGTGATTTTTAATCATTCTCCTATTTTGGTACATTTAGAGATTGTCTTCACTTTTATTACTTTAAATAATACAATGTGCATCTTTTCAAAGATTAGGTTTATGGGTTTTTAATCATCTATGTCGATGGGGAAATAATTCCTTTCAGGCTAAAATAGCTGTGGAAGCTCAGAATAAGTATGAGAGAGAATTGATGCTACATGCTGCTGATGTTGAAGCTCTACAAGCTGCCAAAGAACAGGTTTCCAAAATGGTGTCAGTGCGTCAGCACTTGGAAGAAACAACCCAGAAAGCAGAATCACAGTTGTTGGAATGTAAAGCATCTTGGGAGGAAAGAGAGAGAATGTTGAAGGTATTATTGTACATCATAATCATATTGTACATCAGAATGTTTAGAGAATTGAAAGTTTTTTTTTAATGTACATTGGAAAATCTGGTATTATGATAGACTCTTGGATTATAGGATGAAGTTTCCAAGAGTGTGTCTCGCTGTGAAGATCTAGAAAAACAAAACAGATTACTTCATGATCAGATTGAAAAATTAAGTGACAAAATCGTCGCCTCTATGAAGGAAGGTGTACAAGGTCCATTGAATGTATCTCTCAGTGAAGAAGGAAAATCTCAAGAACAAATTTTGGAAATTCTCAGGTAAATCCAATATATTCTTAATGCTTTTTACTTCTGTGGTTAACAACAATTATGAAGTTGACACTATAAATGTATAAATTAGACAAGTGGGAGTTACAGGATATTTAGGCATAAAGCTCATTTTGTCTCTTATTAGTCAACAAAGCCACTATCACCCAATTAGTGATCACTTTTGACATTTAGACATATGCCAATTTAAATAAATTAGTTCAAGTTGAATCTAATAGTAAGAACTTGAGTGGGTTCTTTAGAAAATTAATTGCCTTTCGGATTATTTTAAAGATAGAAGCCACTGTCTGTAATAAAATATATCCCCCATTATTTTTTAATGAAAGCATTTTGTAAAAATAGTTTTTAAAGTGAATGATTTTTGTCATCTTAAAAATTATCCAAGTTTTGAAATGTTATGTTGTTGGCATTTTTCTATTCAAATAAAATACATATTCTTGTAGATTTATACGACGAGAAAAAGAAATTGCTGAAACTAGGTTTGAAGTGGCTCAGGTTGAGAGCCTGCGCTATCGACAAAGGGTTGAACTTTTAGAAAGAGAGCTGCAGGAACTGCAGGATAGTCTAAATGCTGAAAGGGAGAAAGTTCAGGTATGTATCCTAAGCTTTAAGAAAGCACTTGTTAAATCAAGAGATGAGCTCATTTCAGTTTCTAATAACATAAAATTTAGTTTGAAATAAGCATTCTTTTTAAACGTGTAAATTCATTAAACATTAGTAAACACTGGCACAATACAGTGGTGAGAGACTAATGGTAACCAGACTGACTGGTTCCAAATTCTAGCTTCACACCGTGAGATGTGTGCCTTGGATATATTGTTTAACTTCCTTGCTCTTAAACTTCCTTGTCTGTAATATTGGGGTGATAATAATAGTGAGGATTGAGTTAGTGCACATGAAGCGTTTAGAATCATGTCTGGTACACAGTGAGTGCTTAATAAATTTCAGTTATCTTAATTTATTACTGTAGTTTTCATTATAGATTGATAGTCATTTTAGAAAAAAAGGTAGGTTGAAACTGCTACAGAATATTCCTTTCTCATCAGAGGTGCAAAATGTAGTCAAAACAATTGACCAAAGGAGAATAAAAGATGCTTAGTGAATATGTGATCACAACATAAGCTTATTAACTCCTAGTCCACACTACCACCCAAAGGCTTACTATTGCATAACAGCTCTACATCTGGAAGGAAGGAAATTAAGACCTTGAATCATTTATCTTCTTTTAACTGATAGTTGGAATGCCTGCTAGAGATAAACCATTGAAACAGGGGAAAGTGAATAATTGAACAATTAGATTTATTGGATTTACATTTTCAGAGAGAAATTTAAAATTCCAGAGTTATATCCTATTGAGAAAACAACCCAAATTCAAACATTTCTCATTACGGAAATAATAAACAGACCCTGTAATTCAATGGAGTTAACACTTGGAGGAAAAGAGCAGAATTGGGGTTTCTAACAAAGATTGTATATTCTCTCAGTCTCTTCTGCTTTCTTTGCTGTTCCTTTGGGCTGCAGAAAGGCAAATAATACTAGTAGAAAATGCCCAGCTCAACAAACTCTTACATATAGTCAGAGGAGAGTCAAGAAGTAACATACATTATATCAAAACTAATAGAATGTCTACCAAAGATGAACAGTGTAGCACGGCAGTCATGAACCATAGATTTTAAAATGGTGAAGGAATAAAGTAACATGTGCAAAAGATGGATAATTATACTCAATGAGAACAGAAGAAAAGGTCTTCACATATTAACAAATATTCAGTAAAATTTCTCAGAACCAAAGTGATGAAACAACTGAGTGAAATATAAAAGAGTTTCTGAAAAAGGGGGAAAAAACTGAGGATCAAAATAACATTGTTTTAGAACTATTTTAATTCAGTGTAGCAAGAAAAAGAATAGATACAGAAAGATCTGGATTGATGTTCTTACCTAATGTAAAAACTATTTGTCAGCAGGATTTGTAGTATCTTTTTACTTTCATCTTTTAATTTCTAGTATTTGTTTAAACTCTGTAATTAGCATAATTACAGAAAAACATGTAAGACTTCTAAGAATTTGTTTAAAAGTTGACATTTAAATCCTTTTTACTTTTGTAGGAAAGATTAGAACTGGTAGGAAAAGGTAGGTCTTAATCTATTGTTATATGTTGCTGTATACATGTTTGAAATCTTTAGGTAACTGCAAAAACAATGGCCCAGCATGAGGAACTGATGAAGAAAACCGAAACAATGAATGTAGTTATGGAGACCAATAAGATGCTAAGGGAAGAAAAGGAAAGGCTAGAACAGGATCTACAACAGATGCAAGCCAAGGTTTGTAACTTACTAATGAAGAGAAGAGGCACATTATTTTTAATAGTATTTTAAATAAACTCTCACATCAGGTATTAAAAAAAATACTGGAACTATTTTCAGGTGAGGAAACTGGAGTTAGATATTTTACCCTTACAAGAAGCAAATGCTGAGCTGAGTGAGAAAAGCGGTATGTTGCAAGCAGAGAAGAAGTTATTAGAAGAAGATGTCAAACGTTGGAAAGCACGTAACCAGGTAAGTGCAGTTAAACCCATTCCAAAATATGGAAACATGTTGATTTAAAATAATAGGGTAAAATTTAAGGGGATAAAAATGTTTGATGAGCTAGTGGAAAGTATTATGCGTTGATCAGTAAAAGTCTAACATGTAACCTCTACATACGTGATAGGCATTAAACTTATAACTCAGTTTTTAAAGTTTTGGTTACGTTTTGTATATTTTTAAAAACAGCTAATTTATTTACTTGTATTCCAAATTTAGGCTTTTGCTTTATCTCTAAAATGCTTTGGTATGTGATAAATGGATTTATGTAGCTTACTGAATCACTTTAAGAAGACTTGTTCACTGACTGGTACCTTTTTAGGAGGGACAAAACCATATAGCATAGTATGGTTAGAAACGCCAGCTCTAATAAATGAATTTAGTAAAGTAGCAGGATACAAAATTAATGCACAGAAATATCTTGCATTCCTATACCCTAATGATGAAAACTCTGAAACAGAAATTAAGGAAACACTCCCATATAACACTGCAACAAAAAGACTAAAATACCTAGGAATAAAGCTACCTAAGGAGACAAAAGATCTGTATGCAGAAAACTATAAGACACCGATGAAAGAAATTAAAGATGATACAGATGGAGAGATATATCATGTTCTTGGACTGGAAGAATCAACACTGTGAAAATAACAATACCACCCAAAGCTATCTACAGATTCAATGCAATCCCTATCAAACTACCAATGGCATTTTTCACAGAACTAGAACAAATTTCACAATTTGTTTGGAAACACAAAAGACCCCGAATAGCCAAAGAAATCTTGAGAAAGAAAAACGGAGCTGGAGCAATCAGGCTCTGTGACTTCAGACTATATACTACAAAGCTACAGTAATCAAGACAGTGTAGTACTGGCACAAAAACAGAAGTATAGATCAATGGAACAGGATAGAAATCCCAGAGATAAACCCATGCACATATGGTCACCTTATTTTTGATAAAGGAGGCAAGAATATACAATGGAGTAAAGACAGTCTCTTCAATAAGTAGTGCTGGGAAAACTGGACAGCTACATGTAAAAGAATGAAATTAGAACACTCCCTAACACCATACACAAAAATAAACTCAAAATGGATTAAAGACCTAAATATAAGGCCAGACACTATGAAACTCTTAGAGAAAAATATAGGAAGAACACTCTATGACATAAATCACAGCAAGATCCTTTTTGACCCACCTCCTAGAGAAATGGAAATAAAAACAAAAATAAACAAATGGGACCTAATGAAACTTCAAAGCTTTTGCACAGCAAAGGAAACCATAAACAAGACAAAAAGACAACCCTCAGAATGGAAGAAAATATTTGCAAGTGAATCAACTGACAAAGGATTAATCTCCAAAATATACAAGCAGCTCATGCAGCTCAATTATCAAAAAATAACAACCTAATCCAAAACTGGGCAGAATACCTAAATAGACATTTCTCCAAAGAAGATATACTGATTGCCAACCAACACATGAAAGGATGCTCAACATCTCTAATCATTAGAGAAATGCAAATCAAAACTACAATGAGGTATCACCTCACACCAGTCAGAATGGCCATCATCAAAAAACCTACAAACAATAAGTGCTGGAGAGGGTGTGGAGAAAAGGGAACCCTCTTGCACTGTTGGTGGGAATGTATATTGATACAGCCACTATGGAAAACAGCATGGAGATTCCTTAAAAAACTAAAAATAGAACTACCATACGACCCAGCAATCCCACTACTGGGCATATACCCTGAGAAAACCATAATTCAAAAAGAGTCATGTACCACAATGTTCATTGCAGCTCTGTTTACAATAGCCAGGACATGGAAGAAACCTAAGTGTCCATCGACAGATGAATAGATAAAGATGTGGCACATGTATACAATGGAATATTACTCAGCCATATAAAGAAACGAAATTGAGTTATTTGTAGTGAGGCAGATGGACCTAGAGTCTGTCACACAGAGTGAAGTAAGTCAGAAAGAGAAAAACAAATGCCGTATGCTAGCTAACACATATAAATGGTTCTGAAGAACCTAAGGGCAGGACAGAAATAAAGACGCAGACATAGAGAATGGACTTGAGGAAACAAGAAGGGGGAAGGGTAAGCTGGGACGAAGTGAGAGAGTGGCTTTGACATATATACACTACTAAATGCAAAATCAGTAGCTAGTGGGAAGCAGCTGCATAGCACAGGGAGATCAGCTTGGTGCTTTGTGATCACCTAGAGGGGTGGGATAGGGAGGGTGGGAGGGAGATGCAAGAGGGAGGAGATATGATGTATGTGTATGTATAGCTGATTCACTTTGTTTTAAAGCAGAAACTAACACACCATTGTAAAGCAATTATACTTCAATAAAGATGTTAAAAAAAAAAGAAATGCTAGCTCTATATTCAAACAAAAGATTGGGAATTGGCCTTACCACATACTAGTTACGTGATTTGTGAAAATGAGGACATTAATCTTTCTGAGCCAATTTTCCTTATTTGTGAAAATGAGGACATTATACCCCTCTTCATGTTACAAAAATTAAACAATAAATGAAGCAGTTCACACAGCACCTAGCACCTGGAAAATGCTCTAGGGAACCACTCATATCTGAAGAGGACTATAGAATATTAGAGCGCATTTATTCTTTTTTTTTAATCAAACAAGCAGTCTGAAAAATCAAGAAAGAAGGATAATCTGCCCAAATCTAGATACATTCCTGTTAAATTATGATGCCTTCTTTCCTAGTTAATGGAATCAATTATTTACGATTATTTTCATATTTTTGTTTAGATTGTAATACATTATGACATTTTTTCCCTTGTATGTGTCACTTTAATGAAATTAGGTATTTAATATTAATATTAAAAGCTTGTAGATTCTTTGGATCCCTTTTTTGGCTCCATTGTAACGATTCTGAAATGTTCCTTTGCAGCTATGAAAAATAATAGTGAATGACATTTATTTTATTTTCCCCTTCCATTTTGGCTAAACATCTTAGCTAAACAAAGGAACTAAAGCTTTGATCTTATTTTCTTGTAGTTTGGTGCTTGATCACTATATATGCAAGTAGCAAATGTAAACACAAATACTCTGATACTTTGTTATAGCACATTAGTTTCATAAAACCTATAAAACCATATTATGCATTTTTGCTGTTGTAGCATCTAGTGAGTCAACAGAAAGATCCAGATACAGAAGAGTATCGGAAGCTCCTTTCTGAAAAGGAAGTTCATGCTAAGCGTATTCAACAATTGACTGAAGAAACTGGAAGACTTAAAGCTGAAATTGCAAGGTATATGGAAGAAACCTTAAGTTGTATACAATTCTTGAAATCTTAAAGAAGTTTGTTTCTATTCTTTATGTGACCCCCTAAGTGCTTCCTGATTTTTTAAAGAATGGAAAGTGCTGGAGCCCTTACATGTGGCTTTCCTTTTATTACTTTATAGAGCAAAGCAAGCAGTAATTTAGTTTTATGCCTTCATATATGCATTATTTCTCAATATTTTATTACTTTTTAAAAAACTACATAGTTGGTATGAATCTAAAGCAAACTTTTTAAAATAGTCAATGACTTTTGCAAGTAGATTTATCTTTTATTTTTTTGGGTTAACATATATTCATGAATCTATTTTGAAAGTTTTTAATAAAGAAAGTTTTTAAATGAACTTATAGTGAAATATTGGCTTTTAAAGATAAATGTAATATTAAAATTAATGTTTCTGGTTTACCTCTTTTAAGCTTCAATGTCCTTTGTCCCTGTCATAGCCCCTATTTATGTGATACTTGATAAGCTTACAAATTTTTGTCATATTTATTCTCTTATTTTTTTCATAACAGTAGTCTGGCATTTTAAATAGGAGAGATATTACTTAATTTTAAAGATGAGGAAGCTAAGATTCAGAAAGGTACCCAAGCTTATAAGGTTAGTAGCGGTTAAACCCATGTTCTTAATTCAGGTCATCTGATTTCAAGTTCTGTTCATGATAACAGTACAGGGGTTGGCAGACTATAATCCACAGGTCTTTTTTTGTACAGCTGGAAGCTAAGAATGATTTTTACATTTTTTAAGTGTTGTAAAAAAGGAGGAAGAGGAACATGTAACAAACATTGTATGTGGCCTATAAAGCCTAATATACTTACTCAGCACACAGTAGAGTGGAAAGAGTATAGATTTTGCTATCAGACAGATGTGGATTAAACTCTGTATACCAACGCAGAGTAAAAGTGTGCATGTTACTTGACCATTTGTAGCTCAGTTTTTCTCATCTCTAAAATGGGCATGTATGACATATAATAAGTAAATCAGATCTTTCTAAAGGACCACAGGTTCATAAGTTAAGAAATTATCTTTTGAAGTGTGTATGGTTTTCTTAGAATTTTCTAAATAAAAAACAGACTAAAGCAACACAATAAAAATGTAACTTAAAGGATTTTAAAATTTGGAAAGTTCCAAATATTTAGTGTTTACCCCATTTTTTTTGCTTAGATCAAATGCATCTTTGACTAACAACCAGAACTTAATCCAGAGTCTAAAGGAAGATTTAAATAAAGTAAGAACTGAAAAGGAAAGCATCCAGAAGGACTTAGATGCCAAAATAATTGATATTCAAGAAAAAGTTAAAACTATTACTCAAGTCAAGAAAATTGGGCGTAGGTACAAGACTCAATATGAAGAACTTAAAGCACAACAAGATAAGGTATTTTGAACTTTTTTTTTAATATATTCTTCATATATAATCATTTTTTGATATACACAGTTTTGATATACACAGTTTACACAGTTTTATGTATATATTTGGATATATGGGTGGATATATATTTGGATACATATATAAATATTTGGATAACTTACAAAAACCTTATTCATAATTTTTAATTATTGGTTTTTAGAGTCTAAGCAAGGGTAAGCTTATATGTGATATCTTTATTTGGTTTAAGATTTGCTCTTGGGGCTTCCCTGGTGGCATAGTGGTTGGGAGTCCGCCTGCCAATGCAGGGGACACGGGTTCGAGCCCTGGTCTGGGAAGATCCCACATGCTGCAGAGCAGCTGGGCCCGTGCGCCACAACTACTGAGCCTGTGCTCAAGGACCCGTGCTCTGCAGCAAGAGAGGCCACCGCGATGAGAGGCCCGCGCACCGCAACAAAGAGTAGCCCCCGCTCACTGCAAGGAAGCCTGTGCACAGCAACGAAGAACCAACACAGCCAAAAATAAATAAATTAATTAATTAAATTTAAAAAAAAAAAGATTTGCTCTTTAGTATGTCCCAAAATGAACTATAAATTCATATAGAGATAGTAGTAAATGCTAGATATTTTAATTCAGTTTCCCAATTTCAAATATTGCTCCTTTTCAAAACTATGTTCTTGTAACTCATTGCTGACTGAAATTGTGTATATCAAAAAATACTTGTTCTTGGGCTTCCCTGGTGGTGCAGTGGTTGAGAGTCCACCTGCCGACGCAGGGGACTCGGGTTCGTGCCCCAGTCCGGGAGGATGCCGCGGAGCGGCTGGGCCCGTGAGCCGTGGCTGCTGAGCCTGTGCATCCTGAGCCTGTGCTCCACAATGGGAGAGGCCACAACAGTGAGAGGCCCGAGTATCGCAAAAAAAAAAAAAAAAAATACTAGTTCTTTTTAATTGATCAGGTTGTGTTACAGTTTTAAATAAGTAGTCTGTGTTAACCACCTACCAAAAAGAATTTTTAAATCCTTGTTTTACTTTGGATCTGAATTTTGTTTTTAATTCCCAGTGGTAAAGAACTTGTATATTGACTTTATTGTGTATTTAGCACGTTAGACGAAAAAACATATAAAGAAAAAATTTCAAAATTCTTACCTCTCAGTTAACCATTGTTAGCACTTTAGTATGCTTTCGTTTACATATGAGTGATTTGTTTTTCCAAATAATTCTGTGTTAAATAATGCATCAGCATTTTGATTAGCTGGTTAATACCTAGTTGTATGGAAAGCCCTAACCTGTTTAATAGCTTACTTTTGGACATTAAAGTTGTTCCATAGAAGATTTATCTATGAATACCCTTAAAAATAAATTTCTTTACATACTTATGATTATTTTCTTAGATGAATTTGCAGAATTGTTGACTAATGTGCAAGTATATACTCTTTGTCATCTTAGGTCATGGAGACCTCAGCTCAGTCTTCTGGAGAACATCAGGAACAGCATGTCTCAGTCCAGGAAATGCAGGAGCTCAGAGAAACCCTTAACCAAGCTGAAACAAAGTCAAAATCACTCGAGAGTCAGGTGGAGAATCTGCAGAAGGTATGAGCAGAAGAGTAGTGGAAGGTGTTGAAGGAATTGTTTTCTTGTTGAAAAGCTAAAGAAATACAATTGAATTTTACTCAGTCATAAAAAGGAATTTTGGAAAAAAAAATGTGTTAAACACTGATACTTTCTCTTATATGGAAAGGTATATATTTTATCCTTTTACTTTGAATGACTTATGTATGTAAATAATACCTAATCATCTTGAAGTGTTCACTTACTTGGTTTGACCACCATTTTATATTTATACTTCCATTTAATCTAAATAAGCAAATTAATAAGTTTTACATTTGAAGTCTGTAGGGCATACAGTTATATAGATTTCGTTGAATTACATGGTGCATACTTCATCTTCCTTTAAAAGACATTATCTGAAAAAGAGATGGAAGCAAGAAGTCTCCAGGAACAGACTGTGCAGCTTCAATCTGAACTTTCACGACTTCGTCAGGACCTTCAAGATAGAACCACACAGGAGGAACAGCTCCGACAGCAGATAACTGAAAAGGAAGAAAAAACAAGAAAGGCTATTGTAGCAGCAAAATCAAAAATTGCACATTTAGCTGGTAAGTTTCTGTATACTTTAAGATTTGAACTTGATAGTGAAAGTTGGTTACTTGATTCAGGCTAAAAATTAAGTAGAAAAGAAAAGTAAATACTATAAAGTGACTTCTGTGTATGTGCATGTGTGCTTTAGATATTTAGGTTTATTTAATTAGACACAAATTACAGCAATTTTAATTTTCAAGTGATGAGGATGTCAGTAATTTTTTTATGAAATCTTTCTTAATTGTTAACTGGTAGTAGATAGTAGATAGAGAGTACAGCCATCCTTCTGCTTTACTGTGTAACTATTACTACCTTTTAATGGTGATCCTTTGGGTCCACAGTATACTGTCCAGAAGCCTTCTGTAAATTCTTAGACAGCATCAGATCTTACCAGCCAAATAAGTTTTCTGTGCCTCACTTCACTGAGGGCCCCTTTAGCCCTTCAGGGAGAATATCATGTCAAATTTATGAGGAGCCCAGTGCTGCAATGCTCAGGGCCTTACTGCACCTTGCTTACCAGTCTGCTAGTAGGTAAATAAGATGCCAAATCAGTTGAGTTTTATTATATGCAGCTTTTTAAATGATCTCTAAGATAGTGCCCCTGGCAACTTATTTCATAAAAGAAGTTTCTTAATTATTCTTGAGTATATGCTGTAGGTTATATGAAATGAAAATTTTATAATTCCTAATATATTAAAATATTAAAGATCATATGAAAGGGCTCCTGCTGACTAGTTTATGGTAGATCCTTTGTCTTTTTGAGATCTTAGGAAAAGTAAAATGTTTTATTTTGGAATATATTTTATATTGGAGTAATAAAGCAAATACAGATAGGTTTAGAACTTTACTTACTGAGATGTGTATCAGAATTATTGTGGATGTTAAAGTTCAGGAATAGAATCTGATACGACTTTTGAGTACTCATTACGCACATAAATGCATTTTATTTCCAGTGTTTGATTTTGATATTAATAGAATCATGTGGTTACTTCTTTAGGTGTAAAAGATCAGCTAACTAAAGAAAATGAGGAGCTTAAACAAAGGAATGGAGCCTTAGATCAGCAGAAAGATGAACTGGATGTTCGTATGACTGCTCTTAAGTCCCAGTATGAAGGTCGAATTAGTCGCTTGGAAAGAGAACTCAGGGAGCATCAAGAGAGACACCTTGAGCAGAGAGATGAGCCTCAAGAACCTACTAATAAGGTAATTAGCTAATTCGGTTTAAGTGACAAATCATCTTTGCCCTGTGCATTTTACTTGAAGATGTCTGGTGATTTAGGAGCCTTTGTCAGACTGAATTTTGACTAAACCAGGTATATAGAAAGAATTAACAAGTAAAATAATTTGATGGCACCGTTTAGTGGACTCTTGTGGGATAGGCACAGTAATCCATAGTTTTCTTTTTATAGGTCCCAGAACAGCAGAGACAGATCACGTTGAAAACAGCTCCAACTTCTGGTGAAAGAGGAATGTGAGTTTTGTTCTTTGACAGTCTGTTTGCAGTCTGTTCCCTGTTTTTCTTTTAAAATACGGGAAGGATCTAGTGATCTTTGGGGAGAAAAAATAAAAATATGTAACTAAAGAGCCATTTATCCTGTGCAAAACTGCATCATGTAGTTGTTGAGATTTTTTTTTCCAGAAGTCTTGTTTTCAGTATACTTTCAGTCCTATCAGATAGGTAGAGCTTTGTGACAGAGAAAGTGTCTTTCATCTTTTAGTTTGTGATTGACTTCTAAGATAGGCTACTAATGTTCCCTGTGATGTTATATGATACAAGGATAAAAGACTGAGCACAGTTGAATACTTTTTACATTGTCAGGATGCGCCACTGCAGAACATTTCCTGCACAGTTTTTAATGCTTAAGTTCAAAACCTCTTCAATAAGAGTTTTGTAATATTTAGTGAACAAAAAATGTAGAACTATACTGAATTCTGTAAATTCAGTATAGTTTTTAATTTTAATTTCTCTTTAATTTTTTTTCTAATCTGCCAAAGGTCTACCCAAAGCAGTGTTAGGAAAACAGAGTTAATAAGGTCTGAATGCATATTAAGGTCATAATTATTAGACACTCACTTCAAGAAGCATATGTGCTTTGCTTTTGATAGAGTATATATATTTTATAAGGAATATTTTTAGTAATTTTTTATGATTTATTATTCTTGCATTTTCCCCTCTGTAAGTGCCAGCACATCAGACCCTCCAACAGCCAATATCAAGCCAACTCCTGTTGTGTCTACTCCAAGTAAAGTGACAGCTGCAGCTATGGCTGGGAATAAGTCAACACCCAGGGCTAGTATCCGCCCAATGGTTACACCTGCAACTGTTACAAATCCTACTACTACCCCAACAGCTACAGTGATGCCCACTACACAAGTGGAATCACAAGAAGGTAAGTAAAATAATAACAGGTCTGATTGAACTGTTTACTTAGATTTATTACAAGAAGATGACAGTAACTTCAAGGATAAATGAGGCTTCCACTAAAGCTAAAGTCAGACCTCATGTAAAAGTGGGCATTTAATATTTTCAGGTGTATGCCTCCTGGGATACTTGTTAATGTAGCATATTTCCTCCCTCCGTTCCTTTTTGCTTTTTGTGTTTTGAAGCTAAAGAAGGAGAGAAATACACCCCTATAAGTATATGGCATGCTTTTCCAGGACCAAATTTTTTACCTCTATTAGCTAAGAAGGATGATATGAAATCCACTTCAGAAAACCATATTAAATCACTGGTTCAACCCAAACATCAACTTCTTCCCTGATAAACTGTCTGACCTTGTAATTGCTTTCTGCACTTTCTTCCCATGTCACTTTCTTACTCATTACAACAATTACAGCCACATTTTATTCAGTTGAATACATGTTTTTTTATTCCGCTAGATTGAGCTCCTCAAGGGTAGGAATTTGTTTCTCTCATTGTTTAATCCCTTTACCCAACCCCAAGATAGGTGTCAGTAAAAGTTACACAATTTTCTTAGATCCTTGTCTTAACAAATGTTAGAATTCAGTAAACTAAGTGTTTAGAAATATATAACATGTATATATGCTGTGAAAGGACAGAATATTTTATTTGAACTACATTCAGTAAAATAATTATGAGATATATTACCAGTTAAACTTAACAGTCATTTTATATTAGTTGAAAATAAAATGATACTTAATAAAAACTTATAATTTGACTTTGAGTTTCTTAATGTCATTTTATTTGGTCATTTACATAGAATAATAGATGCAAAAACAGTTTATTTATTTAATTCAGCCAACAGTTTACTGCACACTCTATGTCTGTCACATAGGCAATACAAAAATGCATAATACATTACTTTTACCCTCAGTGTTTTTTGTCTAGTGAGTGGAAGAGGTATGTACATAAATAACTATGCAAAATGTCACCTATAAGAGAATAGGGAAGGACAATTCCAGCTTTGGTAAAAGTAGAAAACTTAATATATTAAATGTTTTAATTATTTTTCAGCCATGCAATCAGAAGGGCCTGTGGAACATGTTCCAGTTTTCGGAAGCACAAGTGGATCTGTTCGTTCTACTAGTCCTAACGTCCAGCCTTCTATCCCTCAACCCATTTTAACTGTTCAGCAACAAACACAGGCTACGGCTTTTGTGCAGCCCACTCAACAGAGTCATCCTCAGATCGAGCCTACAAATCAAGAGCTATCCCCAAACATAGTGGAGGTGGTTCAGAGTTCACCAGTTGAGCGTCCTTCTACTTCCACAGCAGTGTTTGGCACTGGTAAGATTAATTTTAAAATGAGGTTAGAGTAGACCTGTGCATTTATAGTTTCTTGAGTATAATACATAGTTTGAATGTTCTTTGTACCTACTTGTTTTCTACCAGGTATTAAAATGGATGACGATATTCCTAACATCTTATTTTATGTTTACTGCTGACTTCTATTTTAGGTCACTCGTTTTTGTCATTAAGATCTTTCTTCCTTTCCAGTTATTTTTTGACTAATTTTAAAGGTGATACAACCTGAAACTTATTTTATATACAGTTGACCCTTGAACAACACAGGTTTGAACTTTGTGGTCCACTTAAATGTGGATTTTTTTCAATAGTAAACACTACAGTACTATACATCCTCAGTTGGTTGAATCTGCAGACACGAAGGAATGGCTGATATGGAGGGCCAGCACCCCTAACCCCTGAGTTGTTCAAGGGTCAGCTATAACTTAATACAAGTCCTGAGAACTAAAAGATATCTAGAAGAAGATTAAGTAAGAATTTTCAAGTCTAAACGTACAAGGAAAATTTTTTTATCCAAGGAGTCCTGGGTTTTATAAATTATAAGATGGCCCTATATAAGCTTTGTGAGTAGCAATTCTGTATCAGTACAGTCACAGTGAGTCAGATGTATTGTTGTAGAAGTTGATTGGCTTTATTAACCAAAGGTTAAGACCATTGATTCAGAGCGTAAATTGCTCTTTGTTTACACATAGATTAGCAGGAACAAATTATGTTGTTCTGTCCAAATTTTTACCATGTTTTTTTTTTAGTTAAATGACCAAGATATTTTTTAAATTAACTTTGTCTAAATTGAGTGATTATCACGCTCTAATTCAAGGTTTAAATTATGTAATTTCAAAGTGTCGGCTACCCCAAGTTCTTCTTTGCCGAAGCGCACACGTGAAGAGGAAGAAGATAGCACCATAGAAGCATCAGACCAGATCTCTGACGATACAGTGGAAATGCCTCTTCCAAAGAAGTTGAAAAGTGTTACACCTGTAGGAACTGAGGTGTGTAAAGATCTTTCTGTTTACTTTTACTTCTACCGATAGACCCAAGATATTCTTTCAGTTACAACATTATTAAGAGAATGGACCTTTTGGGATCAAAATCCAGAAAACTCTCTTGTTGAACTTACTGTAAAATTTCCACTGAAAACCCAGGTATTGTTGCTGTTGCCAACACTGTTTTATATTCTTTGAGTATGTTTAATTGAATTAGTTCCCATTTCAATTTTTAAAACACAGTTACAAAAACGTAGGATGAATTCCATTTCAATTTTTTTTTTAATTTAAAGAATAAGGAAGTTATAGTCTCATGGGAATTTTAAACTGGTACCTGCCATCTTTTTCTCTGATTGACCAAAATGGTATTCCTTTATTTTCTTTTGTTGAAGATAAGTTGTAATGAATTGTTTTATTATCAAGCATTGAGACTACTAAATTAATTTCACTTGCATATATTTAATTAATGTTCATAAACCTTATTTTGTATATACCAAAGAGGAATGTGATTGTTTATATTTTATAAGTAAATATAAGTGAACATTTCTGATGTACAGCTTCATAAAATTACAGATTTGAGTTTTGTTTTATTGGGAGAACTCACTGACCAGGTGATGCTTCATCTAGTGAACTGATATGGTTACCACACTTGTATGTCATGATTCAGGAAGAAGTTATGGCAGAAGAAAGTACTGATGGAGAGGTAGAGACTCAAGTATACAACCAAGATTCTCAAGATTCCATTGGAGAAGTAAGTAAAACATACTTAAAGTAAACAAATTATTGCTTTTAGTGAATGAAATGAGCTTTGACAAATTGAAATATTATTTGGACTTCTGTTTTCAATTTGCTGCTTTTATGTTTAATGAAATATTGTTAGAATTACCAATGCCGTTTCTGCTTTACTTCTAATTAGTATCCTGCCTTCTAAACTTTATTAAAGCAATGTTTTTGTTTATAGTTAGCATAGATTTTCCAAGCTAAGGTTGTCATGAGTAAAGATTACCCACTCTGTTTTACTTGGAAGGATGAGCTGGTTGAGTCTTGAGTTAATCAATAAGTGCCCCATTTGGTATCCTTTGTTGCTCCCCTCTATTGCTTCCCTTACTGAATTAAAATAATCTGTGAAAGGAAACGCATTTGTGTACCTCTTCATCTTTTGAACTCACATTGAGGCTTCTTCAGAGGCAGCCTAACTAATGGGAATGCATAGACTCTGAAATTACAAAGCTCTGGCTTCTGTTCCTAACTCTACCACTTAGAAGCTGTGTGACTGTAAGCAAGACGTTAATTCTCCTAAGCCTCAATTTTGTCATAAGATAACATAATTTTTAGTTTTGTAGAGTACCTAAAATAGTACCTGCCACATATTAGGCACTCAAATTATTGCTTTTCTTCCATTCCTCCGCCCTACAAATTGAGAGTTCATAATTTATAGTAATTCATATTTATAGTAATATTATAATATTAGTTAACACAACTCATTATTATATGCCAAGTGTGGTTCTGAAATATTTGCATTTATTAACTGATTTAATCCTCATAAGAAATCTTGCAACAGGGTTCCCTGTTTTACAGGTGAAGAAACCAATGCCCAGCTAAGTCATGCACCCAGGTTTTCATAGCATTGGAGCTAGGATTTGAACTCAGGCTGTCTGGTTTCCATTTGTCTTGTTAAGCTTGAAACAGTACTTTCTGTCTGGATAAATTTTTAGGATCATTTTATTCTAAAATTATTTTATCTGTATAAAATAAAGGAATTGTTTCAGGCTAATCATAAGTAACCATAGATTGCAAGTAAATGTTAGTTTCTTAGATGCATTAATTTTGTAAGTTAATTTTTTCCGTTTTCCTTGGTTAAGAACAGAAAACTAAACCTCCAAGATGAATATGTAATACTCTAAATGACATCGATTTTGTGTATATTTCAGAGCGGGTCATACCTGAAGAGCATAATAACAATTTTGAAATAAGATGTGAATTTCTATGTTATTGCCAGGCTTGGTTAAATTATACTGAAATCTTTTGTGCAAAGCTTTTTCTTGAGATTGGCAAAATTGTCTGTGACTCAAAAGTGCCTTTGGGCTTTCCATTTTGTCTTCTTGCACTGTCTACTTAGTGTGTGAAAGTGTAACACTTCATTTTTCTAATTTTCTGACAATGAAGCAGATGTTCTAAGTGTTGCTTTTCTTGAAATAAGCATGTTAGTTTGTTACGTTTTTAGTTATACCATGACTTACTCATATTTTCCATTACAGTAAACATCTTTATGAATGATTTAGTTCATAAGACATTGTTTCTGGCTTGTATAAAAGAGATTTTGGAATTCCCTGGCAGTCCAGTGGTTAGGGCTCCTCGCTCCCGCTGCAGGGGCATAGGTTTGATCCCTGATCACGGAACTAAGATCCCACATGCCGCGTGGCATGGCCAAAAAAAAACAGATTTTGCTGAGTGCTGAACTAAAATAAAAAGTAAACGTTTAAATTTTTATAGTAAATACCAAAAAATAAAGTTAAATTGCAGTTTATTTCAGTAGCTAAAAAATGGAATTGTGAGGAAATAGATTAAGGGAAGAATTATTTTTACGTCTGGTATATCTTTAATGCAGTTTAAAGGCTTAAGATAGAGTTTTGAGAGGGGGAGAAGTATTTTTGTAAAAAGACAATTATAATAGTTTGTTTTATTTAGTGTGTTTTACACAGTATTTCTGATTTGGGGAAAATTTTTTGTCTTTTTTAAAATTATATGTTGCAGTTCCATGGATAGTCTTTTTTCTGCCTTTGGTCCGCACTATTAACTAACCATGTTGGGTGTTGAGCGCTTGAAATATGGCTAGTCCAAACTGGCATGTTCTTAAGTGTGAAATATACATTGGATTTTGAAGACTTATTACAAATTTTAAAATGTAGGATTAATAATTTTTATATAGGTTACATGTTGAAATTTTGGGCTATATTAAATTATTGTTAAAATTGATCTCACCTGCTTTTTTTTTTTTATGTGACTGCTAAAAAATTTTAAATTCCATATGGGAAATGTATTGTGGCTCACATTATACTTCTGATGGACAACACTCATCTACAGTACCACACTGGTAGATTTGACACATATATACATGTGTGTCTACATAAAGTGTTTTCTCTCTTTTTTATTGGAGTATTACCCAGTGGGATTTATAATAATTCTTCTATAGGAAGACTGTAAAGAAACTCAAAGCATTTATTTTAAATTAATTCTGCTTTCAAAACTGTATTTTTAAAAATAAAATTCTGGTAGTCCATAAGTATTCTTTAGCCTTTACTTATATCTACAGTATGTCACTGATAGTTTTAAGTATACTTGACTTTATTTGTTTGTTTATTCATTTATCTTTTGCTTTTAAAGGGAGTCACCCAGGGAGATTATACACCAATGGAAGACAGTGAAGAAACCTCTCAGTCTCTACAAATAGACCTTGGACCTCTTCAATCAGATCAGCAAACAACATCATCACAAGATGGTCAAGGCAAAGGAGATGATGTCATTGTAATTGACAGTGATGATGAAGAGGAGGAGGATGATGAAAATGATGGGGAACATGAGGTAAATTTGGATTTGAAATCTTGTATTGTTTTAAACTGCTGGATGAAATGCTGAAATCCTTGGGAATACTAATGCATCAACCAGTAAATTCTGATTCCCCGTCACTTTAAATAGATTATTATGCTTTTCTTTTATCCTGATTAGTTATGCACTTAACATTTTGCATAGAACAAGTGATGGAAAATCTCATTTTTTTTAAATGATTACTGAGTCCTTTAGAATTTGTTAGATTAATTAAACTTAATCTTAAATCTCACTGATAAGTGACTATAGACTTAATTGTAAGCACTGTGGTTTCTGGAAATAAAAAGGTTTTTTTTTTCTTGTGGAGCCCTTATAGTTCTTTTCAAAAGAATGTCATGATAATTAAAACATATTCTAAGTGAAACTTGGCATTTTATTTTGGGAGTTAATCCTATATTGACAGCTTCTCGTTTTTAGATTCCTTTATTAATGTTTTTTAAAAGCTTATAGCATAGTATAATTTCACCATTTTCTTATTCAATGCCACATTTTAAATTTAGAATTAAAGTGGACCACTTGACATTCTGTGGACATCTGGGAGCTTTAATCTTTGAATTGATCTCATATGAATAGTTAGAATTCAGAGTTGATTATTACTGTACTAATTCCAGTAAGCTTCACAGTTTTGATACTTGCTGCCACTGAAGTAATCCCATATAACTTTCAGGACAACTCCTGTATCCTGGTCAATAATGAGTCACTTAAATTTCTAACCATGGTATCAAGATATGCAGAACACGTGTACCATGTCCTAGATCTTTATTTATACTTGGGGATTTTTTACTAGGATTATGAAGAAGATGAAGAAGAAGACGATGATGATGAAGATGACACAGGGATGGGAGACGAGGGTGAAGATAGTAATGAAGGCACTGGTAGTGCAGATGGCAACGATGGGTATGAAGCTGATGATGCTGAGGTAACTGGCTAGAATTTTGACCATCAGTTTTCTTTAAGAACTTGCTTAGTATTGTTTTTCAAGAATATAAAAAGGCTTGTATTCTCAGAACACTACAGCTTTTCTTATCTTTGGGTTTTTGTTTGTTTCTACTGTGGTTTGGTTTGGTTAATTATTTTTTAAGGTAACTACTTGATTTATTTGCATTTAGCATTCATATTTTGTTTTTAGGGTGGTGATGGGACTGATCCAGGTACAGAAACAGAAGAAAGTATGGGTGGAGGTGAAAGTAATCAGAGAGCAGCTGATTCTCAAAACAGTGGTGAGATTTGGTTTTGTTTTTCTTTCTTTATGTTTTGTTTTGTTTTTTTAGTCTCTTTTTAATTGAACACTTTTAATATTTTAACCTGACGTTTTCTAAACTAGGACTGCACTTAATTATCACATAGGTAATAAAACTTGGTTAATAAACTGGCAAGCAAAAGATTGGCTCTTGTTCTTGCTTTGTCATTATCATTGTCATAAAGTCTACTATGTTTATATCTAAAATGTAGTCATTATACTATTTTTTCTACCTCATTGGTCTGCTGTAAGATTCAAAAATTTTAAATCTACAAAGCATTATAAATGCCATGTGTTGCTGCTGCTCTTAAGTAGAAATTTAAGTCAGGGACTTCTAATAGTAATGGCAGTTCACAACAGAAGAGGTCAGTCTAATCAGGCTACATGTTTCAAGATTTGTGGGTGTAGGAGTTTTGCAGTGTTGTCCAGTTTTCCAATGAATAAAAGATTTTTTCATCAATATAGCACACTTTTTGTTAATTCTTGAAAGGATGAGTCCTGGAGGTCAGCTGGACTGTTATAGGCAGTAAAGAATTATGGAATTCATAGAAAATAATTTTATTTTAGAATGGTTTTAAAATGTTTTTTTAAAGAATTGGTGATCGTCTAGTATGCCATTCTGGTTTTAACAAATACTGAGCCAGAATCATTAATAGTAATATAATAAAAACTTTATATATGTAGACTAGTGGGAAAACAGTATATCTGAGTTTCTGTGTAGGCCTGTATATTTAAAAGTGCAAATTGTATGCTCATTTGAATTAAAGAAAGCAAAGGCAGGCAATCTTTTCAACTTTTAATTGTTTAAGAGAAAAATAAACTAATGAAGACTGAACCATATAATGAAAATAGTGTTGCTTTTTAAGGGAGATGAGCTAAGGAGAGAGATTAATTATAATAATTTACGTTTTCTAAAACATTTTATGGATTTAAGAAACACCTTTTTTGTGTCACATAATTGGGTTATAAAGGGAAATTTTTTTGCCTCTTTAGCTAATATCACTAGAAGCTAAGTCTTGTGAGGGTGGGTGTTCATAGCCATTTTTCCTAGATACAAAACATATAACAGATGCTCATTGAATACTTGTTGGAGACTTCCTTTTATTTTTTACAATCAAGCAAAAATATGCCTAGTAGTCTAGATAATTTTAAGTTAGTGGATGGATTTGGTACATTGCTAGTAATTACAAAATAAGTGCTTTTTCTGAGCAACTATACTTGTACTGAACTATTTAATTCTTACAGTAAGCCTATCAGATTCAGGTACCAGTGAAGAATCTGAGAAGCAGAAGCAAAGTGATATAACCAAGATCACATAGCTATTAAGCGTTAAAGCTGGCTATTTACAATAGCCAGGACATGGACGCAACCTAAGTGTCCATCAACAGATGAATGGATAAAGAAGATGTGGCACGTATATGCAATGGAACATTACTCAGCCATAAAAAGAAACGAAATTGAGTTATTTGTAGTGAGGTGGATGGACCTAGAGTCTGTCATACAGAGTGAAGTAAGTCAGAAAGAGAAAAACAAATACCGTATGCTAACACATATATATGGAATTTTTTAAAAAAGGTCATGAAGAACCTAGGGGCAAGATGGGAATAAAGACTGAGACCTACTAGAGAATGGACTTGAGGATACAGGGAGGGGGAAGGGTAAGCTGGGACAAAGTGAGAGAGTGGCATGGAGTTATATATACTACCAAATGTAAAATAGATAGCTAGTGGGAAGCAGTCGCATAGCACAAGGAAATCAGCTCGGTGCTTTGTGACCACCTAGAGGGGTGGGATAGGGAGGGTGGGAGGGAGGGAGATGCAAGAGGGAAGAGATGTGGGGATATATGTATATGTATAACTGATGCACTTTGTGATAAAGCACAAACTAACACACGATTGTAAAGCAATTATACTCCAATAAAAACGTTTAAAAAACAAAAAGTGTTAGGGCTGGAATCTGATTCTAGATCTCAGACTTTTAAACTACTAAATTGATATCGTATTCAACTTTTCACTTCTGTTGTTTTACTTTGTATGTAGAAGACCTAGACATCTGAAGGGCCGTTGAAATTCAAAATTTAGGAAAACCAGAATATGAAAGTTATTGTAAGGCTTTTTACCAATCTCCTTCACCCTGTTTGAGTGTAATACTAATAACTGTAGTGGTCTGATCTTTAGGTAATTTGCCTATTTTAATAATATGAGCCAAAATTTATTAAATGTTTATTTTATCATGTGTTAAGCTAGGTGCTTTATGTCCGTTATTTGATATCTTCAGAAAAATGTTTCTTGTACATTACATTTTTGTTCCATTAACCAACCAAATAAATAGAAGGGAGTTGCTAAGGCCATACCACTGTTAACTGCACACCCAGTATCTCTGGGTCTACCACACCTCACTACTTTTTTTCTGAAAATATTAGGTGAACATTCCGAGTGGTAAGATTTATACTTCTAGGGATTGTCCAAGTTACTTTGTGGTAAACATAATTGTTCAAAGTAAGCTTCTCTCTTCCTATAGGTGAAGGAAATACCGGTACTGCAGAGTCCTCTTTTTCCCAGGAGATTTCTAGAGAACAACAGCCATCATCAGCATCTGAAAGACAGACCCCTCGAGCACCTCAGTCACCAAGACGCCCACCACACCCACTTCCCCCAAGACTGACCATTCATGCTCCACCTCAAGAGTTAGGACCACCAGTTCAGGTATTAAAAATACTAGTCATTCTGAAAATTTTACTTGAAAACATGTTGGGTTTTTTCTCCCTTTCTTTCCATTAGTAATTACTTTGTTTTTCCCCAGAAATTAAGTGAACGTTCTAATGTTTGGTGTATTTTTGTAAAATTTTTGAGCTGAAACTAATCTCTGAATTATTTTCCCTGAAATATGGCAGTGATTTACTTCATAGAGGAAGTGAACTTTGGAAAGGCAAGGCTTATTAAAGTTGTGTATAAAGTGAGATGATTATATTCATAGAAAATAAAAGTCTCCTCGCTGTTTTTACAGGTTAAAGAAAATTTTCTTGGATTTTAATTAAAATAAAATGTATTTCAGCATCTGTCCACCATTTGTTTTGAAGGTTTCTTTCTCTAAGGTGCACTTTTTTATTAAAAAAAAAAAAAAGGAAATTTCTGTTCTGCTTAACAGAACTTCTTTTCCTCTTATTTTTTTGCAATCACATATATTAATATCCACTATTAAAGTTCATGAAAGTGTGCATAACCCTTTCCATGAAACACTCTTTGTAGTAGGATTGGACATCTCTTATCAGAAGCTCTTGAAGAAATAGCAGGAAAAGTACAAAGGCTCTATTAATCATGTAGCTTGAGTCTTACTCTGTAGTGTACTAAACACTGTCAAGTGTAGATTCTACTAAAATACCACTGATGAAGATAACCTCATCTTCTGAAAATATAAAGTCTTACAGGATTGTTTATGGATCCTGCAAAATATGCCAATTCTATCAATTTAGAATTGTCTAAATTGGGAAACAGTTTACAAGTAGTCAGTACGGCTGTTTGAACTCCAAAGGATAATTAAACTTTAAGATCAAAGGATACTTACTAACACTTAAATTAAGGAGATAGGAACTAAGTTAGATCGGAACCTACAAATAGGATCAGAGTTTGGTTTTACATATTGGTTAATATTATCTACTGGCTAATAAAATATTTGTCTCTTGGTTAATATTATAGTCTATAATTAAAAACATGTCTTTGTTTACAAAATGGATTTCTTTAGTACTGGTACAAGATTAGTAGCAGTTTTTCCTAAGAAAAATCCCAGTGATTACATTATCTGCTAACATTTCAGTTATTTTATTACCAGCATATAATAAGCCATATCTGTTAATATTTGGTGTTTCTTTCATTGCCTAATTCCTTAAAACAAATGAAATTCCTTTCTTGACATAGAGAATCCAGATGACCCGGAGGCAGTCTGTAGGACGTGGGCTTCAGTTGACTCCAGGAATAGGTGGCATGGTAAGTACCTACCTGTCGTGTAAAAGTGATTCATTTGTTCAGCAGTTATTTGTGTAGTCCATACGTATGCTCCTGTCATGCCTGTTTAGTACTTGTTTTCTGTCTTTTTAGCAGCAGCATTTTTTTGATGATGAAGATAGAACAGTTCCAAGTACCCCAACTCTTGTTGTGCCACATCGTACTGATGGATTTGCTGAAGCAATTCAGTAAGTCAGTGAGAGGGAAACATACTTTGTGACTAATCAAATTCTTCCTGTTTCCCTGTTAACTTGATTACATTTGATTGATTCATTATTTGTTAAGTCCTATGCTATGTACTAAGCAGTTGAGGGTAGGAGGGTTGAGGGTGTAGTGTTGGGGAAAATCACATAGAGGTGAATGAAGTACAGTTGCTTCCATCAGGAATTTGAAATTTAAAGGCAGTATAACAATGGTTAAGAGCATGGACTTTAGAGTTAGAATGCCTGGGTTGGAACCTAGCTGTACTGCTTACTAGCTATGTCAAGTTGCTGGGTTCTCTGTTCCTGAGTATCTTCATTTTATTAATAAGAATAATAATACAATAGTTCTTACCTCATAAGTTGTGAGAATTAAATGAATTTATGTTAACATGTTTATAATATCACCAGGCACATAATAAATGCTTTATAGATGTTGGTGAAGGTATTAGTAATTACAGTGATCATGATGGAAAATATTGTTGTGAAAGCTAAGTATATGCACAACTAATAATAACCTAAACAATCTAGGAGAATAGAGGCATAAGCAATAGGCTTTGTTTATATAAACGAGGGAGTGATTTATTCTAACACTTAGGGGAAGAGAATCTGAGAGGACTTAATGGGGACAACATTAAATTGAGTCTTGGAAAAAAACACCTAAAACTTACTGAGTATTCCCTTGAATCAGTTTATTTAATCTTCATAATTATGAAGATAGATACTATTATTTCATTTACAGATAAGGAAGCACAGAGATGCTAACAAATTTTCCAGAGGTCAGACAGCTAGGAAGTGACTGTTTGTTTATTTCAGACCAGTCTGGCTCTAGAACCTATTTTAACGCTTGTGCTATACCACTCCTTTTAAAGAATAAAAAGGCTTTCCACGTGGAAGTGCACATGTTTAATTGTGGCTGAAGTATCAGTTGCATGACAGGATGTACCTGAAGAATAGAATAAAAATGTTTCTACAAACTTGGGGAATGATTGATTTTTCTGTAGTATGTGGCAACATACGGCCGTCAGAACCAGTTTTAAATTTGCTCAGTTAACCACAACTCACCTCAGCTAACACAATTTTACAAGCCAACTGATCATTGTCAGCCCCATCCTTCCAAAAGTCAGCCAGTCAGAAACAGACTCACTCCTAAAGAACTGCTGAGTGCCAGCCAATCAACAACATTCTCACATAGCTCAGAAGAATTTAATGTCCTTCTAGTAGAAGAATAACTTATGGAGACAGGTTTAAAAATTCACCTGAGACTGTCCTTAACTAAAGCAATAGTGTGAAACAGAAAAGAAAATAGATTCAAGAGTTACTACTGAGGTAGAATCCATAAACATCAGTAGCTGACTAGCCAAGAAAGGTTAGGGTAAGGAGTGGGCAAAGAGTGAGATAATGCTATTTTATATCCTGGATTATGGGCAGAAAGATGGATGGTAGTGTTATTAGGTCAGCGAGAAAACAAATTTCTAGCCATCTAATATTAAAGTTTTTTTCTAGACCTTGGGAGCCACCTAGTGAATTCTTTCAGATAAGAAATGGGCTCGAGAGGTGACCTGATTTATCTATGACTAAACGTTGAAAACTGAGACAAAACTTTTTTCATGACTTTATTCTTTTTTTGTTACATTTCGTGTTCAGTTTATGTTGCTTTCAATATATCTACATAGAGATTTCTAGCAGATTCAAGAAATGTGAGGTGTAGTTCAGGACACCTGAAAGCTATTTATGTATAAATCATGTATATATAGATCACATAATATGAATCACACGATTTATATTGTTGCTAAATTCTTGACAACTGATATTTTGAAAATATTTTCATAAATGAGAATTCCTTTATCAACTTTATTTTCAAACTGTTTTCTTCCTACTTTGTTTATGCTTATTCTTCCTTCTTCCTATAGTCTTTCCATCATTGCAGTTTAAACAAGGTAACTTTAAGTGTCATCTTAAATTAATTTTTGTCTGTTTAGTTCCCCACAGGTTGCTGGTGTTCCTAGATTCCGTTTTGGGCCACCTGAAGATATGCCACAAACGAGTTCTAGTCACTCTGATCTTGGCCAACTTGCTTCTCAAGGAGGTAAATCGCTAAATAAAAGCTTAGCTCTCCTGGATTTGCATGTATTTTGATAATAAGCTGTTCTGACATGATTTTTTTTAAGTGAGCAAATATTAATGTAAAAAAGTCTATATCTAAATAAACCTTATCCTAATTTATGGAAGAAGCTATAATATATTTACTGCTTATTAAGCACTGCCTTACATATTAGTCTTTCCAACAAAATTTTCAGTTCTTTGGGCATAATGACTAGCTTTTACATTTGTATCTCTTTTGGCTTTTAGTATAGTATCAGGAGTATCTGTTGTGCTAATAAATATACCTAGGTACTAACCAGCCATTTGAAAGTTGTTGGAAGGAATACAGCATATTTTTTGTTTAGTTTGACCTTTGACATTCCTAGTTAAGTGTATAAAACTAGTTAGATATTTTCCATTAACATTAAAAATAAGAAAAATAAAATGTTAAAAAAACGTGGAATACAATGACCCCTAACATAACCAATAGCAGTTGGTTATTTGGACATGAATTGTGCTATTTCTGGAATTAATTACCTTTTAATCATTGGTTGGCATTCATAGAACCCGCTATATTTCTGAGAAGCAATTATGGCATTTTGTAAGTGAATAGGGAATGCATACTGTTTTAATAATAAGCCCAAAACAAAGATTAATCTGCAGCCCTCGTGTAAGTCATGCAATACATCTTAGTCCCTGGTGGTTTAGGATGTGAGGTCTAACACTGCTTCCCTCTACCAATATGAAATTGTGAGTTGACTTCAGAGGAATTCACAATTTTATGTGGCTTTATTATAGGACACTTCCAAGACTTGGAAGTCAGATCTAGGCTTAAATTGGAATGCTACCAGTTTACTAGTAACTTTGGGAAAGTTAATTAATCTCTTTGAAATTCAGTTTCTTTAGCGAAAAGGAGACTAATAATACCTTGCTGTTTTGGTGTAGAGTAGATTCAAACACAGTACCTAGTTCATAGTTGGGCACTCAGTAAAGTTAGCTTGTACAAAACTTATAAGAGCATTTTAGCTGTTTTTTATTTAGGGTTACTTAAATTAGTGTTAGGGAGCTTAAAGGAAACATTTAAATTGTATTTACATTTTTGAGGGGTTGATTTTTGCTTGATGGGCTAATTGTGGGCTCCAACAAATTTGTGTGTCTCCACTGATTAATTTTTTTCTTTTAGATGTCTGGGATATTGACAATATTTTGTTCTTTCAATCATTAATATTCAGAATTGTCTTTAGGTTTGGGAATGTATGAAACACCCCTCTTCCTAGCTCACGAAGAGGAGTCAGGTGGCCGAAGTGTTCCCACTACTCCTCTGCAAGTAGCAGCCCCGGGTAGGTATCAAAGGCAGATCAATAGATTATGTGTTATAATGGTAAAATGGAAACCTGTGATATATCTTCTAGCTAAAAATTAGAGAAACCACAAAGTTGTTAAAGTTTTCATTGCTTTTCTGGTCTTTCATTTTTTCAAGTGACTGTATTTACTGAGAGTACCACCTCTGATGCTTCAGAGCATGCTTCTCAGTCTGTTCCAATGGTGACAACATCCACTGGCACTTTATCCACAACAAATGAAACAGCAACAGGTGATGATGGAGATGAAGTATTTGTGGAGGCAGAATCTGAAGGGTAAATGTTTACCGTGTAATTTTTGCTTGCTTAAACTTGTCAGACTTTTACATTTTTTTTTTTAAGCCAGGAAGCAACAGTCTCTTGAGCGGTGTTTTCAATAGCATCCTGTTACAAAAGTAAACCAAGCCATATATTTTGGAAAACTAATATTTGCACAAAATATCATATTTTAAGACTTAAGACATTGTTATTACAGAAGACAAATAATTTTTTAAAAGGTTCTCTCCTTGAAAATTGCATGGTGCATTCTAGAACAAAGTATTCTTTAGAATCACCCTTCCATTAATATCGCTGCTTGAACTTTTCCCCAAGAAAGAAGGCTTTCTGTGAAAATTAGGAAATATTAGGAAATGACTCAATTTTCCATTTAGTAGTGGGCTCTCAAGCAAACCTCACCTATTTTTTATTTACGTGCATTTAGAACTTGGTCTGAAACACTAACTTGTTAAAAATCAGAAATCTTCAAGACCTGACTGTTTTTAGCACATCAGTTATAAACAAAGTTTAACAAAAGAAGTATTTCATAACAAATCATCTGGGCTTTTTTAAACCAAAGGAGGTGGAGTAATTTAATGGAAAGAACCATTGGACAGTGGTTTTGGAGAAGTTTAACTTTCAAGGTGGAACCTGATTCTTCATAAAATAAAAAAAGTTGGACTGCTTCATAGTCAGAAGCATAGCTATAAGTAGAACCCAGATTTCCTAGGTAGAGCTCAGAGGTTTTGTTTTATTTAGCAACATTTTCTTAGTGTAATTACAGGCCAACTCTAGTATATAAGAAAAAAGGCAGGTCTATTATTATGCCTCTAACACAGTGCTGCTTAATTTGGGGAAAGTTACAGATCCTGCTGAAAATACTAGCTGCCTTTAATTCCATACCATGTATGCAGGTCCCTTTATATATGTCATTTCTAAACCACACAGTGTCTCTGCAAAGTATTATCTCCGTTTTACAAATGAGAAAGCTCAGACTCTGAACATTAAAATAACTTGCGTAGGCTGCACTTCACCAGTTCTTCTCAACTTTAGCAGAGTCATGAGAGGTATCTTTCAGGTACATTGTTATTAATAAGTGTACTAAAGTTTGCAGACGATAAAAACTGGAACAGATTCAAGTTATTCTTGTACTCTTATCTCCCTCACTTGCTTTTTGATGTACTTTCTTGAATGGGAGCGAGAGAGAGAAAAATGGAGTTATAGCTTTGAGCCAGGAATTCACCTACCCTAGCCTGTCTCATCTGGGCTAGAGCCCATGGTGAAATAGTGGTATATTACTAATAGTTGTAACCGTTGTGAATTATTTTAGTACTCTGCTTTCCTAGAAAGTTGTTTTGTGATGTATCAAAATCTGGATAATATATCTGTTGTGAATATCAAGAATGTGAACATCTTTTGTCAAAAAGAAAAAACAACAACAGCAAAAGAGAGGAAAAAGCAAAAATTAAAATTGAAACATGTCCTAGTGAGAAAAGGAGTGAGGAAAACGGAGCTTGAGCTCTCTTTTCCCCTGCCTTTTAAAAAAAATGTATGGTTACCAATATCAGAGACTGCAGTTTTGAGTTGGAGGGGAGCTCTGGGTTATTTAAATGGTAGACTATCGAAAAATAAAGTTTGGGAAAAATTTAGGATACATTCTAGGATCAGTTTTGTATTTTCTAATCAATTTTTGTTTTCCTTTCTTAGTATTAGTTCAGAAGCAGGCCTCGAAATTGATAGCCAGCAGGAAGAAGAGCCTGTTCAGGCATCTGATGAGTCAGATCTTCCTTCCACCAGCCAGGACCCTCCTTCCAGTTCTTCTGTAGGTAAGTTCCTGCTCTTGACTACAGTACAGCTTTTATACATCAAACTTGTTTGCAAAAGATCCTGCTCTGTTAGTTACAATTGATAATTCTTTTTTCCTTGACTTTTAAAATGCTTCATTTAAAAGAGAAATTTTATTTTATTAAAAGGAACTTGGCTTATATTAATGGAAATTGGTTACATTAGAGGTGCTTTAGGGGTTGTGAGGGGTGGGTTATTAGGAGAGAAGCTAAGGAGTAGTACTCCAGGCCTCCTGCCTGTGTTTAAACCAGAGCAGCTCCTTTTTTATTTCTTCTGCATATTAGGTTCTACATGAGATTTGGTATGGAGGGTTGAGGGTTGGGAGGCCTGTTGCTTCAAAAAAAAAAAAAAAAAATTGAAATTTACTGATATAAATAGTTTTAAAGTTTGATTTTTCATGTTTTTGAAGTTAACTTTGAAAAGGGCTATTTTATGTATCTTTCTTGCAATAAAAATTAATTCTGCAGGACCTTTTAAAAATTAATTAACATTCATTGAGCACTTACTGTATATCAGACAGTATTCTAAGCCCTTTACCTATATTTACTCGCTTAATTCTCACACCAACCCAACGTGGTAAGCACGCATACCCATTTCATAGTAATGGAAACTGAGTCACAAAAGGTTAAAAAATTCCTTCCAAGTCACATAGTGAGTAAATAATGGGCAAGCCAGGATGCAAACTCAAGAAGTTCGACTCCAGAGACTCCACTCTTAAACAGTATACTACACTAGCTTATCTACCTCAAAGTTTTTAGGTAGGGAATTACTTTTATTATTGAAGAAATACATACTCAGTCATCCTGTCTGATTGTTTTCATTTTAAATGGTTTATAGCAGTAATCCTCAAACTCTGTCGTAGAACCTTCAGGTTTTATAGAAGACCTGCTCAGTTACTACTTTTTTCAATCATGGAACTTTCCTATCTCAAGATATATTCTCCCTTTTAGCCGCTTTTCTGTGACACATCAACCTATAGCCAACATCCCCAGGTTCAGATCCTGTATCTGCCTTTTAACAGCTAGTAACTTTGAATCTCTGCTCATTTCATTGTGAAATATGGGCATTCATAGCTCATCTTGCAGTCAAGATTTAAAATAATGTATGTAAATTATATCTCAATGCTTTACACACAGTAAGAAAGCCCCAAAAAATTGTAGCTGTCATAGTTACTAGTAAAACAGTAATATTATTAATAATACAATACAATAACTGAAGTTCTGTGCCTCCAGTTATATCCTGATGTCCCATGAGAATTGTCTTTCCTCAGCAGGAGAATTGGTACTAGCTATATCTTATCAGAGCTTGCATAAGAAAATATGGTTCTTGTTCCCTTTTACAGTATAATATGAAATTAGGGTGTTCTTAAATTTATTTGACAACATAAAATACTAAACCTCCCCATCTAAGCAATTATCCATTTGGTCCCCAAATACTTAAGTGCCCACCGAGTGCCAGGCAATTTCACAAAAACATTACTAAGAAAATGGTATTTAAGGAAAGACCTGAAAGAGGTAAGGGAGCAAAGCTGTGCAGCTATTCAGGGGAAGATGTTCCAGGATGAGAGAAATAGTAGATGCAAAGTCCATAAGGCAGCGGTGTGATGTGTTCAGGGTCAGCAGGGAGGCCTTTGTGGCTGGAGCACAGTAAGGACAGAGAGAGACTAGCAGGAGGTAACAGGGTGGGGGAGGAAAGATCTAAGAGACCATTGGAATTTCTTTGGCTTTCATGGATGTAGCAGGTTTTTGGAGGACTTCAAACAGAGTGGTAACATGATCTGCTTTAAAGACTTAACAGTATCAGTTTTGCTGCTGTGTAGAGAAGAGACTGAAAGTGAGTAATGGACAAACAAAGAGAAAGTTTGGAGGATATTGCAATAATTCAAGGCAAAAATGATGTTTTAGACAGGATGGTAGAGTCAAGGTCGTGAGAAGTAGTCAGATTTGGGATATATATTTAAATTAGAGCTTGCGGGCTTCCCTGGTGGCGCAGTGGTTGAGAATCTGCTTGCCGATGCAGGGGACATGGGTTCGTGCCCCGGTCCGGGAAGATCCCATATGCCGCGGAGTGGCTAGGCCCGTGAGCCATGGCCGCTGAGACTGCGCATCCGGAGCCTGTGCTGCGCAACGGGAGAGGCCACAACAGTGAGAGGCCCGCGTACCGCAAAATAAATAAATAAATAAAAATAAATTAGAGCTTGCAAGATTTTCTAATGATTGGATTGGGGACATCTGGAAAAGAGAAGAGTCAGATATGACTCATGTTATATTGTAATGGACTGTTACAGTTTCCTGAGGGATGTGGTATTTTGTTTCCCATTGTATTCCCCAACCCCTAGCACAGTGTCTGATAAATGGATAGGCACCAAGTACATATTTATTATTAAATTAGTAGAGTGAATGAATGAAAAAAGTCAAAAAGAACTTTTTTCTTAACTTTTTACCTTTTCTGTTTGTTAAATGTCACTTGTTAAAAAAACAACATTTAAATATTGAAAGCAATGGGCACCTCTGCATTTTATCCATGCATTCATTTAGTAATTAGTTTTTGTCACTATAACTGCTTTTTTGTTTATTAACTTGCTTTCTTGTATATTAATGCTTTTCTTAGATACCAGCAGTAGTCAGCCAAAGCCTTTCAGACGAGTAAGACTTCAGACAACATTGAGACAAGGTGTCCGTGGTCGTCAGTTTAACAGACAGAGAGGTAAATTTCTAACATATTGATCACGTGATAGGATGTGGGATAGTAATAAATGGAATGAGTTTTCTAATCCTTAAGCCTCCAATGTGTATCTAGTTTTTTTAAAACGTTCCAAGGGTTGATTAAATAAGTATACATTGAGCATATGATGTTTACTAATCTGTAAACATCTTGCAGACAAGTTTGTATACCATAGGTATATCATGAATATGTGCTTACATTTTATTTTTATTCATTTCTTCCTTAAATTCATGGTATAATCTGGAAAAGCTAAACTGTTATAGTGCTATGTAGATGTAACTACTTGTTACATCTGTGCCTATTGTTGTTATACTTTTTATACAGCAGAATAAAGCTTTGTGACTTGTTTAGCTAGTAAAAGAAATGTAAAATTTCAATATCTCTGTTTTCCAATGTAACTGTTAGAGATTGCATTCATGTAATAAAACATTAATCTGATTGTTGTAAGTTCCATTGAAGATGTGACATATCTAACAGCTTTTTGTCTACATGCCTGCACACTTGATCTTGAAAATTTTTTTAATGAACTAGGGTAAGTGAATACTCTAGTTTTGAGCTAACTTTTTAAAAGATGCATTCAGTTTAATTCTTTTTCTCTCTTATAGGTATGAGCCATGCAATGGGAGGGAGAGGAGGAATAAATAGAGGAAATATTAATTAAGTGTTCTATAAACTATAATAACTGTGAATAAGCTAGTCAAATCTGTTTTAGTGTAATGATTGTCGAGTTGAAAAACATTTTTGTATTTAAATTGGTATGCTTATATCAACATTCTTTATTAATAAAATGTGTTTCAGTGTCAAAATTTATCATTCTTTTCTTCATTTTAGTTAGTCGATTCTTCCTTTGCCCATCAGTCTAAGGACAGTTGTACCAGACATTAGATAAGGTCTGTCCAGAACGAGTAGTAATGCCTCTTGCTGTTCTAGTTGGCACATCGATGTTATAGTATTGATCTAAACAGAAGAGAAGTCACTTTTTCAATTAAAAAGAAACAAAACACTTGAACTTAAAAATAGTTTATATTTATTATTATACTCAAAGACAGTATTTATCATTTTAATATCAGAAATGTATTCATTAATTTGAACTTTCTGACAAAGAGAAAAACAATTGCCTTGACTGATCTTTCACCATCTTTCAATAAAATTAGGTTTAACTCTGCTTTTTCAAAGTAAGAATTTGAGAAAACCGAGTTAGTTTAAAAAATAATTCATTTGGGTTTTATTCTTTTTGGGGGGGGGTTTATTCTTTAAAAAAATACATTCTGATGACATTTATATAGCCAGAAGAACTTATATTTTTATGGATTTTTCAAGGAAGAATATCCCAGGTAATATAATTTTGTTAATAAAATTAGTTTCTCAGCAACTTCTTTCTGATCTTACAGACTGTGTAATGATGTAAATCAGTACAGCTTCGTGGCAAACAAGACCTCTGTTAAATGCCACAGATAATAGAAGTAAAATATTGTTTTCAGTAGTGGTTTTACTCAATTAATTGGATGTTTCTTCGTAATAGGCTTTAATCTCATGAATGATAGGGCAGAAATGAATTGCAATCCATTCAATTTAATTGAAAGTAAAGCAAAAATCTAAACTTTCTCTTCAGAATGATTAGAATAAGTGATGTAATTTAATTTCTCACCTTCAGTCACCATTGAACACTTGTTTTTGCTTTGAATTTATTCATGTTTCAGAGATTAGATACCATCTTCAGAAAGCTATTAAGATTTTACTTAATAACTTACCTTTAGAAAAGGCATAGTAATCGTAGCCATCAGGTTTTCTGATGTTGGGCAGTGATATAGCTGAAGTAACCACATTTGGAAGTCCTCTCCACAGTGTACTCACTTTAACTTCATTATGGAGGAAACCTGCAGATGACACTTTAAAGGTATCAGATTGAAAGGCAATGTACTGTATTGGAAAAAGCAGCTGTTCGAGTCAAACAGACCTGGGTTTTAATCCCAGTTTGGTCACTCAGTAGCTCTGTTACCTTGGGTGAGTTAACTTCAATGCCTCAGCTTTTGCTATCTCTGATATGGTACAAATATCTGCCTTTTAGGACTGTTTTAAGGATTACAGATTTGGATTTAATGTTCTTGGTTAATGGTATTATAATTAACAAGCCTGAATAAATTGCCTTTCTTAGCCACAAAGAAAAAAGTATTGATCTTTGGTCATTCATTGAAGCAAATTGATGTTTTGCATCAATTTATTATTATTAGAATAATACTAAGTATTAGGGTTATATGGTCAGTATTTATATTTAATAAGCCATACTCTGTAAGAAACTATTACATCTACTTCATGTGTAAGAATTTTTAACACAGTAAAAAATATTACCTTTGTCTTGATAAGTGACTCTGATGGGTGAATAGTGAATTCTGATGGTGTGTGTTTGAGAAGGCTCTATAGCACGTTCAAATCGACGTGTCCTAATCTGTGTCGTTTCTCCATACACTGGATAACTTATAGCAAGCTTTCTTCTAGTACACTTTTGGGTGGGTTCCTGTTTATAAGTATACTGCTGAATGCTGCCACCTATGATGAATTAGAAAATCACGTACAATATGAAAATTAATTTTAATTCCCCAAAGAGATGGAAAAGAGCTTTTACAAGGTAGAGGAAACAATGTTTTTCATAAAGTATGTCCAGACATTAATAATGGTTATTAGTCAAGGTATTATAAAAATAATTACTAAATCTCGAAGTACTTGTGAATAAAGCCAACAAATTGCATAGTTATATATTTAACTTTGAAAATAAATGACATTCTTTATATCAATGTCCTGAAAACTCATGAAGTTGTGATTTGCATGTTGAGAGAGCTAAATACTTCTTACTGCCCTGTTTATTTTTTAATTGAAAATACTTGATTCTAGCCATTAAAGATATCTTTTGACAGTAAACCCTATAATAAATGGAAATATTGAATAAAATTTTCCTGGCAGATCACTCCTTAAAAGTTTTTTTAATTTTGTCAATTATGTAACACATACCTCTCTTGAAAAAATACACAGATTCAGGTCTGTTCTTGTATTTAGCTATTGTGAGAGCTGCCACTATTTTTCCATTTAGTCCTCCAAATCCTTTGGAAATTAGTTTGGGATACCCTGCATCTTTTATATCATTGGTGAAACGCCAGTACTGAGAATCCTGGTAATTAAAAAGAGGAAATGATGTGAACAGCTTTTTTAAAAGGTTAAAAAGGAAAAAAAAGGTTAGGAACTCATTCTTAGATTTAAGTATAGGGAGAAAGTTTTAACTTAGTTAAGTATTTGAATAAGTTGACAATGTTACCAAATTGAGTGTTAACTATTTATTAAATTTTAATGATAGTTTATTAAAATATGGAGACCCTTCTGAAGTGGAGGTTAAATTGTCATAATAAAGAATAACTATTTGCTGATTTCTCTCACAAAGATATTTTTCTTACCTTAAAGAAGAAAGTTTTTCCTTCACAGTTGCATCTAGTAAAAACAGTATCAATGGGGGAGGGAATGCCCCAAACTTCAGTAATTCTACGAGGTGGAGATGGTGGACTGAATGCATTTAGCATCCAGAAATAATGACCTAAAATTGAAAGTGATGATCAGCCTACAAACTGAATCCCAGAAGAAATCAAAATGAAATATTTTAAAAACAGTTTATCATAAAGAAGCAGATTGAATGTGTTAACAAGCATTCTATGATGTTTAGTCAGAATTTTTAGTACTAATACAGAAGGTAGTATTTGAACATTTCTGAGAGTAGATATTTCTCAAGTCTGAAATTTAGCATAACTTAAAATATTTTAGTTTCCCAGCTTCTCTAGGAAGAGCCTTCTGGCTTTGTGATTTACAGAAAATGACTTATCTCTCATTTTCTTTACCTGTTAGCATTAAGGAGTTATAATTAAATAACTTTATTTTGTTTGTTACTTTACTATGTCCAGTTTTGTTAATCCAATATTTTGGTATTTACCCTCAGGTCCTTATAATACTGTGTGAGGTAAGTTCATCAATCAGGTTTCCCTCCAGGAAGCTCAGCCCAAACTTGTACTCTCCCATGACTCTTGCTCTCATAAGCACCAAGAAAAAAACAAGGGGCAGAAAAAGAAATGTGTGCAAAACTCACCTCGAAATGCAACTAATGTCCCATTGCGCAAAGTAGTCAGTCCATCTACCGGCTTACCGTTGCATAAATTAGTCTCATCTAAAACAAATTAACACAAATTAAGCCAATATAAAAATGAGAAAAGTGTTCCGTTCTTTTCAAAATAGAACCCACTGGGTTCTATTTCCTCTGTTCACCCTTTCCTAAGCTCTTGAAGAGTATAATTTGAGGTACATGTATTTCAGAGGTGAAAAAGTGATATATTTCATAGTTGTTTTACTTAAAGGTGATATTATTCAAAAGTGTTATATAAAAATAAATTATGAACTGGAATGGTGGGTAAGGGTACCTGATCTTCTAAATTAGACAAGTATTGGATATTCGATCTCAACGTGAAATTCTGTTTCTCAATTCTGATTGCCCTGTGGAATTGGTTTGGAAAACAATATTGCAGATTTTTGCAATCCTAGGTTATTACTTGATTTTCCAAATAACAAAATAAACTTACTGTGATTACCCCTCTGCTTACCTGTAGAGAAGATGTAAAACTTCACAAGTTCAGGGTTCTAAATAATATATATCAATAGAATAATACTAAATCAGGGCATCCTGGTTCAGAAAGATTTAAGTTAACATTGTCAATTTTAAACGTGAAAGTAACTGATTCATATTACCTGAAAACACGGGGTTGATGCCAATGCCTTGACTGGGTCCTCTCCCTATGAAATCAGTGCCTGGAATAACTATAGGAGTTAACACAGGGGGCCTAGGAATCATCATCTGAGGTTTTTCTCCTTCAGTAGCATCTGCATCTTCATTCTTTGGATTTACTTCGATTATTTCTGAGTTGGGAGTTTGGTTAGGGCTGGTGGTGGTTTGGAGCTTGGCTTCTGCTAAAGAGGTAGGGTTTGATTTAGGCATTGCTGATGTCATCTTTGGGGGAGTTGGTGTAGTCTTCGGTTTTCTCACTTTAGGTGTTTTTGTCTTTTTGGTACAAGTGAGCTTTTTGGGTGCTTTGGTTGGTTTTTGGGGTTTAGGAGTTGTCACTTGAGCGTTAGTAGCTGTACCTTTTGGTATAGCTGTTGTTGGTTCAGGTTTGCTTGTAGTCTCTTCAGTTGTCTTTTTTGTTGCTGTCATTACTTTGGGTGCAAGAGTTGTTGCTTTAAGAGTAATTTTGGATGATGCCATGGTATCAGTTGTGTCTTGTTCTGTGGCCTTGTCTTTAGCTGTTGTAGTCATTTCAGGTTTGGTCACTTTAGGAGCCTTGGTTGTAGGTACAGCAGGCTCCTTGGGACTGTTTTCAAGAGTCTTTGGTGTGGGTTCTACAGGAAACTCAGGAATTGATTCAACAGGGCCCTTAGGAGTAGTGGGAGGCTCCATGGTGATAGTTGAAGGAGAGGCCTTTGAGGTGGTTGGAGCAGGTGTATTAGGAGAACTTGGAGTAGATTCCTTGGGGGTGGTGGGAGCAGGCACCTTGGTGGTGGTGGGAGCTGGCTCTTTGGTGGTGATGGGTGTAGATTCCTTGGTGGTGAGAGCTTGCTCCTTGGTGGTGGTGGGAGCTGGCTCTTTGGTGTTGATGGGTGTAGATTCCTTGGTGGTGGGAGCTTGCTCCTTGGTGGTGGTGGGAGCAGGCACCTTGGTGGTGGTGGGAGCTGGCTCTTTGGTGGTGATGGGTGTAGATTCCTTGGTGGTGGGAGCTAGCTCTTTGGGGGTGGTGGGAGCTTGCTCCTTGGTGGTGGTGGGAGCTGGCTCTTTCGTGGTGATGGGTGTAGATTCCTTGGTGGTGGGAGCTGGCTCCCTGGGGGTGGTGGGAGCTGGCTCTTTGGTGGTGGTGGGTGTAGATTCCTTGGTGGTGGGAGCTGGTTCCTTGGTGGTGGTGGGTGTAGATGCCTTGGTGGTGGGAGCGGGCTTCTTGGTGGTGGTGGGTGTAGATGCCTTGGTGGTGGGAGCTGGCTCCTTGGTGGTGGTGGGTGTAGATTCCTTGGTGGTGGGAGCTGGCTCCTTGGTGGTGGTAGGTGTAGATTCCTTGGTGGTGGGATCTGGCTCTTTGGGAGAGGTGAGAGCAGGGGATTTGCTTATAGTTTCAGCTTTGAGTGTAGATGTAGCAGGAACTTCAGATGTGGGTGCAAAGTCTTTAGTAGATGTTTTCTCTGCATTTTGTGTCTCTTTAGCTGAAGTAGTCTTCTCTTTTGCAGTAGTTGAAGTCTGTTTATTTGTTGTAGAAGTCTCTTTAGTTTCATCTGTTGTCTCCTTATTGGCTGTCAAAGGCGTCTCTTTAGTTGTGTCAGAATTAGGTGGAATACTGGGTTTAGAAAGTATTGGTTTTACTATTGTAGTCTTGGGAGTTGTGGTAAATTTATTACGTTGAGTGGTGGGAATGTTAGGAGTTGGGGTGAGCTTGAAATCACCATTGTCCGGTCCACTTCCAGCTTCATCTATTACTGGTGGTTCTGGGGTAGGTTTCGTTTTAGGCGTTCTTTTCTTCTTGTTTTCTTTTGCTAGTGAAAAAAATATACGTCTTTTATTTTTGTATAGTTTTTTTTCTTTAATACTGACATAAAGATGCCATCCTTATCACTGACTAGCTGTGTTGTCTCTAGGCAAATTGCTAATTTCTAACATGTCTGTTAATTTACTGTAAAATGATAAATGCTCAACCTATCTTATTGGGCTATTTTAGGGAATGAATGGGATAAGGGGTGAAAAACACAAGTAAAACTCAATAGAATATATGGAAGCAAGTGGCAGCTTTGAAATGATCAATATGATCAATAACACTAATTCTACTCTTTATGTCAGTGTTCTTTGCCTGTCACTTTCTCAACTCTTCTTATTCCTTATTGCTTGGTGCCACTTCCTTCCTACTGGAAACCTAGTTCCAACATCTTTTAGACTCACTGCACCAATTCCCTCAGAGGCCTCTATAACTACATCCAAGGAATCTGTTCCAGTCACCCCCATGGTTCCTGCTTAGGCCTGTTTCTGTGCACATGGCTTTTAACTGCTTTCTTTCCTCTACCTGGGTAAACTCAGCAGTCTCGGGATACAGAGAGGAGATTAGGATGCCATGGCAGCAAAAGGACCCTGTTTAACAGGATTTCCCCTAGCAGCTACCCCATAGGTGACATACAGAGCCCAAGAGGCACATCACTGAGATGAGCTCCGTTTAGCAAACACTTCTATTGTGTGCAAGACTCTCTGGATAACTCAAAGATTAAATATCTGGCTATTCAGCTGGAAAGAAGGCTTCAGGGAAATAACCACCCAGGAAATGAGTTCTTCAAAACTCCAGTATCCAAAATCCAGTATTTCCTGGAGAATGAGAATGTACTTTAGAAATCCAGGAAATAAAAAAGCAGAACAAAGGGAATCTCTTTTTAGGAGGTAATAGCAAATTCTGTAGTTTCTCTACTACAGAAAAATTAGCCAGATATGACAGATAATTTATTAGGAAAATAATAAAGAGGATCTGTAAAATGTGGATAATAATATTGCCTTTCTCAGAAAGGTATGAGAATTTAATGGATTAGCATTTTAAAACACTTAAGGAAGTATATAAAAGTTAAATAAAATAAATCTGGGGAAGGAGAAATGAAAAGACAAGATAGAGGAAAGAGAAGAAAGCGATGATATCAGGTAGACAGGACTTGAAATAGAAAACTTAATAGTCATCTCTGGTGCCATCCTGTGGTTCTACAGTTGCTTCTATAGTATCTTCTTCCTTTGCTTTATAGAGTGGTTTCCTAGCTGCTTGGCACTAATTTCCTATAGGAAATTTTCACTGGTATCTTCTAAAGTAATTTTTATGAAGTTACATACCCCCCCAAATATTGAAATGTCCTCAAATCATTCTACCCACACGCCTTACTTTTAGGTCATTATTGTTAACATGGCATTGATATAGTCACTGATCTTTATCAATGCTCAAACCTTTGGGTTTCTTCTTTAACTCTATTAGCAGCTGAATTTTTGGAAAACTTGATTTTCCGAAAAGTTGAGGAAGAGGAGGAGGAAGACTTGATTTTCAGAAACAGAATGTTCTATAAATAAAAAGTTGATCACACCAACTGTGATTTAAAGCAAAAAAGAACTGCCAGTTCAAATACAACAAAAAATGCTATTTATTGATCTACAAATGTCTGTGTTCTGCTTTTGTTTTATCAGTACTATGAGCAACAGCTCTTGTAAATGTCAGTTAAAAGCAAGGCACCTGAGCTTGTCACAGATAACTAGCGGTATAACTATATAACTTTCTCTCAACTTCCCCATATCTTACAGAATCAAATTGTTCTGCAAACAAAATCATGGCTTTTTTTTTTGTTTCTTTTTAAACAGTAAGACTTGTTTCTTCTGATTATTTTAACCTAGTCCCATACTGAGTTTGGTAAATAAGGAAAATAAATAACTGAGCATTTATACTTTGGCTTAAACTCTGCCCTAAAACAGGCAGTGTGATGAGCCTTTAATGACTCAGAAGATCACCCTGTACTATGAGGAGTCTTATAAAAGTCCACCTACAGGTTATTTCATCTCAGAAACCTCCTTTTTTTACATCTGTCATCTTCCTACCTTCTGTTATTTCCTCTGATTCTATAACTTTCTTAGTCTTCTTGCTTGATGATTTGGGTGAACGTTTGGTTGTTGATTTGATGGTCTGAGTTGTTCCTGGAGGTGGAGGTGCAGACTTTGAAGGTGGTGGTGATGCAGGACTGTGCACTGAGACCAAGCAAGATGGGTCAGTTAACTTCTTGTTCATATTCATCAGCAACTCTAACTGAAAGGCACTGATGCATCTGGCTTCAAGAGTAAATGCTGGTGAAAACCTGTATAGGCAGGCTCTTGGCCCAACACCAACTACTCCAAGCTATCTGAAGATGCATTGCTACAAAAAAAAAATTTGTTCTCAAATTGTAAATTATGATGGGGAGCAAAGGCTCAGGAGTCAGAAGACTTCTAGTTCTAGACCTACAAGGGTCTATCATGACCTTGGGCAAATGGGCAAACCCTCCTGAACCCCTCTTGCCTGCAAACAGAGGTGTTTCTTCTAGATGATTTCTGAAGGTATTTGCCTGCCTAAAAAATATGAGCTCTATACTTTGTGCCAGCCTCCTGTGATATCAAAATAATCACTGCATGTGGTTGACAGATGTTTGTGCTCTCGAGAAGATAAATATAAAAATTACATTTTCCTGTTTTCATATTCATTTAAATCAAATGATACCAATTTACGTTTCTTTTTTTTTCTTTTTGTTAATTACAAAAGTTCTACATAAATATTAACTCATGGAAGAATTTCACACATTCACATTATGCTTTCCTCAAAATGTATTGCCCTTCTCCAAGATAAACAGCTTAGTGGTTTGATGTGTATCTTTTTAACCTACATGGAACATGTTTTGACCATTAGGAACCAGAAGAAAAGAAGGACTTCTGAAAGATAAGAAAGCAGAGAACGGGGTAGGGGGAAGCACTCTGGGTAGAGGACAGTGGTGATAAATCCTCCTGCTCTTACCAAACTTCTCCTCAGAACTCTGTTTTTGCAATCTGCATGAACTGACCACCATACCTTTCCCTCTTTCTCCTCCCACCCCACAAAAACACCAGGTACCTCAACTCAAGAAACAGTTTTATCACATTCTAACTAGTGATCTTGAGCAAACTATTTAACTTCTTGGATTGTTTTCTCACCCATATTCAGAGGCACTTGACTGCTTCAATTCTTGAAGTGTTATGACTTTGAGATATATAGATGCCTACAACTGGTATCTATAGCAATCTTAAGTACGTGTTCCCTGGTGGCACAGTGGTAAAGAATCCGCCTGCCAATGCAGGGGACATGGGATGGAGCCCTGGTCCGGGAAGAACCCACATGCTGTGGAGCAACTAAGCCCATGTGACACGACTACTGAGCCCACGTTCCACAACTGCTGAAACCCACACACCTAGAGCCTGTGCTCTGCAACAAGAGAAGCCACTGCAATGAGAAGCCCACTCACTGACACAAAGAGCAGCCCCTGCTCACCACAACTGGAGAAAGCCCACATGCAGCAAAGAAGACCCAACACAGCCAAAAATAAATTAATTAATTTTTAAAAAAAAAAAAGACTAAGGGGTGAGATGCAAGATAGTTTGATTGCTACTTTTTTTTAATGAAATACTAAGAAGAACTACAATCCTGCAGCCTGTGGAACAAAAACCACATTCACAGAAGGATAGACCAGATGAAAAGTCAGAGGGCTATGTACCAGATGAAGGAAAAAGATAAAACCCCAGAAAAACTAAATGAAGTGGACATAGGCAAACTTCCAGAAAAAGAATTCAGAATAATGATAGTGAAGATGATCCAGGACCTCGGAAAAAGAATGGAGGCAAAGATCGAGAACATGCAAGAAATGTTTAACAAAGACCTAGAAGAATTAAAGAGCAAACAAACAGAGATAAACAATACAATAACTGAAATGAAAACTACACCAGAAGAAATCAATAGCAGAATAACTGACGCAGAAGAATGGAAAAGTGACCTGGAAGCCAGAATGGTGGAATTCACTGCTGCGGAACAGAATAAAGAAAAAAGAATGAAAAGAAATGAAGACAGCCTAAGAGACCTCTGGGACAACATTAAATGCAACAGCATTCGCATTATAGGGGTCCCAGAAGGAGAAGAGAGAGAGAAAGGACTGGAGAAAATATGTGAAGAGATTATAGTCGAAAACTTCCCTAACATGGGAAAGGAAATAGCCACCCAAGTCCAGGAAGCACAGAGTCCCATAGAGGAGAAACACACCGAAACACATAATAATCAAACTGGCAAAAATTAAAGACAAAGAAAAAGTATTGAAAGCAGCGAGGGAAAAACAACAAATAACATACAAGGGAACTCCCATAAGGTTAACAGCTGATTTCTCAGCAGAAACTGTACAAGCCAGAAGGGAGTGGCATGATATACTTCAAGTGATGAAAGGGAAAAACCTACAAGCAAGATTACTCTAGCCAGCAAGGATCACATTCAGATTTGATGGAGAAATCAAAAGCTTTACAGACACTCAAAAGCTTTACAGACACACAAAAGCTAAGAGAATTCACCGCCACCAAACCAGCTCTACAACAAATGCTAAAGGAACTTTTCTAAGTGGGAAACACAACAGAAGAAGGGACCTACAAAAACAAACCCAAAACAATTAAGAAAACGGTCATAAGAGCACACATATCGATAATTACCTTAAACGTGAATGGATTAAATGCTCCAACCAAAAGACACAGGCTTGCTGAATGGATACAAAAACAAGACCCATATATATGCTGTCTACAAGAGACCCATTTCAGACCTAGGGACACATACAGACTGAGTGTGAGGGGATAGAAAAAGATATTCCATGCAAATGGAAATCAAAAGAAAGCTGGAGTAGCTATACTCATATCAGATAAAATAGACTTTAAAATAAAAAAATGCTACAAGAGACAAGGAAGGACACTACATAATGATCAAGGGATCAATCCAAGAAGAAGATAAAACAATTATAAATATATATGCACCCAATATAAGAGCACCTCAATACATAAGGCAACTGCTAACAGCTATGAAAGAGGAAATCAACAGTAACACAATAACAGTGGGGGATGTTAACACCTCACTTACACCAATGGACAGATCATCCAAAATGAAAATGAATAAGGAAAGAGACGCTTTAAATGACACAATAGACCAGATAGATATAATTGATGTTTATAGGACATTCCATCCAAAAACAGCAGATTACACGTTCTTCTCAAGTGTGCATGGAACATTCTCCAGGATAGATCACATCTTGGGTCACAAATCAAGCCTCAGTAAATTTAAGAAAATTGACATCATATCAAGCATCTTTTCTGACCACAACGCTATGAGATTAGAAATCAATTACAGGGGAAAAAACGTAAAAAACACGAACACATGGAGGCTACACAATGTGTTACTAAACAACCAAGAGATCACTGAAGAAATCAAAAAGGATATCAAAAAATACCTAGAGACAAATGACAATGAAAACACGATGATCCAAAACCTATGGGATGCAGCAAAAGCAGTTCTAAGAGGGAAGTTTATAGCTATACAAGCCTACCTTGAGAAACAAGAAAAATCTCAAATAAACAATCTAACCTTACACCTAAAGGAACTAGAGAAAGAAGAACAAACAAAAGCCAAAGTTAGTAGAAGGAAAGAAATCATAAAGATCAGAGCAGAAATAAATGAAATAGAAACAAAGAAAAAAATAACAAAGATAAAAAAACTAAAAGCTGGTTCTTTGAAAAGATAAACAAAATTGATAAACCATTAACCAGACTCATCAAGAAAAAGAGGGAGAGGACCCAAATCAATAAAATAAGCAAGGAAAAAGGAGAAGTTACAACAGACACCGCAGAAATACAAAGCATCCTAAGAGACTACTACAAGCAACTCTATGCCAATAAAATGGACAACCTGGAAGAAATGGACAAATTCTTAGAAAGCCATAACCTTCCAAGACTGAACCAGGAAGAAATAGAAAATATGAACAGCCCAATCACAAACAGTGATTAAAATTCTTGAAACAGTGATTAAAATTCTTCCAAGAAACAAAAGTCCAGGACCAGATGGCTTCACAGGGGAATTCTATCAAACATTTAGAGAAGAGCTAACACCCAACCTTCTCAAACTCTTCCAAAAAATTGCAGAGGAAGGAACACTCCCAAACTCATTCTATGAGGCCACCATCACCCTGATACCAAAACCAGAAAAAGATACTACAAAAGAAGAAAATTACAGATCAATATCACTCATGAATATAGATGCAAAAATCCTCAACAAAATTCTAGCAAAGAGAATCCAGCAACACATTAAAAGGATCATACACCATGATCAAGTGGGATTTATCCCAGGGATGCAAGGATTCCTCAATATACGCAAATCAATCAATGCGATACACCATATTAACAAATTGAAGAATAAAAACCATATGATTATCTCAATAGATGCAGAAAAAGCTTTTGACAAAATTCAACACCGATTTATGATAAAAACTCTCCAGAAAGTGGGCATAGAGCGAACCTACCTCAACATAATAAAGGCCATGTACGACAAACCTACAGCAAACATCATTCTCAATGGTGATAAACTAAAAGAATTTCCTCTGAGATCAGGAACGTGACAAGGATATCCACTCTCACCACTATTATTCAACATAGGTTTGGAAGTCCTAGCCACGTCAATCAGAGAAGAAAAAGAAATAAAAGGAATACAAATTGGAAAAGAAGAAGTAAAACTGTCACTTTTTGCAGATGACATGATACTATACATAGAGAACTCTAAAAATGCCACCAGAAAACTACTACTAGAGCTAATCAATGAATTTGGTAAAGTTGCAGGATACAAAATTAATGCACAGAAATCTCTTGCTTTCCTATACATTAACAATGAAAAATGTGAAAGAGAAATTAAGGAAACACTCCCATTTACCATTGCAACAAAAAGAATAAAATACCTAGGAATAAACCTACCTAGGGAGACAGTTTCCTGTATGCAGAAAACTATAAGACACATGTAAGAAATTAAAGATGATACCAGCAGATGGAGAGGTATACCATATTCTTGGATTGGAAGAATCAATATTGTGAAAATGTCTATACTACCCAAAGCAATCTACTGATTCAATGCAATCCCTATCAAATTACCAATGGCATTTTTTACGGAACTAGAACAAAAAATCTTAAAATTTGTATGGAGACACAAAAGTCCCCGAATAGCCAAAGCAGTCTTGAGGGAAAAAAAATGGAGCTGGAGGAATCAGACTCCCTGACTTCAGACTATACTACAGAGCTACAGTAATCAAGACAGTATGGTACTGGCACAAAAACAGAAACATAGATGAATGGAACAAGATAGAAAGCCCAGAGGTAAACCCATGCACCTATGGTCAACTAATCTATGACAAAGCAGGCAAGGATATACAATGGAGAAAAGACAGTCTCTTCAATATGTGGTGCTGGGAAAACTGGACAGCTACATGTAAAGGAATGAAATTAGAACACTCCCTAACACCATACACAAAAATAAACTCAAAATGGATTCGAGACCTAAATGTAAGACCGGACGGTATAAAACTCTTAGAGGAAAACATAGGAAGGGCACTCTTTGACATGAATCACAGCAAGATCTTTTTTGATCCACCTCCTAGAGTAATGGAAATAAAAACAAAAATAAACACATGGGACCTAATGAAACTTCAAAGCTTTTGCACAGCAAAGGAAACCATAAACAAGACGAAAAGACAACCCTCAGAATGGGAGAAAATATTTGCAAACGAATCAATGGACAAAGGATTAATCTCCAAAATATATAAACAGCTCCTGCAGCTCAATATTAAAAAAACAAACAACCCAATCCAAAAATGGGCTGAAGACCTAAATAGATATTTCTCCAAAGAAGACATACAGATGGCCAAGAAGCACATGAAAAGCTGCTCAACATCACTAATTATTAGAGAAATGCACATCAAAACTACATTGAGGTATCACCTCACACTAGTTAGAATGGGCATCATCAGAAAATCTACAAACAACAAATGCTGGAGAGGGTGTGGAGAAAACGGAACCCTCTTGCACTGTTGGTGGGAATGTAATTTGATACAGCCACTATGAAGAACAGTATGGAGGTTCCATAAAAAACTAAAAATAGAATTACCATATGATCCAGCAATCCCACTACTGGGCATACACCCAGAGAAAACCATAATTCAAAAAGACACATGCACCCCAATGTTCTTTGCAGCACCTTTTACAATAGCCAGGTCATGAAAGCAACCTAAATGCCCATTGACAGACGAATGGATAAAGAATTTGTGATACATATATACAATGGAATATTTCTCAGCCATAAAAAGGATCAAAATTGGGTCATTTGTAGAGACATGGATGGATCTAGCGACTGTCATACAGAGTGAAGTAAGTCAGAAAGAGAAAAACAAATATCGTATATTAACACATATATGTGGAATCTAGAAAAATGGGACAAATAAACTGGTTTTCAGGGCAGAAATTGAGACACAGATGTAGAGAACAAACGTATGGACACGAAGGGGGGAAAGCTGCGGGGGGGGGGGTGTGATGAATTGAGAGTTTGGGATTGACATATATACACTAATATGTATAAAATTGATGACTAATAAGAACCTGCTGTATAAAAAAATATGTAAAATAAAATTTAAAAGAAAATAAATAAAAATGAAGTACTGAAGATCTAGTTGATGCCTTCATTTTCAGTTGGACCCTGACTATCTCTGTGAATTCGGTAAATGATGCACTACCTTCATCAATTTTTTATCCTTGAGTTTTACAAAAACCTCAAGTAATCTGACCCACCACTTGGTAGCATAAACTATTGTCTTTATTAACATGTTCTCTCAATGCTTTGTCATTCTCTAACCATCTTCCCTCCCTATCCATCCTCTGCCCAAAATAAATTCTTAGTTTTTTTGTCTCACAGCCAAAACAACTATCAGAGTGATGAGTAAATATGGAACACTCATCTCATGTGTCCTTCTGAAAGCTGTAGGAACTCTGAACTCTGCGATTTTGATTACAGGGGGTTGTCTCCATTATTTTTGGAATGCTCTCCAATGAAAACATTGAAGAGTTAAGAAATATTCCTTAACTATGCTGATTAATAGTTTTCCACCCTATTTCTCCACTGTTTGAAAGAAGCAGAAGGTGCAGCCTTGTTTAAATAAAATAAGATTATGCAAGCAATGCTTATTTTCACTTTTACCCCCATAAATATTCTTGTTTTAACAGAGTAGGATTTAAGAACAAACATTTGGTAAAAGAAAGGAATTCATTATTTAAGTACATTGTTTAAAGTCCTTTTTTTTTTTTTTTTTTGCTAAATCTGGAGGGTTTTATTATGGCCTCAAGAGTACTCCTTCAGGACCAAAACCGGAGAAGAGGATTTTAAAATGGAACTACCTATTTTTATTGACTCCTTCACACACAGGCATTTAGATAGAGACTACTGAGAGGACTGTAGAGATCAGAAGGGGAATACAATGGACAGTTAGCTTCTTGGTTTGCCTATCAACTTAGTGCTTTAAACTGACTCAAATTTACTAGTTCAAAGAAGCTGGACGTGTTGATTCTGTCCCCAAATATACACTCAAAAACATTGAGAGCAAAAGCACAGATAGCTCAAAGGACAGTTGACTTTGTGGGGTCATCACCATAGGATTAGACAAGAAATCATCAAATGAGCTGCTTACTGTTGATTTAACCTGAAATTGAACCACACCTGGAGGAGAAAATCATGTATACCCAGCCCCTATCCTCTCCATTACTCAACCTGCAATCACTTGCACTCCTGGAGCCTGGCTGAGCCAGGGAGTGCTTTAGAAGAAGCATTCCTTCTTTAATTCATCTTGGTGAAACAAAATTAATATGAAATAGCGTATATGTTAGTAAAATCACGACCTGAGTTGTACCGCATGTTAAGACATTATCAGTGAAGCTAAGACAGGTGCACAGATCTGGCTGTACTGAGAGGCAATGATTGGTACTGAGATGCTTACCTTTTTCACAAAAACTGTCATAATCGGAACAACACTTGCCGTACTTCTTACATTCTGAGTCACAGTCACACGCCCTCCCTCTTGAAAAGGACTCGAAGCAGCGGCCTTTACAGGAAAACTCTACCCAGAGCAAAACAAAACATTATGGATTATTGGTTACACAATCAGTCATGCCCATGTACTGATAGCCATTTCCCACCCTATAGCTGACTAGAGTTCCAAAAGTGCATAGCTAAGTCTTTTATTTGGAATTTGGAAGATAGGTGGTTTCCCAAGTGGAGACAGCCCTGGTCAAGAAAGAAATATGGTGACTAAGGAAAATTTTCTTGCCCTTCAAGGCTCCAAGAGACAGCCCAATGCTGTCTTGAGTCATTTCATGTATGGACAGTGGAAAATTGGGAAATGCCTAAAGAGGTAAGTACACTTCATATGAATTCCCACCATTCTCTCCTTTTGATACTGCTACTTTTTAAGTAGATTTTTGTCAATTGAGCATGCATATTCTACAACAATATATTCTAAAGAGCTGGCTTAATATAAATAGTCACTCTTTAGGCTCAAAAATCATTTATAATACAGAAATCTTTGTGATGACAAACTGGGTATGGTGTAGAGTTGAAAGATTTCAGCCTAATCCCATGATATGGACTATATAAGAAGCCTGCTCACTTCCAAAAAAGCCTTGGTTAAAGCCATGATGATTTACCCAGGCCTATTTGAAATAATTTCCTTACTCAACAAACAAATTGTACAACAATATATTTATCAACTTCACATGCAAATTCTGAAGCAAATATAACTTTGAGCCACTTTTAATTATAACTTTCATAAATTAAATATGAAATATTTGCACATTAACAAGAAAGTGGTTCAAAGTATGTTTAAATGAAGTATCATAATTTAAAATTCATACCCTTTGGGATGTAACTGAAATTCATCATTATACACTCATTATTAAAAACTTTTAAAGTGCCTTTTTCAGGTAATTTAGAAACATATTAATAACAAAAAGTTAAACAGCAAGATTATTTTACGTCCATGAATTTTTTGATGAAGCTATTCAAGGGCTCCATCCCTAAGCAATTACCTCTCTGGTTAATAGCAAAGAATTACTCATTACTATTTACTTAATGATTCCTGAGTCATAGTATTATCTCTATTTAAAACAAGACATGATACTTGGCACTAGTCAGTAACCTTGTGCAAGTGACAGACTTCCAGGCTCCCCTTAACCTCCCCCAGTGATCACAAGCTTTGACACCACCCTCAGGCACAGCACACTGCAGCATTTACACAAGGGAAGGGAAAGGCACTTCAGCACAGAGACGTGAAATAGTGTGACAACAGCATTGCAGGGGGTGCAAGGAGACTCTCACTGGACATGTGCTTGACAGACGAGACACCAGCTCTCAGGACTTACCTACAGCGCAGACTTTCTTGAAGTCAGGGCAGCACTCCATGTAGTGTTGACAGTTATAATCACAGTTGCAGGTGGCATCTCTAGAATACCTTTCCCCACATCTCCCTGCACAGCTTGATAAATCTAAAATTATACAATACTAGTGTAAACAGGGCCAAGCCACTTTGTAAAAAGGAAGAAATCTAGGGAGGAGGACAAAGCTGCTTGATGAGGCAGAATTTTATCAATTGGAAAGGTTGGGAATGATGGTTAGCAATGGGTCCAGGTGACTTTTGCCTGGTCTCCTAGGTGACCTTGATCATGCCATTTTATTCATTACTAGACTGAGAAGATAAATGCACTTTTGAAAATCAGGCTGAGTAATGGCTTTGCACAAAGGAGGATGGTATTCCTGGAGGAGGGCTGGCAGCTACAGCTCTACTGATACTGCTACTAGGATGATGACTAGTTGCCATTTACTGAGCATCTCTGTGCTGGGCACTGAGTCATACATTATCTCTAATGCTTATGAAACGTTGCCAGGAGAGTATTAGTAGTCTCTTTTTTAGAGGTAAGAAAGCTGAAACACGGAAATTTTAATAACTTGCTCAAGGGCACCCAGCTACTTAATAACTCCAGTATATATGTATTACAGGTCAATTAACACCTATTAATCATTCATAGTGGACTTCCCTGGTGGCGCAGTGGTTAAGAATCCTCCTGCCAATGCAGGGGACATGGGTTTGAGCCCTGGTCTGGGAAGATTCCACATGCCTCGGAGCAACTAAGCCCGTGCACCACAACTACTGAGCCTGCACTCTAGAGCCTGCGAGCCACAACTACTGAAGCCTGCGCACCTAGAGCCCGTGCTCTGCAACAAGAGAAGCCACCGCAATGAGAAGCCCGCGCACTGCAACCAAGAGTAGCCCCCACTCGACACAACTAGAGAAAGCCTGGGCACAGCAACAAAGACCCAACGCAGCCAAAAATAAAATAAATAAATTTTTAAAAATCATTCATAGTGACCTCTTTCACTCTTAGAAGTGTCTTGATTTGCATAGTAAATTATACCGTCATCCTAAGTAAACAGCCCACCTAGAATTTGAACTCTGATATATCTGATTCTGATACCCAAACTTGTCCTGATCACATTGCCTCTCATTTCTGATCATACGTTTACAGCAAGCTAGTCATGCCAGCACAAACTTTCCTAGGCCCCTGCTCCTCTCATGGGTGGGGATAACTGGGCGCTATAAGTGTTGGGGAAGTCAGATGCTTACGACCACCACTAAACAGAGTACCAAATAGGTGACTCTTGAAAAGCATCTGGACTTGAATAAAGGTCATGAACAGAGTTATTTTGGGTAAAACAAAACAAAAACAAAATTTTTTAAGTCATTTAGAAAACACCTTGAAAACCTCCCTGAAAGATAACCTCAGAAATGTAACAACTGAATCCATCTCTGGAATAGAAACTGGCAGGTGCAATGTCCTAAATCCATAGAGGGACGCAGAAGCACACTGAAAAATTACTCAAAATAATGAGTCCAGGAAAGTTAAAGTCTTAATATGCAAATAAAACAGTAAACATTAGGACAATTTTCAGAACTTTTTACATACACATGTGCACAATACATACAAAAATGCATATCATATATAGTATATGTATATAAATACATATATATAAAGAAAAAAGAATGGGAAGAGGCTGAGAACGCAAGAAAAGCAGACAAGACAACATCAAAAGGTTATTCTTTTATAACTAGCAGATTTCTGAAATAGGAAGTCAATCATCTTTACAGGAAAATTTATTTCCATAGATTTAATGGCTGTCCTACTTTTATTGATGTTGATTTTAACAACTAATTTTAATTTCATTTATTTAAAGGAGAGTAAAACTGTTCTAGTGAACAGCCAATTGTATCACAGAGGAGAGGTAGCTTAGGAAATGCACCCAGTGTTATGAACCTTGTAATATTATTCTGAGAGAGCAGAGGGTTTGGATACACCCTGGTATTCGTCATTCCTGATTAAATATTTATATTTTCTTTCATGCATTTTTCCACCTTATCTAAGTGATTCTGAAACTATGTCCATGGCAGGCAGCTATCTCACATGCTCAGGCTTATTTAATTATTTTACTGGAAATGTAAACAATGCCATAACAGTCATGCACCTTGATTTTTCTTCTCTCAGATTTTGCTTATCAGAGAAAAAGAAAAAAGAAAAGGACATTGTAAAGCAACCATACTCCAATAAAAATTAATTTAAAAAAAAAACAATAACTTGAACCAAAAAAAAAAATGAAAAGGAAACAAAAATCCAAAGCTTGGTGTTATTGTTAAGTAATTTATCTTGTGATGCTACAGACTTCTGTTAAGGTGATTACACTGAATGTACCTTAAAATTCTCTAAAAATGAATAACAAGAACTGTTCATCCAGGACTAACTCTGTTTTTGGATGGCTGTGAATGGTTCAATATTATAATATAAAATGACATTCATACCTGTGTAAATTTATATCTGGATGAACAGTCCTTATAAGAAAGAAGGCGCATTTTCAAGATTAATAAAATGTCATTTGAAACATTGTAAATGTTCATTGTAATATATCGACATGATGCCATAATTTATTTGATGTAAAAGATTAAATTTCTTTGTAAACATGTAGGAAAAAATTATATGCTATATACATATTGTTCATTTCAGTTAATCTGATGATATTTTATCATTTCAGCATAGTTTTATTGTGTAAGTGTCTATATTTTTTTAAACCTTTGGGAGAACTATAGGAATAATTAGTACAAAAATTATTCCATTGAAAAGCTCAAAACTTCTTGAAAAACTTCATAATACAAAATGCTTATAAATATGCTATATATTCTATACATAATTTTAAGGTTTTATTATGTATTAAACTCAAACAAATATGTTTTTAGAAATCTATTTCTTTTGTTGTCATAAAAGTCAGAACTGAATGATTAGCAATAGTTGTTAAATAAAAGTATTTTTGATGGTTAAGTTACCTTGAGAAGAAACTTGCTGAATCAAGAAAACAGAAAGCAGCAACAAAAAGTAAATGGGAAGTATTTTCCTCTCCATAGTTGTTTTCGGGTACTGAACCCTTGCTGAAAAGAAAAAAGTATCAGAAAACTGCTCTTGAATCTCACCACTAATTTATGCCTGTGTTACATACAGTGTTTCAGTAATTTTTAAAATGCAATTTAATGATAAAAGCCATCTGATTCTTGAAACAAGACTTTTAAAGTAACCAGCCTTAATTCGTTGTAAATATTTGACCATTAGATTTAATCTTATGCAGAAAAAAAAAAATCAGATCACCATCACAGTCATGTTACCGACGATTTTAATACTTTAGAATCTCCCCAAATAGAAAACAGACTTATCTTCAAACTCTATTCAAATTACAGCATGTACTTACAGTGCAGGGTTTAAATCCTATCTTGGGGAAAAAAAAATAATAATAACCAGCTTCAGTAAAATTTAATTTAACAAACAAGAGTTACTGTTCCAACTTTCCCTTAACTCTCAAAATAAATTTATAAGCTTCCAGCAGGTGTATTGCATAAATGTGATCCTTTTCAAAACTTTCCAACCACTATCCTTATAAATCTTTTCAAACACCTTTAATAAGGTATATCCCTATTGAACTGAAAACACATTTAATTCCATGAAGCAAGTTAACTTTGACACTTACCCGTAAAAGGAGAGATGAATTTCTCCAATGTCCTGGAAGTCTTATATATCAGGGCAAATACATTGGGATGAACCAATTAGTCCAAAGGTTAGACAAAATCAACAGTGACAACCTATGAAATCAAACTTTCCTCATTTATTGGAAGAGGTCCCAGACGACTAGACTTAGGCAACATCTGAAAAACACTTCCATTAAGAAAAATGACTACTACAAATAAATTTAGATTTATTGGCCCAAACACACTTCTAATTTCTAAGTGAAGTGAACAAATTGTTCTGAGATGGTAAATTGCTCTGGCAGGCTTTGACTAGTGCAGCAACTTTAAAATAGTCAAATGCTGGTGTCATTTCTTTCTTTCTTTTTTTTTCCCCCAGTTAATCCAGCAAAGAGTGATTTTGAAATTTACCTAGTGTCAGTTTGTGGCATAAATTTTCTGAACTTATACGGTTAATTCTAATGTACGTTTCTTGAGTATTTTCATTTTCACTGAGCGCAAAAAATATGCTTTCGATTCTACCTATTGGTAGATGATGTACACTGTGGATTTTATAACTTCCTTTACTATGTAAAAACCTGCTTAAAAATCGCATTGATATCTCCCTTAGCCCCTTTATTTAAGCCCAGCATTGTTTGGAAAAGGTCTTTTTACTTACTAATTAACTTCCTTGCCACAGAGAAAATGTGAACCGTCAACCTTTCCGGGCTGGGTCAACTAGCTCAAAGTTTTACCCAGTTTGATATGCAGCGTTCCTGTTCAAGTCCTATCTACCTCCATAAGACCCAGTTTATGTCCTAGCACCCCCCCAAAAACTTGTCAGATCAATCCAATGCACATCCAGAATCATTGAATTAACTGTTCATCTGTTTCCTCTCCACGCCCCCCCCCCCTCCAACAGTATGTGAATTTCCCAAGGACAACAAACACCTATGTTTAATTCTTTTGCCAGGATCTAGTCCAGTGCCTCACCAAGGATGTGTTTAATACAAGCTTGTTGAACCAAACTGGTTTAACCTGGATTCTGCTGTTTACTATGTGTTTGGTAGGTGCTGCACTTAATTATCACCAAAAAAATGCCTTTGAGTTAAATGTAATCATCCATATTTTACAGATAAGATGAAGAGCCACAAATCAAGAATCTGTGACCCATCTAAGGATACATAAAGGAGGTTTCATCACGTTTCCACTATATTCAGCTCCCTTTCGATCAAAACCATCACTTCAGCACTTAAACACGGTACTAAATTTTACTCCTTCATGATTACATGTGGGTTTATGAGATTGTAACCTTTGTAAAGACAGGGATTATAATATAAACATCTCTCTTGTTCCCAAAATTCTTATTCCAGGCTAAGTATATAATGTATAAGGACAATTTAGAGACTATCTGATCACCTCTAAATAATCTCCTTTCTCTGGGAACTACCTCCCTAACTTTAGGGTTATTTCCCTTTTAGCTGCTTTCGTATATGTGATCTTGCCACATCAGCCTCAGCTGGCAGGGTTGGCAGTAGAAACCTGAAATAAACTAGGCTAATATGTTTCCCTGTCCTGGAAATTTGAAATTGCAATCCAGAGATTACCAGTTTGTCTATGGTCGAAAGAAGTAGAGAAAGTCCTTCAGAATAAAGACATGCAAATAAACGAAGCAGTCACGCAGAGAGAGGCAGGGTGTTCTGAGAGCTTTCTAGGTCTTGGTTACTCCTTGTTCCTGAGACCCAGATGACTTCTTGCTCTGTATCTTTATGGCAGACTCTCCGTTTGGGGGTGAAGCCGGCTAAAGAGTATGAGTTATCTTACTTAAAATCACTAATCAATACTTAGTAGATGTACAGAAGATCCTGTTGGATGGAACTGAATTCTCTTAATTCTTAGCTTTCCTGAGGTCCAGAAGGGGACGCTAGAAGCTTAGTAATTTGTTCAAGTCAGACAGTGTTTTCTTATGATTTGTTTGAAATGCTGGGAATACCAAGAATATCAGATACAGATATACACACAGACACATATTCTTAAAACATAAATTGATTTCTGCTTATTATTTTTAGAGCTATCTGTAATATCATTTTCCTTCTTTGGACAAATTCATTAGAATGACGGCAAGTGACATTTTTAAAGTGATGGAAAAATCTGCTCTAGTAACTCTTGTTAAGTTCACCTTCTAGGCTTGGAAAACTGACAAGTAAAACAATACCCACACACACAATTATGACCAATAATAATTTTAAACATATCCATTGAGACATTCTCATTGTCATCAAATGTGTTTTCTCTGCATACTAAAGTATGAAAAAAATGAGAAACTTTATTAAATATCAAGTTCATGAGGTTTAACCTGACTTGCATAATTCTATTGGGTAATGAGGCTATCTGGGTGAGTGAAGTTTGCCTTTAAAGCATGGCAGCATTTAAATTTTATCTACTAAATATATCTTTATGAATTGTACTAAATGCTTGATTCTGTGAATATTGGGCCATTTAACCTTCCTTGTTGGCCACACAGAAATTGTTCCATTAGATTACAGGTTCCACCTTTGAGATTTCTTTTCTCATTAAATGTATTTTCTTAATGTTCGCTTAAATCTCATTTAATTGGGATAAAAATTATCTCAGGATTGGTTTTTGGTGCAGGAGAGATAGGGAGGAGGATAAAGAGAGGTGGAGAAAATGTAAATAATATTGGATCCTATACCCATCTTCTAGGGATGTTCTTCACCCAGTTCACCCTCATGAACATCAGTTTCTGTGCTTGGCAGCAACACAGCGATGCTTTCAGAGAACATTCAAGTGTGTTTAGGGATACTTTCACTGTATTAAATTATCCCAGACCCACGTACCCTTCTGCTTGGCGTGCCCTGTCTCCATCCCTGCTGTTAGCTGTCACTCTGCCCTGTAGCCAGCGTGTCTGTACCAATTGGCTTCTCTCGGCCTTTCCACACTTTTGATATGTTTCATTTTCTTCCAACAGCAGCCTAGGAAAAACTGAAGGCTACCAGGGGAAAACCACAGATGCAAACTTCCTCTCTATTGCCCTAATTTCGCTCACAATGTCAAATTAGCGTACTCTAGAAGTGCAACATCTCTCCTCTCCTATGGAATAGAGATGAGGATTTGGTTCTCGTCTGCTCTGTCTGCTCTGTTCATGGCATTTTCACAGAGCTGCGGCTTTTTTTCTGGATGTGGATCAAAAGTCTGACCATTAGATAAGAATTATTGCATTTGTTTTTGGAGATCGTGGCCATCTGATAATTGCTCCGGATCTTTTCTACCTTTTTCTAGCTGTCCAACTAGAGATTCCATTGCCCAGCTCCCCCTTCAGTTGTGTGTGGCCAGGTGACTACATTTTCTCCAGTGAAATGTCAGTAGATGGATATGTACAACTTGCACTCTGCTTTCCTAACAGGAAATTGCTTGACCTAAAAGTCCTCTTTTCCCCCTTCTCACAGGAGGCTACGTGGCACATATGCATGGCTTAATTGAGCTTCCCAGTGATCTGATGAGATAATTATTATAATTAAACCCATTTTATCTTTGAGATAGTTGAGACACAGAAGATTAAGTAATTTGCTTAAGATGGAAAAACTAGAAAGCCAGTAAATGGTAAAGTTAATATTTTAACCCAGGCCTGTCTGGCTACAAAGCCCAAGATGTTAACGAGTTCCATGGCCCATATGCTGTCATATCCAGGGTTAATAACTGCTTATTTTGCACTCCTATATAGCTTTATTTGTAACCTATAAGGCATTTCATACTTGTCAATATCCATTTTCGCACTAAGTCATAAGCTTCTGAAGGTTCCAGAGTGCTTACATCTTGCTCATTTCGTAGCCTTTTCCACAGCTAGTGCAGATTCTTTTTGTACCTGATTGATACTCTATATCTGCTTGTTAAATTTAACTCAAGTTTATTGTCTTTCTTCTAATGGCTCCTTTGCCATCATATCTCTGTTTTCTAACTGTTACCACTATAGCATTGTTATCACTCCACTCCACCGCACTTGGATTCCAGATGTCAAGGAAGCATATTATATGACAGCTCAGAAAAAATCATTACAAATTTATTTTCCAGGAGCCAACGACATGAGTAATTTCCACATAACTATTTAAGTGAGTGAAAGTGAATCAGGGTGCTTTAATAACTCAGTGTGACAAATACTTGAGATTGGGAAATTCAGAGAGTGGGAGCAAAGTTTGGGTGTGGATGAAGGACCACAAATACGTGGGACAGGAGGTAAGTCTCCCAAGAGACACCGTGGAGGACATTACATTGAGTCATTCCAAAGGAGGAACGCCAGGCTCTTCAAAGATACTGAGCATAATGCAGTTTTGGCTGTTTGTACAACATTGCATAATAATCCTTGTAAAATCTCTTTGTCTGCCATGGTAGCTAGTTTCTGTCAAAAGAATTAAGAAGCAGGACATTTGCGATGAATTGCCCCCAATTAAGCTTTTATTAAGCTTGATATGGAAAACACAATCAGAAGCTTAAAATAAAGCTCAACATTTTTTCTCTCTTGACCCTTTTTGCTGATCTCTTACGAAACCCAGCACCAGAGGATCTTTACGTCTCTGGTGGCTCCATAGATGGTTGAATGAATTTATGAATAAATGTTACAGCTAATAGTAGCACCTGTCCTACCTCTCCCTTGGACTGGGAAGGAGAGTCTTGGCTTCTTTGTATGTGTCAACTAGTCTGCAAGAATGAAGGGATGGAGAGGGAGAGGAGAAGAATGGTTATTTATTTATCCTTCTATTTGTACTCTGCTCTTTCTGCAAAGGAAACATTTATGGCAGGGGTGTTGGTGAAGGCCAGATCTTTTTGCTCCCTCAAGCCCTCCCTGAAGTAGTATCATGAGGAGCTGTGCCCTTTATGGAGGTGAACTCGAGGTCAATGTCCTCCAGAGTGCGGTCAGGCTTTGGCCAACACTCCCACCAACTCCCATCCACGTTTACTGAGTACCAAATAGATACCAGGCACTTATTCTTCTTAAAGCAAAACAAACATAAACACAAAACAAGACAAATAAAAAAGTAGGTTTTATTATTCTCTTTACAAGTAAGGAAATCAAGTACTAGCATTTCAGTAGCTTTTCCTGTGATTGGAAGGATCAGGATTCCAGTCTACATTTGTCTAAAAATTATAGAAGTAGACTTCTTTTCATATTACATTCCAAGTTCTAACACTGAACCACTGTAAGGACCCAAAGAAGCTTTGGGTCTTTAAAAAATTATTCCAGTTTAAAAGATAGATGTGGGGGCTTCCCGGGGGCTTCCCTGGTGGCGCAGTGGTTGAGAGTCTGCCTGCCGTTGCAGGGGAAATGGGTTCGTGCCCCGGTCCGGGAAGATCCCACATGCCGCGGAGCGGCTGGGCCCGTGAACCACGGCCGCTGAGCCTGCGCGTCCGGAGCCTGTGCTCCGCAACGGGAGAGGCCACAACAGTGAGAGGCCCGCGTACCGCAAAAAAAAAAACAAAAAAAAGCAAAGATAGATGTGGCTTCCTCCTTCATAGATGGGCTGCCATCATAGATGACATCATAGGTGATGAATTCAGTAGAAACTAAGTCTCAGCTTTTGATTTACTGTTTTATTTAATTATAAAAATATTTTAATTAATAAAAGAAAAAACATTCACGTACAATTTTACCACCCATAATACTATTTACATGCTTACATATGCTCTTCAAGAATTTGTCCCTTTGCAATTAAAATTTTTTAAATGTATTCAAAATCAATAATAATTTTGTTGTTGTTGTTGTTTTTGCGGTACGCAGGCCCCTCACTGTTGTGGCCTCTCTCGTTGCGGAGCACAGGCTCCGGACCCGCAGGCTCAGCGGCCATGGCTCACGGGCCCAGCCGCTCCGCGGCATGTGGGACCTTCCCGGACCGGGGCACGAACCTGTGTCCCCTGCATCGGCAGGCGGACTCTCAACCACTGAGCCACCAGGGAAGCCCAAAATCAAAAATAATTTTTATTCTTATGTTTTAACTTATTGAATTAGCAAACACATTTATATTTTCTTCATAATTGTCATGTTAATTCTTCTATAATACTCCAGGTACTTTTTTAGGCTATTTTGTAATAAAAATGTATATTTAGCTTTTTTTCTTCTATTAAAGACAACTTGGGGGCTCTATATAGAAAATATAGATAACTTGAATGTTTTTGTATTTTTGGAGGTTTGAAGCAGTCATAGAAACAACCTAAGCTTCAGCTGCGCAAACTTAAACTTTGGATCCCAAAGAAAAATTTTATATCATGCAGCCTATAGTTAACTGTTCCCCCAAAACTTTTTTGTAATATATTATGGAGTCTCCTCTCTCAGTGGCCAGTGTACAATTCTAGTCTGTTTAAAAGAGATAGCCTCTCCTTGTCCTAATTTCTATAAACTCCCTGACCCTATATAATGATACCATACTTCTTAGGGTGTATTTATGCTTAAATCTGTCTGATTAACTATAAAAATGAAATTGAGCATGCCTCCATAATGAAATTGAACTTAGTTAATATCAGTGGTATATCCTTATGGTTAATCTTGCTATTTTGTCTTCACAATTATTATTTTAAATGACAATATTTTATTTTAATCTTTACTTAACTATACTTTGTTACTGACCTCTATACAAGTTGTTTCCAGTTCCTTTGGTTATGATTCATGCAGCAATAAACTCCTTTTTTCATGTAGTTTATATTGAATCTTACCTTTAAAATAAATTGTTGGGAGTAGTAACATCTTTATGACTCTTGATAACTATTGTCAAATTATCTTGCCATCTATTGTAAATTCATCACAGAAAGGAAATTGTCTCATACACATTTGTATCCCCAGCACCAGCAAAGGAGTTGCACATAAGATGTGTTTCATGAAATATCATGTTGAGTTTCGTGAAACTGTAGAAGTATCATCAGTATAACAGGCATTTTAAAAATTCTTTTTTCCCATCCCAACAAGGCAAACGAGTTGGTACTTACATACACTCCTGTTTATTCTTCCGTATGACAGCATGCATTTGAAGAAATGAGACAAATGATGGATGTGACCCAGTAAGGTAAGGAACAGTGCTGGGAAGCAAGTGACTTCTGAAGGAAACTTCCATTGAATGCCCCCAGAACTCAGAAAACTTAACAATCAGCCCTCCACAGCATTGAAAACAGAAATTGCTCTCTCCTTTGGTTCTTTTCCTTTCTTTCCTTTTTTTTTTTCTCATCTTAAAGTATATGGCTAGACATGAAAGTTAGCTGATGAAGGCTGAAGGTCAAAGTTGAGGCGAGCAGCCAAAAACTACTATCTTTCCCGTCACCTTTTATCTCTTCCATGCTTCCTGTAGAAAAGGAATGTGGGAGACTTAAGGAGAAAAGAAGTAAAAAGCCAAAAAAGATAAACTTAGACGTAAATGGTTGACACAGTCTTGCACAGAACCATCTATCCTGATATAGTAGAAGGCAGGTAGGAATACCAGAGGGGGGAAAAGCAGAGCAATTTATCTGAATGCCAGTAAAACTAAAATTGGGATTGTTTAAAACTTTTGAGAAACCAATTGAACTATTTTGTGGCTCTGTTTTTGGATCTAAAAAATTAGTTTGACACGGGAAAGTCAAGAAATTACAGATTGTGTAATGCAATGATCTGGAAAATTACATTTTAAAACAATAACTTAAATTGCATTCCGACGTTGCTTTCCTAAGAGAGACTGTTTGGTTGAAATAAGAAAATATTTATTTATTTAGTCTGCGCCAGGTCTTAGTTGCGGCACATGGGATCTTCATTGCGGCATGCAAGGTCTTTAGTTGTGGCATGTGGGATCTAGTTCCCTGACCAGGGATTGAACCCAGGCCCCCTGCATTGGGAGAACATAGTCTTAGCCACTAGAGGGAGGGAAGTCCCGAAATAAGATTTTAATAAACCTTTAGCAAAGTAAAAGCTGGCCAGCACCCAGGCACTCTGCATAGTAAAGAAAGGTAGAAGGAAGCAGAGGGAGTGAGTGCTGGGTTGGAGGGAAAAGGGAGAGAGAGGAATGTATCTCCAATGGGAAATTTAAAAAAACAGCAACCGACTAATGAAGATTTATTGTCATGTGCTGTGTGGTGTGCGATGTCACTCCTCCTTTCCCTGTTCCTTACACAATCTTTAACAAATCCCACAATGTTCACAGAAACTTTTGGTATCAGTGGATTTGTTGACCATAGTAATGGTTGGCACTGGGTAAAACCAGAAGCTACATGTGGACTACTCTCATACTTGACCTCTAAAAAAACTGAAAAATGAGATGATGTCTAATACGTAAAATATTAAGAAAAGGCACCTCCTCATCAGAGCTGCTTTCAGAGGCTGAGAGTCATGAGGAGGAGTATGGGTTGACAGCATGAATAGCTCCAATGAATTAAGGAATAGTTAGAGCTAATCAAAGTGTTTGGGAGAACATATCTGACCTGAAGACAGATATGCAGCACAGTGGGGCAGATCCCTGCCATCTTCCCTGGGGCCTCTGTCAGACAGAGTCCTGATGGGGCTAATTCTTGGTCTGTTTCATGTGGCAATTCCAGAGTCCTGGGCTGAGGTGTCTAGGACAGGAAAGATAACAGTGTGGTTTTTTGTTTATATTTTATCATTGAACAATAGTGCATCATGATATAAAGAAAACATTTCAAAAACAAGTGAAAGTTTTCAAATATAGAACGGAAAAGATAAGAGTAGCTCTTTGTTCTTTGCTCATGGATTATGGCCAGTTCCTTCTTCTTTGATGGTAATTCTTATAAGTGATGCACTGTTATAAACCGGAATGAAGTCTGACAGCCAGAGTGACTCACTGACAGGATAATGGGAAATTAGTCAACAAACTATGGCAACTTTTGGGTAATGGGTCACATTATATCTTCTGGTTTGAGCTGCTATTTCTCTCCCTTTGCTCTTGGAATTTCACCTGATCATCCTTTTCTCTTTCATTGCATCAAGGAAACTTGGGTTCAACAATAATTACAGGAAGCAAACCTATGAATCAAAGACTCAATGGGAGTGACCTAATCGCTAGTCTAAGCTTCCTGCCACTGGCAAGGCTCCCAACCATTCACTCCTTCAGAAGATTTCTCTTTGGAAGCTGCTAGTGCTAATTATTTTCAACTGTTGCTGAATGACAACCAATGTGTTCACCCTAGGAGTCAGACAGACTGACCGGCATATGTGGGGTTATTGACCGAATCTCATGAAAACTAAAGGAAGGGGGAGTATAAAAGTTATATAGGAAAAATCTTTAGAAAAATCTCAGTAGAAAAGTATATTTTCCCTAAAAGCAGTCAATTTCAGAGCTGCTGGTGTTAGTGAAGAAGTATCAGCAGAGAATTGTAGAACATAATAAAAAGGAATGATCAGTGAGGGGGGTTAAGAAGGAAAGAATGAGTCATTACTTGAGACTTGGATCTGGGAAGACAATTGCTCTCCAGGGTGCAGGTTGGAGGTGAGTTGACAACACAGCCCCTCTGAACATCCAGGAACAACAGCAGTCAGGGGATATTTTAGATGTGGTAGCGGATAAGCATGGGACAGAGCTGACCAAGGAAAGGAGGTGAGGACACACTGAGGCCTGATGAGGTGGAGTGCCATCGGGTGGACACCCGACCAGACACCCGGGAATACTTATCACTTACAGCCTTCCTCAACAGACAAAAGTGCTGTGTTTGGAGAACTGGGAAGTCAGGAGTGGTACCTTTTTTGTCTCCTTGATACTTTGTGAGGCTGGTCCCTCAAAATATCATGTTTTAATTAATAAATTTTCCATTATTCATAATGGCAACGGCAATAGCGACAGAATTATTGCAGGTGCGGTGAATGTGCAGCACCAGAAAAATCCAGATGTGCTGGAGTTGAACAAAGGCACTTTGGTTTAACATTCAGGCAGAGGGGCAGGGTTCCTGAGGCAGTGCAAGAGGTGTGGTACCACTAAAAGTCATCTAATGAAAAATATATAAAGAAAGAAATTTTTATAACATTGATGAGTTATATTTTTTTAAATCTATGTATTTTCAAAAATGTAAATTTTATAGTTCACATCAAGATAGCTGAGGCAAGTCTATTCCATTTAGAGAGCAGATGTTAGAGTTAAATCATTCTTCCTAGGCAGTCCTTGTATGGTCCATAGGGAATTAGCAAATATCCTGAAATAACTGATGCACAGAGGAATTTACATTTTTTTTTCCCCAAAAGTTAAGTTGCATTAAATAAGTAGCCTTCAGGCTTCCCTGGTGGTGCAGTGGTTGAGAGTCCGCCTGACGATGCAGGGGACACGGGTTCGTGCCCCGGTCCGGGAAGATCCCACATGCCGCTGAGTGGCTGGGCCCGTGAACCATGGCCGCTGAGCCCGTGCGTCCGGAACCTGTGCTCCGCAATGGGAGAGGCCACAACAGTGAGAGGCCTGCGTACCGCAAAAATAAATAAATAAATAAGTAGCCTTCTATAAAATGCAGAGACAATATACTATCTCATCCTTGGCTTTTAGAGCTTAGAGTCAGAGAGCTGGAGGGCAACTGTTTTAACCCACACATCAGTTTGCGTCCTGGGTCTCTCTTGGCTTTCTAATTATGTTACTGAGTGCAACCTCACTCTGCTCACCCCACGACAGGCCAATGAATCGGAGACGAGGTGCTGAGGCAAGGAATATGACTTTATTGGGAAAGCCAGCAGACTGAGAAGATGGCAGACTAGTGTCTCCGAAAAACCATCTTATCGGGGTTTGGATGCCAGTTTCTTTTATAACACAGAGACGGGGAGGAGGTGAGGAAGTAAAATTAAAAGGCCATAAATTTTGCAAATATCCCCTGGAATGGCCAGCCTCGGGGAGGGGATGTGTAAATTTCTTCTTTTTTGCAGCCGTCCACAGATGGACAGGGTCCGGATGTTACCCTGAACAAAGGCACTTTGGTTTAACATTCAGGCAGAGGGGCAGGGTTCCCCGATGCAGGCCATTACGTATAGACAGTATCCTTTTAGTGAATAAAAGCAACAGGAAGCAAAAGTTAAAGAAACAGATGCAACATGGAGTCAGATTTGGCTGTTCCCTGTTATAATTATGCTAACTTTTGAATCTAATATCTTCTCCCATTAAGAGTTGCTCCCCCCTCCTCCCCTCAGGCATCAATGTCCTGAGGCTATGGCTTCCTATCAAAGCCATCCTATCAAAAGCAAGCCTTTGGAAAGGAAATGAATAAATTCAACAATGAAGCTGATGAAGGTTTAAGTGTTACCTCTCTCAGTTGAATTTGAATTTTTTAAAAAATCACAAAATCCCTTGAAAAATATCTGTAAAGAAATTTCTCTAATGAAATCATTATAAGGAGTCACAATTTTATTGCAAGCCTGCTACAAGGGAAAAGTTCTCTGAGAAAACCAAGTGAATGATTTATCGCCTGGTAGAGACATTTAATGGTAAAGTAGAGAGCTTAAACTCTTATACTTAGATAAGAAAATGAAGGACTATAGTCTAAGATCATTTGACTCTTTGAGAGTTTCTCCCAGGGCTGAGAGACAAAGGGTGGGGTTCACAGAAGTGGCTTTTAAACTCATTAAAATCTACCAAGTAGAATTCTAATTTCTTCTCAGAAGGAGCAGCTAATTACATCAGATATATCTGAATCTCATCTAGACTCTCCCTATTCTTGAACCCCATCCAAACCCCCATCAACTGCCTGGGTCAAATATGAAGCTCTACTCCTTCAATGTTTTATTCACAAAAAATACAATCTATGCGTAGAGCATTTTTATAAATTTGTGAACTTCCATGACAAATTCACAGGAAGTCAAAAAGCGATTTGTGTTCAGTATCTCCTACCAACTCACTGGTTCTTTTCTCCATTCTGCCTACATTCCAAAATATTTTATGAAATGATTATGACGATAAATTATTAGGATCCATGTAAGATCAAATAACCCTTTACTATTCATACTGATAACTAGAAAGTTTAAGGCTAAATTTATGGCTTATGATAACAAGAGTCTCTTGAGTCACATAATTGTTTCTGTAAAGTAGCATGTAATTCCACTGCTTCAGTGAATTCTCTGCTACAAAATTTTTTAAAAGACATAGGAGATACGTTAAAATAGGTTTTGTAAATACCACTCATTTTCTTGTCTCCATATTAAATTAATATGAACAATAAACAATTTATGAGAAAGCAAATATATTCAGTTGTTTATGATATGTATCTAAAAGTCATGACGATATCCAGTTAATATCCAAATGACCGCCTACAACCAGAGCTGGGAAGGGAAAACTATGGCAACGACTGTCACAAAAAACATACTGGAAAAAATCAGAAATATAGAGCCAGTTAATTTTAGTCTTCACATGGAAATTAAGGAAGAGAACCTGGGCACAGAGCTGGATTGCATTTATCTGCATCATTTACAGTTAGGTGGAGCCACGTGGCTGTAATGGATCATGGGCAGAAGTGAAATATATCTTTCACTTGGCCCAACGCTGAAGACTCCAAGGCTCTCGATGATGGCAAGCTACCATGTGGAAGAAGCCTGGATCCTTGAATGACGACTATGGATTGGAGGTCTCCCTCTCCTATTCCCTACATTAGATTGTGCCATGAAGAAGAAATAAACTTAATTGTGTTACAGAGACTTGGGAGGTTGGGTTTTTGTTTTGTTTGCTGTATAGCACTTAGCATAGACTGACAATACAGAAATCTTAAAAAACTAGTAAAACGTAAACTGATTTTTCTTCCAGTGAAGTAGAACACACCTGTCAGATGAAACTGAAAGACCTTCCCATATCTGGTGAGTAATTTTATGAAGTGCCCCTGGCAACTGATAAAAAGAGACCGAATGGAAAATCCCTTGTATCAAATTGTGAGGCGTGTCAGGCCTTTCCAGCTTGGCCCCTCACATCAGTCTTGAACTTCTCAGTTTGGAAACCTCAAAATATTGTGGTGAGCCATTTAAATTACACCATTCCTAACTTTTTTTTTTTTTTTAGATTCCATATATATGTGTTAGCATACGGTATTTGTTTTTCTCTTTCTGACTTACCTCACTCTGTATGACAGACTCTAGGTCCATCCACCTCACTACAAATAACTCAATTTCGTTTCCTTTTATGGCTGAGTAATATTCCATTGTATATATGTGCCACATCTTCTTTATCCATTCCTCTGTTGATGGACACTTAGGCTGATTCACTTTGTTATAAAGCAGAAACTAACACACCATTGTAAAGCAATTATACTCCAATAAAGATGTTGAAAAAAAAGTAAAATAAAAAATAAATTACACCATTCCCCAGTGCATTACGTTTTTTTCCTCTTGACACTTTAAAACACTCTGCTATGTTGTTTGGATGGTTTCTGAGGAGGAGTCAGCTATAATTCTTATCTTTTTTCATCTATAGTAAGGTTTCCCCACCTGCCCTGTTTCTTTCAGGATTTAAAAAAAAAACACAATATGCCTAGGAGTAGTTAGTGGGGGTACTTATCCTGCTTGGCATTCTATGAGCTTTCTGAATCTTCAGTTTGGTGTCTGAAATTAAGTTGGGAAAATTCTTGAAACTGAGCAGAACCCTGTGGGGTCCTTCTAGATACAAAAGCCTTTCTGCATACCCTGCTGTTTGTAGGAAAACAGCTTCATCCTCCTAGACCTTTTCTGGGTTTCAAAGAGCAGATTCAAACAAGTACTAATTAGGGAAGTGACGGGATATAGAAACAAAGGGAAGGTAGTCAAGAAACAGCAGGGCAGAGATGGGGCAGCACCCCGATTCCTCCTCAGGGGTGTGCATAGTCATGTGATATATATCTCAGAGTTCTTCTACAGGTGCTGGGGCCCCCACCCACGTGGAGGATGGTAACTTCAGGCTGAGCATAAGCACATGGACTCCAGACTGGTTGGAACCAAAAGGCTGCTGATTGAGATTCCTGGGATACCACCCTTTTACCTCACCACCAATCAATCAGAAGAAAGTCACACACCTGCAGCCCTACCCCCAAATTTGCCTTTAAAAATTCTTCCCTCAAACCCGTCAGAGAGTTTGGGCTTTTTTTGAGCATGAGCTGCTCATGCTTCTTGCTTGGCCCTCGCGATAAACCTTTTTCTGCTCCAAACTCTGACATTTCGGTTTGTTTGGCCTCACTGTGCATCGGGCACACAAAGTTGGGTTCAACAACATTCTCAGTCACTATTGTTTCAAATTTTTCTTCTGTTCCTTTCTCTCCTTCTTCTCCTCCTGGTATTCCCACTATATATATGTTACATCTTTTGTAGTTATTTTATAGTCCTATTCTGTTTTTCTCAGTCTTTATTCTTTTTCCTTTTTGGTTTTTGAGGATTCCATTGATACATCCTTGAGCTCAGAGATTCTTTCTTTAGCCATATCCAGGCTACTAATAAGCCCATCAAAGGCATTCTTCATGTTTATTACAGTATTTTTAAATCTCTAACACTTCTTTTTAGTTTTCTTAGGATTTCCTTTTCTCTGCTTAGATTGCACATCTATTTTTCCCTGCTGCCTGCTTTATGAACTTAGTATATTAATCATAGCTGTCTTAAATCCCTGGTCTGATATTCCAACCATATCTGGTTCTGCTTGCCCTGTATCTTCAAACTGTGTTTTCTGCTTTTTTTACTATATCTTGCAATTTTTGCTTATACCCAGACATGATGTACTTGGTAAAAGAAACTGCTGTAAATAAGCCTTTACTAATGTGATGGTGACGTATGGGGGCAGGGGAAGCATTCTGTAGTCCTATGATTACGTCTCAGTGTTTCAGTGAGCCTACACGTCTTGTGAACTTCACAAGTGTTACTCTGATTCATCTCCTCTCCTGCACCCTCCATCACCTCCCCTCCCCTACATTTATGTGAAACGGGAAGGCTAGAGTGGGCTGGAGTTGGGTATTTCCCTTCCCCTGGCTCAATTAGCCTCTGATAAAACCCCAGCAGGTTAAATGTGGTTAATTAGTTTCTCCTAAGGGCAGACCTTGTTAAGAAGAACTAGAGTGCTCTAGTGTTTTTCAAAATGGTTCCTTTTCCTTTTCCACTGCTGGAAGCAAGAGGATATTTTTCTCCAGTACTCACGGTGAGGACCTGGTCAAGGTCCTGGAGGTGAGAGTCCCCAGAATGTGGTGGTGGCCCCCTATAATTGGATCCCCCTGGAGTTTTTCACTCTCAGGCTTGTCAAATCTGACAAATTGCCTCCAGCAATTTATCAATTACTGCTCTGGTTTTCCTAGCAGGGTATTTCTTCCCACGGAGGTTTCAGTTTGCAGCTTTCTGCTCTGGTAAGTTGTGATTCTCTGTGTTCCCCAAATTTAGGGGTAGCCTTTGCCCTGTGGCCTCACTTCCCTTATGGATCTAAGAAGAGTTGTTGATTTTTCAGTCTCTTTAGCTTTTTACTTGTTAGGGTGACTCCAAGCTCCTTACACACAGACCTCGAAACCAGAAATCCCATTACATTTTTTTAAAAAGTATTAATCACCGTTATTTTCGTGAGGATATTTATTTGCCATAAATCCCTGGATTCAGAGGCAAAGCCAGTTTCTAACAGGAAGGGAAAGAAGCCTGGGGACAGAGTTGGATACTAGTGTTCTAAGCAGGAAAAATCTTCCCAAAGACAATCTCCTTTGGTCTCCATCTTTTAATATATCATGTAATCAACAGAGCTTTCCATAGGACCCAGCAAGTTGGGATGATCTCTGTTCTCTTTGGGACAGTATAGTCAGAAGGACCCTCTGACAGAGGTTCCAAAAACAGAACCATGCCTCTTTGTTCTCAGGATAATGTACAAAAGCTCAGTATAGAATATGAGTCCTTCACGTGCTGGCTTTTGTTTACCTTCCAGCCTGACCTCTGTCCACTCCCCGCATCATTCTACATGGACCATACTGAACATTTTATAGTTTCTTCATTTACCCATGTTCTTTCTCAATTCCATTTTTCTTTGTACATGTTGTTTTCCTTCTCAGAGCTGGTAAAAAAAAGATCTTTCTAACTTTCCCCATGACTTCTGAGTTGGACAGAGATTCAAGGAGGCAACTGGTTGTAATGAAAAAAATGACAATCTGAGGGGATTCAAAGAAATATGGTTAGAAATTCTAACCTTTTTAGTCTCCACTTAGATGTTCTTTCTACGTGGAAGATGTTAGGGAGGAAGAACTTCTAGGTTTCTCTGACTGGTCTAAGAATTAAATTGACATGAGATAAATTAACAGGAGAAAGTAAAACAAAAGTTTAATAACATGTATACATGGGAGGGACCCAGGAGAACTGAGTAACTCGTCAAAAAATACCATCCCCAGGGCTTCCCTGGTGGCGCAGTGGTTGAGAGTCCGCCTGCCGATGCAGGGAACACGGGTTCGTGCCCCGGTCCGGGAAGATCCCACATGCCGCGGAGCGGCTGGGCCCGTGAGCCATGGCCGCTGAGCCTGCGCGTCCGGAGCCTGTACTCCGCAACGGGAGGGGCCACAACAGTGAGAGGCCCGTGTACCGCAAAAAAAAAAAAAAAAAAATACCATCCCCAGCTAAAGATAAAAGAGGATGTTTGGCGTCTTTTAAAATTCCATATATATACATTAGCATATGATATTTGTTTTTCTCTTTCTGACTTACTTCACTCTGTATGACAGATTCTAGGTCCATCCACCTCACTACAAATAACTCAATTTAGTTTCTTTTTATGGCTGAGTAATATTCCATTATGTATATGTGCCACATCTTCTTTATCCATTCATCTGTTGATGGACACTTAGGTTGCTTCCATGTCCTGTATATTATAAATAGTGCTGCAACGAATATTGTGGTACATGACTCTGTTTGTATTATGGTTTTTTTCTGGGTATATGCCCAGTAGTGTTGTTGCTGGGTTGTATGGTAGTTCTATTTTTAGTTTCTTAAGGAACCTTCATACTGTTCTCCATAGTGGCTGTATCAATTTACATTCCCACCAACAGTGCAGGAGGGTTCACTTTACACCACACCCTCTCCAGCATTTACTGTCTCTAGATTTTTTGATGATGGCCATTCTGACTGGTGTGACGTGATACCTCATTGTAGCTTTGATTTGCATTTCTCTAATAATTAGTGATGTTGAGCATCTTTTCATGTGCGTCTTGGCCATCTGTATGCCTTCTTTGATGAAATGTCTATTTAGGTCTTCCGCCCATTTTCTAAGATGCAGACATAGAGAACGGACTTGAGGACACAGGGAGGGGGAAGGGTAAGCTGGGGCGAAGTGAGAGAGTGGCATGGACATATATATGCTACCAAATGTCAAATAGCTAGCTAGTGGGGAGCAGCCGCAGAGCACAGGGAGATCAGCTGGCTGTTTTGCAATGGCCTAGAGGGGTGGAATAGGGAGGGTGGGAGGGAGGTTCAAGAGGGAGGGGATATGGGGTTATATGTATGCATATGGCTGATTCACTTTGTTGTACAACAGAAACTAACATAGCATTGTGAAGCAATTATACTCCAATAAAGATGTATAAAAAAACAAGAAGTAGAGATTTATGTATCCTGAAGGGTTCATCATATTCCATCAATTGCCTTTTGAAAACTTCAACCCGAATAAAGTTGCAAATTCTTGCCCTGATTTTGAAGGTCTTCTAATTTCTGACCACAAAGTAGTATCTAGAAGTTACCATATCAAAACAGGGCCCACACTCAAAAAAAAAAAAAAAAAAAGGATGTTGGAATTAGTGGTTTAGGACTTTAAAGCAGAGGAAAGCAATTCACATAGAGATGGAAAAGGAAGTGTTTGGTAAGCAAATGTTTGCTGGGCAAGGCAGAGACATAGCACAGGGAGATCAGCTAGGTTCTTTGTGACCAACTAGAGGGGTGGGATAGGGAGAGTGGGAGGGAGACACAAGAGGGAGGCGATATTGGGATATATGTATACATATAGCTGATTCACTTTGTTATACAGCAGAAACTAACACAACATTGTAAAGCAATTATACTCCAATAAAGATGTTTAAAAAAAATAAAAGCAAGTAAAATAAAATGATTGTTAATAGGAAAAAAACCAAAGTATTTCTCAATCTTTCATCTTATTTCCAATTTATATCATAAGTAGAGAAGAAAAAAATGTAGACAGCTTTCTAAATTTGTCTGTGCAATCTGGTTGCAAGTCATTTTGATAATGTTGTTCATGACATTCCTTTCTTCACTTCACCACTGTCTGGGACTGTTATTTGAATTGTTCCACAATTGCATGGTGTTTCTGCCTAATTGTTTTACTAGTACTTTGGGGATAAAAGGGATATAATTTTGTATACCTATGGTTCCTGCCACAGGGCAGACACAGTGAATGCTCAAAAAATATTTGCTAAGGTGTAAAGAATGCTAAAGGAAAAAACAGAACTTGGTTATTCTTTACACATAAGAATGAAAGAGAGAATACAAATTCACTTTTATTTATAGATTACTTCTAGAAAATGTAAAGCAGCTTGGTAAAAACACATGATAAAAAATATAATGTAAAGTAGAAGTAAGAGAGAAGGTTGATGCAAAGAAAAAACTTAGGTAGAGAAGAATAAGGTTAATGCACAAAATATATATCTTGGTGATCTATACTTTTGCCGAGAACAGAAAGTAGAATTTTTTGTTTAATAGAGCACAATTGTAATGCCAATAATGAAAGCAGAATTGCTTATTTCTTCCAGGTCATTTTGAGACTGAGGTTTCAAGCCTAGAGGTGAAAGAGTATGTGTTTTTTTAAAAAGGCAGTATGGCTATCATATTCTTCAATAATAAATTGCTTTCTTAATTTTAAATGGATGTTTAAAGGGCAAAGGGTGAATTTGACGTACAAAAATAAATAAATAAAAGAATACCATACAAAGAATGAGAGAGAATGTTCCACTCTTGACTTCTTTGGCCTTTTTAGAGTATTGCTAAGAAACCCCATCTGTGCCAGCTTCTGAGTCTTTGCAACTTGACTCGCATCCCTGCTTTTCTTTTATGGAAAAAAACAGTCTAAAACCAAACCCTCCTACAGGGGGAGGTTGACAAGCCATGTGGGGTCCCTCTGGGAACCAGAGCAATTTACCATAGCCCATTACAGACAGGCAGATGTGCTTACATAAAGACCAATAGCAGCCGAGCAAGGCAAAAAGAAAAGTGCAAATAAAAATAATTAAAAATAGTTTTTATGGCAGTGCTTAAAGGAAAAACATATTTGGTCTCTGCACACTGAAGTTATACCTCCAGGAAAGCAACAAACTGCCCCCAAAGGCACTGTAATGCCCTGCATTAGTCCCCTGGGTTCCTGTGCTTTCATGTTTCCCTTACTATAGGCTACTCCAAGCCTTTAATATGCAGTTAATGTGCAGCATGACTTTCTAAAAGGGGAATATTATATAAAGCACTTTCCAAAATATCTTGGAATATGTGGGGACGTTCCATATTCCACATGGACATTTTGTAGTTCTAAAATTTCAGCATGTATCAGAATCACCTGGAAGGCTTGTGAATCCAAAATACTGCCCACCCTGACTGGAGTTCCTGATTCAGTCAGTCTGTGGTGGGGCCCAAGAATCTGTATATCTAACAAGTGTGCAGGTGATACTGATGCTGCAGTGCTCGTCCAGGGACCACTTCGGGGACCACTGGCCTAGGTATATGGTACTCGAGCCACTCTGGTTTAAATATATTTTCAGGGGTCCTTTGTATCTTTCAACTCCCAGCAAGAGGCAAACTAAAAATTAGCTCTTACTTTGTTGGAATTTTTGTTGTTGTCATTAAACACAGTCAAGTATGTTCAAAAGTGTAGACCGAGAACTACTAATAATCCACCGAGGTTCTCCAGGGACACACAGGTTGTTTTATTACAGCATTGACGTGTATAGTACTCACGGTCTGCGCTTCTAACAGGAAAGAAACATTGACTTATGGTATTCCATTGATTCGTGTTTCATCCCACGGGTGATTCACTAAGAGAAACCTTAGTCTTCTTACAGACGATGGTGGAGATCTTTGTATCAGAAAGTGTACATTGTACAGGCATGTGTTTATTTGGCTTTGTTGTTTATTTATGTTTTTCTTTTAAGCTTTTGGTCCCATTAAAAAAGTGTTTAGGAAAAAAAAAAACCATTTCTAAGCACTTCCTGGAGGTGCTAAAGTTTCTTTGTGGCTGTGATAGAAAATGGGAGATGGTAAATACATCAACAAAAACCTCTGAGAGCTGTGAATTCTGTGAATTAAGAACCAAACATAGTTTACAAACCAACTTTAGGTCAGAGGTATCTGCATAGATCATAGATAGTCCCTTTTTGTTCTAAGTGTCTAGGAATGCTTTCAGGCCAAGTAACCCCATAGTAGCCTTTTAATTAAACATGTATCTGTTCACTCTAGTCTTGGGCTACAAGAGGGAAACCAAAATTGAAGTTCAGTATTTGTCATTATACAAGTGGTAATGAATAATAATCTAGGTTCATGGCTGTTATTCGAAAATCCCTGGAACCTGTCCTTAAGTATTCAGAATTGCTATCACTTTAGAAAGGTAAAGAGCAAACACATTTCCTAATATGTAACACCTGTAGCAGGGCCCAGGACAGCAGTTGATAAAGAAATGCAGTCATATTTCTGCAGGAATATGTATGAATAGTTACACTAAGTGGCATAAAGAAAGACAATGAACAATTTTATAGTAGTTAGATTTTGCTATCAGATGAGTTTGTCATATTTTTACTTTTAAAAACGACTTTACTGAGATATAATTCACATACCATAAATTCCATCATTTTAAAGTGTACAGTTCAGAGGTTTCTAATATATTCATAGAGCTGTGCAACCATCACCACTCTCTAATTTTAGAATATATACATCACTTCCCATTTCTCCCTTGCCTTTCCCCTGGCAACCACTAATCTACATTCAGTCCCTATGGATTTGCCTATTCCGGACACTTCAAATAATCAGAATTACACAATATGTGGCCTTTTGTGTCTGCCTTCGTTAACTTAGCATAATGTTTTTGTTTGTTTGTTTTAACATCTTTATTGGAGTATAATTGCTTTACAATGGTGTGTTAGTTTCTGCTTTATAACAAAGTGAATCAGTTATACATATACATATGTTCCCATATCTCTTCCCTCTTGCATCTCCCTCCCTCCCACCCACCCTATCCCACATCTCTAGGTGGTCACAAAGCACCGAGCTGATCTCCCTGTGCCATGTGGCCGCTTCCCACTAGCTATCTATTTTACGTTTGGTAGTGTATATATGTCCATGCCATTCTCTCACTTTGTCACAGCTTACCCTACCCCTCCCCATATCCTCAAGTCCATTCTCTAGTAGGTCTGTGTCTTTACTCCTGTCTTACCCCTAGGTTCTTCATGACATTTTTTTCCCCATAGATTCCATATATATGTGTTAGCATATGGTATTTGTCTTTCTCTTTCTGACTTACTTCACTCTGTATGACAGACTCTAGGTCCATCCACCTCATTACAAATAACTCAATTTCATTTCTTTTTATGGCTGAGTAATATTCCATTGTATATATGTGCCACATCATCTTTATCCATTCATCTGATGATGGACACTTAGGTTGCTTCCATCCCCTAGCTATTGTAAATAGAGCTACAATGAACATTTTGGTACATGACTCTTTTTGAATTATGGTTTTCTCAGGGTATATCCCCAGTAGTGTGATTGCTGGGTCGTATGGTAGTTCTATTTTTAGTTTTTTAAGGAACCTCCATACTGTTCTCCATAGTGGCTGTATCAATTTACATTCCCACCAACAGTGCAAGAGGGTTCCCTTTTCTCCACACCCTTTCCAGCATTTATTGTTTCTAGATATTTTGATGATGGCTATTCTGACGGGTATGAGATGATATCTCATTGTAGTTTTGATTTGCATTTCTCTAATGATTAATGATGTTGAGCATTCTTTCATGTGTTTGTTGGCAGTCTGTATATCTTCTTTGGAGAAATGTCTATTTAGGTCTTCTGCCCATTTTTGGACTCGGTTGTTTATATTTTTGTTATTGAGATGCATGAGCTGCTTGTAAATTTTGGAGATGAATCCTTTGTCACTTGCTTCATTTGCAAATATTTTCTCCCATTCTGAGGATTGTCTTTTGGTCTTGTTTATGGTTTCCTTTGCTGTGCAAAAGCTTTGAAGTTTCATTAGGTCCCATTTGTTTATTTTTCTTTTTATTTCCATTTCTCTAGGAGGTGGGTCAAAAAGGATCTTGCTGTGATTTATGTCATAGAGTGTTCTGCCTAGGTTTCCCTCTAAGAGTTTGATAGTTTCTGGCTTTACATTTAGGTCTTTAATCCATTTTGAGCTTATTTTTGTGTATGGTGTTAGGGAGTGTTCTAATCTCATACTTTTACATGTAGCTGTCCAGTTTTCCCAGCACCACTTATTTAAGAGGCTGTCTTTTCTCCACTGTATATTCTTGCCTACTTTATCAAAGATAAGGTGACCATATGTGCGTGGGTTTATCTCTGGGCTTTGTATCCTGTTCCATTGATCTATATTTCTGTTTTTGTGCCAGTACCATACTGTCTTGATTACTGTAGCTTTGTAGTATAGCCTGAAGTCAGGGAGCCTGATTGCTCCAGCTCCATTTTTCGTTCTCAAGATTGCTTTGGCTATTCGGGGTCTTTTGTGTTTCCATACAAATTGTGAAATGTTTTGTTCTAGTTCTGAGAAAAATGCCAGTGGTAGTTTGATAGGGATTGCATTGAATGCGTAGATTGCTTTGGGTAGTAGAGTCATTTTCACAATGTTGATTCTTCCAATTGAAGAACATGGTATATCTCTCCATCTATTTGTATCATCTTTAATTTCTTTCATCAGTGTCTTATAGTTTTCTGCATACAGGTCTTTTGTCTCCTTAGGTAAGTTTGTTCCTAGATATTTTATTCTTTTTGTTGCAATGGTAAATGTGAGTGTTTTCTTAATTTCATTTTCAGATTTTTCATCATTCGTGTATAGGAATGCCAGAGATTTCTGTGTATTAATTTTGTATCCTGCAACTTTACCAAATTCATTGATTAGCTCTAGTAGTTTTCTGGTAGCATCTTTGGGATTCTCTATGTATAGTATCATGTCATCTGCAAATAGTGACAGCTTTACTTCTTCTTTTCTGATTTGGATTCCTTTTATTTCTTTTTCTTCTCTGATGGCTGTGGCAAAAACTTCCAAAACTATGTTGAATAAGAGTGGTGAGAGTGGGCAACCTTGTCTTGTTCCTGATCTTAGTGGAAATGGTTTCAGTTTTTCACCACTGAGGACGATGTTTGCTGTGGGTTTGTCGTATATGGCCTTTATTACGTTGAGGAAAGTTCCGTCTATGCCTACTTTCTGCAGGGTTTTTATCGTAAATCGGTGTTGAATTTTGTCGAAAGATTTCTCTGCATCGATTGAGATGATCATATGGTTTTTCTCCTTCAATTTGTTAATATGGTGTATCACATTGATTGATTTGCGTATATTGAAGAATCCTTGCATTCCTGGAATAAACTCCACTTGATCATGGTGTATGATCCTTTTAATGTGCTGTTGGGTTCTGTTTGCTAGTGTTTTGTTGAGGATTTTTGCATCTATGTTCATCAGTGATATTGGCCTGTACTTTTCTTTCTTTGTGACATCCTTGTCTCGTTTTGGTATCAGGGTGATGGTGGCCTCATAGAATGAGTTTGGGAGTGTTCCTCCCTCTGCTATATTTTGGAAGAGTTTGAGAAGGATAGGTGTTAGCTCTTCTCTAAATGTTTGATAGCATTCACCTGTGAAGTTATCTGGTCCTGGGCTTTTGTTTGTTGGAAGATTTTTAATCACAGTCTCAATTTCACTGCTTGTGATTTGTCTGTTCATATTTTCTCCTTCTTCCTGGTTCAGTCTTGGCAGGTTGTGCATTTCTAAGAATTTGTCCATTTCTTCTAGGTTGTCCATTTTATTTGCATAGAGTTGCTTGTAGTAATCGCTCATGATCTCTTGTATGTCTGCAGTGTCAGTTGTTACTTCTCCTTTTTCATTTCTAATTCTATTGATTTGAGTCTTCTCCCTTTTTTTCTTGATGAGTCTGGCTAATGGTTTATCAATTTTGTTTATCTTCTCAAAGAACCAGCTTTTAGTTTTATTGATCTTTGCTAGCGTTTCCTTCATTTCTTTTTCATTTATTTCTTTTCTGATCTTTATGATTTGTTTCCTTCTGCTAACTTTGGGGGTTTTTTGTTCTTCTTTCTCTAATTGCTTTAGGTACAAGGTTAGGTTGTTTATTTCAGATGTTTCCTTTTTCTTAACGTAGGATTGTACTGCTATAAACTTCCCTCTTAGAACTGCTTTTGCTGCATCCCATAGGTTTTGGGTCATCGTGTCTCCATTGTCATTGGTTTCTAGGTATTTTTTTATTTCCTCTTTGATATCTTCAGTGATCACTCTGTTATTATTGTATTGTTTAGCCTCCATGTGTTTGTATTTTTTACAGATCTTTTCCTATAATTGATATCTAGTCTCATAACATTGTGGTTGGAAAAGATACTTCATACAATTTCAATTTTCTTAAATTTACCAAGGCTTGATTTGTGACCCAAGATATTATCTATCCTGGAGACTGTTCCATGAGCACTTGAGAAAAATGTGTATTCTGTTGTTTTTGGATGGAATGTCTTATAAATGTCAATTAAGTCCATCTTGTTTAATGTATCATTTAAAGCTTATATTTCCTTATTTATTTTCATTTTGGATGATCTGTCTATTGGTGAAAGTGGGGTGATAAAGTCCCCTACCATGAATATGTTACTGTCAATTTCCCCTTTTATGGCTGTATTTGCCTTACGTATTGAGGTGCTCCTATATTGGGTGCATAAATATTTACAATTGTTATATCTTCTTCTTGGATTGATCCCTTGATCATTATGTAGTATCCTTCTTTGTCTCTTGTAATAATCTTTACTTTAAAGTCTATTTTGTCTGATATTAGAATTGCTACTCCAGCTTTCTTTTGATTGCCATTTTCATGGAATATTTTTTTCCATCCCCTCACGTTCAGTCTGTATGTGTCTCTAGGTATGAAATGGGTCTCTTGTAGACAGCACATATATGGGTCTTATTTTTGTATCCATTCAGCCAGTCTGTGTCTTTTGGTGGGAGCATTTAATCTATTTACATTTAAGGTAATTATCGATATGTATGTTCCTATTCCCATTTTCTTAATTGTTTTCGGTTTGTTATTGTAGGTCTTTTCCTTCTCTTGTGTTTCTTGCCTAGCGAAGCTCCTTTAGCATTTGTTGTAAAGCTGGTTTCATGGTGCTGAACTCTCTCAGCTTTTGCTTGTCTGTAAAGGTTTTAATTTCTCCATCAAATCTGAATGAGATCCTTGCTGGGTAGAGTAATCTTGGTTGTAGGTTTTTCTCCTTCATCACTTTAAATATGTCCTTCCAGTCCCTTCTGGCTTGCAGAGTTTCTGCTGAAAGATCATCTGTTAACCTTATGGGGATTCCCTTATGTGTTATTTGTTGTTTTTCCCTTACTGCTTTTAATATGTTTTCTTTGTATTTAATTTTTGACAGTTTGATTAATATGTGTCTTGGCGTGTTTCTGCTTCGATTTATCCTGTATGGGACTCTCTGTGCTCCCTGGACTTGATTAACTATTTCCTTTCTCATGTTAGGGAAGTTTTCAACTATAATCTCTTCAAATATTTTCTCAGTCACTTTCTTTTTCTCTTATTCTTCTGGGACCCCTATAATTCGAATGTTGGTGCATTTAACGTTGTCCCAGAGATCTCTGAGACTGTCCTAAGTTCTTTTCATTCTTTTTTCTTTATTCTGCTCTGCAGTAGTTATTTCCACTATTTTATCTTCCAGATCACTTATCCGTTCTTCTGCCTCAGTTATTCTACTATTGATCCCTTCTAAAGTATTTTTAATTTCATTTATTGTGTTGTTTCATCTTTAGTTCTTCTAGGTCCTTGTTAAATGTTTCTTGCAGTTTCTCTATTCTATTTCCAAGATTTTAGATCACGTTTACTATCATTATTCTGAATTCTTTTTCAGGTAGACTGCCTATTTCCTCTTCATTTGTTAGGTCTGGTGGGTTTTTATCTTGCTCCTTTATCTGCGGTGTGTTTCTCTGTCTTCTCATTTTGCTTATCTTACTGTGTTTGGGGTCTCCTTTTTGCAGGCTGCAGGTTCATAGTTCCTGTTGTTTTTGGTGTCTGTCCCCAGTGGCTAAGGTTGGTTCAGTGGGTTGTGTAGGCTTCCTGGTGGAGGGGACTAGTGCCTGTGTTCTGGTGGATGAGGCTGGATCTTGTCTTTCTGGTGGGCAGGTCCACGTCTGGTGGTGTGTTTTGGGGTGTCTGTGGCCTTATTATGATTTTATGCAGCCTCTCTGCTAATGGGTGGGGTTGTGTTCCTGTCTTGCTAGTTGTTTGGCATAGGGTGTCCAGCACTGTAGCTTGCTGGTCGTTGAGTGAAGCTGGGTGTTGATGTAGAGATTGAGATCTCTTGGAGATTTTCACTGTTTGATACTACATGGAGCTGGGAGGTCTCTTGTGGACCAGTGTCCTGAAGTTGGCTCTCCCACCTCAGAGGCACAGCACTGACTCCTGGCTGCAGCACCAAGAGCTTTTCATCCACACAGCTCAGAATAAAAGGGAAAAAAAGAAGAAAGAAAGGAAAGAAAGAAAGAAAGAAAGAAAATAAAGTAAGATAAAATAAAATAAACTTATTAAAATAAAAATTATTAAGAAAAAAATTTTTAAAGTAAAAAAACCAAAAACCCAACAACAACAACAAAAAAAACAGACGGACAGAACTCTAGGACAAATGGTGAAAGCAAAGCTATACAGACAAAATCTCACACAGAAGCATACACATACATACACACAAAAAGAGGAAAAGGGGAAAAAATCATAAATCTTGCTCTCAAAGTCCACCTCCTCAATTTGGGATGATTCATTGTCTATTCATGTATTCCACAGATGCAGGGTACATCAAGTTGTTGTGGAGCTTTAATCCGCTGCTCCTGAGGCTGCTGGGAGAGATTTCCCTTTCTCTTCTTTGTTCGCACAGCTGCCGGGGATTCAGCTTTGAATTTGGCCCCTCCTCTGCGTGTAGGTCGCCTGAGGGCGTTTGTTCTTCGCTCAGACAGGATGGGGTTAAAGGAGCAGCTGATTCGGAGGCTCTGGCTCACTCAGGCCGAGGGGAGGGAGGGGCACGATGCGGGGTGAGCCTGCGGCGGCAGAGGCCGGCGTGACATTGCAGCAGCGTGAAGCGCGCCGTGCGTTCTCCCGGTGAAGTTGTCCCTGGATCACAGGACCCTGGCAGTGGCGGGCTGCACAGGCTCCCGGGAGGGGAGGTGGGGATAGTGACCTGTGCTCGCACACAGGCTTCTTGGTGGCGGCAGCAGCGGCCTTAGTGTTTCATGCCTGTCTCTGGAGTCCGCGCTGACAGCCGCGGCTCGCGCCCGTCTCTGGACTGGATTTTTTAATCCTTTAATAAAAAGTGCTCCTTTAATGGAGCGCTCTTAATCCCCTCTCCTCACACACTGGGAAACAAAGAGGGGAGAAAAAGTCTCTTGCCTCTTCGGCAGCTCCAGACTTTATCCCGGACTCCCTCACGGCTAGCCGTGGTGCACTAACCCCTTCAGGCTGTGTTCACGCTGCCAACTCCAGTCCTCTCCCTGCCTCCGGCCGAAGCCCGAGCCTCAGCTCCCAGGCCCGCCCGCCCCGGCGGGTGAGCAGACAAGCCTCTCCGGCTGGTGAGTGCTGGTCGGCACCGATCCTCTGTGCGGGAATCTCTCCGCTTTGCTCTCCACACTCCTGTTGCTGCGTTCTCTTCTGTGGCTCCGAAGCTTTCCCCCTCTGCCACCCGCAGTCTCTACCCACGAAGGGGCTTCCTAGTGTGTGGAACCTTTCCTCCTTCACAGCTGCCTCCCACTGGTGCAGGTCCCGTCCCTATCCTTTTGTCTCTGTTTATTCTTTTTTCTTTTGCCCTACCCAGGTACGTGGGGGAATTTCTTGCCTTTTGGGAGGTCTGAGGTCTTCTGCCAGCGTTCAGTGGGTGTTCTGTAGGAGTTGTTCCATGTGTAGATGTATTTCTGATGTATCTGTGGGGAGGAAGGTGATCTCCGCATCTTACTCTTCCGCCATCTTCCCCCTCTCCTAGCATAATGTTTTTAAGGTTTATCCATGTTATAGCAGATATCAGTACTTCACTCCTTTTCGTTGCTGCATAGTATTCCATTGTATGGATATATCACATTTTGTTTATCCGTTCATCAGTTGATGAATGTTTGGGTTCTTTTTGGTTATAATGAATAATACTCTTATGAACAATCAGGCACACGTTTTTTTGTGTGAAAATATGGTATATACCTATGAGTGGAACTGCTGGGTCATATGATAACTCTGTTTAAATTTTTGAGGAACTGAATTACTTTTTTCCAAAATGGCTGCACCATTTTACATTCTCATCAGCAATGTATAATGATTCCAATTTCTCCTCAACCTTGCCTTGTCCGTGTTTTTGATTGCTATCCCAGTGACTGTGAAGTGGTTTTCATTGCAGTATTGATTTTTATTTCCCTGATGGCTAATGACGTCAAACACTTTTTCATGTACTTATTGGTAATTTATACAGTCTTCTTTGGAGAGATATTTATTCAAATCTTTTGCCCATTTAAAATTGGGTTATTTGTCTTTTAAATATTGAGTTGTAACAGTTCTTCATAAATGCTCCTTGTATTATTGTGAGTTTTGGCTATTCCTCAGAATTCTGAAAAAGTTGATTTGACACTTTTTGCCAATATTCTCATTGCCTTTATGGAGGAGCTGATTTTCAGAATTTCTTATTCTGCTATACCAAATATGCTGCTCAGGTCATATTTTATAGACTATATAAAACTTTAAATTTTTCAGAACTTTTTTGAATTGTAGAATTGTGAACAGGTTTTGTTTGAATATGAATCATGTTCTCTTTTTTTTTAGCTAGTTCACCTTTTCAGTGAACCTATGACCTGAATAAAGGACATAAAAAAGTCATATGATTGAAATTACGACTTTCTCAACATACAGTAAAAAACTACTGATGAGGAGGTAGTAGTTAAGCATGAGTACTAATTTTTTATGTTGGTATTATGGAGTATCATTTTATGCTACCTCTGTGAGAAGAAAAAATAATATTACTGCTGATTTATACTTATTTTATGTTAAGAAACACTTGTTAGTTTTTCATAAGAACAAGCCAAAGCCACATGTTTAGTTTTTACTGGCAGAAGGTAAAACCAATATAAAATTTAATTAAAGTTGTAATTTTTAATAAATTTACATGTATTGGCTGACAACTAATTACTCTGTTTTATGATATTTTCTGCCCTTTAAAAAATATGCTTTTTAGAAAATATGGCTTTATTTAAAAAAATTCATTGGAAAGCCATCAGATTTTAAATACTGAACTGTTAAGAGCTTCAAACAGCCATGTTTTGCTTGTAGATTTTTAGATGTCAGAAGAGGATACCAGGAACAGGCTAGCAAAGTAGAAGACTCAGGAGCCCTAGAAACCAGTATTTATTGTGTGTGCTCTATAAGCCCGGCTATATATCTCTCTTAATTTTTCATTTATCTCAAACATGTGTTTGAACTGATCTAGGTAGACAGGAGTATTGAATAAAATGGACTTAAGTTCCTACCTTGGGAAAAAAATATGCCACAATGTCAGATAGGTACTAGGAAGAATAAAAGAAATCAGATGGCATGGCTAAAGAAATACGGTGTAGGGGGCAGGGGGCAGTTTGCTAAATATGGTAGGGTGGCTCAGGGAAGACATCTCTGAGTAAGTGACATTTTAGAGACTTGTGTAAAGGGAGGGAGTGGGCCTCCCTTTCAGACATCTGAAAAAGGATTATTCCAGGAAAAGGTAACAACAAGAGCAAAGGTTCTGAGGTTGAAATGTATTTGTCACCTCACATGACCCCTCTTGCACTCCAAGACCAGGCAAAACAAGTTCACCTTCAAGAAAAATATGGGTGTGGGTTTGCTTGGCCTGAAAGCCCTCCTAGACGCTTAGAGAACTGGGGAGACCCATGCAGATACCTTTTGATCTGCAGTTGGTTTGTAGCTTAGCTCACAGATTTGGTACCTAACTCACAGGATTTACATATCTCAGGGTTCTTTAGTGATATTTCCACCATCTCTGCTCTTCAATCATGGCCACAAAATAACTTTAGTGCTTCTAAGGAAGTACCTAGAAGTTTGTTTGTTTTTAATAAAAGCTTTTTTTAGTTGAACCAAAACTTTAAAAACAAAAACCATCTCTAAGGTTTAAGACATAGAGATTTAAGATCAACAGAAAGTAATGTTTTGTCTGATTGTAAATTCCATCTTTTATATGCTTACAAGTCCATGTTTTTAAAAACAATAGAGGCTTAAATAAATTTCAAACCCTTAGGGAATATTCTGATGGTTTGGTTGTGCAATCTATGGTGTCATCTAGTGGTAATTCCTTTAAATTTCAACCAAATGTCCCAGAGGGTCATGCTAAATCATTAGAAAATACGACTAAAGCAAAGTTCCTCTAAATAAAATGGCTGTCTAATTATAGTCACCAGTTTTTAAAAATAATTATAGATCAGAGGAAGTTATAAAGACTATACAGGGAAGACCGTGTACCCTATATCCAGTTTCCCCTATGGGTTATAATTTATGTAATTATAGTACAATAGTACTATTATAATAGTATTATATTATAAATACAACAATACCCAAACCAGGAAATTGATATTGGTACAATGAACATTCATGTCATTTTATCACATGTGTACATTTGTGTAACCACCAACACGATCAAGATACAGAATAATTCTGTCACCCCAAATGTCTCTTTTGTGCTTCCCTTTCATTGTCACATCCCTCATTCCCCACCATCTCTAACCTCTGACAAATACTAATCTGTTTTCCATCTCTATAATTTTATATAATACATATAATATTTCAAGAATATTATATAAATGAAGTCATGTGGCATATGACTCTTTAAGATTGATTTATTTTTCCCACTCAGCATAATTCCCTGGAGATTCATAGAAGTTGTATATATCAATAGTCATTTCTTTTTCTTGCTGAAAAAAGGAATATGGAATATTCCATGGTATGATGTACTGTAGTTTGATTATCCACCTTTTGCAGTACATCTGGGTTGTTTCAGTTTGGGGCTATTACAAATAAAGATGCAATGAACAATAGTGTGAAAGATTTTTGTGATCATTTTTCCATTTTTTTAGAGTGAATGTCCAGAAACATGATTGATGGGTCATATGGTGGGTGTATGTTTAGTTGTTTTTTTAAAAAATTTTATTTATTTATTTATGGCTGTGTTGGCTCTTCGTTTCTGTGCCAGGGCTTTCTCTTGTTGCGGCTAGTGGGGGCCACTCCTCATTGCAGTGCGCGCGCCTCTCACTATCGCGGCCTCTCTTGTTGCGGAGCACAGGCTCCAGACGTGCAGGCTCAGTAATTGTGGCTCATGGGGCTAGTTGCTCCATGGCATGTGGGATCTTCCCAGACCAGGGCTCGAACCCGTGTCCCCCGCATTGGCAGGCAGATTCTCAACCACTGCGCCACCAGGGAAGCCCTATGTTTAGTTTTTTAAGAAACCGCCAAACTATTTTCCAAAGTAGTTGTACCATTTAAATTCCCACCAGCAACGTATGAGTGATCCAGTTTTTCTTCATTTTCATCAGCATTTGGTATTGTCACTATTTAAAATCTTTTGCTATTATAATAAAATTATGTGTATATAATAATATCTCTCTGTGGTTATAATTTGTATTTCTCTAATATCTAATGATTTTGAGCATCTTTTCATGTGCTTACTTGCCATATGTATATCCTCTTCAATGAAATATCTGCTCATGTCTTTGGCCCATTTTCTAATGGATTGTTTATTTTTTGCTGTTGGATTGTAAGAGTTCTTTATATATTCTAAATATGTCATTTGTAGTATAAATGGTTTGCAAATATTTTCTCCCAGTCTTTAGCTTGTCTTTTTTTTTTTTTTGCGGTACGCGGGCCTCTCACCGCTGTGGCCTCTCCCGTTGTGGAGCACAGGCTCAGCGGCCATGGCTCACGAGCCCAGCCGCTCCGCGGCATGTGGGATCTTCCCGGACCAGGGCACAAACCCGTGTCCCCTGCATCGGCAGGCGTCGGACTCTCAACCACTGTGCCACCAGGGAAGCCCTAGCTTGTCTTTTTATCCCCTTAACAGAAGTTTTTCACAGAGCAAATATTTAAAATTTTGGTAAAATCCAATTTGTCAATAATGTCTTTTATGGATCATGTTTTCAGTGTCATGTCTAATAACTCTTTACCAAGCCCTATGTCCTGAAGATATTATACTATGTTGGGTTTTTGGGGGGTGGGGATTTATCTTGTTTGAGGTTCATTTAGTTTCTTGAAGCTGTATGTTTACGCCTTTTGTGGAATTTAAGAAATTTTCAGTTATTATTTTTTCAAATATCTTTTCAATCCTTTTCTTTCTCTTCTCCTTCTGGACTCTTATTACACAAATGTTAGATCTTTTGTTATAGTTTATTGTCCCACATGTCCCTAAGGCTGTGTTCACTTTTTGTCAGTCTGTTTACTCTGTTGGGTAATTTCTATTGTTCTATCTTCAGGTTTTCTGATTCTTTCCTCTACCCCCTCCATTCTGTTGTTGAGCTCATTCATTTGGTTTTTTATTAAGGTTATTATATTTTTCAGTTCTAAAGTTTCCATTTCGTTCTTCATTTGACTGTTTTAAAATCTTTGTCACCTGATCCTAGCATCTATCTACATCATCTTGGTTTTGGTGTCTGTTGATTCAAGTTGAGATTTTCCTAGTTCTTAGTATGACGAGGGATTTTTGTTTGAACCTGGAATTTTTATATTCTGTCATGAGACTCTGAATCATACTTAAATGTTTTGCTTTAGTAGGATTCTTTTTTTTTTTTTTTTTTTGCGGTACGTGGGCCTCTCACTGCTGTGGCCTCTCCCGTTGCGGAGCACAGGCTCCGGATGCGCAGGCTCAGCGGCCGTGGCTCACGGCCATGGCTCACGGGCGCAGCCGCTCCGCGGCATGTGGGATATTCCCACACCGGGGCACGAACCTGCATTGGCAGGCGGACTCTCAACCACTGTGCCACCAGGGAAGCCCAGTAGGCTTCTTTTTATTGAGTTCTACTTGATGTATGATATTATATAAGTTGCAAGTGTACAATATAGTGATTCACAATCTTTAAAGATCATACTCCATTTATAGTTATTATAAAGTATTGGCTATATTTCCTGTGTTGTACAATATATTCTTGTAGCTTATTTTATACATAATAGTTTGTACCTCTTAATCCCCTCTCTCCACTGGTAACCATTAGTTTGTTTAGCAGGTTTCTTTGACATCATTCTGGTGGGGGAAGAGGGATGCTGCTTTATTAGTACTAAATGGAGGTGGAAGTCCACTTTCCATTGACATGCAGGGTGGGGGAAGTGCTCCTCTTTACAGCTGGGTGAGAATGAGCGTTCCTGTCACACTAAGCTTCCATTGATATCACCTTGGCTGAGAAGGGCAGGGGTGTCTCATTCCTGTTCCCCACATGGCCTCCATTGTCACTGCTTGGGGTGGCCTTGTTACTACCACATAGTAGTGAAAGCTCTGACTCTCCATTAGACCTTCTCTGACACCACTTCAACAGGGAGGGGAGGGACCTCTCTTTACCTCTGGTTGGGTGGGAGTTGAGGCTCCCCACTCAGCCTTTGTTGATGGGAGTCAGTGTGGAAGCTGCATGTTTTTCTGTGCTGTATCACTAGTTTAGGGCAATTGTTGAAAAGCTTTTGTCTTGCCAGACTGTTTCTTTCTTGGTCCTTTGGATGGAGAGAGAAGTCTTTTCTTTGGGCTTTTTCTTTTTTTTTCTCTTGGTCTGTACTACTGGGGTTTCCAAATTTCTGGCTTCTCCATTACCCAGTTTAAGATATGTCAAGCAAAACGAAAACCCAAGGAATATATCACCATGTTGCTTCTCAGATCCCAAGGTCCCTAGACAGTCTGATTTTTTCTCTCTACCTTTCAGAGTCTCATCATGTTTTTTTTTTTTTATTGGAGTATAATTGCTTTACAATGTTGTGTTAGTTTCTGCTGTACAATAAAGTGAGTCAGCTATATGTATACATATATCCCCTCCCTCTTGGACCTCCCTCCCACCCCCCACCCATCCCACCCATCTAGGTCATCACAGAGCACAGAGCTGAGCTTCCTGTGTTTTATAGCATGTTCCCATTAGCTATCTGTTTTATGCATGGTAGTGTATGTATGTCATTCCTAATTTGTTTTATATATAACATCCAGGGGAGGAATTTATTTAGTAGGAGGAATGGGGAAAGTGTGTCTACTCCATCTAGTCCGGAAATGGAAGTGGAAGTCCGTCACCACGTAAAAAAATTATTTATTGAGGTGAAGTTAACATAACATACAATTAACCATTTCAAAGTGAACAATTCAGCAACAATTTACTTCATTCAAAATGTACAACCATCACTTCTATCTAGTTCCAAAGAATTTCCATTAGTCTAAAGTAAAACCCTTTACCTGCTAAGCAGTTCCTCCTTTCTCCACACTGTCCCCAGCCCCTGGCAACTACCAATCTTCATTCTGTCTCTACGGATTTATCTGTTCTGTGTATCTCATATAAATGAAATCACACAATATGTGATCTTTTACACAATATGTGTACCTGGCTTCTTTCACATAGCATAATGTTTTTGAAGTTCATCCATGTTGTAGCATGTATCAGTACTTCATTCCTGAATAATATTCCATTGTATGTGTGTATCTCAACTTGTTTTTCTGTTGATGGACCTTTGGGTTGTTTCTACTTTTTGGCTATTGCGCATAGTGCTGCTATGAACATGTGTGTGCATGTATTTTTTTGAGTACCTGTTTTGAATACTTTTAGATATACAGCTAGGAATAGAATTTCGGGGTCAGGTAGAAATTATATGTTTAATTTTTTGAAGAATCAACTGTTTTCCAGAGGCTACACAATTTTACATTCCTGGCAGCAATGTATGAGGGTTCCAATCTCTCCATATTCTTACCAACCAATCTAGCTTCTGGTGTTTGCTGGCAATCCTTGGTGCCCCTTGGTTTGTAGATACATCACTCCAATCTCTGTCTCTGTCTTCACACACCATCTTCCCTGTGTATCTGTGTCCAAATTTCCGTCTTATATGGACACTCTAATCCAGTATGAACACATCTTAAATTGATTACATTTACAAAGACTCTACAAATTAGATCACATTTACAGGTACTAAGGATTAAGGCTTCAACATATCTTTTTGAGGGACACGATTCACACCGTAACAGTCCATTCCAGTTTCAAAGCACTCTAACTGTTAAAAATTTCTTACTTACGGACACTAGGTCAGCCTTCCTATAGCTATAAATAACATGACTAGCTTAAATCAGAAGCTCAGTATTGTATCTTCAACTCAGCAACTAACTGCCCTGCGACTTTAAGTCAGGGTTTTCATCTCCCTGAGCTAACTTTTCTGGTCTGCAGAATGAAGAACTTGGACAAGGAGAATAACTCTTCTAGTTCTCAAATTCCAGGTTCCAATAACATATTCACAGGACCTTGTGATATGTCAAGGCAACAATTATCTTCCCTGTAGGTTTTCTTTTTGTGCACTACAGTTATAAGCTTATTCATGCACTATGGTTTCCAGATCCTTCACAATCCTTATTGTCCTTCACTAGATATTCCTCAAATTATCCATGTGCTAAGATGTGGTAATCAGAAATGAACAAATAAATGTTCCAAGTGTAGCCTGGCTCCTTAAGAAAAATAACCTTAAAAGGTTGAAAAAAGAGAGAGAGAGAGAGTAATGAGGGAGTGAGAATACCAGGCAAATAACAGTCACAAGATGACAGGTTAAGGATTATAAACAAAACATTACTTAATGCAAAAAAAAAAAAAGGAACAAGGAGAGACAATCTTAATGGGAAATAGAATAATCTACCAGGAAGGCCATGAATTGTTATATAGCAATATCACAATATTACCTCAAAATATGTTAAGTAGTAACTAATAGAAATATAACAATGCATCATCAAGTCACAGAGGGAGCATTCATACACTTTTCACAGGAATCTACAAATCAGGTAGACAAAGCATATGAAACATACTGTGATAGCAAATAGAAGCTATTTGCTAAATGGCTTTAAAGTTGAAAAAAAATCCAAAGTGTAAATTAAAAACACCTCAGGACTGAAAAACTCTTGTTCACTATAATCCATTATCCATACTTTATTTATTATGATGTATGTAGGTATGTATTTATTTATTTTGCTCTTTTAAAAAAATTTATTTTTAATTAATATATTTTATTGAAGTATAGTTGATTTATAATGTATTAATTTCAGGTGTACAGCAAAATGATTCAGTTTATATATATATATATATATATATATATATATATTCTTTTTTTTTTTTTTTTTTTGCGGTACGCGGGCCTCTCACTGTTGTGGCCTCTCCCGTAGCAGAGCACAGGCTCCGGACGCGCAGGCTCAGCGGCCATGGCTCACGGGCCCAGCCGCTCCGCGGCATGTGGGATCCTCCCGGACCGGGGCACGAACCCGTGTCCCCTGCATTGGCAGGCGGACTCTCAACCACTGCGCCACCAGGGAAGCCCCTATATATATTCTTTTTCAGAATATTTTCCCTTGTAGGTTATTACAAAATATTGAGTATAGTTCCCTGTACTATAAGTAGGTTCTTGTTACCTATTTTACATACAGTAGTGTGTATATGTTAATCCCAAACTCCTAATTTATCCCTCCTCCTCACATTTCCCCTTTGGTAACCATATGTTTGTTTTCTTTGTCTGTGAGTATGTTTGTGTTTTGTAAACAAGTTCATTTGTGTTATTTTTTAGATTCCACATATAAGTGATATCATATGATACTTGTCTTTTGCTGTCTGACTTACTTCACTTAGTATGATAATCTCTAGGTCCACCCATGTTGCTGCAAATGGCATTATTTCATTCTTTTTTATGGCTGAATAGTATTCCATTATCTACATATACCACATCTTCTTTATCCATTTATCTGTCAATCGACATTTAGGTTGCTTCACGTCTTGGCTATTGTAAATAGTGCTGCAATGAACAATGGGGTGCATGTATTTTTTCAAATTATGGTTTTCTCTGGATATATGCCCAGGAGTGGGATTGCAGGATCATATGGTAGCTCTATTTTTAGTGGGGTTTTTTTCAGTTTTAATATATTTTTAATTGAAGTATAGTTGATTTACAATGCTGTGTTAATTTCTGCTGTAAAGCAAAGCAATTCAATTATACATATACATACATTCTTTTTTTAATATTCTTTCCATTATGGTTTATCGTAGGATACTGAGTATAGTTCTCTGTTCTATACAGTAGGACCTTGTTGTCTATCCATTCTATGTATAAAAGCTTACATCTGCTAACACCAACCTTCCACTTAATCCCTCCCCCAACCCCCTCCCCCTTGGCAACCACCAGTCTGTATTCTATGTCTATGATTTTGTTTCTGTTTCATAGGTAAGTTCATTTGTGTCATAGTTTAGACTCCACATATAAGTAATATCGTATGGTATTTGTCTTTCTCTTTCTGACTTATTTCACTTAGTATGGTAATCTCTAGTTGTATCCATGTTGCTGCAAATGGCATTATTTCATTCTTTTTTATGACTGAGTAGTATTCCATTGTATATATGTACCACATCGTCTTAATCTGTTCATCTGTTGATGGACATTTAGGCTGTTTCCATGTCTTGGCTATTGTAAATAGTGCTGCTATGAACATAGGGATGCATGTATGTTTTTGATTTATAGTTTTGTCCAGATATATGCCCTGGAGTGGGATTGCTGAATCATATGGCAACTCTATTTTTCATTTTCTGAGGAACCTCCATACTGTTTTCCATAGTGGCTGCACCAATTTACATTTCCAGCAACAGTGTAGGAGGGTTCCCTTTTCTCCACACCCTCTCCAGCATTTGTTGTTTATAGATTTTCAGATGATGTCTATTCTAACAGGTGTGAGGTGATACTCATTGTAGTTTTGATTTGCATTTCTCTAATAATTAGTGATGTGGAGCATCTTTTCATGTGCAATTTGGCCATCTGTATGTCTTCTTTGGAGAAATGTCTGTTAAGATCTTCTGCCCAGTTTTTGATTGGGTTGTTTGTTCAGTGTTGAGCTGTATGAGATATTTGTATATTTTGGAGATTAATCCCTTGTCAGTCATATTATTTGGAAATATTTTCTCCCTTTCTGTGGGTTGTCTTTTCATTTTGTTTATGGTTTCCTTCGATGTGCAAAAGCTTTTAAATTTAATTATGTCCCGTTTGTTTATTTTTGCTTTTATTTCCTTTACTTTAGGAGATGGATCCAAATAGATACTGCTGCAGTTTATGTCAAAGAGTGTCCTGCCTGTGTTTTCCTCTAGGAGTTTTATAGTATCCAGTCTTACATTTAGGTCTTTAATCCATTTTGAGTTTATTTTTGTGTATGGTGTTAGAGATTGTTCTAATTTCACTCTTTTACATGTAGCTGTTCAGTTTTCCCAGTACCACTTACTGAAGAGACTGTCTTTTCTACCAGGAAGATACTTTTAAAACTTGAGCCAGATCATGTCACTTCCTTGCTCAAAACTTTCCATTGGTTTCATATCACAATTATAATAAAACCTAGAAATATTAACCATGGCCTTGCAGGTCCCATCTGGTTTCCTGTCCTACAACTTTCCTCTTTACTCTCTGTGCTGTTTCCACACCCACTTCCTTCCTCTGCAGCAAGTTACTTGCTGTTGTGCTTACTGTTTTTACTTACTGTTTATGCCTATTCTGATTTCCTTTTGGATACTTGTTTGGATTTTTTCTCATTCTTGTTCAACTTTACCTTGTGAGAGGGGCATTTTCTGTTCAGTCCATCTAAAGTAAGAGTTGAATGTAAGTTTCATGAGGGGAAGAACTATCTATTTCATTCACTGTTGTATTTTTAGCAATTAGAACAGTTTTTGGAACTCTGTAAGTGCTCAGTAAGTATTCACTAAGTCAATAAGTGAAAGAATGCACTATATAATAAGACCTGTAGAATGTGGCTAAAGTAGTATTTATAGGAGATATTTAGTGTAATGGAACCAAACTGTTCTTTGACAGCAGTGAAGCTCAAAATTAAATTAAGTAATCTTTCAATTCAAGAAACCAGATAAAGTAAAACAAAATAATCCAAAGAGAGAATAAACAAAGAAATGAAAAAGAAGAAACTGATGAAATAGGAAACAGACTAAAGAAATAAGAAACGTTCTTCCATAAAACCAAGCCTAATATTAAGACTAAAAAGGTAGAAAAGAGTGTCAAAATAACCAAGTAAGAAGGAGAATCTACAAATAGGCAACCTCAAGGAAGACAAATGAGATACTGAAGAGATGCTTTAAAATTATGAGAATACTACCTACAACATTATGCCAACAGTTTATAAAATATAATTTAATTTATATTTTATTTAATGTTTAATTCCTAACATCAACTCATCAAATAGTAAAAAAGAAAAAAAACCTGAATAGACCAAGATTCATATAAGAAACTTATATAGTAGTAAGATATATCTCTAAAAGGCCCTAGATTCCTACAGAATTTGGGCAAACTTTGCTTATCTTCAAGAAACAATTTTCATTTATACAAATGTCCCAGAATCTTGGTAAAGATAGGAAGCTATTCAGTTCATTTTATGAAGCTAGGAGAAACACTGTACCAAAATTGGACAGAAACTGCAAAAGAAAACTTGAAGCCAATTTTATTTATGAATACAAACGTAAGTGAAACATTAATAAATTGAATACTGCAATGAGTTAAAAGGAAAATACTTTATGGCCCAGATTTTTATGTTATATTTTTCTTAGAAATGTAAGGATGGTTCTACATTAGAAAATTATTATTATAATTTACTAAGTTAGATTAAATGGGGAAGACCATTTGATATCTTAATAGATGTTGAAAGTGGTTTGATAAAATCCAACGCCTATTCACAAGTAAAGACACATACTCACACTTAACAGACAAGGAATAAAGGAAATTTTCCTTGGCTGGAAAAAGCATATGCAAGAAAGACTAAAACAAATATATGTATTGGTGAAACTTTAGAAGCATCCCCGTTAAAGTCAGGGAGAAGAAAAAATGGCACTGTCTTCTCGACTATTCAACATCGTATTGGAAGTTGTAAGAAATGCAATGAGTTATACAGATTGGAAAAAAAGGAAAATAAACTGTTAATTTTAGATGATAATGCTCATCAATCCAGCTCATCAATCCAGCAAAACAAAATCGAGTGGCAGACTGTTAGCACTCAATGACATTTTTGACCCTACAGTGTAAGGTGGCTCCTGCCTCATTTCTCCCTGACTCTCTGTGGTCCAAACACACTAAAAGTCATTCAGTTTCTTGAATGTTCTCCTCTTGATACTCAAATTGTGATCTGAGGACCAAAAGTGTCACCTGGGAACTTGTTAGCAATGAAAATGCCAGGTTCAACTTTGGATCTATTGCTTTTTAATAAGACTCCCCCCAAAAATTCTTTTTCAATTCAACTTTGAGAAGCATTGCCCTACATCACTTCTCTTCTTAGGGACATTGCACATGCTTTTTCTTTTTTTCTGGGATATACTTGCCCTTCTTTTTAATTTCCCAACTCAAACATTTGAACTCAAACTCAAACTTCCCTAATATTTCGGACTGAGACGGGAACCTCCCATGTGTTCTCTCAGAGCACTCTGTACTGTTTCTTCATAGCATAGCATTTGTCACAGATCATTCTTAAATACTTATTTATATGACTGTTTAGTTAATGTCTGGCTCTTTCTCTAGACCATAGGTCCTTGAGGGACCATGTCTCTTTGGTTCACTCTTGCTTCCAGTGCCCAAGGCTTGGCTTATAGTAGTCATTCAATAAACCTTTGTAGAATGAAAAAATATAGTGGAAAGTCTGATCTACATGGCACCTTCCTCTTGGTTATGAAAAGAACTTTTTATTATCATTGCAACTTAAACCTTGCTTCAATTATTTAGTTAATTTACACAACAGGATAATTTAACCTGAAAAAATGTCGTTCATTATCCTAAACAAGGCATTCTTTTTGTATTTGTTTTAAGATATAGAGGTGTAAACTTGTGATTCTCAATCCTGGATGAACTTCAGATCACCTGGAGGTTAAAAATGTTCCAATACCTGGGTTCCATCCCAGAGACTTTGATTTCATTTGCCCAGACACTGATGAAAATGTTGTCTCTGATACTCAAGTAGATAAGTGTTCAAAAGTAAAGTCAAAGAAAATCAAATAATATTACCTTTCAGTATTCATATAAGTATATTATGAACTGGTTACCAAGGCAAAGGCTTATTGTAAACAAAAGTTGCTGAATTGCAACTTTTAAAAAGTGAAGTAGAAAAAATTATATAAAACTTGAAGGATTATATCATCTGGTGTTAGGTGCTCTAAACCATGATGTCTATGTCATTTTTTTTGGTTCCTTCTAGGAACTGATTGGTATTACAGCTTTAACAATCTTTGAATTATATTGTTATTAACTTCTTCAGATATGTGATTAGTAGGCAGTAAATGTCTAAGGCTTTTCTCCATCATTTATTTATTTTTTATTAATTTGTATTGGAGTATAGTTGCTTTACAATGTTGTGTTAGTTTCTGCTGTACAGCAAATGGAATCAGCTACACATATACATATATCCCCTAGTTTTTGGATTTTCTTCCCATTTAGGTCACCACAGAGCATTGAGTAGAGTTCCCTGTGCTATACAGTATGTTCTCTTTAGTTATCTATTTTATACATAGTATCAATAGTGTATATATGTCAATCCCAATCTCCCAATTCATCACACCACCTCCCTTCCCGCTTGGTATCCATACATTTGTTCTGTTTGTTCTCTATGTCTGTGTCTCTATTTCTGCTTTGCAAATAAAATCATCTATACCATTTTTCTAGATTCTACATATATGCGTTAATATACGGTATTTGTTTTTCCCTTTCTGACTTACTTCACTCTATATGACAGTCTCTCGGTCCATCCACGTTTCTGTAAATGACCCAATTTCATTCTTTTTTATGGCTGAGTAATATTGCATTATATATATGTACCACATCTTCTTTATCCATCCCTCTGTTGATGGACATTCAGGTTGCTTCCATGTCCTGGCTATTGTAAATGGTGCTGCAACGAACATTGAGGTGCATGTATCTTTTTGAATCATGGTTTTCTCTGGGTTCCTCCATCATTTAGATGGCTCACACTACTCAAGAAAATTCATATTTCACACTCTTACTCTTAGGTTATTATGTCTGCAATTGCTAGAAAGTCATATCAGAGCTTTCCTATCCCTCATGGAGGGAAATGGTACTAAATCTTTGGCTGAATTGTGTCAAAGCCACCAGGCAAAGACTACAGGAAATATACTTGTAGTTAAAATTAGGGTTTTTATTCCTTTGGCTACAGCAAAGAGAGTGCACTTGGAAGGAACCATGGGGTGTGTCAGAAAGGGGGAGTGGGGAAGAGTTTCCCATAAGGTTTGGGCTTGTGTTGAGTGGTTCTAAGGAGAGATTAGGGTAGAGGGAACACAGTCTGGATTGGCTAGTCTGGAAACAGAAATGCTTCAGCAACTTGATATTTCAGAATCCTTTCCGTTTCTCACCTGAATAAGCCAACGAGCAAACTCTTTTTCTTTTTCAACAATTAGGAGTCCGTGTCTGTTAACTTCACTCTCTGAAGCTTCCGCAGGTCTGGTTTTTCTTCTTCCAGTTTTTGTTCATGTTATGTGTTTCCTTTATGTGCCTGGTTATTTTTGATTATGCCAGATTGAAACTGGAATCCTAGGAAGATGTAAACTTCCTCCAGGGTGGATTTAAATTTGCTTCTATTCGGGTCCTTCATATTATTCCAACTCTGGGCATTGAGATAATCGAAGCTGAGACACATTTTCTTCATTTTCTGGGTCGTCAACTTCTAGTTCACCCCTGCTCCTAGAGCGCAATTCTCTTTTCTTGAAATTAAAGAAAGAAGGCTCATCAGACACACTTTTGGTAGGTTCCGGACCTCATTCTCTGTTTCCTTGTGAGGTTGTTAAAGCACCATTCAACCTCAGCCTCTGCCTCTGGGATTGGTAAAGGAGTCCTCCAGGATTGGCAAACATCCCCAGGGGAAAAGTGACCCCAAACTCCAGACTTCCTTCCCAGGCCTATGTCCTCCACTGGCTTCTGGCTCAGTAATTCTTCCCCATTTTATTAGCTCTAACATTCCATCAAGTCATTAAAAAAGCTTTTTTTGTCTAGATTTTCTAGCTGTCTTCAGTGGAAGCCTTGGTCTGCCATTCCCAGAAGAACAAATCCATACCATATAATTTTTGAAAATTAATTATATTTTATTATACCTAAAGTCCTTGCATAAAATTGTCAAGCTAGGTATGGCATAGTTATAATTCTTTCTTAGTAATAATAAGTTGTTATCCAGTGCCTCACTCTCCCAAACCATGATAGATAACCAAATTAATTTGACTCTCTAGAAGATCAGTTTGCATTTCTTCAAAGGAAGAGTCGTATGAAATTTAATTTCTAGAGACTTGTTGTTACCCAAGGCTCCACGATTAAGTCAGCTAACTCTGCATTTCTCCTACTGGGTCCTCTTTAATTAATTTAGAATGCAACTCTCAATTTATGAAACATTAAGGCCCTCATGAGTAGAAATACCTGTTATAATCCTCCACAAATTGAAGTAACAAATTTATTCATTTAGCTGTTGCTTTTGCAAGACTTGCCACCGAAGAAGGTAGAATGTCAATGGTAATTTTAGAGACACTACTTCATTATAAATGGATCTCAGGCAATAATCGGTTTCTTTTTCCTAAACCATGTGTATCATGCACATGTGTTAAAAGAAGGGTTGTTTGCATCAATGCAGTTTTGCCATTACAAAGGGGCACAGCAACAGGGTCCCTTCCAAACTTACAGTTGAAACATAATATTTTTCTTTACCTACTTTCCTGATGAAGTTAATTTAAACTTAAACTAAGCTGAAGGAAGTTTATGGTTTGAAGGAAAATGCCCAGTTGGAGCCACCAGGTTGATGGAGCAGAGATGGAACATTTCCAAACTGAAACTGTTTCATAGTATGATTTAATGGTGACAAAACAGGAGTTCCCAGAAAAATATAATTTCCATTTCCCTTGCTGCAAGTGTTCATCCAGTTTGAATTGTTAGTATCCCTGAACCTAGATGAACATCAGAAAGAGTCCTAAAAATAAGTCACTTTCCAGTTATTTTCCCCAGATATGGTAGGCAAAAATGCAGCAGAATAGAAATGGGCACAATTATTTGTACTATATGTATCTTGAAGAAATTGATTGAGGCCAGAAGTATTGAAAGATTATAAAGTATACATTTAAGAGTATTAGAGATATGTGAAATAAATGGGAATATTAACGGCCATCTTCACAACTGGGCAAACTTGGACTAGATGCTTATTCTGAATAATATTAACTAAGAAAGACATTAACAATGGAAACTTAACAAATCAGTAAGTTAGAAAACATGAAAGGATCTGATGGTGGCATTGGTTATATTTTTACCTCTCAGGATTGCAAACAAATGAACAACAACAAAAACACCTTGAAATACAAATATCTTTAATCATTCTAAACTCAAGAGAGGGAAAATAAATGACCAAATAAAAATCACATCTGACCTCCAGCATAGAGACTACATGTAGTTGCTGATCATTGCCTGCCTAGTCTTTCTGTGTGGTTTCTGGAAAAATAGTCCCTCATTCTTTCCCTCCTGTAAGCAAGCTTACCAAGAAAACAGAAGCAACCTTTTAAACGTTTTGTAAGAAGCTGGTATTGGGTCTAGAGTATATCATTTTATTATATTTCCCCTATGAGCAGAGCTAATTAAGAGTGCATTATCATATAAGTCAGAAAGTTCCATTAGAAATTGTGAAATAAATCAGTTTCAGTAAAGATGAATCAGCCTTGTTAGAAGTGTTGAGGAAATGGTCATGCTTTAACCCTTAAATATTTGGCAAGAAGTTCTACTCAGTCTTTTGTAAAGGCTCTGGTATTCAGCATGTATTGCACTTTCCCAAAGAAAGATATTTGATTTTTTTTTTTTGGCCACACAGTGCAGCTTTTGGGATCTTAGTTCCCCGACCAAGGACTGAACCCATGTCCTTGGCAGTGAAAGCACTGAGTCTTAACCACTGGACCGCCAGGGAATTCCCAAAGATATTTGATTTTGAATCATGGACCTATTTGAAGATATATTCCTTAAAACTGTGTTGATTGTCAGTTTTCTATAAGTTCTTGATCTTCCATGGTCAACAAAGTCCATACAGATGATTGATTTAATACTATCTCATGTGGTCAGATGATATTAACACACTTTTGTTGGGCCGATCACGTAACATGGATGGTATATGAGTTTCCTATTGCTGTTTTAACAAATTACCACAAACTTAGTGGATTAAAATAACACAAATTTATTATCTTACAGTTTTGAAGGTTAGAGGTCTTATAGTTTCAAAGGGGGCTAAAATCAAGGTGTCGGCAGGATTGCATTCCTTCTGAAGGAAGAATCCTTTCCTTGCCTTTTCCAGTGTTTAGAGGCTGCCCACATTCCTTGACTCTTGGCTGCATCAGTACCCCTGCTTCTGTTGTCACATCTCCTTCTCTCCCTCTGACGGTCCGGCCTCCTTCTTATAAGGACCCTTGTGATTTTATATTGGCTCACTCTCAAAGATAAATGCAGTCAGGCATCAGTTAAAGTGATAAAAACAGACTCTATTCAGTGACTACTGAGAATAGGGGAAAACGCTGAGCTCAATTCTAATTTGTGCAGAGGTGATTGGGTATTTTAAAGGGAGAATGAGGGAGTAGGGAGTGGCAATGGCTTGAGCAGAGTCAGAAAAATGAAAAACTATAAAGAGCAGGAAGTGAGGATTGGTTCATGTAAAACCCACCTGGGTGTGCTAACTGGTGTTCATCATAGTTAGGCTCCTACTTTCCCACAGAGATTGAGAGACAGGGGCCCTACCTTCAGAGGTCGGCTGGAACAAACAGTAAATTCTTTTGGCAGGCTTGAGTTTTCTCTGGCAGGAACTTTAAGGAGGGGCTAGTATCTTCCCTAGATGCACACTTGAGCTGTTAGAAACTATGTTAATGCTTGTTCAAGTCTTCACAGGCCATGGTTGAGGCCTAGTCGAGAAGAGGGCTTAGAGGAGCCTGACCAGAGTTTGATCAAGGAGAGTCTTTTTCACCACCTGGATCATTTCTCCATCTCAAGATTCTTAACCCAATCACATCTGCAAAGTTCCTTTTGCCATATAAGGTAACATAGTCACAGGTTCTGAGGATTAGGACTTCTACATCTTTTGCAGGGCACATTAGTCTGCCTACCGTAGATAGCAATGACAGAACTCCACCCCCCAAAAAGTATATTTCTCTTATCATTTTTAAGTTTTGATAAATTTCCAATCTATGATCACTCAACTGAACCTCATAACAGTCTTTTGAGACAAAAGGACAAATATCTTTGACCCATTTGCAAATGTGGGAGCTTAAACTAAGAGATACTAAGAACCTCCCCCAAAGGTGTGATGATGATGATTGCATTAAAACCTAAGTTTCTGATTTCTTAATTACAAGTTTTTTACACAATACGTCACTGAGTTTTTTTAAAAAATTTAATTTTATTTAATTTTGGTTGCATTGGGTCTTCATTGCTGCGCACAGACTTTCTCTAGTTGTGTCGTGCGGGGGCTACTCTTTCGTTGTGGTATGCGGGCTTCTCATTGCGGTGGCTTCTCTTGTTGTGGAGCATGAACTCTAGGCATGTGGGCTGCAGTATTTGTGGCACACGGGCTCTGTAGTTGTGGCTCTCAGACTCTAGAGCACAGGCTCAGTAGTTGTGGCACACGGGCTTAGTTGCTCCATGTGGGAGCATGTGGGATCTTCCCGGACTAAGGCTCGAACCCATGTCCCCTGCATTGGCAGGCTGATTCTTAACCACTGTGCCACCAGGGAAGTCCCAATATGTCACTGATTTTAAAAGCATTGCACACATACAAAAATGTGAAAACAAAACAAAACAAAACAAATTTATGGCCTGAAAAAAAGGACCGCTTCAGTGCTTTAAAAGCATTTTCAACTTTTATCAAAAGCTCATATCTTTATATTCTGACTGCTTTTCATTTCTCTTAATTAAAAGTGCTGTTTTGGGCTTCCCTGGTGGCGCAGCGGTTGAGAGTCCTCCTGCCGGTGCAGGGGGCGCGGGTTCGTGCCCCGGTCCGGGAAGATCCCGCGTGCCGCGGGGAGGCTGGGCCCATGGGCTGTGGCCACTGAGCCTGCGCGTCCGGATCCTGTGCTCCACGATGGGAGAGGCTGCAGCGGTGGAAGGCCCACGTACCACAAAAAAAAAAAAAAAAAAAAAAAAAAGTGCTGTTTTAATTCTTTCAAGATTTTAGGTCAACAGACCCAAGGAAATGTTCTCAACTTTTGAAATCTACTTTATGCTCTGTTGACCTAATCACAGAGGATATTATAACAACCAAAGTTTTTTTTTTATGGCCAACTCTGATAATACTGAGTCTATCTAGCTTCCAAATTAATTTATTTATTCGTATGATTAAAAAATAGTGAGCATGAACTATAAAATTTCTGTTTCTTCAAGGGGTTTTCAGATAGGTTTTATTTTCTTTACCTCCATATCCCTAGTCCTTAGCACAGTGTCTTGGACTTTGATAATCAATAATTGATGAAAATAAATTCCATGCAGCTATGAGAGAGGTGAGCACAAGGAGATCTCCTATGGATATGGCAGCACTTAACACAGTCGAGGGGGGAACAGGGGGTCAGTGAGGCCCATTGGATAAAGGGATCTCCTAAAGTGTACTGTGAAAGAGGAGTAACAATAGAAAGAATAATAACAATAGTTCAGATGGGAATGGGGAAGGGCATTCTAGGAAGAGAAGGGAGAAGATTGTAGGGATGAAATTGTAGAGACCCTCCTATGACTTTGGCTGTCATATAATATGATATTGAAATTTTTCTCTATTTTAATTTAAGAAGTGCAGGTTATTTTCTCAGGTGTGTGAGTGTGTAAAATAATTCGACTATTTGATGCTTGATAAGCCACAATTACCTAAGTTGCCATATAATAATATCACATGAATCTACTTGTAACTGTTAAAGTATGAGGTGTGTGTGACATTAAGACATTTGGAGATGACATCATTGTTCTTAAATTTTTTTATATAAATTTATTTGTTTTATTATTTTATTTTATTTTTTTGGCTGCGTTGGGTATTCATTGCTGCATACGGGCTTTTCTCTGGTTGCGGCAAGCGAGGGCTACTCTTTGTTGCAGTGCTCGGGCTTCTCATTGCAGTGGCTTCTCTTGTTGCAGAGCATGGGTTCTAGGCACCGGGCTTCAGTAGTTGTGGCACGTGGGCTTAGTAGATGTGGCTCGCAGACTCTAGAGTGCAGGCTCAGTAGTTGTGGCACACGGGCTTAGTTGCTCCGCGGCATGTGGGATCTTCCTGGACCAGGGCTCGAACCCGTGTCCCCTGCCTTGGCAGGCGGATTCTTAACCACTGTGCCACCAGGGAAGCCCCCATAGTTCTTAAATTGAAGTGATCTTGTGAAAATCACTAGAAGTGAAAATCATAGAAGTAAAAAAGAGATTGATTAGTCTTCACCATTGAAGTACAGATAATGGTTATAATTAGAGAATGCTTGGACCCTCGTAAAAATTTAGGCAAATAGTGAAAAAATGAATCTGGTGAAGGGATCTTATAAAATGCCTCTCAAAAGCTTCCACACGGAATTCTCTTAGCATCTCAGGCAAATTAAGAAATTCAAACCTGAAGCTGCAAAGAGCTATAGAATCTGGAAATCCTTTAATTTTCTATTTTTTTCCCTCTGATAAAAAGTGCTTAACTCATTACACTGAAATTTTCATAATAAAAACAAAGTTTTATTTTTTTATGACTTGGAGAGAAATGGGGAGTTAGCTTTCCAGTGTATTCAACCAAGTGTCCATCCCGCTGACACTTGTCCTTTATATGTGTATTTCACATGTATTTCTTGATCAGTAACCTCTCAATGCACTTGACAAACTTGGAACACTTTCTCCCTCTCTCAGTAAATGACACCATATTCTCAGCTGCTCAGACCATCTTGAGTCCGCTCTTCCTGTCTCACCCCACATCAAAACAAGCAGGGCTTTTTTTTCTTGTTTATTTTCTGTCTCCTCTCCTTGAATGTAAGGTCTGAGGGAGAAGGGATGGTGTCAGTCCTGTTCACAAACAAATCCTCACTGTCTAGACGAGCAGATATTAAATGCATATTTATTGAATGAATTAATAAAAACATTAATGACGTCTTTTTGTATAAAATTTGCATTCTCATGAGATTTTTGAAAGGCACAGAAAAGTGTAGAGCATAAAAAAATGTGTAAGAAAACTCCCAGGAGCCCCTATAATTTTTGTTTCCAGAGATAATCACTATTAATATTCTAAAATATTCCCTCCAAAGATCTGAGTTAATATTTTCAGACACTTTGTAATAGATGCCTAAAAGATGAATTAAAGCATCAAAGAAAATTAACTTTAAGGCTTTTAAGACATACCTGGATATTGTATAAGCTGTTTAGAATCTTGATTTTTCCTCTCATAACTTCATATAAGCATTTTCTCACATTATTATAATTCGAAGATATATTTTTAATGTTTGCATATTTCACTTCATGAGTATACTATAATTTATTTGTTTGTATTTAATTAAGACATTAAGTTGTTTACATGTTTTGAATTTATGAGAGACATCATGATGAACATCAATACATAGTCTTTCTGAATATTTCTTCGAAAAGTAGAAGATGAATTACACCAAATGATAAAAACATTTTTTTTTTTTTTCTTTTGCGATACGCGGGTCGCTCACTGTTGTGGCCTCTCCCGTTGCAGAGCACAGGCTCCGGATGCACAGGCCCAGCAGCCATGGCTCACGGGCCCAGCCACATGTGGGATCTTCCCGGACCGGGGCACGAACCCGTGTCCCCTGCATCGGCAGGCGGACTCTCAACCACTGTGCCACCAGGGAAGCCCGATAAAAACATTTTTAAGGCTCTTGATATATGCTGCCAAATTATTTCCTAGAAATATAATGGTTAGTACCTAATAAACTGAACATTGGTACCTGATTTATTATCCCTTTGTTTTGTATGTAAAAATATGTATATTTAATTTTTTATTTGTGAATTCAATAGACAAACTTTTTTTTCATTGCTTTAATTTTCAGTGATTTGATCACTAGTGTAGCTGAATATTCGTTCAAAGGTTTTTCTTTATTGATTTACATGTGCATCTAACTAAAATATTATTAAACATATTGCACCCAAAAATATATATGTAATTTAAATGTGCACTCTTAAGAAAATCATAAATAGTAATAATAAACTAGACCCCTGTGTAGCCATAATTCAGTTTATGGAATAGAGCTCCTAAGATTTTTAAGATTCCTGTATATCCCACCCCAACCTATCTACTTTCCTCCCTACAGAGATAACCACTATCTTGGACTTCTTTATTTTCTTTGTAGTGTTACCAAAATAAATTTTTCCCTAAAAATATTTTGCTTAATTTATCTTTTTAAGACTATTTAATAAAATTATGTTTTATGTATGCTCCTGTCACTTATTTTCATAATCTAACAATCTCTTTGGAGAGTCATCTGTGTTGCTATATGTAGCTACTATTTACTTATTTTTTTCAATTCTACATAACATTCCATCATAGCAATATCTCACAATTAATTTATTCATCATAATTTAGATGGAAAATTGAATTGTTTCCATTATTTAGTTATTTTAATTGATGAAGTTTTATTTGTATTCTTATAATTATAATGTGTATATGTATTCTTTTATAGGAGCGAGAGTGAGTACCTGTTTAGGATGAAAGAGCTGGATGTAGGATTTATGCGTCTTTAGCTTTATAGAGGAATCCCCACTTGTTTTCCAAAGTGACTGTACAATGTACATGTGGACCAGCATGAAAATTCTCATTGCTTCCCAACTTTGCCAGTACTTGGCATTGTCAAACTTTTTATTTTTTGTCAATCTGGTGGGTACGAAATGACAAATTATGGTAATTTTACTTTTCATTTCCCTGAGTACAAATGAAGTTGATTATCTTTTCATACTTTTCCTCTACTGCAAACATTTTTTTGTCCATTTGACTATTGGTCTGTTTCTATTTTTCTTGTTGATATAAATGTATTCTGAATACTAATCCTATGTTTGTTCTGTCCACTGTGTATATCTTTTCTCTGTTTACGGATTAACTTTTCAGTCTATTTATGGTATCTCTGAATGAATAGAAGTTTCTAACTTTAGTGAATTAGAATATATAAATGTTTTCTTATTTTGGGTTGTGCTTTTGTGTGCATTTTAGAAATCCTTCTCTTTCTTAAGGTCTTAAAGGTATTAAATTTTCTTCCAAATAAGTTTAAGTTTTGACTTTTCACATTGAAATCCTTAACGCATTTGGCATGTATTTTTGTGTGTGGTGTGAAGCATGGATTGAACTTTATTTTTTCCTGTATGAATAACAAATTATCTCAGCACCAGTTATTGATCAATCTGTCTTTTTCTGTCTGACCTATAGAGCTAACTCTATCATACCTCGTTTCCATAATTTATGACTCTTTCCTATCTCTGTGGTAACACCATACCATCTTAATTACTATGAAGCTTTAACATAAAGTTTTGCTGTTTGTCCTACCGCCTTCTTTTTCTTCATAAGTGTTTTGAACATTATTCATAAATACTTTGTTCTTTTACTTACATTTTGATATCAGCTTGAAGAGTTTCATGAAAAACTACATTAATAACATATTTTAAAGTTTTACTTTAGTAATATTCTAACTAGACTTTTATATTTAGAATAATTTTAGGCTTATAGAAAAGTTCATATAAAAGGGAGTATGGAAAAGTTCCCACATATCCTACACCTAGTTTCCTTTATTATTAACATTTTGAATTACTACATCATACCTAATGAATCAATATTGATACATTGTTATTATTATTAAGTAAACTTCATATATTATTCATATTTTATTAGTTTTTTTTTTCTAATGTCCTTTTTCTGGTCTAGAATTCCTTCTAGGATACCACATTACATTTAGTAATCATGTCTTACCTAATCTCCTCTGTGAGTTTAAATGTGACAGTTTCTCAGATCTTACTTGTTTTAATGACCTTGATAGTTTTGGAGAGCACTATTCAGGTATTTTTGTAGAATGTCCTCAAATTAGTTTGGTTTGATGTTTTTCTCATGATTTAACTGAGAGGTTATTAGTTTTGAGAGGAAGATCATAGAGGTGAAGTACCTTCTTCACACATTGTATCAAGAGTATGTGGTATCAACATGACATGTCCTTAGAGTTAACCTTGACCACCTGGCTAAGGTAGTGTTTGCCAGGTTTCTCCACTGTAAAGTTACTTTCCCCCCATTTTTCACACTCTTCGGAAATAAGTCCCTAAGTAGAACCTGCCCTAAGGGAGTGAGAAGTTATACTCCACTTTCTTGAGGAGGGAGTATCTACATAAGTTATTTTGAAATATTCTGCATGGAAAATTTGTCTCTGTTCCCCCATTTATCTACAGTTGGCCTTTGAACATCACAGGGCTTAGAAGCACCAAACCCCACACAGTCAAAAATCAATGAATAACTTTTGACTCCCCCCAAACTTAACTACTAATAGCCTACTGTTGACTAGAAGTCTTACCAATACCATAAACAGTCAATTAACACGTATTTTGTATGCTATATGTATTATATACTGTTTTCTTACAATAAAGCAAGCTAGAGAAAAGAAAATCATAAAGAAAATATATTTATAGCACTGTATTGTTTTTATCGATACCGTAAGTTTCCATGATCTATTTACAAGATGAATTATCTGTCCCTCAGTACCTACATCAATATTGTCTTATGTGATACAAATACTATAGACGTTTTATGTGTTACTAATACTAGATATCAGAATTGAAAAGATAGTGTGAAAAAGAAATTCATGTTTATTTACAGGTATAACCAATATATGCATTGATAACAAAGAAGCAGCAATACAATTGCTTTATTGTAGCCTAGTATAATTAATATGATTGCTTCCTGGTAGCCTAGCCTATATACTAGTGAAACAATCATTGTAAAATTTTTATAAAACTGTAAAAAACTGTCCCTTACTGACAAGGTGCCTCCTGCCTTCAAGTACAAAGCATCAATGCAACCAATCCAGAAAAAGCGTTCTCATTGTCCAAATCTTCTTGTACAATCAAAAGACTGGCAGCTGGTGTTTATCTTTTCCCTTCAAGCTTCAGGATTAACAGCTTTATAGATAAGGGAAGTCCTAATCATAAACCTTGACTGCATTTGCACAATACAGTAGACTTAGCCTATCCCTTCCTGCCTTTAAATCCTGATGCTTGCTTCTCTTCTTTAGTGATAAAATATCCTCTGTGGCTTCCCCCCACCTCCCCAGAATAGGGCAATTTCCTCTGATAAAAAACCTGTTCAGGCAGATAATCTTTCTCCTCCATGATTTTTTTAGTGACATCTGGGAACTGGTCTGCTGTCTCTTGGTTGGCAGAATCTGCTTCTCCTGATATCATGACATTTTAAAGCCAAATCTCTCTCTAAAATTATCAAACCTTCCTTTGCTGGCATTAAATTCTCCAGCTTTAGACCTTTCACTTTCCTTTTGCTGTAAGTTATCACGTAATGACTTCGCTTTTTCTGAAATCACAGTAGAGTCTATAGGTATGCCTTTCTTATAGCAATCCTGCACCTATATAAAAGCTGCATTTTCTTCGATGATCTGATAAAGAAATGCAAAGTGCTCTCAGATGAGCTGAAAACATTCCCAGGAAGGTAAGCGTGGCTAGCACTTTCCCAATATGATTGGCAGACTAGAAAAAAAGTCCCTTTCCTTGGAGACTGATGTCCTGTGTGCAATAGAGAAGGGATGGGGAGAGTGGGGAGAGAGGAATGAGGCCATGCACTCAGCTGGCAATAATCACAGGAAGGTCGTGGCAGGAAGAAGAGCCAGCGCTGAAAAGCCTGTCCCTTATGGTTTCTACGGCCTTCTGATTGTACTATGCTAGGTACAGGTAACCGTTGTTCACTTTTCTTCTTCCTGCAGGAAGATTTGGCTATTCCTTGCAATATATTAGAAAAATACTCTTTTCCCACTAATTAGAAGCCTCCTACATGGAAAGGCGACAGGTGGACCCAGCCTGCTGACCTAACCATCCGTGCACCCAAAGTAGCAAGTATGGGTTTGGAGTTGCAGGAGAAAGACACTTAGGCATCAGAAGCATTCTATCTATTTATTTATGGCTGCATGGGCCTTAGTTGCGGCGCTCAGGATCTTTCATTGTGGCGCGTGAGCTTCTTTCTAGTTGTGGTGTGCAGGCTCGGTAGTTGTGGTGCACAAGCTTAGTTGCTCTGCGGCATGTGGGGTCTTTGTTCCCTGACCGGGTATTGAACCCACGTCCCCTGCATTGTAAGGTGGATTCTTAACCACTGGACCACCAGGGAAGTCCCTGTATCTTGTTTAAGCTACTTCTCCTTGTGCTCATATTTGATCCATTTATTTAAGAAAGAGAAGAAATATGATTATATGTAAATGTAGGTGCTAACATTAAGTATATGATAGGGTAAACCATTAAATTTTAAAAATATATTTACCAATAGGGAGTTTGAGTGAATAGGGTAGATGGAACAGGAATACAATCTAGACTTATGTGACTATAAGGGTAGATTTGCCCTTGGATCATGTAAATATATCACATACTTAAAAGCATAAATTAAAATATCAATCACTTAATATAAAAAATAAGTGAAAACAATTGAGTGTTGTGTATTGAGTTAGTGACATAACCAAACAGGGAAAGACTATTTCAAATGACTTTGTAACACAGTAATTTGTCCATGGATCCCTCGTATGATATACTTTAAGAACAAAAAAAATTGCAGAAATATCTTAAAACAATAATCATACTATTGTTGGTAGTGTTGATATTGCTATACATACAGTTGTGAGATAAATTTAATGGGCTATTTATGTTGGTGTTGTTTAGAATAAGGATACTTCTATGGGAGAAAGAAGATATAAATTAAGATTAATGATGTTAAATAAATATCCCATAGTCTAATTTAAACTGGAATTGAAAATATGTATTCATGACGAATTTCATCTTAAAAATATGTGTTATCTAGTTCTGTTCACTGAAAAGTCCTGAAACAAAGGCCAACCCAGTAATACTGAACACTATTAGTGCTAAAAGGCTTCTAAATACCCCTTCCCTTTAAAAGTTACCAGGACTTCTTGAAAAAAAATGGCCGATTCTAGCTCTGGGGCAAAAAATGTAGAAAATGAGACTGGAACCTTTTTTTTTTTTTAACAAGTGTTTTTTACTATTGTTTTTGATAAACACTCTTAATTAAGGCCTAAGATTTAAGTATATTTTCAGTCTTCTAATTTAATTTTTTTATTTTTATTTTTTATTGGAATATAGTTGATTTACAATGTTGTGTTAATTTCTGCTGGACAGCAAAGTGATTAATATATATTATGTTACATATACATTATATATATATATATATATATATATACACATTCTTTTTATATTCTTTTCCATTATGGTTTATCACAGGATATTGAATATAGTTCTCTGTGCTATATGGTAGGACCTTGTTATTTATCTATTCTATATACAATAGTTTGCATCTGCTAACCCCAAACTCCCAATCCACCCCTCCACTCCCCCCAGCCTTGGCAACCACAGATCTGTTCTCTATGTCTGTGGGTCTGTTTCTGTTTCATAGATAAGTTCATTTGTGTCATATTTTAGATTCCACATATAAGTGATATCATACGGTATTTGTCTTTCTCTTTCTGACTTACTTCAGTTAGTATGATAAACTCTAGGTTCATTCATGTTGCTGCAGGTGGCATTATTTCATTCTTTTTTTTTTTTTTTTTGCGGTACGCGGGCCTCTCACTGTTGTGGCCTCTCCCGTTGCGGAGCACAGGCTCTGGATGCGCAGGCTCAGCGGCCATGGCTCACGGGCCCAGCCGCTCCACGGCATGTGGGATCTTCCCGGACGAGGGCACGAACCCGTGTCCCCTACATCGGCAGGCGGACTCTCAACCACTGCACCACCAGGGAAGCCCTATTTCATTCTTTTTAAATGGCTGAGTAGTATTGCGTTGTATATATATACCACATCTTTATCCATTCATCTGTTGATGGACATGTAGGTTGTTTCCATGTCTTGGCTATAGTGCTGCTATGAACATTGGGGGTGCATGTATCTATTTGAATTATAGTTTTGTCTGGATATATGCCCAGGAGTGGGATTGCTGGATCATATGGCAACTCTATTTTTTGTTTTCTGAAGAACCTCCATACAGTTTTCCATAGTGGCTACACCAATTTACATTTCCACCAACAGTGTAAGAGGATTCCCTTTTCTCCACACCCTCTCCAGCATTTATTATTTGTAGACTTTTTTTTTTTTTTTTTTGCGTTACGCGGGCCTCTCACTGTTGTGGCCTCTCCCGTTGTGGAGCACAGGCTCCAGACGCACAGGCTCAGCAGCCATGGCTCACGGGCCCAGCCGCTCCGCGGCATGTGGGATCTTCCCAGACCGGGGCACGAACCCGTGTCCCCTGCATCGGCAGGCGGACTCTCAACCACTGCGCCACCAGGGAAGCCCCAGTTATTTGTAGACTTTTTAATGATGGCTATTCTGACCGGTGTGAAGTGGTACCTCATTGTAGTTTTGATTTGCATTTCTCTAATAATTAGTGATGTGGAGCAACTTTTCATGTGCCTTTGGCCATCTGTATGTATTCTTTGGAGAAATGTCTGTTTATGTCTTCTGCCCACTTTTCAATTGGATTTTGTTGTTGTTGAGCTGTGTGAACTGTTTGTATATTTTGGAAATTAAGCCCTTGTCAGTCATATTGTTTGCAAATATTTTCTCCCAGTCTGTAGGTTGTCTGTTCATTTTGTTTATGGTTTCCTTTGCACAAAAACTTGTAAGTTTGATTAGGTTCCATTTGTTTCTTTTTGCTTTTATTTCTATTGCCTTGGGAGACTGACCTAAGAAAACATTGGTACAATTTATGTTAGAGAATGTTTTGCCTACGTTCTCTTCTAGGATTTTTATGGTGTCGTGTCTTATATTTAAGTCTTTAATCCATTTTGAATTTATTTTTGTGTATGGTGTGAGGGTGTGTTCTAACTTCATTGATTTACATGTGGCTTATCATTCTGGAAAGCAAGATAGTACTACTATCAAATACCACTATGTTCATATCAAAAAGAAGCATGAACTAACCTAAAGATGGTATAATAAGGATATTAGTTGCAATTAATGCACATCAAATATATTTACATCCACAAGTTAATAATGATGCCAAAAGATGAAATAAAACAAAAACTCGTAATTGTCACTTTTGGAAGTTGTTAGTAAAACAACTCTTTATTTTGAAAGAAGTAAATAAAGGGAAAGAAGCACTTTCTTGCTTCTCCTATATGAAATATTCCTCAACATAACTACACAGTTGATAAGAAAAAAAATCTCTTTATAAGAGTATTCCAGCTAATGATCGTGGAAGGAATGGTAAAATTAGCATTTCCCATTTCGTAACCTGAGTGAATTAGTGGATCTAGGCAATGATTGTTAGTAGCCAGCATCACAAAAAGAGACATCCGAACACTATATATGCACCACTACTTATGAAGTATTCTTGCAAAGAATTGAAGCAGAAGCCAAATAAATGTATCTAATTTCTGATAAATTAGAAACACAGGGGGCAGAGAAACACAGTAAAAAACATTACAGGGATATAATCAGCAAAATACAGACTATGGGAAACTTTACAGAAAACAAACTTTTTTCTTCAAAGAAAGATTTAAAAGAAAAGGACAGAGGATGATGGAGGGAGCACCCGTAAATTAGGAGTGACTAAGAAACTATATCCTCTGAATGCAAGGTATAGATCTTTGGATTCTGTTTAAAACATTAGTGAAGTAATAATCATTAGATAACACTGTCTGGATATCTGTCAATATGAAGGGATTAGGATTAATATTTTAAGGTGCAATAATGATATTGTGGTTTAGTTTTTAAAGAGTCCTTACTTTTTAGAGATACATATCAAAATATTTATAGATAAAGTAACATGCTGTATGGAATTTTCTTTACAGTCACCTGGAGGTGGGGGAAAAAGCCATGATGAAGCAATATTGATAATTGATGAGTTGATAGTTGATGAAACAGAGTGATTCTTGGCTATTAAACTATATTTGTATATGCTTGAAAATTTTTTTAATGTAAAAAAAAATATTGATGCCTTGATTCTGCCCCAGATTCCAATTTAAATAGATGATCGGGGTGGCAGTAAGTCCTTGAGACAATGAATTCTTATTTAGTCTGAGTTAAACAAGAAACCAGGAGCTGAAACTGCAGTTTCAGAGCAGATTGAAGAGTAGCTGTGTGATATAATAGAAAGAGCACTGGAGGGAGGTCGGGGGAATTTGATTGACTTGGTTTTACCAAGTCAAGTGGAACTAGACAAGTCAGTTTACCTCTTTGGGCCTAAGTTTCTTCACCTGTAAAAGGCAAGTTTAGGTTATTTAATTTCTAACTTTCTTTCCAGCTTTTGCTGTGCATGAGAGGAGTGAATGATCTTGAGTGTATTGAGGTGCCCAGTCTTACACCATTATTTTCTTAACTATTTTTTTTTCCAACCAAATGATCCCTTTGGTCTTTGGGATAAATGTGTTTGCTTCTCCTTGGAACCTAACTGAACTCTCTTATACTCTTAGGATTGTTCACATTTAGCTGCTCACCTCACTGTGGGGCTCAGCTAGCAGCAGCTGCCTGGTCCCCACGTGCAGGCCTTTTCTTTCACTGTACATACATTTAACGAGTCCTATAGAGTTAAGGAAGGGTGTTAGAGACTGAGGCAAAAAAAAATTTTAAACCAAACAGACAATAATAAACCAGTGTTTTTGTCCTTGTAGAATTTATGATTCTTGTGTGGAGAGTTATATAAACGTTAACACACAATGAGTTGAATGTGTAAAAAGTATAATACATGGACAGCTGGATCAGTGGGGAAGTATCAGAAGTTTGTCAACAGGGGAATGACAAGTACATTTTTGTATATTTGATATATCTTTGTGGCAATGGCGTAAAGTGATCTCCGTTCAGCAAGGCAGCTCAGCTTGGTGGTTAAGAAAATGGATCTCTCAATGCGAGACTTTGTGCTTGAAAACCGGATCTGCTGCTTATTAGCTGGTGACTGGGACAGGTTATTAACTTCTCTTTGCTTCAAATCCCTCATCTGTACAGTGGAGATCATTATCCGTATGGTTTCCACTAAATGCATATCACTTTCATACTATCATAAAGTTGAAAAATTGTAAGTCAAACCATCATAAGTCAGAGACCACTGTAGTACCATTTTTCACGGGGCTGTTTTAAGTATTAAATGAGTTAATAAATGTTAAGCACTTAGAATAATACCTATCTCAGAGTAAATACTATATAACAATGTGCAATACGAATAAACATTATATTTTATATAATATAAAATAATACTTTGCTATTATTACTCATTTACTTTATGGCATAAAAAATACTTCTACTAGTACCAATTCTGAAGAGAGTTGTCCCTGGAGAAGATATTTGGTTGTCATAATTCTGCTACATATAACACAAAAGGGGGCATAAAATATACCTCCATCACTTATGAAGAAGTATAAAGTAAAATAGTATCAAATAGAATGTGCAAAGCAAAGAAAATAATTCTGAGAAGAAATGAAACAAATGTAGACAATTATAAAAATGTGTCTGGAGGGAATTCTCATTAGGTTGAAAATTATGGTGAGCAATTTATTTGACATATTTTAATCAAATGTCCTGAATTAGGAGTCACAGCTAAATATACCCATGATGAAATCTTGTCAGCTGGAAACACACAGACATACAATAAACACACATTTTTCTTTATTTTCAGAAACAGATGTTCTGAGGTTTTGAAATGTGTATTTGTGCCCACATATCACTAGGGAATATTAAAATTACTCCCTCCTTACAAGACTGGAAATCTGTTTCACTAAAAGAATCATGGCTTCGTTGGCTTATGTTTGGGAGGGCATTCTCAAGTTGGTCAGTTCTTGAAAACATGAGCCACATCTTCTTTTAGGAGGTTAAATCTTACCCTAATTAAATAGTAGTCACCACATACTTAGCCAATCATAACAAAAACATGTGGTGAAATATTTGAGCTGGAGAGAAAATGTATTCCTTGGGGGCCCAGTGGATCTCTTGAGGTGACAGAAGAGGCCATGTAGAGGAAAGCAAATATTCTTTGGCTTTTATGGGATAATTGAAGCCTTAACTGTATTAGATAAATCAGTGGCTGGGTTGGTGATAGTGGTAAAAACTGTTAGTGTCTTTGGCTTTACACTTAGAGGATGCTTTTCAGGGCAACATCTCAGAGACATATACAAGTAACTTCTTAAAGGATGATGATAAAACCTGTAGCCACCTATTCATGGAGACGAAGTGAATGTAAAGGAAAGGCCATTCCCTGGGTCCATATAAAGCCAAGATTGGAAAAAGGATTTCGATCAAGAAGGCTTCCTTTATTCATATACGGTTTCTTCATTTAAAGACTTGAATTTCAGAGGCTCATTTTGTGAAAATTCAAGCTCCTTCCCTCCCTTCCCTCCCTAATCTCTACCATCATCTAGCAGATTTCAGCACACTGAGGAACATTTTTTACTTTACGACGGATGAGGAAGATGATTTTAAAATTACAATGAGCTTGTACCCTGTGATGATTTTTGCCAAACAGCAAGACTTCTACAGGAGCCCACAGAATGTGGTGTGACTGAGGGGTCCTGGGGAAAGCACCTGGGTCATGAAGGAGGTTTATTCCTTTAACTATTTAAATACATACATTGCACAAGGAATGGTTAGAGTTATTGACTAGCCCTGTATTTGGGATCAGTCTACAACAAAGTAGTTCTTGTGAAAATAGGACCCTGGGAAGGGCTCTGGAGAGGACAGGTATTAGAAATCAAGGTATGAGGGCTTCAAAAATATAAGTGGAATGTCACAATGTAATCAAGAGCCTGACTGATTTTCTACGTGTATTTTTTCTACTTCTTGCCTGCCTCCTTTTCATCCTCTCCATGTGCACGGCAACTCACTCATTTTGTTCAGATCTGTTACACACATTTACTCACCCTTGCCTTTCAATGGGAATGAGTATTGTGCTGTAGCTGCTAACTAAGTGTCCACATCTTCATTAGGCTGTGATTGTACCGTCCCATGCTAAGGATGCCTGAGTATATGAGCTACCTTCCAGGTATTAATTTGTTCGTATTGTTTCCTCTTAAGCCATGTGGACTCCCTGACCTAGAAACCTGGGAAATAGATATCATTGCACATAGATGTCTAATCATGATGATGGTGATAATGATAGCTGATTAGAAACTATTATTATTCCCTTTTTACAGATGAGGGAATTGAGACCCTTGAAGCTCAAGCATCCTATCCAGCTCCACACCAGAGGTAACCCAGGCTGTGTGTTTCTGGAGCTCATGCTTTTAATTCATTACCTGTACTCGACTTTTACTTACAGATACTCAGCTCAAATAACTAAAGAATATTTATATCAAAATTTACAGATTGTTTTGTGCAACTTAGTTGAAAATAACCTGTTTCCGCCTTTTCTTCTGTCTGCCCTTGGGGAAACCTCAAGATCACTTGCAGGTCACCAGGGCCCATTGCTTTCTGTTGGCAACAGCCACTCATATGTTCTGCTGCTCCTGCGTGTACCTGTGACCTGAGGGGTCATTTCACTGAGGCTCTCCTGGGAGTTGCTTGCATATCTCCTCATTGGGAATGGCCCTGTCAACCCTAGGGTGAGAAGATGTCAGGGATCAGACGTGTGATGCCTCTCCAGTGAGTCACACACCCCTCTCCTCCTGAGATCCTCTTGTCCTGCTTCTGCCTGGATATCACCAGCTCTGCTTTTCCACTTGAAGTTGCTCATCCCTGCTGTTCTTTCAGTTCTGCTCAAAAGTGGGTGGCTGTCTGACCCAATGGAACAGTTTAACTGTCTTGAATTTTCTTTTCTTTAAAATGCTGAGGTACTTCAGGCAAACCAGGTACCTATGTAAACAACAAACAGTGCTCTTCCATAATCGCCATGGATAATCCATATACTTACCATACACTTTCAGCTCATACAGATCTGTGTACATGCTTTTATTTCTCCAAGTGTAGTGGCAGGTGGTAGGCACCAGAGAGGTCTTCACCACTAAACTAAGGCAAGACAGAAGTCACCTTGGAACAGCTAAGGATAGCCCTCTTAGTTCTAGGAAGAGAGTGAAATTAAATCTATTGTATTTTGAGAGTTTTTAAAAATTGGGATTCAACTCTGAGAGGTAGAAACATTAGATCTAAGGCTGACTAATTCTCTTGGGATGACTTGTTCAGGTTCAGGGAAGTGTCTGTGTAGGTGAACTAAGTGAACTTATTGACAGAGGATACATCAAGTGTTACCATTCAAATGCAGTATGGACAGAGGGTCCATGGTGCTAGAGATTTTCTTTCCCCAAGGCATTGTTGGGAAAGAGCCCTATCCTGGCACCCATAGGAGCAGCTCTAGCAGAGGATTCTATATTTACCCCTGGCTTTAGATCCAACATGTGTGAAAGGCCTTGTTGGTACAAAGAATGTTTTTCTTCCCAGCATCTTCCATCCTAAGACTCATTCTGGATTGCCTTGTGTCTTCTGCCAAAGTGACTCCACTATTGTTATGTAGCTTGGTTCTATCACAGGCCAAATTTCTACAACTTCACACCTGCAGGAAAACTGGAAACTAAAAGAACTTCCATCAATAGGACCCTGGGCATCTTGTCTGGGAGCTTTTCACTGAGCATAACACTGAGGTATGAATAGACTGCCATAAAGCAATTGGCTTCTGTGAGGAACTATGCTGCCCCACTGGCTGTGGCTTTTATTTAAGATTGGGGCTTTGCATTACTTTATGAACTTCAAGGCATGATTCACCAAGGCCAATTTCTCATCAGAATCAGTGACTGTCTACCATAATTGCATACATCAAGAGAGGTCTGAGATGGATTGGTCTCTCTCTCCAGACTCTTAAACATGAGGGTAGAGGTAGGAATCTGGAGGATGATAGTTTTGATTTCTAGATAATCTGCTATTGCCACAAGTGTAGGCTCAAGCATTTGCATTTTGGAAATAGGGAGAAGCCAGTATGAACAGATACCCCAGATATCATATGTTTACAGCCGTATGTATGTATGCGGCTGTATATATATTTATGCATGTGAGGGGTAATGGGAAGGAAAAGTTTACTTTGAATAGTAACATATCATCACTGGGAAAACAGAGTAGATACCAGACTGAGGTTCAAAAGTATGGAGTCAATTCATTTTCTATAAATATAGAATGTCTATTCGTTCTTCCAGTAAATTCAAACTTCTAGTTACACCTATAAATCATGACTCACCCAGTATAGATACAACATCAGAACCACGATTTAATAAAAATCAAGTTAAAAAGTTGAGCAAAATTTCAGACATGCTAAGCAGTTATAAGGATTTTACATGTCTCTGTCCTTACTTTCTTCCAAATTACTAAATATGAAACACCACCATGCATGTTGACATGTTGGTCTCAGTAACATAGCTGCTGTAACAAATAAATCCCCACATTTCAGTGGCTTATCACAATAAAACCTTGTCTCTAGCTTAGGTAACCTGCCAGTGAAGAGGCTCCTGGTTGGTAAAGTGACCAACTGTCCTGGTTTACCTATGATGGAGGGGGATCCAGAGATGAGAGATTGTCAGTGTTAAAACTGGGTATGTTCTGGGCAAACTAGAACAAGTTGGTTACCCTACTGATCAAACAACTCTTCTCACAGGGGTGATCAGGGTACACGGGTTTCCTCCACTTTATGGATTCAACATCTTTTACCTCCAAGGCTGTCCTGAGGGCTATATTCATTCCCATCCAGCCATAAAAGGAGAAGAATATGGAAGCTCTCATGGGAGTTACACGTAAAAAATGCAACATCTGTGAGGTGCAATAAAGCAAAGTGCAATGAAATGAGGTCAGCCCATATATCACTTCCACTTGGCTGGAATTTGGTTACATGGCTACATGTAATTTTAACAGAGTCTGGAGGAAAATAACCTATTTGTGCTCCCAGGAGGAAAAGGAGAATATCGTCAATCTCTACCATACCTAAGGAGGTTGGACCCCAGGAGTCAGGGTTTCAACCTTGATAAAGATCCTAGCCCATAAATAAGGCATTGGACCAGTGAAGTCACCCACATTTGAGGGACCATGCTTTCATAGACAGTTGTTTACCAGCAGTGACTTATGTGAACTAATAATCAGAGTCTCCAATGCTCTGTACCTTATGTAAGACCCCTGAGATCTTTGTGAAGGTGACATCAGTAATGACTCAGTTTGACATTTTCTCCATTCAGGGAAAAGGAGGACGTTAAGCTGATTCAGAGGATGTTTTAGCTATAGCTTCACAACAAACCACCACAAAATGTCAGTGGCTTAACACACGAGCTTTTCTCTATTATGTGTTGGTGGATGGGTTGACTTTATCTGACCTAGGCTAGGCTTGGCTCTATTCTGTGGGTTGGATACCGGTCTGTTGCATGTGTCCCTCATCCTTCTTTGGGCCAGCAACATGTTCTCCTCATGGAGAAAGGCAGAAATGCAAAAGGAGTGAACAGAAACATATGATTTTTCTTAAGGCCTAGATTCAAACCTGGTCCAGTTTCACTTCCCTCATATTTCATTGGTCAAAGCAAGTCATATGACCAATCCCAACATCTATGGAGTAAGGAAATGTACTCCTCTCATGGAGATGGGGAGAAGAGAGAGCGAACATATGCTTGTTAATAATTTAATGTACAACAGAAAAATGAAGTAAAGATTATATATTACCTGAAATTAGAATTATGTTTACTTCTTAAAGATAGAAGACCAAATAAGGAAGACTGGAAACTATCTCAGAAACAGCACAAACTTTTGGTGTCTCTCTCTGTGACAGGATGGAATATACAGCAGGACTCCTAAAGAACTGGAATGATGGTCCATCACCATTGAAGATAAAATGGCATGTCTACTGATCCAGCCATCTTCTGTTCCCCTGATGAGTGGAAGTCTATCATTCCCACTGCTTTTTCTGAATGCACTGAAGAAAGGGTCTTATTGAGTCATCAATACTTGTTCCCACCCAGTATTGGGCTATGTTTCCTTCTCTGTTACCTCATGGCTTATTGAACTTCCTTGGGTGTTAGCACCAATCATTAACCCTACCAGTTAGCAGGGGACAAGACCATCTGTATAAAAAATTGCCTCTCAATGATTTCCTCAAAGGGAAGTACTGGGTATAGCAGAGATTGAAATGTTATAGATTTCCTGAACATTGTCATTCATTCATTCATTTTTTCATTTTCAATATTCATCAAAAACCTGAGGATATGAGGATAAAGACACAAAACATGTAAATAGGAAAACATAGTTTAATGGGAAAGAAAGAAATACAAATAAAATGGTGTTCCTTGAGTCTATAACATGTATCTCTTTTTACATTTTAATGTTTCTAAAATATAAAAGTATCTTATAATTGATATCAGTGAAACTTTCTAGGCATTAGGCAGTGAATAAGGTGTGATATAGTTCTGAGTGTACAAACAGCTTCTTATCAAATCTATCAGTTTACTGCATTGTAATCTTGCATAAATTGTTTATACTGGTAGCACAATCTCTGGTTTGAATTTCAATTTAAATCCTGATTTTAACTTGAACTTAAAACAAAAACTAACTTATGATGCAATCTTAAAATGAGAAAGTATTGTATATCCAGAAGGTTGCCCACTGAAGCCAAAATATTTAATTACTGAAAGTGTGAACTGCTAAATATCCTAGAATAGATTATAGATTATGCAAAATTGGGAAGATTTGGTGTGATCGATTAATGTATAGTGAAGAAGTATTACTCAGGTAATAATCATATTTGTCAAAACCTTCTGACTTTCAATAGGAGCTTTTAAATTCCATGATATTTAATTCATTAAAGAAGAGAAAATTATGAATTTAGTCCATAGGAAATGCAGAAGAAATTATGTTCTTTGATAAACCTCAAATTTATAATGTGATCCCTAAATACACTGTTGAAGTAGAGGTCATGAACACAAACTCTGGAAGCAGTGTTGCTGTGATGAGATGACTGACTACCGATTACCAAAGTTGATTTAAAAGATCTTAGATTTTTTTTTGAATTTATTTGATCCTTTATTTTATTTCATATGGAAAAGCTAATTTCTTCTTAAATTTGTATTGCTTATGTTCTCACTAGCTACGTTCTACAATCAAAATGCTGCCTTTTAGTGTAATATCATCTAAACAAATGCAGACAAATGGAACGTTCTCTATCAAATTACAATTACACCTTGAAATATAAAAGAGCCTGATAAAGTTTTCTATTCAAAATGTGTTTCTTTCAACATTGTTTTGCTCAAAAAACATAAGTGAAGTTCCAATCAACCACTTTTTTCCCCTTGAACTTCAAGATAATTCTGTGTTAACTTTTCTAGATGTAGCTCCAGTTTATAATTCACTGTTATAAAATCAATTATTTCAATTTTCTGAGAAAATAGTCCTTTCATTAACAACAACAACAAAACTATTCAAGTTTACAATAAGCTAAATTCAATCCATAAATTCTTTTTTAGAACTAAAGTTTAATATATCTTCATATAAAACTAATTATTCTCAAAAAACTTCCATTAAATATTATCTATCACTTTGACCAATTATCTATTCCCAAGTCTTATTTATTTATTTATTTCCCCCAATAGTGTTTATTTATTTACTTATTTTTAACATCTTTATTGGAGTATAATTGCTTTACAATGGTGTATTAGTTTCTGCTGTATCACAAAGTGAATCAGCTCTATGTATCCATACATCCCCATATACCCTCCCTCTTGCATCTCCCTCCCACCCTCCCTATCCCACCCCTCTAGGTGGTCACAAAGCACCAAACTGATCTCCCTGTGCTATGCGGCTGCTTCCCACTAGCTATCTACTTTACATTTGGTAGTGTATATATGTGTATATATGTCCATGCCACTCTCTTACTTCATCCAGCTTACGCTTCCCCCTCCCTGTGTCCTCAAGTCCATTCTCTACGTCTGCATCTTTATTCCTGTCCTGCCCCTAGGTTCTTCAGAACCATTTTTTTCTTTTCCCTTTCTTTAGATTCCACATATATATGTGTTAGCATAAAGTATTTGTTTTTCTCTTTCTGACTTGCTTCACTCTGTATGACTGACTCTAAGTCCATCCACCTCAATACAAATAACTCAATTTTGTTTTTTTGTTTCTTTTTATGGCTGAGTAATATTCCATTGTATATATGTATATATATGTATATATACATATACATATATATGTATATATTCCATCTTTATCCATTTATCTGTAGATGGACACTTAGGTTGCTTCCATGTCCTAGCTATTGTAAATAGTGCTTCAATGAACATTCTGGTACATGACTCTTTTTGAATTATGGTATTCTCAGGGCATATGCCCACTAGTGGGATTGCTTGGTCATATGGTAGCTCTAGTTTTAGCTTTTAGGGAACCTCCATACTGTTCTCCATAGTGGCTGTATCAATTTACATTCCCACCAACAGTGCAAGAGGGTTCCTTTTCTCCACACCCTCTCCAGCATTTACTGTTTGTAGAGTTTTTGATGATGGCCATTTTGACTGGTGTGAGGTGATACCTCACTGTAGTTTTGATTTGCATTTCTCTAATGATTAGTGATGTTGACCATCCTTTCATGTGTTTGTTGACAATCTGTATATCTTCTTTGGAGAAATGTCTATTTAGATCTTCTGCCTAGTTTTGGATTGAGTTGTTTGTTTTTTTGATATTGAGCTGCATGAGCTGCTTGTATATTTTGGAAATTAATCCTTTGTCAGTTTCTTCATTTGCAAATATTTTCTCCCATTCTGAGGGTTGTCTTTTCATCTTGTTTATGGTTTCCTTTGCTGTGCAAAAGCTTTTAAGTTTCATTAGGACCCATGTGTTTATTTTTATTTCCATTACTCTAGGAGGTGTGTCATAAAGGATCTTGCTGGGTTTCCCTGGTGGTGCAGTGGTTGAGAGTCTGCCTGCCAACGCAGGGGACATGGGTTTGTGCCCTGGTCCGGGAAGATCCCACATGCTGCGGAGTGGCTGGGCCCGTGAGCCATGGCTGCTGAGCCTGCACGTCTGGAGCCTATTCTCCACAGCAGGAGAGGCCACAACAGTGAGAGGCCCATGTACAGCCAAAAAAAAAAAAAAAAAAAAAAAAGGATCTTGTCGTGATTTATGTCATAGAGTGTTCTGCCTTTGTTTTCCTCTAAAAGTTTTATAGTGTCTGGCTTTACATTTAGGTCTTTAATCTGTTTTGAGTTTATTTTTGTGTATGGTGTTAGGAAGTGTTCTAATTTCATTCTTTCACATGTAGCTGTCTGGTTTTCCCAGCACCACTTATTGAAGAGGCTATCTTTACTACATTGTATATTCTTGCCTCCTTTATGAAAGACAAGATTACCATATGTGCGTGGGTTTATCTCTGGGCTTTCTATCCTGTTCCATTGATCTATATTTCTGTTTTTGTGCCAGTACCATACTGTCTTGATTACTGTAGCTTTGTAGTGTAGTCTGAAGTCACGGAGCCTGATTCCTCCAGCTCCATTTTCTTTCTCAAGATTGCTTTGGCTATTCGGGGTCTTTTATGTTTCTATACAAATTGTGAAATTTTTTGGTTCTAGTTCTGTGAAAAATGCCAATGGTAGTTTGATAGGGATTGCATTAAATCTGTAGATTGCTTTGGATAGCATAGTAATTTTCACAATGTTGATTCTTCCAATCCAAGAACATGGTATATCTCTCCATCTGTTGGTATCATCTTTAATTTCTTTCATCAGTGTCTCATAGTTTTCTGCATATGGATCTTTTGTTTCCTTAAGTACGTTTATTCCTAGGTATTTTATTCTTTTTGTTGCAGTGGTAAATGGGAGTGTTTCCTTAATATCTTTTTCAGATTTTTCATCATTAGTGTATAGGAGTTCAAGAGATTTCTGTGCATTAATTTTGTACCCTGCTACTTTACCAAATTCATTGATTAGCTGTAGTAGTTTTCTGGCAGTGTCTCTAGGATTCTTTATGTATAGTGTCATGTCATCTGCAAACAGTGACAATTTTACTTCTTCTTTTCCTATTTGGATTCCTTTTATTTATTTTTCTTCTCTGATTCCTGTGGCTAAAACTTCCAAAACTATGTTGAATAATAGTGGTGAGAGTGGGCAACCTTGTCTTGTTCCTGATCTTGGTGGAAATGGTTTCAATTTTTCACCATTGAGAACGATGTTGGCTGTGGGTTTGTCATATATGGCCTTTCTTATGTTGAGGTAAGTTCCCTCTTTGCCTACTTTCTGGAGGGTTTTTATAATAAATGGGTGTTCAATTTTGTTGAAAGCTTTCTCTGCATCTATTGAGATGATCATATGGTTTTTCTCCTTCAATTTGTTAATATGGTGTATCACGTTGATTGATTTGCGTATATTGAAGAATCCTTGCATTCCTGGGATAAACCCCACTTGATCATAGTGTATGATCCTTTTAATGTGCTGTTGGATTCTGTTTGCTAGTATTTTGTTGAGGATTTTTGCATCTATGTTCATCAGTGATATTGGTCTGTAGTTTTCTTTGTGACGTCTTTGTCTGGTTTTGGTATCAGGGTGATGGTGACCTCATAGAATGATTTTGGGAGTGTTCCTCCCTCTGTTATATTTTGGAAGACTTTGAGAAGGATAGGTGTTAGCTCTTCTCTAAATGTTTGGTAGAATTCACCTGTGAAGCCATCTGGTCCTGGGCTTTTGTTTGTTAGAAGATTTTTAACCGCAGTTTCAATTTCAGTTCTTGTTATTGGTTTGTTTATATTTTCTATTTCTTCCTGGTTCAGTCTCAAAAGGTTGTGCTTTTCTAAGAATTTGTTCATTTCTTCCAGGTTGTCCATTTCATTGGCATAGAGTTGCTTATAGTAATCTCTCATGTTCCTTTGTATTTCTGCAGTGTCAGTTGTTACTTCCCCTTTTTCATTTCTAATTCTGTTGATTTGAGTGTTTCCCTTTTTTTCTTGATGAGTCTCGCTAATGATTTATCGATTTTGTTTACCTTCTCAAAGAACCAGCTTTTAGTCTTATTGATCTTTGCTATTGTTTCCTTCATTTCTTTTTCATTTATTTCTGATATGATTTTTATGATTTCTTTCCTTCTGCTAACTTTGAGTTTTTTGTTCTTCTTTCTCTAATTGCTTTAGGTGTAAGGTTAGGTTGTTTATTTGAGATTTTTCTTGTTTCTTGAGGTAGGATTGTATTGCTATAAACTTCCCTCTTAAAACTGCTTTTGCTGAAACCTGTAAGTTTTGGGTCATCGTGTTTTCGTTGTCCTTTGTTTCTACATATTTTTTAATTTCCTCTGATTTCTTCAGTGATATCTTGGTTATTTAGCAGTGTATTGTTTAGCCTCCATGTATTTGTTATTTTTTACAGTTCTTTTTTCCTGTAATTGATATCTAGTCTTATAGCATTATGGTCAGAAAAGATACTTTATATGATTTCAATTTTCTTAAATTTACCAAGGCTTGATTTGTGACCCAAGATATGATCCACCCTGGAGAATCTTTCATGAGCACTTGAGAAGAAAGTGTATTCTGTTTTTTGGATGGAATGTCCTATAAATATCAATTAAGTCAATCTTGTTTAATGTGTCATTTAAAGCTTGTGTTTCCTTATTTATTTTCATTTTTGATGATCTATCCATTGGAGAAAGTGGGGTGAAAAGTGCAGTATTATGATTGTGTTACTGTGGATTTCCCCTTTTATGGCTATTAGCATTTGCCTTATATATTGAGGTGCTCCTATATTGGGTACATAAATATTTACAATTGTTATATCTTCTTCTTGGATTGATCCCTTGACCATTATGTAGTGTCATTCTTTGTCTCTTGTAATAGTCTTTATTTTAAAATCTATTTTCTGGTATGAGAATTGCTACTCCAGCTTTCTTTTGATTTCCATTTGCATAGAATAGCTTTTTCCATCCCCTCACTTTCAGTCTGTATGTGTCCCTTGGTCTGACATGGGTCTCTTGTAGGCAGCATATATATGGGTCTTGTTTTTGTATCCATTCTGCCAGTCTATGTCTTTTGGTTGGAGCAGTTAATCCATTTACATTTAAGGTAGTTATCAATATGTATGTTCCTATGACCATTTTCTTAACTGTTTTGGGTTTGTTATTGTAGGCCTTTTCCTTCTCTTGTGTTTCCTGCCTAGAGAAGTTCCTTAAGCATTTGTTGTAAAGCTGGTTTGGTGGTGCTGAATTCTCTTAGCTTTTGCTTGTCTGTAAAGCTTTTAATTTCTCTGTCAAATCTGAATGAGATCCTTGCTGGGTAGAGTAATCTTGGTTGTAGGTTTTCCCCTTTCATCACTTTACATATGTCCTGCCACACCCTTTTGGCTTGCAGAGTTTCTGCTGAAAGATCAGCTGTAAACCATATGGGGATTCCCTTGTATGTGATTTCTTGCTTTTCCCTTGCTGCTTTTAATATTTTTTCTTTGCATTTAATTTTTGATAGTTTGATTAATATGTGTCTTGGTGTGTTTCTCCTTGGATTTATCCTGTATGGGACTTTCTGCACTTCCTAGACTTGATTGACTATTTCCTTTCCCACACTAGGGAAGTTTTCAACTATCATCTCTTCAAATATTTTCTCAGTCCCTTTCTTTTTCTCTTCTTCTTCTGGGACCACTATAATTCTAATGTTGTTGTGTTTAATGTTGTCGCAGGTGTCTCTGAGACTGTCCTCAATTCTTTTCATTCTTTTTTCTTTATTCTGCTCTGTGGTAGTTATTTCCACTATTTTATCTTCCAGGTCACTTATCCGTTCTTCTGCCTCAGTTATTCTGCTATTGATTCCTTCTAGAGAATTTTTAATTTCATTTATTATGTTGTTCATCATTGTTTGTTTGCTCTTTAGTTATTCTAGCTCCTTTTAAAACATTTCTTGTATTTTTTCCATTCTATTTCCAAGATTTTGGATCATCTTTACTATCATTACTCTGAATTCTTTTTCAGGTAGACTGCCTATTTCCTCTTCATTTGTTTGGTCTGGTGGGTTTTTACCTTTCTTCTTCATCTGCTGTGTATTCCTCTGTCTTCTCATTTTGCTTAATTTACTGTGTTTGGGGTCTCCTTTTCTCAGGCTGCAAGTTCGTAGTTCCCATTTTTTATGTTGTCTGCCCCCAGTGGGTAAGTTTGGTTCAGTGGGTTGTGTAGGCTTCCTCTTGGAGGGGACTGATACCTGTCTTTTGATGGGTGAGGCTGGATCTTGTCTTTCTGGTGGGCAGCACCACGTCCTGTGGTGTGTTTTGGGGTGTCTGTGAACTTATTATGATTTTAGTCAGCCTCTCTGCTAATGGGTGGGGTTGTACTCCTGTCTTGCTAGTTGTTTGGCATAGGGTGTCGCACTGGAGCTTGCTGGTTGTTGAGTGGAGCTGGGTCTTAGTGTTAAGATGGAGATATCTGGGAGAGCTCTCGCTGATTGATAATATGAGGGGCAAGGAGGTCTCTGGTGGACCAATGTTCTGAAATCGGCTCTCCCACCTCAGAGGCTCAGGCCTGACACCTGGCCGGATCACGAAGACCCTGTCAGCCACACAGCTTAGAAGAAAAGGGAGAAAAGAAAAAAAAACAAAGAAAGAAAAAAATAAAATAATTAAAATTAAAAATTAAAAAATTATTAAAATAAAATATTAAAAAGTAATTAAAGAAAATAAAGAAGGGAGCAACCAAACCAATAAACAAATCCACCAATGATAACAAGCGCTAAAAAGTATACTAAAAAAAAAACGGACAGATGGCACCCTAGGACAAATGGTAAAAGCAAACCTATACAGACAAAATCACACAAAGACACAGACACATACACACTGCAAAAAAGAGAGAAGGAAAAAAAAGTGTATATATATATATATATATATATATATATATACACATATATAGAAAGGAAGAGAGCAACCAATTCAATAAACAAATCTACCAATGATAATAAACTCTAAATACTAAACTAAGATAAAGATATAAATCAGAAACTAGTCAGTCGTATACAACAAACCCCAAGTCTACAGTTGCTCCCAACGTCCACCTCCTTAATTTGGGGTGATTCATTGTCTATTCATGTATTCCACAGATGCAGGGTACATCAAGTCGATTGTGGAGCTTTAATCCGTGGCTCCTGAGGCTACTGGGAGAAATTTCCCTTTCTCTTCTTTGTTCGCACAGCTCCGGGGGTTCATCTTTGGATTTGGCCCTGCCTCTGCGTGTAGGTCGCCTGATGGCGTCTGTTCTTCACTCAGACGGGACGGGGTTAAAGGAGCAGCTGCTTCGGGGACTCTGGCTCACTCAGGCCAGGGGCGGGAGGGGTACGGAGTGCAGGGCGAGCCTGCGGTGGCAGAGGTCGGCGTGACGTTGCAGCAGCCTGAGGCGCACTGTGCGATCTCCCGGGGAAGTTGTCCCTGGATCACGGGACCCTGGCAATGGCGGGCTGCACAGGCTCCCGGGAGGGGAGGTGGGGATAGTGACCTGTGCTTGCACACACGCTTCTTGGTGGCAGCAGCAGCAGCCTTAGCGTCTCATGCCCGTGTCTGGGGTCTGCACTTATAGCCTTGGCTCGCGCCTGTCTCTGGAGCTCGTTTAGGCAGTGCTCTGAATCCCCTCTCCTTGCGCACCAGGAAACAAGGAGGAAAGAAAAAGTATCTTGCCTCTTCGGCAGCTCCAGACTTTTTCCCGGACTCCCTCCTGGCTAGCCGTGGTGCACTAGTTCCCTTCAGGCTGTGTTCACGCCGCCAACCCCAGTGCTCTCCCTGCAATCCAACCGAAGCCCAAGCCTCAGCTCCCAGCCCCGCCCGCCCCGGCGGGTGAGCAGACAAGCCTCTCGGGCTGGTGAGTGCAGGTCGGCACCAATCCTCTCGGTGCGGGAATCCCTCCGCTTTGCCCTCCTCACCCCTGTTGCTGCGTTCTCCTCCGTAGCTCTGAAGCTTCCCCATCCACCACCCGCAGTCTCCGCCCACGAAGGGGCTTCCTAGTGTGTAGAAACCTTTCCTCCTTCACAGCTGACTCCCACTGGTGCAGGTCCCGTCCCTATCTTTTTGTCTCTGTTTATTCTTTTTTCTTTTGCCCTACCCAGGTACATGGGAAGTTTCTTGCCTTTTGGGAGGTCTGAGGTCTTCTGCCAGCGTTCAGTGGGTGTTCTGTAGGAGTTGTTCCACGTGTAGATGTATTTCTGATGTATTTGTAGGGAGGAAGATGATATTCACGTCTTACTCCTCCACCATGTTGAAGGTCCTCTTGATCTTAGATATTTGAGTGAAGATTTAAACTCAAATTTCAGAGGGGAATCAGGGAAGGCTACCGGGAAAGAGAAAAAAACCTGAATTAAATTTTGAGTATGAATGGCAGTTAGCTAAATAAATAAGTGAAGCAAGGACATTCTCTGCAGTGGTAATAGAATATGCAAAGGAATGGAGATGTGATGAAGGGAGCGGGTTCAGTGAAGTACTTCTACTTAATCAAAACCTGTGATACAAATGCAATGGTGGAGAGAGATAAACAGGGAGAAACAGGACAAGAGTCGGGACAAGAAACATCTTTTGTCCCATAGTTAGGGTTTGGAATGTATAATGAAGGCACTGGGGAGGCACTTTGCATCAGGCAAGTGAAATGATCAGATCTGTTTCAGAAAGATCACTCAGGAAAGAGTATGGATGTGGATAATGGGTCAGCCTAGATGTCTCACCCCAGAGGAGGACTAGAGGCAAAAAGCCCAGGTAGGAAATGATAAACACAAGCCTAACCCAGGGCAATGGTGGTGGGGATGGAATGGAAGGTATGTATTTGAGAAATATTAAGAATACAGTGTTACAAAATGTGCTGGTGAGATAGTAAGACAGGTAAGGCTCCAGAATAACTTGGGTGAATGGGTGGATGGTGATGCCATTCCCTCAAAATAGGGAAAAAAGGAGGTAGATCTGGGAGAGGTGGGAAGCAGAGACAGTAAGCTTAATTGTGGACTTGTTTGAGGTGTCTATGAGACATCTAAGGAGAGACATCGCATGTACTAAAAACATAAGTGCATTATTCTTGTCTGTCATGAAACCACAGTTCACACTTAGCATATTTCAATCCTAGTTACCCTCTTCCATAGGCACCTCACACTAAAATAAAACAATGTGTGTTTCTGATGAGGTCTAGATTCCGGGTGTTAGGCACCAAGCATTTTCCATGTGAATATAATTGGAATTTCTTTATAAAAATACGGAAAAAATATAGAGCCCTAACCTGTAATATTTTAATGAAACTAGATGAGGTAAATTTTAACTTAATCAATTCTAGGTGAACTGAGACCTCAAAACATGGAAGTAGGCTAAGATGAAAACAGTAAAGTATTCTTACCCTAGAGGATAGTTAACTTATAGACCTAGGGTTACAAAGGTAAAATACAGGATGCTCAACTAAACAAATTTCAGATAAAAAAAAAAATGTTTGTAGTATGTCCCAAATATTGAATGGGACATATTTATACTAAAGTATTACATGTTGTTTATCTGAAATTTAAATTTTACAGTGTAGGGGCTTCCCCAGTGGCACAGTGGTTAAGAATCTGCCTGCCAATGCAGGGGACACGGGTTCGAGCCCTGGTCTGGGAAGATCCCACATGCCATGGAGCAAGTAAGCCTGTGTGCCACAACTACTGAGCCTGCACTCTAGAGCCTGTGAGCCCCACCTACTGAAGCTCACGCACCTAGAGCCCATGATCTGCAACAAGAGAAGCCACCGCAGTGAGAGGCCTGCGCACTGCAACAAAGAGTAGCCCCCTCTCACTGCAACTAAAAAGAAAGCCCACGCGCAGCAACGAAGACCCAACGCAGCCATAAATAAATAAATACATTAATTAATTAAAAAAAAATTTAACGGTGTACTCTGTATTTTTATGTGGTAAATTTGACACCCCTAATAGGAGGCATTCATTTTATGCTGAAAATATGAAATCTAGTAGCTGTATTAGTTTCCTATTGGTTCTATAACAAATTACTGTAAATTGAGTGGCTTAAAATAACACAACTTTATTACCTGACAGTTTTGGAGGTCAGAAATCTGAAATGGGTTTCACTGGGCTAAAATTCAGGCATTTTCAGGCCTGCATTCATTCTGGAGGCTCTAGGGGAAAAATCGTTCCCTTACCATTTCCAGCTTCTAGAAGCTTCCTACTTTCCTTGGCTCTTGGCCTCTTCTTCCATCTTCAGAATCATCAGCATTGTATGTTTCAATCTCCAACTGTTTCTGCCTCCCTCTTTTAAAGATTCTGTGTTTACAGTGAGCCGACCTGGATAATCCAGGATAATCTCCCTATCTCTGATTCTTAATCACATCTGTAAAGTTTCTTACATAAGGTGTATTCACAGGTAAGGTTAAATATTCACAAATTCCAGGGGATTAGGACATGGGCATTTTGGGGGTCATCTTTCCACCTCCCACAGCAGCTTTTCAAAAACATTAGACTCATAGATGTCAAGTCTATAATGGACTAACTTTTTTATCCTGTGTGATGTGTCACCTCCAGTTTTCTGCGATTTTTCATCAGTTTTGTCTGCCAGTCTTAGGACAGAATCCTGTAAAGTTGCTGGTTTACTAGCATGGCAGTAACATCTTTCAAATCCTCCTGAGCTGAGTGTGAGGAAATCCAACTATACTAGGGTACAAGACCATCCTGAGTTATAACAGGGCAATGGAGGGGGTGGGCTGGGGGATGAGGCTGAGGGAGAGTACATTATTTTAAAGATGCCCTGAAGCTCCTCCTGGATGCTGCCAAAGCTATGGATATTAGAAGGCAGAGGGATGTGACTGGAAGGAATTCTAAAGCGTATTTCTCTTATTTTTACCTAAACTTTTTTTAAATTAAAAAAGAAAAAAGCATCAAGGAAGATGCAGACAAAGTAACTAACAGGCCGGTGTCTTATTCCATTTGGGCTGCTATAACAAAATGCCACAGACTAGATAGTTGATAGACAACAGAAATTGATTTCTCACAGTTCTGGAGTCTGGAAGTCTGAGATCAGGGTACCAGCAAGATTGGATGTGGATCGTCTGTCCAGTCTCAGACTTCTCGTTGTATCCTCACATTTTTAATTGTTCTTTGTTCCTCCCGAGGAGAAAGCCCTGTTGGTCACGTATAAATATCCTTCAGCTGCATGAGAACAGCCATGTAGCATTTACTTCACAAGGATAACCATGTCCCTTTATAGAAGAGTACAGAACCTTGCTTTCCATTCTCTTTGTAGCCCATCCCTTCCTTCCCCCACGTAGCTCAATATTTGCTTCATGAGATGATTAGACTGAGGTAATACATTCTGAATGTTGAGGCATATTTTGGTCTTCTCTGGACGAGACATGGATTTCTGGCTCTCCTCATGTTCCTGTTTTGTTCTTTGTACAGTGAAGCTCCAGGGAGCTTTCTCTTTTTTTCCACCAGGATTTCACTGTCCTGAGACATTCAGGGATTGGAAACCCAACACACTAGTGAGCCAGCGAAAGGCGTTGGCCCACAGTCAGACCCAACCCAATGACATAAACTGAGACAATCTCAGTCTGCTGCAAATGTGTTTTTCTGAACACACCCAAATCCCAAAGATTTTCATCTTCTCTTGGCTCTCCAACATCTGCTTTGTCAAATTACAGGCTATTAGCGAGAAGCAAAACCAGTCTAGATTCCCAGAGTCAATGGGTTTCAGAATTGTCTTTGAACATTTTATTGGTCGAAGATTTTCAAAATCATTTGTTTTGATTGAAGAATCCAGAGAAAGGGAACCAGGTACAACGCTGTCTGAGTTTGGCAAATGCGAGGATCCTTTAGCAGCAAATGACTTAACAGAAATACATGGAATGTTTTGAAATGAACTTGGTGATTTCTTTTCCATTCTTGGCTTTCAGTTTTCTTTTATAAGTAGCTGCATAATTAGCTGGCAGGGAGGAGCAAGGTGGTACTTAAGCATCTATCAACATGGAAAGCAGCACAGCATGGGCAAGTGAGGCAAACCTGGGCTTCAGTCCCGGCTCTGTCACTTACTGACAGTATCACCCTAGATAAATGTTTGAACTTTTCACATCTTTAGCTTTCTCAGTTGTGACTTAATAATGCTCTTCTTGGGATGCTAATGTGAGGATCTATGTAAGTTGCTTGGTATACAAGATGTAACTCAATAAGCAGTAGCTAATATTCTTCCTTTTTTAAAAATAAATTTATTTATTTTTGGCTGAGTTGGGTCTTCACTGCTGCGCACGGGCTTTATCTGGTTGCAGCAAGTGGGGCTACTCTTCGCTGAGGTGTGTGGGCTTCTCATTGCGGTGGCTTCTCTTGTTGCAGAGTATGGGCTCTAGGCACATGGGCTTCAGTAGTTGTGGCACATGGGCTTCAGTAGTTGTGGCACATGGGCTCAGTAGTTGTGGCACATAGGCTCAGTAGTTGTGGATCACGGGCTTAGTTGCTCTGCGGCATGTGGGATCTTCCCGGACCAGGGCTCGAACCCATGTCCCCTGCATTGGCAGGCAAATTCTTAACCATTGAGCCACCAGGGAAGCCCTATTCTTCCTTTTTTTTTTTTTTTTTTTTTTTTTTTGCGGTACGCGGGCCTCTCACTGTTGTGGCCTCTCCCGTTGCGGAGCACAGGCTCCGGACGCGCAGGCTCAGCGGCCATGGCTCACGGGCCCAGCCGCTCCGCGGCGTGTGGGATCTTCCCGGACCGGGGCACAAACCCACGTCCCCTGAATCGGCAGGCGGACTCTCAACCACTGCGCCACCAGGGAAGCCCCCTCTATTCTTCCTTTTTTTGTCCTCAGCACCTGGAACATAGTTGGACTTTAATCAGTTTTGGAGGAAAGGAAGGAAAGAGGACAATGCCTAAAGTCACAAAAGCTTCCCTTCTTCCAAATGCCATTTCCCTTTCCCAAGCAATCATTTAGCTTCTCCCTTGTTCCTCCTTGCTTTGCTCATGCTGATCCTGTTTGCTATTGCCCTCCATCAACACTTCTTTACCTCTTGATTATAATGAATCAACATTCCTTGAACTTCTATGAAATAATTACTCCGCATCGCTGAGAAAATAAAAATAAATAAGACAAAAATCCTTCCTTCAAAGCACTTACTGGTTACTGTTCAACAAAAGGTATAAGACATAAAACTGTAATATGAAGGAGGGGAAAAGCATGTAATATAAGTCTACTAACGTGCTTTGGGATAAAGACGGGGAAGGGCTTCCTATAGGCAGCAGCATTTGTGCTGGACTTAAGCAGGATTTGGACTTGCAGAAAAGGAGCCAAATGACATCCCAGAAAGGAACCATCAAAAGCCAATGGATGCTGCATAAAAGGTAACACAACTCATCATAATAACTGCAAGGAACCAAGTACCTACCATGCATCAGGTGCTATTCTAAATGCTTTACATGTATGATTTTGTTTAACTATGAAAACAGACTATGAGGATAAATTATGATAGGCCCAAGATATCCGTTTCTGTCTTGATTAAAATTCATATGTACCCAGAGGGCACATCAGAAGGAACTTAAAGGGAGTTAGAACAGTTGAGCTATTAACACAGTGCTTTCAGAATATAGAGCACTAAGTAACCTTAACTTCCTTTTTATACTAAATATAAGAAAGAAGATGAGACTATTCACCATTCTGGTAGTTTGAATATATAAACACAGGGCCTGAAGGGGTGAAGAAACTTTCTTATCATATCTATACTTATCCCGTACCTTGTCATTATAAAATTGTGTGGTTTGTTTATAAGAAGATCCCTGTGGGAATCATCTACTCTAACTACAATAATCCTTAACTTCGAGTCTATGATACTTTTTTTAATTAAGAAATTATATTCATTGTTTGAGAAGATTGCATTTACTTATGAATCCTATCATAATAATTGATTTTCTTATACTTAACCTTATAAAAGGCCATCATATTCTCTTGGAGTTAGAAAAAGTTTGTTTCTTTCCTTGCAAAATTATGTAAGGAAAAATTAAATAGTGATGTTAAAAATTAAATTAAAAATTAAATAGTAGAGTTATCTTTAACAGACAATGCAGATACCTCGGCATTTCACTGACATGTGATTTTGCTACTACCCCATTTGAAAGACAAGGAAGCTGATTCAGAGAAGTTCAGTGTAGAAGCCATAAGAATGCGCCTTGTAGAACTCCAACTAACTCCAGCTTTGTTGTAAAAAAACTGCTTTTGCATTTGCTTCCACCAGAGCCCTGCTTCTCAGTGGCCAGTGGCCAGTTCATCAGGGATACTGGCAGATCCATTCCTGAGAGACACAGGACTCCTCTGACAGCTGACTTTGACTTGAGGATGTCTGATGGCCTTGCTGAGCTCTCCTTGGACTGCCAGTCACTTCCTTCCCTGCTTCTGTCACTAAGGGTCAGGTTTGCACCATGGTCTGACAGCTCTTCCAGCCTTCCCCATTCCCCCTGTTTTCTCTCACAGATGTTTCCCTGACACAATCCTTGCTCATTTAATCCTGTGTGGACATCTGTTTCTGGGGATCCTGGACTAACATAACCAGTGACTGACCCAAGGTCACATGGTGATAAAGTGTCAAAGCTAGGTCTTATGCCCAGCTTTTGCACCAGAACAGGGGGCTGAGTGGTAGGAAATATGGCTGGAAGAGTGGTTGCTAAAAATAATAATAAAATTCTGTCTAAATCTCCTTGGTGAAGAGGTTGGTCAAATTACAGTCAATAATTCCCCAAGACCTTATTTTAGAGATAAGGTAGTCAAACACAATTTGGGTTTCTGTCTCAGTGAGTTCCCTTTTAGAAGGTAAATGCCTGCTAGGTTGGTATTTCTTAAGTCTTCTTATACAATTTAGCTAACACTTTAGTTGACACATAGGTGTGGGTAAACCTCTACTATAATTGACAAGAAGACTGACATGCTGGGTTTGGAAGTTGAGTACCCAGAGGGAAAGGATGAGGCTTGCTAGAGGTGGGAAGAACTTCTCAACAAAAGGGGAGATATTCTTTATTTTACAACTGTGCCTCAAGCCAACCTGAGGAGCCTTTGTAATAGCCAAAGCGAATCTTGCAGAAGCCCTAAAGGATTATGAGTGAGAAGTTCTACTATAAACTATTAAGCCCTACTCCTGAAAATTGGCCTAGAGTCTAAAAAATGAGTTCAAGAGCCCAAGTTATAGTTAAATCACAATGCATGTTGATGACCCTGAGACTGACAGGACAGGGACCTTTAGGCAAGCTGTAGGCAGGAATGTGAAGTTTGCCAAGTGGACTCTACTTGCCTTTTTGTGTTCCTTCTAATTGGCAATGATAGACTGACCAATCAGATTGCAGTTCTGCCCTTATTTGCTGTATGACCCTAGGAAATACACTAAACCTTTCAGAATCTCAGATTTTTCCACTACCTGTAGAGTGAGTAATTGTGAGGATTAGAAGAAAAAAAGAAAGGCTCTTGATCTACTTCCACCTACCACTCTTTCCCCATTTCCCTATCTTGCTCTGCTCCCCACACTTGTGTTCCTGCTGTTCATCAAATTGCTCAGCCCCTTGGTGTCTCAAGGCCCTTACACATGTCTATGACTTTTAATAGGGAAGACTCTTTGTACTCTATTACAAGTTAATCACTAAGGGGATGTTGCCTATGAGCCTAAATTATACATAATGGCCCATCTCTGGGAACCCTGCCACCCAGGTAATGAGCATTAAGTTAAAATACCTTTGTTTAGCTCACAGGGAACATCCTGACCAGATTCACCTGTGCATGACTGCAGGAAGGCTGAAATTAACACATCCCCTCCGGAGGCTGACGGGAACCAGGAAATGTTTGGCTTTACTCCCTCCCCTTTTAGTATAAAAGAAACCTGAACTCTAACTCAGGCAAGATGGTTCTTTCGGACGCTAGTCTACCGTCTTCTTGGTCTGCTGGCTTTCTGAAAAAGCCAATATTCTTTGCCCCAATAACTCTTCTCTTGATTTATTGGCCTGTATTGCAGCGAGCAGTACAAGCTTGGACTTGGTAACAAATATTTTTGTTTGTTTGTTTGTTTGTTTGCAGTACGCGGGCCTCTCACTGTTGTGGCCCCTCCCGTTGCGGAGCACAGGCTCCGGACACGCAGGCTCAGCGGCCATGGCTCACGGGCCCAGCCGCTCCGCGGCATGTTGGATCTTACTGGACCGGGGCACGAACCTGTGTCCCCTGCATCGGCAGACTGACTCTCAACCACTGCGCCAGCAGGGAAGCCCTGGTAACAAATTTTGAGGAGCCATCCAGGAGTCTTACTGCTCATGGCCAGCCAGCTCCACTTGGGAATTTTTGGGCTAGGCCCTAGCAGCTGCTGGGACCACTTATTCTGAGGACCTGCCCTTCAAAATACCGTGAAGCAACACCTGCTGCTCTGGTGCTTGGCAGTTGGATCAAGGAATCGACATTTGGGAGGCAATGGGCTCCATATGGTAGGGTAAGTCACTCTGGTGTGTACAGCCAGAACTTTATTTCCTCTCCATTTGGGGCTTTATCTGTGGAATAAGTCAGTTTGTTTTGTATTTGAGTGGGTTACCCTGTAGGAGAGAGGAAAGAGTTGTTAGACTTTAGCCGATTTGTGAACTGGTTAGTTTGTTTCTTTGGGTGCTAGCATTTGTGTGTTCCATTTGTGTTTTGTCTTGAATTTGTCTTTAAAAATGGGGACTATTTCAACTATCCCTAAAGAAAGTCCTCTGAGTTGCATTTTGGGTAAGTGATCTGATTGAAGCCGTGAACGCATGAGTGAGAAGATGCTATTTTATTGTAAAAATGTGTGGTCCAGTACCTATCAGGATCTCCACAAGGGGTTTATGAAGGGTTATTTTGGGACCCTGTGCACCATGTACTGCTACCCTTGCTGTGTTAATTACGTTGTTTGCGGTCTCCTGTGTTGTTGGCATATGTAAAACCCTGAGACCAGACTTGGGGGTTTATTTAGGATTTTGGTTGTCCCTTGGGTTTTTTGTTTCATTTTGTTGGGTACTGTTTCTCCATTTACAGCCAAATAAATTTTGTGATATTTGAAACTTTTACTGATGTCAAATGAAGGAAAGGAATAGAGGAAAAAAAAAAAAAAAGACCTGTCTGTGGGATATTTACAGGGAAAAGAGAAAGGTTCCACTCGATTCCTAAAATCACCAAAAACCTCAGCCCATAATTCAGCCCAGCTGGTAGATGTTAAGGCAGAAAGGCATCCTTTTAATGGTTGGACGTGATCAATTGCTATCTATGGTTTTATGGTGGCTAGTCTGTGAAGAAGAGGGGAAGAATGATGGAATTCTTTATGTATAAGTATTTGTGCTATTACATCAGGGAGAATAAGAAAAGGGGACGAGAGTGAGGATATGTTGCTTCAAACTTTAACTCCTCCACCTGACCTAGCTGTTTCAGTCACTCCGATATATCCACCCCTTCCTCCACCTTTCATTCTTACCCGTCCCCAGTCCCGACACTGAGGCTCAGGACTGCCCTTCCTTATAGGGACCACTTAGAAAACCTGTGTTAGTTCCTTGGGCACAGGGTCTTGGTCTGATATCACCATCTAAGACCTGACAGGCACTCAATTTGGGCCAGGAGTCGCTCCCAGGGCAGGGAAATTTCCCTTATGCCCTTATCTCATAGGGGGCTTAAATGCAAATGACCAGCCAGCTGGGTTTCTCAGACTTGTTTAATTGGAAAGATTGCAACCCTCCTTTACAGGGAGAATCCTCTACACTTGAAGCCTACTTAGCAGAACCCACAGCTGAACCAAATTTGGGACCCCAGTGAGGGAGAAACACACTTATTAGGGCGCTGGCTTTTGGTGCATTTTGGCAGGGCTTTGAAAGGAGAACCAAAGCAATAGAGTTTGAACAAAATTCAAGAAGTTCAGCAAAAAAAAGCAAATGAAGACACCTCCAAGTTTTTGGAAGAGATTTATCAGGCCTACAGACATTATACTAATGCAGATTCCAGGGCCCCTGAAAACATTAGAATGGTAAATTTGATCTTTTTTGAGCAAAGTGCCTCAGGTATCAGGAGAAGGTTGCAAAGATTAGATGATGCATTTGGAATGAACCCTCTCAATGGGCAGATTTGGTTTTAAAGCGTTGAGCAGGGAGCAATAACAGAAGAAGGAAGATGCAAAATGAAATGAAATGCCACTTTTTTGGCAGTGACATTGGATTCCCAGTGACCTGAAGAGAGGGAAGCCACCATTGAAGAGGAACAATGCACTTACTGTAAGGAAGAACATTGGAAAACAGATAGCTCTAGTCTAAAACATAAGAAGAAAAACAGTAAAAGATGAGAGCCTCTCATATGGTAGACAGATAGAAACACTCTGAATGAAGAGGCCCAGGGGCTCCCTTGGACTTGAGGTGCCTATTCCCTACAGGAGCCCTCGGTGAAATTGAGTGAGGAATGAGCTGATGAACAATCTGATAGACCTCACCCTGAAGGTTTTCACTAGAACAGCTTGACATCAGAGTCTCACCAGAACACACTTGAAGCCTACAGGTGATGCTCATGAAAACCCCAGGAAAAGAGACAGAGCTCTTTCCCCCAGAGGTCTAGGAAAAGGTAAGACCAGAGTATGTGCTAACTGCACCCCAGGGAAGGCCAAAAACACATGGCCAATAGGAATCCCATTAAAAAAGAATGCTGGGACACCTAATCTAAAACCATATGCTCTGAGGCAAGAGGATCACTCCTCCCACAGATTGATTTGTCTAAATACCAGCCAGTGTATTCAGAAAGGACAGAGAAGGCCAAGAGCTGATTTCACTTAGATCACACCTTGCCAGGCTGGGAATGTAGTGCACAGTTGGTTTGATCCCTGAGGTGATCTGGGACACTGTGCTGCAGCACATTCATAATAGTACCCACTATGGGAGAGATGCCACCTTACAAGGGACTCAAACATATCATGGGGCCTAACCTACAAAAGACTGTCCAGTGAGTCACTCAGAATGGCATGATTTGTGCTAAACATAACGCAAAGGCTGCTGTTGAACCTCCCCAGATGGGGATCCAATACAGAGAAACTTGCAACACTGAGGACTGGGTGCAAATGTCTTGAGCTGTCGGAAATTTCAGATACCTGTTAATGATTGTGGACACTTTTTTCAGGATGTGTGGAAGCATATCCACCTAGGCAGAAAGTCTCTGAATAGTATGCCTGGGTCTTGGACAAACTGAAAGCTGAACATGAGTATGGTTTTACCGTTGACATCTCCCTGTGGAAATTGGAGACCAGCAAGTCCTAGGTGACCATCATCGATAACCCAGGACACAGAGACTTGATCAAAAACATGATTATAGGCACATCTCAGGCTGACTGTGCTGTCCTGATGTGTTGATGAGTTTGAAGTAGGTATCTCCGAGAATGGGCAAATCTGTGGGCGTGCCCTTCTGGCTAACACTCTGGGTGTGAAACAACTAATTGATGGGGTTAACAACAAAATGGGTTCCACTGAGCCACTCTGCAGCCGGAAGAGATATCAGGGAATTGTTAAGGAAGTCAGCACCTACATTAAGAAAATTGGTTACAACCCTGACACAGCATTTGTGCCAATTTCTGGCTGGAATGGTGACGACATGCTGGAGCCAAGTGCTAACATGCCATGGTTCAAGGGATGGAAAGCCATCCATAAAGATGACAATGCCCATGGAATTATGCTGCTCGAAGTTCTGGATTGCATCTTGCCACCAACTCCTCCAACTGACCAGCCCTTGCGTCTGCCCCTCCAGGGTGTCTACATAACTGGTGGTATTGGTACTATCCCTGTGGGTCTAGTGGAGTCTGGTGTTCTCAAAACCTTGCATGATGGTAACCTTTGTACCAGTCAAGTTTACAACTGAAGTAAAGTCTGTTGAAATGCACCATGAAGCTTTGAGTAAAGCCCTTCCTGGGGACAATGTGAGCTTCAGTGTCAAGAAGGTGCCTGTCAAAGATGTTCATCACAGCAGCATGGCTGGTGACAGCAAAAATGACCCACCATTGGAAGCAGCTGGCTTCACAGCTCAGGTGACTATCTTGAACCATCCAGGTCACATCGGTGCTGGATATGTCCCCGTGCTGGATTGTCACACAGCTCACATTGCTTGCAAGTTTGCTGAGCTGAAGGAGAAGATTGATCGTCATCCTGGGATAAAGCTGAAAGATGACCCCAAATTCTTGAAATCTGGTGATGCTGCCATCGTTAATATGGTTCCTGGCAAACCCATGTGTGTTGAGAGCTTCTCAGACTATCCTCCTCTGGGCCGCTTTGCTGTTCGTGACATGAGACAGACGGTTGCTGTGGGTGTCTTCAAAGCAGTGGACAAGAAGGCAGCTGGAGCTGGCAAGGTCACCAAGTCTGCCCAGAAAGCTCAGAAGGCTAAATGAATATTATCCCCAATACCTGCCACTCCAGTCTTAATCAGTTGTGGAGTAACGGTCTCAGAACTGTTTGTCTCAATTGGTCATTTAAGTGTAATAGTAAGACTGGTTAATGATAATAGTGCATCCTTCAGAAGGAAAGGAGGATGTTTTGTGGACCCTTTGTTTTGTGTGTGCCAGTTTTAAGTTTTTAACACCAGTAACTTTTAATTGGTTAAAGCCCGTCTTAAGGAAATTATCCCCTGATTTGGATTAAGGCACTGGAATTACATTCATCCTGGAGACCACAATCAACAGAAAAACTGAGAAAATGAATACTAATCTAACTTGGGATAAGACCTTGTCAGTTGTCCTGTTACAGATCCATGGCTCCCAGAGCAGGCTTAAATTAAGCCTAAACCCCTTTGAAATATTGTATGATGGGCCACTCCAGGTGTCTGCCCAGGCAAGAGAATCTATAAATTCTCTAAAATAACTAGCAGTTGACAATTATGTTAAAACTTTGGGCACTATACTAACATGTATACATACATATATATATTATAACATATATAACATATATATACATGAGTTTGCCTCCAACAGGTCTGCCTATCCAACTGAAGTACATGGTGACTTCATTATAGCTGGAGAAGGGTGAGATCAACCTATTTGCTTAATTTTGTCCAAATACTAAATTCCTGTGCCACTTATATGTTTTGGGAACTGGAACTAAAACCCCAAGTTCAGTTACAAATTAGACAACAAAGTGCTAAGGGTTTTTATCAGGTTCATATAGCTGTAGATAGAAAAGGAAAGCAGATTTTACTACTGACTAAAGTCTCTAAGGCAGCGGTCCCCAACCTTTTCGGCACCAGGGACTGGTTTCGTGGAAGACAATTTTTCCACGGACTGGGGAGGAGGATGGCTTCGGAATGATTCTAACGCATTTCATTTCTTGTGCACTTTATTTCTATTATGATTACATTGTAATATATAATGAAGTAATTATACAACTCACCATAATGCAGAATCAGTGGGAGCCCCGAGCTTGTTTTCCTGCAACTAGATGTTCCCATCCGGGAGAGATGGGAGACTGACACCTGAAGTGTGTTGTTTGTCTAGTCTACTCCGTAATCTCCTTTTGGTTGCTGTCACTGCAGAAAACGCTGCTTCACAAAGGTAGGATGTTGGAAATGGAAGCAGGCTTTTCAGGGCTTTTGCGGCAATCTCGGGATATCCTGCCTTGACGTTAATCCAGAACATATTTGATTTGAAGTTATCTCAAATATACTTTTAAGGCCACCGTCATTTGCGATCTCAAGCAGTTGATTCTCTTCTAGCACAGACAAAGTCGATTCACCTGGCTTATTCGCAAATGGGTCGTGGATCCATTCCTTCCCAGTTTGGGGGTCTTACTTCTTGGGAAGTAATGCTCAAACTCTTTTGAAAGCTGAAATAGGTGATCATGCATCAGCTGGGAGAAAGAAGGCCCTGGCTCAGTCTCTTTCAAAATCTCTGCTAATGTTTGAAACATGTCAAAAATCCCAATGTTCACTCGTCGGCCCCATAATTCCAGTTTGGCTTTGAATGTAGCCACTTGATCTGCCGACTTCAACACAGTTGTCGTTCTCCCCTGAAGTGACAGATTGAGTTCATTGAGCAGGTTGAATATGTCACACAAGTAAGCAAGTTTTGCGACCCATTCTGTGTCACTGAAATGTGCTGCCAGTGGTGACTCTTTCTAAAAGAAATCTCTAGAGCAGTTCTCATAACTCAGAAACTCTGGCCAGTGATCTACCCTTAGAAAGCCATCTCACTTCTGTGTCTAAGAGAAGACGTGTGTGCTCTGCGTCCGTCTCCTCACAGAGCTGTGCAGATAGACGTGAGCTAAGGGCGTGTATTTTAATACATGATAATATTAATTGATAATAATATTGATAATTGTTCATTATCAACTTAATCACATCCTGCAAAATGCTGTTAAGTTCAGCTGACATTTTTCGGCTAGCCAGCATTTCTCTATGGATGACACAGTCTGTAGACTCACATTCAGAGGCGACCTCTTTGACCCGAGTAGTGAAACCAGAAAGCCGTCCAGTCATGGCAGCTGCTCCGTCCATGCATATACTGACACAAAATGACCAATTCAGTTTTCCTGATATGTAATCATTCAAGGACTTGAATATTTCTACAGCTGTGGTGTTGGTTGGCAACAAAAGTGCGCATAACATATCCTTATGCATATGGTCCTGAAAAATAAATTGCACAAAAACAAGCATTGTTGCCTTGTTGTCAACATCGGTAGACTTGTCAACCTGGATTGTGTACCACGGTGACTCACTAATCCTCTTTAACAATTGTGCCTCAGTATCCTCTGCTATTTCATCAATTCCTCTAGTTATGGTGCTAGCTGAAGGAGGAACGCATACCACCTGTTGAACTGCAGCCTCTCCTAAAAGTTCACGACTAATGTTTTAGCAGCAGGCAGGATCAACTCTTCACCAATAGCAAAGGGCTTCTTAGCTTTAGCAATGCAGTTAGCCACTAAGAATCATGCTTTCAGTGCAGTCACATTTGATGAAGTGGTAGCCTTTAATAATTGCTTCTGTTCTTCGTGTTAACATTTTTTTCTTTTGAAAAATTCCAGAGGCTTGTCTTTTAATGCAGGGTCTCCATGTGGCAAAGCACTTTTGAAGGTTTCATGGCTTCGTTGGATAGCTGGTCGCCACATATTATTCAAAGCAGGCTTGGAGAATGTGAATCACCTGTTGCAATGAACCTGTAATTTAGATAGGACTCTTGGTATTTTCTTTTCTTTTTCTTTTTTAAAAAATATTATTTTCCTTATTTTTTCTGGCTGTGTCAGGTCTTAGTTGCGGCACACAGGATCTTTGCTGAGGCATGTGGGACCTCTTATTCATCACGGCGTGCAGTCTGCTTGGTTTTCTCTCTAGTTGCGGTGCTTGGGCTTGTCTCTAGTTGCGGCACGCAGACTTCTCCCTAGTTGTGGCGTGCAGGTTTTCTCTCTCTGGTTGTGTCGCGCAGGCTCCAGAGCACGTGGGCTCTGTAGTTTGTGGCACACAGGCTCTCTAGTTGGTGTGTGTGAGCTCAGTAATTGTGGTGCATGGAGTTTGTTGTCCCATAGCATGTGGGATCTTAGTTCCCCGACCAGGATTGAACCCACATCCCTTGCATTGGAAGGTAGATTCTTTATCACTGGACCAACAGGGAAGTCCCTTGGTATTTTCTTTCTTTTTGGGGGGGAGGGGGTGGGTTTAAACTTTTTTTAAATTTTTTTATTTTTTTGGTATTTTCTTTTAAATGTAGCTTTCTTTTTGTTGGCAGTCTTAGAGTCTTCTGCTGTCTCATCATTGGGTCTTTCCCCGTTTTCAAAGAAGCTCTCCAGCGCCTTTTGTTTTTTACTCATTTTGGCTAGGATTAGCTTGTGGGCTTACCAAAACTGAAACTGAGACAGTACACAGTGCAGGAAAGAGGCGCAGACAGAAATGGTAAATAAAATAATGGGTAGGCCATGTGTGGACTAAAATAAGTGTCAGATTCTGACTTAAAGCCTGCCACCAGATGCAGCTGTACAGTTGAAGTACATCAGCTCACTTGCCACTATAAAGCCTGCCACCAGATGCAGCTTAATTGTCACTTGCCGCCCATTGATAGGGTTTTGATATGAGTCTGCAAGCAGTTGATTTATTATGGTCTCTGTGCAGTCAAACCTCTCTGCTGATGATAATCTGTATTTGCAGCCGTTCCCCAGTGCTAGCATCACCCCCTCAGCTCCACCTCAGATCATCAGGCATTAGATTCTCATAAGGAGCCTAGATCCCTCGCATGCACAGTTCACAGTAGGGTTCACGCTCCTATGAGAATCTAATGCCGCCGCTGATCTGACAGGAGGCAGAGCTCAGGCAGTGATGTGAGCGATAGGGAGCGGCTGTAAATACAGATGAAGCTTTGCTCTCTTGCCTGCCACTCACCTCCTGCTGTGCGGCCCGGTTCCTAACAGGCCACGGACTGGTACTGGTCTGTGATCCAGGGGTTGGGGACCCCTGCTCTAAGGAATATTCATCACCCCTGTTCAGTAGGAAGTAGCTAGAGCAGTCTTCATCCCTTTCCCCACAAGATTATGGAATGGACATTGACCGTGGGGATTTGTAATAGGGAAGAATCTTTGTACTCTATTACAAGTTAATCACTAAAGGGATGTTGCCTATAAGCTTAAACTGTACACAATGGCCCATCTCTGGGAACCCTGCCTCCCAGGGAATGAGCATTAAGCTAAAATACCATTTTTAGCACACAGGAAACATCCTGACTAGGCCCACATGTGAATGACTGCAGGAAGCATGAAATTAAGACATCCCCCTGGAGGGTGACCGGAACCAGGAAATGTTTGGCTTTACTCCCTCCCCTTTTAGTATAAAAGAAGCTTGAATTCTAACTGAGGCAAGACGGTTCTTTGAGACATGAGTCTACCATCTTCTTGGTCTGTTGGCTTTCTGAATAAAGTCGCTATTCCTTGCCCCAACAGCTTGTTTCTCAATTTATTGCCCTCTCGTGTGGCAAGCAGTATGAGCTTGGTCTTGGCAACACTGTACTTGGATATTCTTCTGCATATCTTTGCATGACTTCCTCTTCCCTACCGTTTAGATCTGTTTAAAATTTCTCTTCTGAGTGGCCTCCTTAGACTTTTTTTTAAATTAATTTATTTTATTTTATTTATTTTTGGCTGCATTGGGTCTCTGTTGCTGCACATGGGCTTTATCTAGTTGCAGCGAGTGAGGGCTATTCTTCGCTGTGGTGTGCGGGCTTCTCGTTGCAGTGGCTTCTCCTGTTGTAGAGCACAGGCTTTAGGCTTGTGGCCTTCCGTAGTTGTGGCTCATGGGCTCTAGAGTGCAGGCTCAGTAGTTGTGGCGCACGGGCTTAGTTGCTCCGTGGCATGTGGGATCTTCCTGGACCAGGGCTCGAACCCATGTCCCCTGCATTGGCAGGCAGATTCTTAACCACTGTGCCACCAGGGAAGCCCCTTCTTGGACTTTTCTATACAAAATAGGAATCATTCACCCATCGTTGTCTATTTCTTTAGCGTTATTTTATTGTCTTCATAACTCTCATCATGAAAAGAGATTATATAATTTATGTATTCATACTTACTTGACTAGCTCTCCCACTAGCTGAAGGCAGGGTGAAGGGGGCAGGGTGTTTTTTTCATTGTTGCATTGTTTTTCATGGCTGAATCCCTGCGGTGTAGGAAAGCACCTGGTATGTGGTAGAGGGTCATTAAATATTGTTGCATGAATGAACAAATAAATGAATAAAATGAATGTGCTCAGCTCCAAGTAGATCTTGTGAAAATCTTTGCTTCTTTCCCTTCTGGCATCCCATTAAAGAGTTTTAAGTTCAATAGTTTTCCAAGAATATGTGCATTTAAAAGGGAGTGTCTAAGAGGCAATGTCAAACCATAACTTAGTCGAATGACTGTCTAATACGAGCATTCAGAGTCTGTGCCTAATTGATATTTTTTAATATAAAAGAATTTATTTAATGTGGATCAAATTTGTCTATCTACTTCTATTTTTATGGTTTTCATATATACAGACAGCAACTAGATAGAAACTATTTTAAAACATTAAAGTTTCTTTAATAATAGCAAAAGACATAAAATATATACAGAAAACTAGCAATGTAGACAAACTATACCAAGAGAACTGTAAAACTCACTTGATAAACACACAATGTAAACTTTTCTAATTGATATTTTTGAGCAGAGGTATTAACCCTGGTCTTCACACACCAGCTAACTGCTAAGCTATGTCAACACTAAAAGTCATAAAAGATGACAATGTTAAATTTTAACTGATCCTGGAAAACGGTGAAGGTTAAGAAATCCCCTCTACCTTTGTGTTCTGGAAAATGGCTTACTGCAAAATATCACCTTTCTTCTTATGACTTACATAAGACTCATGGATTCCCCGTTTGTTTACCTATGACAAGGCCAGACACAGTCCCTTCAAATTCCCATTCTTTGTCTCATAACTATTTAGCTGAACTGCTTGTCCCTATTGATCAATGAGAACAAAATACTTGTTAGCAAGTGATTTTGCACTTCTCTCCTTCCCCTAAGTGCCTGAACCTTACTTGCCCCTCACTCAAGTCAGCACACAGCCTCTTCTGAGAATGCACCAGGCTCAGGGTGAAACATTCTCTAATCTACTATCTGATCATGCCATCCTTTCATCCTGCCTCCCCTTCATCCTGCCTCCCCACACTTGGTTCTTCCCAACCCTGTTTATGACTATCACTTTGCCTAACTCTTGAGACTTTTGCAGATCTTAGGGTCACAGTGCTCTTACTGCAACAGTCCCTTGCCCTCCCACCTTGCAATAATCTCTTTCATAATAAAGTCTCTCCTTAATAGGTCTGAATTTGTTGTTATCTAACAAAGACTAAGAATATTGCTTTTTGATGATGGGTCATGGAGGGAAGTGCTTTGGTCAAACACTCATAGCTGAGACAATATAGTGCTTTATTACAACACCACTCTTACACATTCTCTAGATTCTTTAGTTACTTTAATAGTGTCTCTATATCAGGGTTGCTGTGAGGACTAAAGATCTAAACACACATACATAGAAAGAGTGTTGTTGTTGACACCTTCCTTCTCTGACGCCCACCAGTCCATAATGATGTCTTTGGGTTTTACCTTTCAAATATATTTGCTATTTCTCCATCTCCACTGCCATTGCTCCTTGTAACCGCTTGCCATCTATCTACTCTTGTCAAGATTACTGCAGTGATCTGCTCACCGATCTCTTCATATTCCTTTTTATCCCACCCTAGCCTCTGCACCACAGCTAAAGCAATGGTACCAAAAAGCAAATCTGAGCAGGTCATTGCACTATGTTCAGCACTTTTGTAGGTGGCAGTATAAATTTTTGGAAGTATAATTTAGATTTATTTTTCCTCTTAGTTTTCTCCCTTTCCTTTTTTTTTTTTTTCCCCCATTTGAAAAGGGAGCTGATTCTGGGCTTTTTTCTTCAGAGGAGGTTTGTGGCATGGCTCCCTGTATTTTTGTTTTTGTTTCCCCAAAAATCCCATCGAAGAGACTCTGAGAGGAATTCTGGCAGCTTTGAGAATAGAGGGAGTGTCTATGAGAGAAACTTGGTGAAGAATTCCTACTCCCCCCACACTCGCCCTCCTGCCCTGGACAAAATAAAATACAATAAAAGACCTGGGGAGGGGAGAGTTAGAGATCTAGGGATTCCAGAATCTCTAGGGCAGTTGAGCTGGGCTCTATAGCAGAGAGCTGGTATCAAAGGGCTGAGGCCAAGGAAGTACCTGGGCAAAGCCAGTGCTGGTGGGCACTGTGCAGCTGCTGTCAGAAGCACAATGGTGTCCTACATGTGGATCTGGAGTCGGAACAACTTGGATTCCCATCCAGCTCTTGCACTAACCAACTCTAAAACAGTTATTTCACCTCTTTTGTTTTATAACCTTGAATTAATTTAATTTTTTTATTTTAAAATTATTTTAATGTTTAAATTTTTATATGATTTTTAAAGGTTACTTTCCATTCACAGTTATTACAGAATATTGGCTATATTCTCCATGGTTTTTTGGTTTTTTAAAAATAAATTTACTTATTTATTTATTTTTGGCTGCATCGGATCTCTGTTGCTGTGCACGGGCTTTCTCTAGTTGTGGCGAGCAGGGGCTACTGTTTCGTTGCAGTGCACAGGCTTCTCATTGCGGTGGCTTCTCTTGCTGTGGAACATGGGCTCTAGGCGCACGGGCTTCAGTAGCTGTGGCATGCGGGCTCAGTAGTTGTGGCTCATGGGCTCTAGGCCGCAGGCTCAGTAGTTGTGGTGCATGGGCTTAGTTGCTCTGCGGCATGTGGAATCTTCTCAGACCAGGGCTCGAACCCACGTCCCCTGCAATGGCAGGTGGCTTCTTAACCACTGTGCCACCAGGGAAGACCTCCATGGTTTTTTAATTTAATTTTTATTTTATATTGGAATACAGTTGAGTTACAGTATTGTATTAGTTTCAGGTGTACAGCAAAGTGATTCAGTTACACATATACATATATCTATTTTTTTCAGATTCTTTTCCCATATAGGTTATTACAGAATATTGAGTAGAGTTCCTTGTGCTATACAGTAGGTCCTTGTTGATTATCTGTTTTATATATAGTAGGGTATATATCTTAATCCCAAACTCCTAATTTATCCCTCCTCCCCCAACCTTTCTACTTTGGTAACCATAAATTTGTTTTCGAACTGTTTGAGTCTGTTTCTGTTTTGTAAATAAGTTCATTTGTATCATTTTTTTAGATGCCACAGATAAGTGATATCATACGATATTTGCCTTTCTCTTTCTTACTTCATTTAGTATGATAATCTCTAGATCCATCCATATTGCTGCAAATGGTATTATTTCATTCTTTTTTATGGCTGAGTAATATTTCATTGTCTATATGTACCACATCTTCTTTATCCATTCCTCTGTCAATAGACATTTAGGTTGTTTCCATGGCTTGGCTATTGTGAATAGGGCTGCAATGAACATTGGGGTGCATGTTCATTTCTTGAAAGAAATCTTTTTGAATTATGGTTTTCTCTGGATATATGCCCAGGAACGGGATTGCTGGATCATATGGTAGCTCTATTTTTAGTTTTTTAAGGAACCTCCATACTGTTCTGCATAGTGGCTGTACCAATTTAGATTCCCACCAACAGTGTAGGAGGGTTCCCTTTTCTCCACACCCTGTCCAGCATTTATTGCTTGTAGATTTTTGATGATGGCCATTCTGACTGGTGTGAAGTCATACCTCATTGTAGTTTTGATTTGCATTTCTCTAGTAATCAGTGATGTTGAGCAGCTTTTCATGTGATTTTTGGCCACCTGCATGTCTTCTTTGGAGAAATGTCTATTTAGATCTTCTGCACATTTTTTGATTGGGTTGTTTTTGTGATAATGAGCTGCATGAGCTCTTTGCAAATTTTGGAGATTAATCCCTTGTCGGTCACATGGTTTGCAAATATTTTCTCCCATTCTGTGGGTTGTCTTTTTGTTTATGGTTTCCTTTCCTGTGCAAAAGCTTTTAAGTTTAATTAGGTCCCATTTGTTTCTTTATGGTTTTATTTCCACTACTCCAGGAGGTGGATACAAAAAGATATTGCTGTGATTTATGTCAAAGTGTGTTCTGCCTATGTTTTCCTCTAAGAGTTTTATGGTATCTGGTCTTACATTAAGGTCTTTAATTCATTTTGAGTTTTTGTATAAGGTGTTAGAGAATGTTCTAATTTCATTTTTTAATGTGGTTTTCCAGTTTTCCCAGCACCACTTATTGAAGACTGCCTTTTCTCTCTTATATATTCTTGCCTCCTTTGTTGTAGATTAATTGACCATAGGTGCATGGGTTTATTTCTGGGCTTTCTATCCTATTTCATTAATCTATATTTCTGTTTTTGTGCCAGTACCATACTGTCTTGATTATTGTAGCTTTGTAGTATAGTCTGAAGTCAGGGAGCCTGATTCCTCTGGCTCCATTTTTCTTTCTCAGGATTGTTTTGGCTATTTGGGTCTTTTGTGCTTCTATACAAATTTAAAGATTTCTTTGTTCTATTTCTGTGAAAAGTGCCATTGGTAGTTTCATAGGGATTGCTTTGAATCTGTAGATTGTCTTAGGTAGTATGGTCATTTTGATAATATTGATTCTTCCAATCCAAGAACATGGTATCTCTTTCTGTTTGTGTCTTCAGTTTCTTTCATCAGCATCTTATACTTTTTAGAGTGCAGGTCTTTTGCCTCCTTAGGTAGGATTATTCCTAGGTATTTTCCTCTTTTTGATGTGATGGTACATGGGCTTGTTTCCTTAATTTCTCCTTCTGATCTTTCACTGCTAGTGCATAGGCATGCAAGAGATTTCTTTGTATTAATTTTGTATCCTTCAACTTTACCGAATTCATTGATGAGCTCTAGTAGTTTTCTGGTAGCATCTTTACTTTCCATTTACAGTTATTACAAAATATTGACTACATTCTACACGTTATACAATACATCCTTGAGCTTATCTTACACCCAGTAGATTGCACCTGTCACTCTCACCCTTCTATTCCCCACTTCCACTCCCCACTTGTAACCATGTGTTTGTTCTTTATGTCTATGAGTCTGCTTCTTTTTTGTTTTATTCACTAGTCTGTTGTATTTTTTAGATTCCATATATAAGTGATATCATACAGTATTTGTCTTTCTCTTTCTGACTAATTTCACTTAGCATAATGCCTTCCAAGTCCATCCATGTTGTTGCAAATGGCAAAATTTAGTTCCTTTTTATGGTTGAGTAGTATTCCATTGTGTGTGTGTGTGTATGTGTGTGTGTGTGTGTGTATATATATATATATATATATCACAACTTCTTTACCCATTCATCTGTTTTTTTTTTTCTGGAGTAATTTAAAGTTTTTATTTTCACAATCCACAAGTGCCATTTAGAAGTTACATGAGTATCTTAAATACACATCACACAATTAATATTTTAAGAAAGATCATTAATTTTTTTCCAGTAGCATTATTTAATCAAAATAATAAAATAAATATACAATCAAATCTACATGAGTAATTAGGCAAATATTACCCCACCTACACCACTGAATTCTTTTTTTCTTTTTTTCCCCACAACTCACACACATACACCGTATTTTATTTTTACAAGAGATAAATAAACTGACTTCAAGAATTGTAAATGGATGACCACAACAAAGGCAACAATGATTGCAATTACCAAACATGAAACACACTCATACCTTGTCATAATATTGACATTCAGTCCAGTAATCCTCCACTGTAACAGCTCCTTTACTTTACAGTGAAAATTGATTTGTATATTTTTTGCCACTGAGTCCTTGTGGGATTTTTTTTTTATTCAAACAGAAAGTCACAAAAATTATAATCATCCTCATCAGTTCACTCAGTCCCATGTAATTAATTTTTTTTCATCTTGATCTTTTAGTACTTTTATGAATTCATCAGTTTTCCATTAGAGTTCTGAAAATGCTTATTCATTCAGTTCAGCAGTATAGTCCGTTACCAGAAACCTGTACTTGTCAGAGTCTTTTCCATGAATTCCTTGAAGATGAAACACTTTTATAGGAAAATTTTTGCAAAAGCATCAGAGTACACCCAGAATTGTCTGTAAATGACAAAAGACTTAAGAATGACCATGGTTAAAGATTTAATGAAAGTTCATAATAATGCAATTGACAAGGAAATTTAGTTATTTCTGAGATATACATTTTAAAGTAATAACTAGAATTATGACTTATAACATTATACCAGAACATATAAGATCTTTAGAAATTACATGTAATGTCTGAAACATTTATATTAACATATTTCCATACAAATAACCCAAAGAAAGTTTAGTATTAGTTGTTTTTTGTTTGTTTGTTTTTTTATACTGCAGGTTCTTATTAGTCATCAGTTCTATACACATCGGTGTATACATGTCAATCCCAGTCATACAATTCAGCATACAACTATCCCCACCCCACCGCAGTATTCCCCCCTTGGTATCCATACGTTTGTTCTCTACATCTGTGTCTCAACTTCTGCCCTGGAAACCAGTTCATCTGTACCATTTTTCTAGGTTCCACATACATGCATTAATATACGATATTTGTTTTTCTCTTTCTGACTTACTTCACTCTGTATGACGGTCTCTAGATCCATCCATGTCTCAACAAATGACTCAATTTCATTCCTTTTTATGGCTGAGTAATATTCCATTGTATATATATACCACAGCTTCTTTATCCATTCGTCTGTTGATGGGCATTTAGGTTGTTTCCATGAACTGGCTATTGTAAATAGTGCTGCAGTGAACATTGGAGTGCATGTGTATTTTTTTTTTCCTGCGGTACGCGGGCCTCTCACTGCTGTGGCCTCTCCTGCTGCAGAGCACAGGCTCCAGACGCGCAGGCCCCGCAGCCATGGCTCACGGGCCCAGCAGCTCCGCGACATGTGGGATCCTCCCAGACCGGGGCACGAACCCGTGTCCCCTGCATCGGCAGGCAGACTCCCAACCACTGCGCCACCAGGGAAGCCCACATGTGTATTTTTGAATTATGGTTTTCTCTGGGTATATGCCCAGTAGTGGGATTGCTGGATCATATGGTAATTCTATTTTTACTTTCTTAAGGAACCTCCATACTGTTCTCCATAGTGGCTGTATCAATTTACATTCCCACCAACAGTGCAAGAGGGTTCCCTTTTCTCCACACCCTCTCCAGCATTTGTTCTTTGTAGATTTTCTGATGATTCCTATTCTGATTGGTGTGAGGTGATACCTCATTGTGGTTTTGATTCACATTTCTCTAATAGTGATGTTGAGCAGCTTTTCATCTGCTTCTAGGCCATCTGTATGTCTTCTTTGTAGAAATGTCTATTTAGGGCTTCTGCCCATTTTTGGATTGGGTTGTTTGTTTTTTTAATATGGAGCTGCATGAGCTGTTTATATATTTTGGAAATTAATCTTTTGTCCATTGATTCATTTGCGAATATTTTCTCCCATTCTGAGGGTTGTCTTTTTGTCTTGTTTATGGTTTCCTTTGCTGTGCAAAAGCTTTGAAGTTTCATTAGGTCCCATTTGTTTATTTTTGTTTTTATTTCCATTACTCTAGGACGTGGATCAAAAAAGATCTTGCTGTGATTTATGTCAAAGAGTGCTCTTCCTATGTTTTCCTCAAAGAGTTTTATAGTGTCCGGTGTTACATTTAGGTCTCGAATCCATTTTGAGTTTATTTTTGTGTATGGTGTTAGGGAGTGTTCTAATTTCATTCTTTTACATGTAGCTGTCCAGTTTTCCCAGCACCACTTATTGAAGAGACTGTCTTTTCTCCATTGGATATCCTTGCCTGCTTTGTCATAGATTAGTTGACCATAGGTGCGTGGGTTTATCACTGGGCTGTCTATCTTGTTCCATTGATCTATGTTTCTGGTTTTGTGCCAGTACCATATTGTCTGATTATTGTAGCTTTGTAGTATAGTCTGAAGTCAGGTAGTCTGATTCCTCCACCTCCATTTTTTTCCCTCAAGACAGCTTTGGCTATTCAGGGTCTTTTGTGTCTCCATACAAATTTTAAGATGATTTGTTCTAGTTCTGTAAAAAATGCCATTGGTAATTCGATAGGGATTGCATTGAATCTGTAGATTGCTTTGGGTAGTATAGTCATTTTCACAATACTGATTCTTCCAATCCAAGAACGTGGGATATCACTCCATCTGTTGGTATCATCTTTAATTTCTTTCATCAATGTCTTATAGATTGCTGCATACAGGTCTTTTATTTTCCTAGGTAGGTTTATTCCTAGGTATTCTATTCTTTTGGTTGCAATAGTAAATGGGAGTGTTTCCATGATTTCTCTTTCAGATTTTTCATCATTAGTGTATAGGAATACAAGAGATTTCTGAGCATTAATTTTGTACCTGCAACTTTACCAAATTCATTGATTAGCTCTAGTAGTTTTCTGGTGGCATTTTTAGGATTCTCTATGTATAGTACTATGTCATCGGCTGACTGTGACAGTTTTACTTCTTTCCAATTTGTATTCCTTTTATTTCTTTTGCTTCTCTGATTGCCATGGCTTGGACTTCTAAAGCTATGTTGAATAATAGTGGTGAGAGTGGACATCCTTGTCTTGTTCCTGATCTTCGAGGAAATGCTTTCAGTTTTTCACCATTGAGAATGATGTTTGCTGTGGGTTTGTCATATATGGCCTTTATTTTGTTGTGGTAGCTTCCCTCTGTGCCCACTTTCTGGAGAGTTTTTATGATAAATGGATATTGAATTTTGTCAAAAGGTTTTTCTGCATTGATTGAGATGATTACATGGTTTTTATTCTTCAGTTTGTTAATATGGTGTATCACACTGATTGATTTTCATATATTGAAGAATCCTTGCATCCCTGGGATGAATCCCACTTGATCATGGTGTATGATCCTTTTAATGTGTTGTTGGATTCTGTTTGCTAGTATTTTGTTGAGGATTTTTGCATCTATATTCATCAGTGATATTGGTCTGTAATTTTCTTTTTTTGTAGTATCTTTGTCTGGTTTTGGTATCGGGGTGATGGTGGCCTCATAGAATGAGTTTGGGAGTGTTCCTTCCTGCAGTTTTTGGAAGTGTTTGAGAAGGATGGGTGTTAGCTTTTCTCTAAATGTTTGATAGAATTCACCTGTGAAGCCATCTGGTCCTGGACTTTTGTTTGTTGGAACATTTTTAATCACAGTTTCAAATTCATTACTTGTGGTTGGGCTGTCATATTTTCTGTTTCTTCCTGGTGCAGTCTTGGAAGGTTATACCTTTCTACGAATTTGTCCATTTCTTCCAGGTTGTTCATTTTATTGGCATAGAGTCGCTTGTAGTAGTCTCTTAAGATGCTTTATATATCTGCGGTGTCTGTTGTAACTTCTCCTTTTTCATTTCTAATTTTACTGATTTGGGTCCTCTCCCTCTTTTTCTTGATGAGTCTGGCTAATGATTTATCAATTTTGTTTATCTTCTCAAAGAACCAGCTTTTAGTTTTATTGATCTTTGCTATTGTTTTCTTTGTTTCTATTTCATTTATTTCTGCTCTGATCTTTATGATTTCTTTCCTTCTTCTAACTTTAGGTTTTGTTTGTTCTTCTTTCTCTAGTTCCTTTAGGTGTAAGGTTAGATTGTTTACTTGAGATTTTTCTTGTTTCTTGAGGTAGGATTGTATAGCTATAAACTTCCCTCTTAGAACTGCTTTTGCTGCATCTCATAGGTTTTGGATCATTGTTGTTTTCGTTGTCATTTGTCTCTAGGTATTTTTTGATTTCCTCTTTGATTTCTTCAGTGATCTCTTGGTTATTTAGCAGTGTATTGTTTAGCCTCCATGTGTTTGTGTTTTTTACCTTTTTTTCCCCTGTAATTGATTTCTAATCTCATAGCATTGTGGTCAAGAAAGATGCTTGATATGATTTTAATATTCTTAAGTTTACTGAGGCTTGATTTGTAACCCAAGATGTCATCTATCCTGGAGAACGTTCTGTGCACACTTGAGCAGAAAGTGTCATCTGCTGTTTTGGATGGAATGTCCTATAAATATCAATTAAATCTATGTGGTCTATTGTGTCATTTAAAGCTTCTGTTTCCTTATTTATTTTCATTTTGGATGATCTGTCCTTTGGTGTAACTGAGGTGTTAAAGTCCCCCACTATTGCTGTGTTACTGTCGATTTCCTCTTTTATAGCTGTTAGTAGTTGCCTTATGTACTGAGGTGCTCCTATGTTGGGTGCATATATATTTATAATTGTTATATCTTCTTCTTGGATTGATCCTTTGATCATTACATAGTGTCCTTCCTTGTCTCTTGTAACATCCTTTATTTTAAAGTCTATTTTATCTGTGATGAGTATAGCTATTCCAGCTTTCCCTTGAATCCCTTTGCATGGAATATCTTTTTCCATCCCCACTCTTTCAGTCTGTATGTGTCCCTAGGTCTGAAGTGGGTCTCTTGTAGACAACATATATATGGATCTTGTTTTTGTATCCATTCAGCTAGCCTGTGTCTTTTGGTTGGAACATTTAATCCATTCAGGTTTAAGGTAATTATCAATATGTATGTTCCTATGACCATTTTCTTAATTGTTTTGGGTTTGTTTTTGTAGATCCTTTTCCTTTCTTGTGTTTCCCACTTAGGGAAGTTCCCTTAGCATTTGTTCTAGAGCTTGTTTGGTGGTGCTGAATTCTCTTAGCTTTTGCTTGTCTGTAAACCTTTGGATTTCTCCATCAAATCTGGATGAGATCCTTGCCGGGTACAGTAATCTTGGTTGTAGGTTCTTCCCTTTCATCACTTTAAGTATATCATGCCACTCCCCTCTGGCTTGTAGAGTTTCTGCTGAGAAATCAGCTGTTAACCTTATGGGAGTTCCCTTGTATGTTATTTGTCATTTTTCCCTTGCTGCTTTCAGTAATTTTTCTTTGTCTTTAATTTTTGCCAATTTGATTACTATGTCTCTCAGCATGTTTCTCCTTGGGTTTATCCTGTATGGAACTTGCTGCACTTCCTGGACTTGGGTGGCTATTTCCTTTCCCATGTTAGAGAAGTTTTCGACTATAATCTCTTCAAATATTTTCTCTGGTCCTTTCTCTCTCTCTTTTCCTTCTGGGACCCCTATAATGCGAATGTTGTTGCATTTAATGTTGCCCCAGAGGTCTCTTAGGCTGTCTTCAATTCTTTTCCTTCTTTTTTCTTTATTCTATTCTGCAGCAGTGAATTCCACCATTCTGTCTTCCAGGTAACTTATCCATTCTTCTGCCTCAGTTATTCTGCTATTGATTCCTTCTAGTGTAGTTTTCATTCCAGTTATTGTGTTGTTCATCTCTGTTTGTTTGTTATTTAATTCTTCTAGGTCTTTGCTCAACATTTCTTGCATCTTCTTGATCTTTGCCTCCATTCTTTTTGCAAGGTCCTGGATCATCTTCACTATCATTATTCTGAATTCTTTTTCTGGAAGGTTGCCTATCTCCACTTCATTTAGTTGTTTTTCTGGTGTTTTATCTTGTTCCTTCATCTGGTACATAACCCTCTGCTTTTCATCTTGTCTGTCTTTCTGTGAATGTGGTTTTTGTTCCACAGGCATCAGGATTGTAGTTCTTCTTGCTTCTGCTCTCTGCCCTCTCCATTCATCTGTTGATGGACACTTAGGTTGCTGTTATTCCCCCTCTTTGAGCTTCAATTTCCTCACAAGTAAATAGAGATAATGATTTAAAAATATATAACTTTCTTATAAGAAAGCTGTGAGACAAATACATAACTTGGTGCTGGCATAGACTAAGCACTTAGTAAATATGAGTTCCATTTCCTCTATCCAAACCACAAAGTGTGGTTTAAATAAACATGAACACAGGGGCTTCCTTGGTGGTGCAGTGGTTAAGAATCTGCCTGCCAGTGCAGGGAACACGGGTTCAAGCCCTGGTCCGGGATGATCCCACATGCCGCGGAGCAACTAAGCCCATGCACCACAACTACTGAGCCTGAGATCTAGAGCCCACGAGCCACAACTACTGAAGCCTGCACGCCTAGGTCCTGTGCTCCACAACAAGAGAAGCCACCGCAATGAGAATCCTGCACACCACAATGAAGAGTAGCCCCTGCTTGCTGCAACTAGAGAAAGCCTGCTCACAGCAGCAAAGACCCAACTCAGCCAAAAATAAATAAGTAAATAAATTTATAAAATAACAAACATGAACACGGCTATGTCCCATTGAGCTGGTCAGAGGAAAGTCTTGTTCATATAGATCTTTCTCAGCAGAGATAAGCAGCAAGGCTCTACTTAGATCTGTGCTATTTGTGAACAATTTTGTATTCACCTCCCAAGGGGAGTCTAAGCCACCCACCATTAAATGAATCTGCAAGGACACCTACAGCATACATGCATTGACTCTTCTTGATTTGGAATCTCCCATAATATCATTTTTCTGGGCTCCTCTCTTGGATTCTCCAATGTTTTTGATTGGGTGCTCATTTATTTTAGGGCTTTCTTATTCTGAGTCCCCACATTTTTAATGCCTTTTAGGCATGAAAGCATGAGTTTTGATCAATTCTGTAGCATTATTCATGCAATATGCGTTCTTTTTACTATAATTTCACTGGAAGACTGCTCTTTTTGTTTGTCACACAAGCACAGACTTGCTGTGAAGAAATTTCTGTTGACCAAATACAGCAATACCTTGTATTTTCATGTTCAGCATTCTGGTATTTAATAATCCCTTCATACCAAACTGCTTATGCTAAATAATTGTTTTATTTTTAAGAATTTATTTTCCCTGGTATTAGTTTTCAATATGGAATGCAAAATATTGATTTATTTAGTCTCATATATTGTGCATATACTCTATATTTGAATTCTAAAAATAACTCAATACTCTGATCAGATTCCAAAGCAATTATAATTAGCTCATAAAGGTCAAATATCCAGAGTGTCTCAACTTGGAGTATTCAAAAGGCAATTATTGCCAGCAGCCTAATTAAGTCATGATAATTCACAACCTATGGCAGGTTTCAATGTATCTTAATGAGATTTAACAGAGTTTTTCCTTTGGTACTTTTAGGTCTCCTACTCACTTAAGCATAGAGTACTTAAAAGTATGATATCTGGGGACTTCCCTGGTGGCCCAGGGGTTAAGAACCCGCCTGCCAGTGCAGGGGACATGGGTTTGAGCCCTAGTCCGGGAAGATCCCACATGCCGCGCAGCAACTAAGCCCGTGTGCCACAACTACTGAGCCTATGCTCTAGAGCCCGCAAGCCACAACTACTGAGCCTGCGTGCCACAACTACTGAAGCCCACATGCTTAGAGCCCGCTCACCACAACAAGAGAAGCCACTGCAATGAGAAGCCCGTGCACCACAATGAAGACCCAACACAGCCAAAAAAAAAAAAAAAAAAAAGAAAGTGTGATATCTGGATCACTTATATGTGGAATCTAAAATATGATACAAATGAACCTATCTACAAAACAGAAACGTACTCATAGGCATAGAGAACAGACTTGTGGTTACCAAGGGGCAGTGGGGGAGGGAAGGATTGGGAGTTTGGGGTTGGTAGATGCAAACTATTACAGTTAGAATGGATAAACAACAAGGTCCTAATGTATAGCACAGGGAACTATATTCAATATCCTGTGATAAGCCATAATGGAAAAGTATACAAAAAAAGAACATATGTATGTGTATAACTCAGTCACTTTGCTGTACAGCAGAGATTGGCACAGCATTGAAAATCAGCTATACATCAATAAAAAATATATATCTGGTTACCTTAGTCACCTATTTGCAAGCAGAGACTATTTTTTGATCTGTCATGCTTTATTCTGAAAGCTGACATTATAAATCAAATATAATAAGAATTCAGTAAACTCACAATTTTAATTGTCTATTAGTAGAGAAGACTGTAGCTATCATTTAATTCCATGCTCAACTGCATTAATCCATTTTGCGTGGATTAATGTTATCTTTATCAAAATTAAGCTGCTTTTGGATAATCAATGAAGCATTGCTGTTCAGTCCATCAAGTCTGGAGAGATTTTTGGAAATGGTTGAATGTGAGACTGCATTGTAAGGACCGGAGACACATTCCACTGCTGTTAGAGCCTGTCCTAAATGCAACCCTGTTGAGCAGCAACCCCTTGAAGAACTTCTGAAGCCTCCAGGATCATAAGCTTTGGTTGTTATTTCAGTAATGCCAAAGTGGGGCGGGTGGGAAGCTCTGTGGGCAGCCGCCGTGTATACAGAATCACACTATGTGTAATTGGAGGGTGTAGTCTCAGATTCCGGCTGCATAAAGTCATGAGCAGACTGAATCTCATGTCGTCAATGGTTGTATTAAAAAGCCTAGGTCTCTGACATGGGACTCCTGCCGCTTTCACCAAAGCGATACTTGCTTCCTGGGGATGATGACATAGAAGGAATTCAAGTGGATATTGAGATTGTTTAAGAATTGTTTAAGAATTGTTGGTTTTTCTCAGAATGCATATGGCTTTTTAAAATTTTATTGACGTATAGTTGATTTTCAATGTTGTGTTAATTTCTGCTGTATAGCAAAGTGATTCAGTTATACATACATATACATTATTTTTCATATTCTTTTCCATTATGGTTTATCACAAGATAACTGTGCTATACAGTAGGACCTTGTTGTTTATAGCTTTTATGTCCATTTTCCATTTTCTTGATTCCTACAAGCTACTTTCATTAGGTCAAACAGTATTTATGCTGTTACTCCTCATGACTGGGAGCCTATTTTCTTAGTTATTATCTGGCCCTCAGATTGGAATTGACATATAATTTAGTTAAGTAAGCCAAAGATCAGCCTTAGTAATGCTTTAGAGACAGAAATAACTCATATTTACATAAGACATGGTACAAAATAATTGTGTATTGTGCTTTGCATTGTCTTGTGTCAACTTAACCTAAGTTGGAACTAGGTTTCCCAGTATTTTCCATAGTTTTAGGCTAGTGTGGGTCATAAGAAACACCTTGCATGGGATTTGGAAGGTGTAAATAAGCAGCAGCCGTATTATTTTTACACTCAGACAGTTGGTGCACCTTGCACACACAGTTCTGGATCTGTTGGCTCGTCTTGTCGACATGGGACAACAGCTGAACACCTCCAGCTCCCACCACTTGTGCTTCAGCTCCTACTCCTGGGAAAATGCATGTCTAGCTCCATTATGAAGAGTGCCAGCTCCTCCTGTAGGTTACTCGCATCATTGAAGTTGGAGACTTGGAGCCTGTAAGAGACCAACATGGTTTCCAGCTTGTCCTATGGGTTCCTATTTGTCATTGCTCTCCATCATTTCACAACCACCTTTCTTCCTTCCTGATTTCTTGCCCTGCTGCCCTCAGGCCCAGCAAGAGATATAGAAACAACAGCAGAAAGTAAACTATTTAACCAGCTCCCATAATTTTGTGAGATCAAATCTCTACAATATAATCTCCTATTACATGCATAACTTTCTAGTGATTTTGCTTCTCTGATCAAACCATGACTGATACAACTGGGATTTGTTTTGGGGCCCAAGAGCATATAAGCCAGAATTTCTTTCCCTAGAAAAAATGTGGCTCACAAGGGGTTACAAACTAAGGACCCATATTGATGCAACTAGACTGCTAATAGGTGAGCTGGAAGGAAATTGAACAAGAATCTGAACATAAAGAAGAAAATGGCTTACCAATTTTGATGACTTTCAAGATTTCTTTTCCTATATATTTATAATCTTACTATGTCTGATAATAGTTTTATGGAGGAATAATTTTAAAGGAATAGAAATTCTCTACTGAATCTATGATAGATACATCCTTTTATAACATAAAATAAGATACAGGCTAGAAAGCCTGGAATAAACAGTATGCTTTGTCTTTGATTTATGAGCTAAGCTGATGGATTGCATTGGGTGGTAGTCAAAGCTTGGGTTTTGGAATCAAGCCAAACTGGATTCAGACTTTTATTGTTGTGTAACTGTGGACAGGTCACTTAACCTCTCTGAGCCTTGGGTTTCCCGTACATAAAATTCTGCTTATTCTAGAATTGTTGTGAGGGCTAAATTAAAATAATATATCAAGACAGAACAAGGTCACAGATGAATGCATGACTTGCCATGTATTTCCATGTCCAGTGCATCTTTTTTTTTTCCCCAATTGGAAGATGCCCTTGAGGATATGGCTGTGTCTTTTTCATCATTGTTCCTGGCACTGTGTGACATTCAGTTACAGGCATGTAGTTCATGCTCAGTATTATATGTGAGACGAATGAATGTCCAGAAGTACATCTTTATTGTTGATGCAGCACATCTAGACCTGGTGGTTATTCTCTCTTCTCTTCTGAAATTCAAAGTAAGTAAAGCTGGTTGCTATGTTTGGAAGCTTAGGAGAATTCCATGGATGGATGTCTGAGAAGCACCATGCCTGATACAATGTTTAAGTTAAGGATTTCCTGTTTGCAGATCTTCGAAGCCCTGGCATATGCAGTTATGATTACATACCAGTGGATGTCACTCTCAGAACACACATATGTGCTCAGACCCTCTTTGGGAAGGCAAGGCAGACAGTCCACAGATGTTTGCTTCTTTTCCCAGGGTCATGTGAGAAGTAATGTTGGTCTCCAGATGTCACTCATCATAACAGAGCTCTCCACACTGTGTCTTCATCCAAGGGTAAAAACAAAAATTGTGGAATGCTTTGCAAAGCATGCTTTTATCTATAGGAATGGTGTCCATTGATGGATGGAATTTGGGGAATGCCTCTTAGTTAATTAATAGCACTTAAAAATGTTGTTTGGCTGTAATCATAGTTGCCTCTGGGAAGGGAAGTAGGAGATTCAGGCATAGACATGGGAAGAAAACTTACTTTTCACTGTATCTGTTGTTTGTGGTTTTGTTTGTACTTTGTTGATAATGCGAACAAATCACTCATTCAAAAGTAAAGATTAAAGAAGAATAATATTTGGCAAAATTTTCATAGTGTACTCTTTCTTCTTTTGAATTGTTTGTCCTGTTACTTACTAAGGACATTTCTGTTGTGAAAAAAAAACACTGATAATGTTCTCTGCAATGTTTCTTATTTCTTTTCCTCAAACTGGTCTCTCATTCATTTATTTAAATTCATTTATTTAAATTCATTTATTTAAATTTTTATTATGCACGTAACTATGTGTTACCTGTTAGACAGATGCTGAGGTACACTGGCAAATAGAAAAAACCACAAGATCTTAAAAGAGAACTCTAATAAGAATTAGAGTTGAAGAAACACATTGGCTGTAAAATTATCCTTGTCTGGTTTATAGTTTATAGGTAGATTTACAAATAGGTAAGTTTACCATAAAATATACAGCTTATAATTTTATAAGAGTAAAAATGTATTTCAAAGTTGACAAAATCAAATATTTTCCACCTGGGAGTGTAAATTGGTATAATTTGTTCTCAGAACAATTTGGAGATTTTCTCTGAAACCTCAGGCGTTATCATGATTTTTGACACAGCAATTCCACTTATAGAAATCATTCTTAGGTGACAGAGATATACTTTAGAAGTATGTAAAAGAAACAACTATTTATGATGAAGAAAAATCAGAAGCAAGAAGGAAGAGGTATAGTAATCACACCTTAGCAGAAAAAAGCAGCAGGATGTAGCGGTTGACAAAGCATAAATGCAAAGTTGCCTCAAAAAATCCAACCATCCCTTCCCCACTGGGTTGCTTTGTGTCACTTGTGCCTTATGTAAAGTCCCAGATAGGAGAATGGCAAGAGGTGAGTCCTTTTTACTTTGTCTTTTGGGGCAAGGACTGAATAAGGTACTGTGTGTACCAGCAGTACTACATACAATGCAAGATACCCCACCAGATAGGCAGAGGTGTGTTTTCGGCAAAAAACAGACACAAGTCCACATGGTTAGCTTGGGGAAATGGAACTTCTCCAGACCTAATTGGTTTTGGCTCTGTCTATTGATACGATTAAACTTCAGGTTGAAGAAGATAGAACATTGTCAGGATGACACTACAGTGTGAGCGTGGGTTGAGATTCACCTGGCTGCCTTCAATGAGTTCCAGTCTCTAGAACTGGAAGATTAAATCCTAGGCTCCTGACACAACTGGCAAATGAAATCATCAGGTTGGCTTCAGAGATCTCTGTCCCACTGTGAAGAAGTAGAGAGATGCTGAAAAGCTGAACATAAGCAAAGATTGTTTTGATTTTCCAAAGGGTAGAGATACTGACCATGTTAGGCCTTTGAGCTGAGGGCTGAAACTCCTTAATTCTACTTCACATCAGGGTACAGTTGGATGACGTCAGGTGCAGGCTTCTCCTCGTGTGCCCCGTATTAGTCTCCCAGGGCTGCTAAAAGAAAGGACCACAAACTGGGTGACAAAACAACAGGAATTCATTCTTTCACAGTTCTGGAGGCTTGCAGTCCCAAATCCAGGTGTCGAAAGGGCTCTAAAACCTGTAGGGGAGGACATTTCCTTGCCTCTTCCTGGCTACTGTTGGTGGCTGCCAGTCCTTTTTGCTCATTGACTTGCAGCTGTATCACTCCAATCTCTGCCTCTGTCATCCTTTGACCTTCTCCCTGTGTGTCTGTCTCTTCACATGGCGCTTTCCTCTTCTTATAAAAACACCAGTCACCAGATTAGAGCCCACCCTAATGACCTCATTTTAACTTGATTGCATCTGCAAAACCCCTCCTTTCAAATAAGGTCACTTTCACAGGTACAAAGAGTTAGGACTTCAACATTATATTTTTGGAGGGACAAAATTCAATCTGCAACAAGCACCCTATTTCTTCTTTTTCTTTATCTCTTTCTTACTTTATTCTGCTCCATATTTTATAGTCTATTTCTTATTCTATATGTCCACACCCACAACTCCTACTACCTCCAAACTCTTTCCCATATTTATTTTTATTAGGATTATTTTCATTTTTCCATACTCAGGTGACTAAGGCAAATTTTGACTTACAAGTGTAACCAAAAATGAAAAGATTGGGAAGTGCCCTATTGAGTGGCATCCAGCTTAAGGTAGGACCTAAACAACTTGACCTTACCCATAGCAGTCATCCTTTCTGCCCTCAGCTTTCTCATGTTGTAAAATGACCTCTAAACTTGCCAGCTTGAAAAGTAATAGTATGTGTGAACAAACTATGGTAGCCAACATTTCTGAAACAGAGGTCTTTGATTAGGGACAGAGATTAGGACAGCCTGAAACAAGCCCTACTCTTTGGCATACTGGGATCTGCAGATAAACTGCCTCCTTATTTGGTACATCCTCATTTCTCTATTGGAGCAGACGTATCAACAATCGTTCTCTTGTTGTTTTTGGCTCACACCTCGAGGTTTCCTCAAAACCAACATCTGAAGCAACCTGCAACAGAATGGAGGAACTGTGAAAGCAGCAGTTTGAAAGAACCTACCAGGCAAACAGTCAAGTTCAGTCTGTAGGTCTGGTCATTGTTTCTGTTGCATATCAAATACGTCTATTTTTCATCTCCATGCCATGTTGCCAAAGAGGTAATAATAACGAAGTGTGATGCTGTGAAGCAACAGCCCTTATATCAAACGCGTGTCCTTCTTTGATCGAACAGAGCCAGATGATAGTGATTTTGCTGTCAAGAGAACAATGACAAAAGGCCAGCCAGTGCTGCAACATTTTAGCTGAGTGTGTGTCAATTGAGGACAGATGCGTGTGCCTGTTCTAACTGGAGGCTAAGGAAGCTCAGCTTCATTTGCTCAGAAACCAGATGTAGCCATTGGTACTCAAAAGTCAGTGTATAGAAACGAAGCTCCTGAGGTGTGAGAAAGATGAAAGTGTCTCCAGTTTTTTACCTTTTGTCTGTGCAATAATACCCTGAAGGCAGGAAGCTGAGTGGATCGATAGAAGCGTTACTTCTTGTTCATTCTCATCTGTTTTGAATGAAAGATAGTTTTTGTGCTACGAGGCAATAAAGCATTCTCTCTGTCTCTCAATATATTCCCCCCCCTCCCTCTCTCTCTCCCTCCCTCCCTCCCTCCCTCCCTCCCTCTCGCTCTCTCTGTCTCTCTCTCCTTCCCACCACTCCATGTATACTTCTACTTTTTTGGAGAACCATTTTCCTAGAGTGCAATCAGATATTTTGAGTTGTGGTTTACTTCACAGTTAAAAACTGCAAACAGGATGGAACACTACTTAGCTTGATAATGTCAATTTAATAAATTTTATCCTTGCTTTTAATCTTACTTGATAACAAGTACTTAGGAATTTGGCCTGCCTATTGTAATGGCTTTCCAAATGCTGCCGAAGTGCTCTATTTCCTTCTGTAATTTTCCACAATTGTTAGTACCTTTGACCTCACACCAGGGATAAGAATTATCATGAAGACAAACACCCCATGTATCAGCTGCAGCAAGGACGCTGTTTACCTTTTAATGACCAGATTCAGGCTTTTCCAGGGAAGCAGTGGTTGGGCAACCTCAAAATTTTGAGGGAACCCCATTTCTTTTTTTTTTTTTTCTCCAGTACGTGGGCCTCTCACTGTTGCGGCCTCTCCTGTTGCGGAGCACAGGCTCTGGACGCGCAGGCCCAGTGGCCATGGCCCATGGGCCCAGCCGCTCCGCGGCATGCGGGATCCTCCTGGACCGGGGCACGAACCCGTGTCCCCTGCATCGGCAGGTGGACTCCCAACCACTGTGCCACCAGGGAAGCCCGAGGGAACCCCATTTCTAAGACAGAGAGTACTGGTCTTCTGGTGCCAGTAATTCCACCTTTGGCTTCCCGGCCCCCTTGCTAAGTATCTGGTACATCTCATTTAAGAAAGATGAGACTAAAACTCGTTCGACTTCACCACCTAGAATAAGGGCATTCACTCTTGCTTTATGGAAAATAAATGAACTTTAGCAAAGGATGAAACAATCCATTCCTAAATTTCCTCTTGTTAACATGCCTCAGTTTGGGACAAGGACCAACTTCCCAGGGTGGGTCTCATTGAGTCTAGCCTTTCTGGGTCTCTCAAAACATTCTCTTTAACATTACTCTGGAAATAAAGTCAAAACTCCTTAAAAGGCTTTATGGGACCAATATTTTAGCATCTGCTTAATTCTCCAGCCTTTTAGCCACACTCAACTACTCACTCACCTCTGAGCCTCTACAAAACCGATGATCTCTTTAGAAAATGGCCTTTATCCACTGACTCACTATAATCTAGGAATAAATTACAGTCCCTACCTCAAGGGATTATTAAAGTATTCATTAACCAATTTAGGTAATATATGTAACTCATGTAGAACTGTGTCTGGCTTAATAAGAGTTAGCTAATGCTACTGTGATTCAGATTTTCGCCTAGCTGTTACAGTCTTCGGGGACCACTTTGTCCTGGTTTAATGACCCTGCATGCGCCCTAATTGTTTTCTGTGATTATCGCTTTCATATCACTTATCATGCAGTATTTTAATGTGGGAAAGACATCTATGCTGAGATGAGGTAGCACAGTCCTATGTGTGGTATTTAATACTGTCACCACAGAGTAATTATACTTCATCTCTTTTTACTCTCTCCTGTATTCAATAGTCAAGTCACTTAAAGGAATGCTCCTTAAATTCCCAAACCACTAACCTTCAAAGATACCACATAAAAAGTTTTGCTTTCAAAGGAGGGCAAGATGAAAGGCATATCTGTGAAACATCCTGTTCCTTTCCTACTGGGTCCTCAGAACTTCTTTCACATGCTCATTCTCAACAGTGAGTCCAGGAAGCTGTTTTATTTCCTTGGAACGTGACATACTCTTTTTTACCAAGTTTCTGTATCCCAAAAGGATAGGCTGCTTTGCGGAGTTCAACCTCTGTCATGGATCTATTTCCAGTCCTACATCACACTTGATGATACATATTCAGGTGTATGTAGTACACAGGCAGGCACATATGGCTCATCACACATCTTTTACTACTGCTTCTAAGGCTATTGTTCATATCCTGGAAATGCCATAGGATATGGCCTGTTGGCAGCTGTGAACATTTGGCATTAGGAAATCACTGTTTTTCCAGCCCTGTGCTTACTGGGGGTCTGAGGCTTGACTGCCTCATCCCACAAGAGAAACCCAGGAGAACGATGAAGCATTCATCCACCCTTCTGAATGCTTTCAGATATTGGGGAGTGAGGTTTTGTGTAGACCAAACATCTGGGAAAATGACTGATTTTTCATTTGCCATCCAGATGGTTCTATGTTCTGGCCAATTTCTTTCATCTCATTTGGTCTCCTTGACATCAAGACAGCTGATCCATTTAGTAACCACTCTTCTCCAACCTCTCACTAAATACTTCATTTGGTCTTACTCTGGACTCCCCAGCTCCTGCCTGTTCCACTTAATTGTTAACTCTTTAAACAGTTCTGATACTGTAATCTACATGGAAGTAAGTGTGAAGCATGAAGTGAATATAATATGACATGGCAGAAGATAGGCAGCTTTCATCCCATTAGCCATAACTTCAGGGATCTTTGATTTTGGAGACAAAGATGCCATCCTAAAGAGTTTCTGAACAACTTTCAAGGCTCTTTAAGTTAATGCTTAATATAGGTTTTTTCCTTCCACCTAAAACCAGGCAAATCAATAAACTTTCCTTACTGGGCTTCCCTGGTGGCACAGTGGTTAAGAATCTGCCTGCCAATGCAGGGGACACGGGTTTGAGCCCTGGTCCAGGAAGATCCAACATGCCACAGAGCAACGAAGCACATGTGCCACAACTACTGAGCCCACATGCCACAACTACTGAAGCCCGTGCACCTAGAGCCCATGCTCCACAACAAGAGAAGCCACCACAGTGAGAAGCCCGTGCACTGCAACAAAGAGTAGCCCCTGCTCGCTGCATCTAGAGAAAACCTGTACACCGCAACAAAGACCCAACACAGCCAAAAATAAATAAATAAAAATTAAAAAAACAAAACAAAACAAAAACTTTCCTTACTGACCACAATGGGGTTAGGCATATGTACATTCACCCATACATTTATCAAAAGTTCATCAATCCTACTATATGCTGTGCTGAGTGCAGGAGATATATTTATTAAAAAAGGCATTAGTATGCACTTACAAGAATTGTGTAAACAGATAATTACCATATAGTATCATTAGGGACTGAATTATGTTCCCTCATATTCATTTATCAAAGTCCTAACCCCCAATACCTCAGAGTGTGACTGTACTTGGAGAGAGGGCCTTTATTTTTTTATTTGATGTTTTAAATAAATTAATTTATTTATTTTTGGCTGCGTTGGATGTTCACTGCTGCATGCTGGCTTTCTTAGTTGTGGTGAGCGGGCGCTACTCTTCGTTGTGTTGTACAGGCTTCTAACAGCGGTGGCTTCTCTTGTTGTGAAGCACTGGCTCAAGGCACATGGGCTTCAGTAGTTGTGGCACGTGGGCTCAGTAATTGTGGCTTTCAGGCTCTAGAGTGCAGGCTCAGTAGTTGTGGCTCATGGGCTTAGTTGCTCCGCAGCATGTGGGATCTTCCCAGACCAGGGCTCAAACCCGTGTCCCCTGCATTGTCAGGCGGATTCTTAACCACTGTGCCACCAGGGAAGGTCTGAGAGGGCCTTTAAAAAGGTGATTGAGTTAAAATGAGGCCAATAGAGCAGACCTTAATCCAGTCTGACTGGTGTCCTTATAAGACGCATTTTGAACACACAGAAACACCAGGGCATGTGTGCACAGAACAATAACCACGTGAAGAAGCCAGGATGTCAATGACTTTTTTCACATTTATAAATGTATACTATAAGATATATAAAGTATATAAACAATTAGGTAAACTAGTGGAGAAGCTGACCAAGATACATGAATTAAGAGATACAAGTGGCCATCCAAATTTTCTATATTTCTTTTTTTTTCTTTTACAGAATATTTGTTAAACTTGCTTCATGTACAATTTCTCATTTATCGCTTCGGAAGTACTTTATTGTAAAGACAATTCTTTTGTCTAATGACAAAAAACAGCCACCTTGTCAGTGATTATGCTGGACCTCCATGGTGGAGTTAAGGAGTGACACATTTAATGAAAGGAACAGAAGGGTTAAAAGCTTGGGCTTCTATTTGGTGTGTTCTCTTTCTTTCTTTCAATTTTCTCCCTTGGGATTCACAATCTCTCTTGAATTCTATAGTCTATCTCCCATGCATCTATGGGAGCTACCCCTTTCCTAGAAATGCCCAGGAAAAAGAAGCCCAAAATATCCCTCAGTCTGATTTTGGTGAGGTCCTTGGACCTACTCATAGTGTAAACAAGTGTTCCAGTGCAAGAAGGGCCTATAGTGTGATCTTAACTTTGTATATCTCTCCATGTAAACTGACTGTAATTGGGTGGCAAATGGTTGAGAATCCTGCTTGTTGGCTTAATACCAACTCTACATCACGAGCAAGTATTACTGCAGGTTCCAAGGTGGGAGACAAATCCTAGTAGAGGTGATTCTGCTACCGAGTGCAGACTGATGTGAAAGGAGGGAGAACCTACAAAGATGGAAGTAAGCTGATGCAACTAAGAGGTCTCATGGCCAGCATGAGGCTTGAGGTGGTAGAAATGAGGAGGGAGGAGCTCGTCCAGAAACTTCTGTGAAGAACTTCCAAATTCCCAGGCTGTTCCTCTGAGAATAGAGAATTTGAAACAGAATCTTGGCAGAAGACTGTGATTGGGAAACTGCATTTGTTCTGACCAGTTACATGTTCTACTGCTGCTCCAGCTTGGCAGTGAGCTTTCTGACTCAGTGGAGAGGTGAATACACACTGAAAACTTGGCTTCAGCTTCTCCCCTCCAAGGACCCCTGATGCTGCGGTTAATCAACAGACTGGTCATCAAGGGTCACTTGACATTTTGCAAATGTGTTTTAGATACCTGGGCAAGCCTGTTGATACATTCTTTCAGTGTCCCTACAGAGTTGGAACAACCTGCAGCCAACGGGGCATGTCAGGCATTGTCTCCACACATGGAACCGCTTTACTGGGTAGCCTGGGCCAGAGCACAATGAGCTCCATCCTGCTGTCTGTCTCGGAGGTGGAGGAAACTGGGAACATCAGCACAGTGTGGATTACAAGCTTGAAATCAGGCCGTCTGGGAGCTGAAAATGAATACGATAGGACAAAGTGGCTCAGGGTGCAAGCGTAGCCTCCTAGCACCAGAAAATCATGTAGACTTGGTCCCATTAGATCAAAGTCCACTATTATCATTGGGAACATTCTTAGAGTGGCAAAAACACAGGGCTTCTCCTTGGGCTTGAGCCAAATAACACCCCTCCTCTAACACAAATACATCCACCTATTGGCACATTATTACTCTATGAAATCGAGTAAGAATGGTCATTAGTCTTAATAAGAAAAACAAGTCTCAACAGGAGAGGGAGATAAAACAAAATGCCTTCTTGGCCATTTTTTCCATGAGAATAGTGAGTAGGTAGTTTGGGTGTTGGTTGAATGAATGTAAAATCATGGGAAGTCTTACGTTTTAAAGGCAGCTGGTGGAGTCAATACTTCTTCCTTTTCACAGTCTTCCTACTAGGCTTCATCCTCCCTGTTCCCCATCAACACCCATACTACCTTATTATCTACCCACTCAAAGCAACAAAAGCAGAGGATCCCAGGCAATCTCATTCTCTTGCAGAAAGACGTCTTCAACCTGGAACTCTTTTTATCTTTAGTTGCCTACATAGTTCCGGGCATAGAATAATAAGTGCCAATATGACAATCATAGCTAAAAAGAAACACTGTGCTATGGGCTTAATAGTAAATGTATCTTTGGATCTGAAAAAGTAGAAGCAGGTATTATTATTATTAGTTTAATTTTTGAATTTTATTTTTTATACAGCAGGTTCTTATTCATCATCAATTTTATACACATCAGTGTATATATGTCAATCCCAATCGTCTAATTAAGCACACCACCATCTCCACCCCCCCATGATTTTCCCCCCTTGGTGTCCATACTTTTGTTATCTATATCTGTGTCTCAACTTCTGCCCTGGAAACCAGTTCATCTGTACCATTTTTCTAGGTTCCACATACATGCGTTAATATATGATATTTGTTTTTCTCTTTCTGACTTACTTCACTCTGTATGACAGTCTCTAGATCCATCCACACCTCAACAAATGACTCAGTTTCGTTCCTTTTCATGGCTGAGTAATATTCCATTGTATATATGTACCACTTCTTTATCCATTCATCTGTCAATGGGCATTTAAGTTGCTTCCATGACTGGCTATTGTAAACACTGCTGCAGGAATATTGGGGTGCATGTGTATTTTTGAATTATGGTTTTCTCTGGGTATATGCCCAGTAGTGGGATTGCTGGATCATATGGTAATTCTATTTTCAGTTTTTTAAGGAACCTTCATACTGTTCTCCATAGTGGCTGTATCAATTTACATTCCCACCAACAGTGCAAGAGGGTTCCCTTTTCTCCACACCCTCTCCAACATTTGTTGTTTGTAGATTTTCTGATGATGCCCATTCTAACTGGTGTGAGGTGATCCCTCATTGTAGTTTTGATTTGCATTTCTCTAATAATTAGTGATGTTGAGCAGCTTTTCATCTGCTTCTAGGCCATCTGTATGTCTTCTTTGGAGAAATGTCTGTTTAGATTTTCTGCCCATTTTTGGATTGGGTTGTTTGTTTCTTTAATATTGAGCTGCATGAGATGTTTATATATTTTGGAGATTAATCCTTTGTCCATTGATTCATTTGCAAATATTTTCTCCCATTCTGAGGGTTGTCTTTTCATCTTGTTTATGGTTTCCTTTGCTGTGCAAAAGCTTTGAAGTTTCATTAGGTCCCATTTGTTCATTTTTATTTCCATTACTCTAGGAGGTGGATCAAAAAAGATCTTGCTGTGATTTATGTCAAAGAGTGCTCTTCCTATGTTTTCCTCTAAGAGTTTTATAGTGTCCAGTCTTACATTTAGATTTCGAATCCATTTTGAGTTTATTTTTGTGTATGGTGTTAGGGAGTGTTCTAATTTCATTCTTCTACATGTAGCTGTCCAGTTTTCCCAGCACCACTTATTGAAGAGACTGTCTTTTCTCCATTGGATATCCTTGCCTGCTTTGTCATAGATTAGTTGACCATAGGTGCGTGGGTTTATCTCTGGGATTTCTGTCTTGTTCCATTGACCTATGTTTCTGTTTTTGTGACAGTACCATATTGTCTTGATTACTGTAGCTTTGTAGTATAGTCTGAAGTCAGGAAGTCTGATTCATCCACCTCCATTTTTTTCCCTCAAGACTGCTTTGGCTATTTGGAGTCTTTGGTGTCTCCATACAAATTTTAAGATTTTTTTGTTCTAGTTCCTTAAAAAATGCCATTGGAAATTTGACAGGGATTTCATTGAATCTGTAGATTGCTTTGGGAAGTATAACCATTTTCAAAAAGTTGATTCTTCCAATCCAAGAATATGGTATATCTCTCCATCTGTTGGTATCATCTTTAATTTCTTACATCAGTCTCTTATAGTTTTCTGCATACAGGTCTTTTGTCTCCCTAGGTAGGTTTATTCCTAGGTATTTTATTCTTTTTGTTGCAATGGTAAATGGGAGTGTTTCCTTAATTTCTCTTTCACATTTTTCATCGTTAATGTATAGGAGTGCAAGAGATTTCTGTGCATTAATTTTGTATCCTGCAACTTGACCAAATTCATTAATTAGCTCTAGTAGTTTTCCGGTGACATTTTTAGGATTCACTCTATATAGTATCATGTCATCTGCAAATGGTGACAGTTTTACATCTTCTTTTCCATTTTGTATTCCTTTTATTTCTTTTTCTTCTCTGATTGAGTGGCTAGGACTTCCAAAACTATGTTGAATAATAGTGATGAGAGTGGACATTGTTGTTTTGTTCCTGATCTTCGAGGAAATGCTTTCAGTTTTTCACCATTGAGGACGATGTTGGCTGTGGGTTTGTCATATATGGCCTTTATTATGTTGAGGAAAGTTCCCTCTATGTCTACTTTCTGCAGGGTTTTTATCATAAATGGGTGTTAAATTTTGTCAAAAGCTTTTTCTGCATCTATTGAGATGATCATATGGTTTTTATTCTTCAATTTGTTAATACGGTGTATCACATTGATTGATTTGCGTATATTGAAAAATCCTTGCATCACTGTGCTAAATCCCACTTGATCAGGGTGTATGATCCTTTTAATGTGTTATTGGATTCTGGTTGCTAGTATTTTATTGAGGATTTTTGCATTTATATTCATGAGTGATATCGGTCTGTACTTTTCTTTTTTTGTAGTATCTTTGTCTGGTTTTGGTATCAGGGTGATGGTGGCCTCATAGAATAAGTTTGGGAGTGTTCCTTCCTCTGCAATTTTTTGGAAGAGTTTGAGAAGGATGGGTGTTAGCTCTTCTCTAAGTGTTTGATAGAAATCACCTGTGAAGCCATCTGGTCCTGAACATTTGTTTGTTGGAACAATTTTAATCACAGTTTCAATTTCATTACTTGTGATTGGTCTGTTCGTATTTTCTGTTTCTTCCTGGTGCAGTCTTGGAAGGTTATATCTATCTAAGAATTTGTCCATTTCTTCCAGGCTGTCCATTTTATTGGCATAGTGTTGCTTGTAGTAGTCTCTTAGGATGCTTTGTGTTTCTACGGTGTCTGTTGTAACTTCTCCTTTTTCCTTTCTAATTTTATTGATTTGAGTCCTCTTTTTCTTGATGAGTCTGGCTAATGGTTTATCAATTTTGTTTATCTTTTCAAAGAACCAGTTTTTAGTTTTATTGATCTCTGCTATTGTTTTTTTTTGTTTCTATTTCATTTATTTCTGCTCTGATCCTTATGATTTCTTTCCTTCTGCTAACTTTGTGTTTTCTTCGTTCCTTTTCTCTAGTTCCTTTAGGTGTAAGGTTAGATTGTTTACCTGAGATTTTTCTTGTTTCTTGAGGTAGGCTTGTATAGCTGTAAACTTCCCTCTTAGAACTGTTGCTTTTTCTGCATCCCATATGTTTTGGATCATCGTGTTTTCATTGTCATTTGTCTGTAGGTATTTTTTGATTTCCTCTTTGATTTCTTCAGTGATCTCTTGGTTATTTAGTGATGTATTGTTTAGCCTCCATGTGTTTGTGTTTTTTACGTTTTTTTCCCTGTAATTCATTTCTAATCTCATAGAGTTGTTGTCAGAAAAGATGCTTGATATAATTTCAATATTCTTAAATTTACTGAGGCTTGATTTGTGACCCAAGATGTGATCTATCCTGGAGAATGTTCCGTGCACACTTGAGAAGAAAGTGTAATCTGCTGTTTTTGGATGGAATGTCTTATAAATGTGAATTAAATCTATGTGGTCTGTTGTGTCATTTAAAGCTTCTGTTTCCTTATTTATTTTCATTTTGGATGATGTGTCCATTGGTGTAAGTGAGGTGTTAAAATCCCCGACTATTACTGTGTTACTGTCAATTTCCTCTTTTATAGCTGTTAGCAGTTGCCTTATGTACTGAGGTGCTCCTATGTTGGGTGCATATATATTTATAACTCTTATATCTTCCTCTTGGATTGATCCCTTGATCATTATGTAGTGTCCTTCCTTGTTTCTTGTAACATTGTTTATTTTAAAGTCTATTTTATCTGATATGAGCATAGCTACTCCAGCTTTCTTTTGATTTGCATTTGCATGGAATATCTTTTTCCATCCCCTCACTTTCATTCTGTATGTGTCCCTAGGTCTGAAGTGGGTCTCTTGTAGACAGCATATATATGGGTCTTGTTTTTGTATCCATTCAGCAAGCCTGTGTCTTTTGGTTGGAGTATTTAATCCATTCACATTTAAGGTAATTATCGATATGTATGTTCCTATTACCATTTTCTTAATGTTTTGGGTTTGTTTTTGTAGGTCCTTTTCTTCTCTTGTGTTTCCCACTTAGAGAAGTTCCTTTTGCATTTGTTCTAGAGCTGGTTTGGTGGTGCTGAATTCTCTTAGCTTTTGCTTGTCTGTAAATCTTTGGATTTCTCCTTTGAATCTGAATGAAATCCTTGCCGGGTAGAGTAATCTTGTTGTAGGTTCTTCCCTTTTATCACTTTAAGTATATCATGCCAGTCCCTTCTGGCTTGTAGAGTTTCTGCTGAGAAATCAGCTGTTAACCTTATGAGAGTTCCCTTTTATATTATTTGTCATTTTTCCCTTGCTGCTTTCAGTAATTTTTCTTTGTCTTTAATTTTTGCCAATTTGATTACTATGTGTCTTAGCATGTTTCTCCTTGGGTTTATCCTGTATGGGACTTGCTGCACTTCCTGGACTTGGGTGGCTATTTCCTTTCCCATATTAGGGAAGTTTTCAACTATAATCTCTTCAAATATTTTCTCTGGTCCTTTCTCTCTTTTCCTTCTGGGACCCCTGTAATGCGAATGTTGTTGCGTTTAATGTTGTCCCAGAGGTCTCTTAAGCTGTCTTCATTTCTTTTCATTCTTTTTTCTTTATTCTGTTTAGCGGCAGTGAATTCCACCATCCTGTCTTACAGGTCGTTTATCCGTTTTTCTGCCTTTCTGCTATTGATTCCTTCTAGTATAGTTTTCATTTCAGTTGTTGTGTTGTTCTTCTCTGTTTGTTTGTTCTTTAATTCTTCTAGGTCTTTGTTAAACATTTCTTGCATCTTCTCAATCTTTGCCTTCATTGTTTTTCCGAGGTCCTGGATCATCTTCACTATCAGTATTCTAAATTCTTTTTCTGGAAGATTGCCTATCTCCACTTCATTTAGTTGTTTTTCTGGGGTTTTATCTTCCTTCATCTGGTACATAGCCCTCTGCATTTTCATCTTGTGTATCTTTCTGTGAATGTGGTTTTTGTTCCACAGGTTGCAGGATTGTAGTTCTTCTTGCTTCTGATCTCTGCCCTCTGGTGTATGAGGCTATTTTGAAGCAGGTATTATTAATACCCCCATTTTAAAGATGAGGAAATTGAAGTTTAGAGACATAAACTTGTCCAAGATTATACTGTGGGAAATAGAACTAGAGGTGAATTCAGGTCATCTGACTCCAGTATCTATTTGCAACCATTTTTCTATGATTCAGGAATAGTTTTAATCTCCCAAATTTATCTATAGCTTTAATATAATCTACCAAAATCTCACAGGTTCTTTTGCAGAAATTGACAAGCTAATCCTAAAATTTATGTGCAAATGCAAGGGACCCAATATAGCTAAAATATTCTTGAAAAGGAACAAAATATTAGAGGACTTGCACTTCATGTTTACAAAACTTACTATAAAGTGACAGTAATCAATTTTTGGTCAATTGATTTTTGACAATAATACCAGGGCAATTCAATGGGAAAGAGTAGCTTATTAGAAAATGGTGCTGGGACAACTGGATATCCTTAGACAACAAGATGAATTTAGATCTTTACCTCATAGCATACACAAAATTAAATCACTGTATCCTAAACATACATGTAAAATCTAAAAATCTGAAGTTTCAGAAGAAAACATAGGAGAAAATTTTTGAGACCTTAGTTTAGAAAAAGATTTCTCAGCTACAGCAGTAAATTCATGATCCATTATGAAAACAATTAATAATATGGACTTCACAAAAAATAACATTTTTGAACTTCAAAAGACACTATTTAAAAAATGAAAAGGTAAGCGACAGACTGGGAAAAATATTTCCAAATCAGATATCTAATATATATAAAGAACTCCTACAATACAGTAATTAGACAACCCAATTTAAAATGGGCAAAATATTTGAATAGATATCTTGCCAAAGAAGATATCCAAGTAACCAATAAGCACATGACAAAAAATGCTCATAATTCGTAGGGAAAGGCAAATTAAAATGAGATACTACAAAAGGATTTCTGGACCCATTTCCAAGATATGTTCATGGAGGCATCCCTACACCAGCAAGCAATACTTGGACTCCAGCAGGGTGTCTGAGAATTCAATTCAATTCTATATACCTGGGGTATTGGTTCAAGATGGTGGAGTAGAAGGACGTGTGCTCACTGCCTCTTGTGACAGCAACAGAATCACAACTAACTGCTGAACAATTATTGACAGGAAGACACTGGAACTCACCAAAAAAGAAATCCAACATCCAAAGACAAAGGAGAAGCCACACTGAAACAGTAGGAGGGGTGCAATCACAATAAAATCAAATCCCATAACTGCTGAGTGGGTGACTCACAAATTGGAGAACAGTTATACCACAGAACTCCACCCACTGGAGTGAAGGTTCTGAGCCCCAAATCAGGCTTCCCAACCTGGGAGTCTGGCAACGGGAGGAAGAATTCCCAGAGAATCAGACTTTGAAGGCTAGGAGGATTTGATTGCAGGACTTCAACAGGACTGGGGGAAACAGAGACTCCACTCACAAATTACTGGAGGGCACTCACAAATTACTGTGTGCACCAGGGCACTCACAAATTACTGTGTGCACCAGGACCCAGGAGGGCACTCACAAATTACTGTGTGCACCAGGACCCAGGGGAAGGAGCAGTGACCCCAGGGGAGACTGAAGCAGACCTACGTGCTAGTGCTGGAAGGTCTCCTGCAGAGGCGGGGGGTGGCTGTGGCTCACCGTGGGGACAAGGACACTGGCAGCAGAAGTTCTGGGAAGTACTCCTTGGCGTGAGCGCTCCTGGAGTCCACCATTAGCCCCACCAAAGAGTCTCTAGGCTCCAGTGCTGAGTCGCCTCAGACCAAACAACCAACAGGGTGGGAACTCAGTCCCACCCATCAGCAGACAAGCTATTAAAGTTTTACTGGGGTCTTCCCACCAGAGCAACACCCAGCTCTAGCCACCACCAGTCCCTCCCATCAGGAAGCTTGCACACGCCTCTTAGATAACCTCATCCACCAGAGGACAGACAGCAGAAGCAAAAAGAACTACAATCCTGCAGCCTGTGGAATGAAAATCACATTTACAGAAAGATAGACAAAATGAAAAGGCACAGGACTATGTACCAGATGAAGGAACAAGATAAAACCCGAGAAAAACAACTAAATGAAGTGGAGATAGGCAACCTTCCAGAAAAAGAATTCAGAATAATGATAGTGAAGATGATCCAGGACTCAGAAAAAGAATGGGGACAAAACTGAGAAGATGCAAGAAACGTTTATAAAAGACCCAGAAGAATTAAAGAACAAACACCTAGAAGAATTAAAGAACAAACAAACAAATATGAACAATACAATAACTGAAATTAAAAATACACTAGAAGAAATCAATAGCAGGATAACTGAGGCAGAAGAACGGTAAGTGACCTGGACGACAGAATGGTGGAAATCACTGGCATGGAACAGAATAAAGAAAAAAGAATGAAAAGAAGTGAAAACAGCCTAAGAGACCTCTGGAACAATATTAAATGCACCAACATTCACATTATAGTGGTCCCAGAAGGAGTATAGAGAGAGAAATTACCCAAGAAAATATTTGAAGAGATTTTAGTCAAAAACTTCCCTAACATGGGAAAGGAAATAGTCACCCAAGTTCAGGAAGTGTAGAGACCCATACAGGATAAACCCAAGGAGAAACACTCTGAGACACGTAGTAATCAAATTGACAAGAATTAAAGACAGAAAAATTACTAAAAGCAATAAGGGAAAAACAACAAACAACATACAAGGGAACTCCCATAAGGTTAACAGCTTATTTCTCAGCAGAACTCTACAAGCCAGAAGCGAGTTGCACATTATATTTAAAGTGATGAAAGGGAAGAAACTACAACCAAGATTGCTCTACCCAGCAATGATATTCACATTCGACGGAGAAATCAAAAACTTTACAGAAAAGAGGAAACTAAGAGAATACAGCACCACCTAACCAGCTCTAGAACAAATGCTGAAGGAACTTCTCTAAGTGGGAAACACAAGAGAAGAAAAGGACCTACAAAAACAAGCCTAAAACAATTAAGAAAAAGGTCATAGGAACATAAATATCAATAATCGCCTTAAATGTGAATGGATTAAATGCTCCAACCAAAAGACACAGGCTTGCTGAATGGATGCAAAAACAAGACCCATATATATGCTGTCTACAAGAAACCCACTTCAGATCTAGGGACACATACAGACAGAAAGCGAGGGGATGGAAAAAGATATTCCATGCAAATGCAAATCAAAAGAAAGCTGGGGTAACAATACTCATATCAGATAAAATAGATTTTAAAATAAAGAATGTTACAAGAGACAAGGAAGGACACTACGTAATGATCAAGGGATCAATCCAAGAAGAATATATAACAATTATAAATATATATGCACCCAACATAGGAGCACCTCAATACATAAGGCAAATGCAAACAGCTCTAAAAAAGAATATCAACAGTAACACAATAACAGTGGGGGACTTTAACACCTCATTTACACCAATGGATAGATTATCTGAACAGATAATTAATAAGGAAACAGAAGCTTTAAATGGCACAATAGACCAGATAGATTTAATTGATATTTATAGGACATTCCATCTGAAAACAGCAGATTACACTTCCTTCTCACGTGCACATGGAGCATTCTCCAGGATAGATCACATCTTGGGTCAGAAATAAAGTCTCAGTAAATTTAAGAAAATTGAAATCATATCAAGCATCTTTTCTGACCACAGCGCTATGAGATTAGAAATCAATTACAGGGAAAAAAACATAAAAAACACAAACACGTGGAGGCTAAACAATACGTTACCTAATAACCAAGAGGTCACTGAAGAAATTAAAGAGGAAATCAAAAATTACCTAGAGACAAATGACAATGAAAACACGATGATCCAAAACCTATGGGATGCAGAAAAAGCAGTTCTAAGAGGGAAGTTTATAGCAATACAATCTTACCTCAAGAAACAAGAAAAATCTCAAGTAAACAATCTAACCTTACACCTGAAGGAACTAGAGAAAGAAGAACAAAGAAAACACAAAGTTAGCAGAAGGAAAGAAATCATAAAGATCAGAGCATAAATGAAAGACATAGAAACAAAGAGAACAATAGCAAAGGTCAGTAAAACTAAAAGCTGGTTCTTTGAGAAGATAAACAAAATTGATAAACCTTTAGCCAGACTCATCAAGAAAAAGAGTGAGAGGACTCAAATAAATAAAACCCTGGTGGCACAGTGGTTAAGAGTTTGCCTGCCAATGCTGGGGACACAGGTTCAATCCCTGGTCCGGGAAGATCCCACATGCCACAGAGCAACTAAGCCCTTGCGCCATAACTAATGAGCCTGTGCTCTGTAGCCTGTGAGCCACAACCGTTAAGCCTGTGTGCCACAACTACCGAAGCCCACAGGCCTAGAGCCTGTGCTCTGAAACAAGAGAAGCCACCTCAATGAGTAGCCCACGCACCACAACAAAGATTAGCCCCCATGTGCTGCAACTAGAGAAAGCCCTCACACAGCAATGAAGACCACTGCAGCCAAAAAAAATTTTTTTAATTAAAAAAAAAGAAATATAAAGAAGTTAAAACGGACACCAAAAAAATACAAAGCATCATAAGAGACTACTACAAGCAACTCTTTGCCAATAAAATGGACAACCTGGAAGAAATGGACAAATTCTTAGATAGGTATAACCTTCCAAGGCTGAACCAGGAAGAAATAGAAAATATGAACAGACCAATCACAAGTAATGAAATTGAAACTGTGATTAAAAATGTTCTAACAGATAGAAGTCCAGGACCAGATGGCTTCACAGGTGAATTCTATCAAACATTTAGAGAAGAGCTAACACCCATCCTTCTCAAACTCTTCCAAAAAATTGCAGAGGAAGGAACACTCCCAAACTCATGCTACAAGGCCACCATCACCGTGATACCAAAACCAGACAAAGGTACTACAAAAAAAGAAAATTATAGACCAATATCTCTGATGACGATAGATGCAAAAATCCTCAACAAAATACTAGCAAACAGAATCCAGCAGCACATTAAAAGGATCATACACCCTGATCAAGTGGGATTTATCCCAGGAATACAAGGATTCTTCAGTATATGCAGATCAATCAATGTGATACACCGTATTAACAAATTGAAGAATAAAAACCATATGATCATCTCAATAGATGCAGAAAAAGCTTTTGACAAAATTCAACACCATTTATGATAAAAACTCTCCAGAAAGTGGGCATAGAGGGAACCTACCTCAACCTAATAAAGGCCATATATGACAAACCCACAGCAAACATCATTCTCAATGGTGAAAAACTGAAAGCATTTCTTCTGAGATCAGGAACAAGGCAAGGATGTCCACTCTCACCACTATTATTCAACATAGTTTTGGAAGTCCTAGCCACGGCAATCAGAGAAGAAAAAGAAATAAAAGGAATACAAATTGGAAAAGAAGTAAAACTGTCACTGTCTGCAGATGACATGATACTTTACATAAATAATCCTAAAGATGCCACCAGAAAACTACTAGAGCTAATCAATGAATTTGGTAAAGTTGCAGGATACAAAATTAATACTCAGAAATCTCTTGCATTCCTATGCACTAATAATGAAAGATCAGAAAGAGAAATTAAGGAAACAATCCCATTCACGATTGCAACAAAAAGAATAAAATACCTAGGAATAAACCTACCTAAGGAGGTAAAAGTCCTATACTCAGAAAACTATAAGACACTGATGAAAGAAATCAAAGATGACACAAACAGATGGAGAGATATACCATGCTCTTGGATTGGAAGAATCAATATTGTGAAAATGACTCTACTACCCAAAGCAATCTACAGATTCAATGCAATCCCTATCAAATAACAAATGACATTTTTTTACAGAACTGGAACAAAAAAATCTTAAAATTTGTATGGAGACATAAAAGACCCCAAATAGCCAAAGCAATCTTGAGGGGAAAAAAACGGAGCTGGAGGAATCAGACTCCGTGACTTCAGACTATACTACAAAGCTACAGTAATCAAGACAATATGGTACTGGCACAAAAACAGAAATATAGGTCAGTGGAACAGGGTAGAAAGCCCAGAGATAAACCCATGCACCTGTGGTTAACTAATCTATGACAAAGGAGGCAAGGATATACAATGGAGAAAAGACCGTCTCTTTAATAAATGGTGCTGGGAAAACTGGACAGCTACTTGTAAAAGAATGAACTTAGAACACTCCCAGGCATCATACACAAAAATAAACTCAAAATGGATTAGAGACCTAAATGTAAGACCGAGCACTACAAAACTCTTAGAGGAAAACATAGGAAGAACACCCTTTGACATAAATCACTCTTTGACATAAATGACATAAAGATCTTTTTCGACCCACTTCCTAGTGTAATGGAAATAAAAACAAGAATAAGCAAATGGGACCTAATGAAACTTAGAAGCTTTTGCACAGCAAAGGAAACTATAAACAAGATGTAAAGACAACCCTCAGAATGGGAGGAAATATTTGCCAACAAATCAACAAAGGATTAATCTCCAAAATATATAAACAGCTCATGCAGCTCCATATTAAAAAAACAAACAACCCAATCCAAAAATGGCCAGAAGATCTAAACAGACATTTCTCCAAAGAAGACATACAGATGGCCTAGAAGCAGATGAAAAGCTGCTCAACATCACTAAAATGCAAATGAAAACTACAAAGAGGTATCACCTCACACCAGTTAGAATGGGAATCATCAGAAAATCTACAAACCACAAATGGTGGAGAGGGTGTGGAGAAAAGGGAACCCTCTTGCCCTGTTTGGTGGGAATGTAAATTGATACAGCCACTATGGAGAACAGTATGGATGGTCCTTAAAAATCTAAAAGTAGAATTACCATATGATCCAGCAATCCCACTACTGGGCACATACCCAGAGAAAACCATAATTCAAAAAGACACACGTACCCCAATGTTCATTGCAGCACTATTTACAATAGCTAGGTCATGGAAGCAAGTTCAGTGTTCATTGGCAAATGAATGGATAAAGAAGTTGTGGTACATATACACAATGGAATATTACTCAGCCATAAAAATTAATGAAATTGGGTCATTTGTAGAGACTTGGATGGATCTAGAGACTGTCATACATAGTGAAGTAAGTCAGAAAGAGAAAAACAAATATTGTGTATTAATGCATATATGTGGAATCTAGAAAAATTTTACAGATGAACCGGTGTGCAAGGCAGAAATAGAGACACAGAGGTAGAGAACAAACATATGGACACCAAGTGGAGAAAGTGGGGGTGTGTGGTGGTGGGATGAATTGGGAGATTGGGATTGACATATATACACTAATATGTGTAAAATAGACAACTAAAAAAAAAGTTCTATATACCTGCAGATAGAATCAGATTCCACAGTTAAAGGGCTCAGTCCCACAAGACCACGCTCCACTTTAGATGCCAGTTGCAAGCCCAGGTTGTTACCCGTGCTTCTGACAATTTGGGTATCAGACGTTCCCACAACCCCATCCTTGGGTTCGATTAATTTGTTATCATGGCTCACAGAACTCAGAAAAACTCATTTATTCACTAGATTATCAATTTATTATAAAAGAATAATAAAGAATGCAAAACAACAGTCAGATGAAGAGATACACAGAGCAAGGTTCTGAACAAAGGAGCTCTGTTCCTCATAGAATGTGGTGGCATGCGGAGGCTTTCTGGTTCCCCAACGTGAAAACTCTCTAAAAGAGGCCAAGAAGCTGTCTTTTGGGGGTTTTTATGGAGGTCTCATTTAGTCTTAGTTGAGCAAATCATTGACCAATGGTGATTAATTCAACCTCAAGCTTCTCTCCCCTCCCTGGAAATGAGGGAGTGGGACCGAAAGTTCCAACCTTCTAATCACAAGGTTAATGCTCCTGGCAAACAGCCTCCATCCTTAGGTGCTTCCAAAAGTCACCTCATTCACATAACAAAAGACACTTTTATGACTCTCAGCACTTAGGAAATTCCAAGGGTGTGGGAAGCTTTGAGCCAGGAACTGTGGACAAAGACCAAATATATATGAGAATGACCTGAATGATCAAATATATATTTCTTATAAATCACACTATCGGAGATACCACTCCATACCCACTAGAACAGATAATAACTAGTGTTGATGTGGATGTGGCGAAACTAGAATCTTCATATATTACTGATCAGAATATAAGTGTTGCAGCCACTTTGAAAAACAGGTTGACAATTTCTTAGAAACGTAAACATAAATTTACGTGTTAAGTCTTTGTGTAGACATCTCTTGCATAGATACCCAGGAGTAAAATTGTTAGGTTCTTGGGTATCCAAGGTATCTATGCAAGAGAAATGAAAACATATGTCTGCACAAAGACTTACGTGTGAATTTTCATGGCAGTATTATTCATAATAGCCAACATCAGGAAACTGAGTCACAGATAAATAAAAGTGGCATATTCACACAATGGAACACTATTCAACAATAAAAAGGAATGAGATACTGACAGTATGGATGAACTCAGTAATGTTGTGCAAAGTAGAATGAGCCAGATGCAAAAGACAACATACTGTAGAATTCCATTCATATGAAATGTCTAGAAAAGGCAAATTTATAGAGACAGAAAATGAATTACTGGGTTGTATAGTGTTAGAGGTAAAATTAGGGAATATCTGCAAATGGATATGAGGGATCTTTTTGGAGTGATGGAAACATTCTAAAATTAGATTGTCATGATAGTTGCACAACTCTGTAAATTTATTAAACATGATTAAATTTTACACTTACAGTGGGTAAAATTTATGGTTTATAAATTATACTTCCAATAAAGCTGTTGAAAAGAGAAATAGTTTTCAAATGAGCAAATTAATAAATCTTCATGCCTTTAACTTTTCCTTGCTCTTTTGGTCTATTATTTATTTCTTGGTTCCACATTTTTTTTCTCTCTGGCCTACAATCCATCATCCGTTTCTTTAGACATCGCTCTCAGTAGCACCATCAACTCCATTGCCCCAACTTTCCTGCACTTTACCTGGTCAGAAAAGCTCAGATTGTGGACAAATTGAATCATCTACATTCTTCCCTCCGTTTCAGCTGCTGACACAGCATTATCTGTACTGTTGTCCATAAATATTCAAGTTTTCTGATGATCTCTGTTATGCTCTTAACAACATTCGCCAATTTTAGTGCAGGTCCCTGTGATTCTGATTCTTCTTGGCTGCTATTCCACAGCTTGACTCTTCTTCTCAAACCCCCAGTTCCTCTATTTTAACATCTCTTTCACAGAAAAAGCAGAGGCTGTCTAGTATGAACTCTTAACTTCTTGTCTTCATAATGACAATGATGTATCCATTTGTAATGCCAATTATCACTCCACACATCAAACATTCGTTGAGTTTGACAATGTTTCTCCTCTCTTCAAAGCCTGTAAACCCTTAACTCTGCATCAAAATATCTGAGGAAGCTCAGAGTCTCTTGTAAGGGCCTTAGGAGAGGCCATTACGGGCTATTTAGACAAAGAAGAGTAATTTCCTCAGAGGAAGCACTGTCTCTATTGGTGGAAAAGACACATCAGATTTGGGGTTCGAGTTTTCTAGCTTCATCAAAATCTGCTCGTACGCTTCTATCCCAAGTTTTAGGATCACACTTCTTTTTCAATCAGCTCTCTAACTTTAACATAAGAGATTGGGAGTTAAGTTTGTACTGTAATCTAAGCCCTCTCAGAGCTAGACCTTTGTTTTGGTTTTTGGAGAAATTGGCTCTGCAGTTATAGGACATTAAGGTTTCTTTTTGGTCATCATTCAATTTTTTTTTTTAATAAAGTTTTTTTAAAATTTTTATTTTATTTTTGGCTGTGTTGGGTCTTTGTTGCTGCGCGCGGGCTTTCTCTAGTTGCGGCGAGTGAGGGCTACTCTTCGTTGTGGTGCGTGGGCTTCTCATTGTGGTGGCTATTCTTGTTGTGGAGCACAGGCTCTAGGCACGTGCGTTTCAGTAGTTGTGGCACACGGGCTCAGTAGTTGTGGCTCATGGGCTTAGAGCGCAGGCTCAGTAATTGTGGTGCACAGGCTTAGTTGCTCCGTGGCATGTGGGATCTTCCCGGACCAGGGCTCGAAGCTGTGTCCCCTGCATTGGCAGGCAGATTCTTAACCACTGCACCAGCAGGGAAGCCCTCATCATTCAATTTTATATCATTTTGCAGAACTTTAGGTGGGTATTTAAAGCCCTGAACTCACTATTTTCTTTCTCCTCATTCTCCAGTGCACTAAGAAGCAAGCAAGCAGCATACTTTCCATTTTCACCAAAATGATCCGTGGGAGTAAATACTTGACTGTTCAAAGCCTTGCCTTCCATAAACACTTGATAGAAATGTCCATTGGAGACAATTTGAGCACCATTTTGGCACTGCCTCCCATGAACTATCAGTGTCTTCTGTACCACTTGAGGCAGCTTATTAATGCTATTAAATCTGACTACATCACACAACCAATTCAAGTTAACTCAGAACCAATTCAGAGAATCCATTTAAAGTCTGTATCATCTTTATCCATTCATCTGTCCGTGGACACTTAGGTTGCTTCCATGTCCTGGCTATTATAAATAGTGCTGCAATGAATATTGTGGTACATGTCTGTTTTTGAATTATGGTTTTCTCAAGGTATATGCCCAGTAGTGGGATTGCTGGGTCATATGGTAGTTCTATTTTTCATTTTTAAAGGAAACTCCATACTGTTCTCTACCGTGGCTTTATCAATTTACATTCCCACCAACAGGGCAGGAAGTTTCGACAGATGAGTGGATAAAGAAGATGTGGCACATATATACAATGGAATATTACTCAGCCATAAAAAGGAATGAAATCAAGTTATTTATGAGGTGGCTGGACCTCAAGTCTGTCATACAGAGTTAAGTAAGTCAGAAAGAGAAAAACAAATTCTGTATGCTAATGCATACATATGGAATCTAAAAAAACAGTACTGATGAACCTAGTGGCAGGGCAGGAATAAAGATGCAGATGTAGAGAACAGACTTGAGGACATGGGGTGGGGAAGGGGAAGCTGGGACAAAGTGAGAATAGCACTGACATATGTACACTACCAAATGTAAAATGGATGGCTAGTGGGAAGCAGCTGCATAGCACAGGAAGATCAGCTCCATGCTTTGTGATGACCTAGAGGTGTGGGATATGGAGGGTGGGAGGGAGGCTCAAGAGGGAGGGGATATGGGGATATATGTATACATATAGCTGATTCACCCTGTTCTACAGCAGAAACTAACACAGCATTGTAAAGTAATTATACTCCAATACAGATATTAAGAAAAAAGTTTGTATCAGGTTCTGTCACAGAGACTTAATCACTAGGAGATTGTGTGTGTGTGTGTGTGTGTGTGTTTGAGCTTTTGCAATTGGAGTATGAATTAATGTCACTATAGAGGCCCTATAAAACATTGCCTCTGGGGTGGGAGTTTGATGTCAGCAGAGCAGGCACTTGGGAAGATGGATGTGCAAGGGAGAGCAAGGCAAAACTGAAATCCATGAATATGAGTTGGAACCCATGAGGACAGACTGGAAACGGTGTTAGTCTCTCATTTCCAATCTTCTGGCTTTGATGGTGTGGGTCTCTTGCAGGAAGAGATGGGGCTCTTTGACACAGAGATAAATACTTATGTGACCCAGAGGTTTTAGAAGGAGATCCATTGAGAGGTAGAATAGCTGACCTGCACCAATGACTGTCTCACACCAGCAAGGGGAGCCAGACTCTAGTGACAATGTACATGAGTTGCCACAGTACCTGGGACCCCTGCACTGACTGTATCTTCACTTCTGCCTCCCAAGTCTTGTGAGAAATGTCTCTTGTGGACACACTCTGAACTGTGCAGAGAAAGGATATGTAGTTCCAGCTTATCTAAGCTGACACATTAGGGAGGAACCAGATCATATATGAGTTTTAGCCATGAAAGAAAAGAATGGAAAGTCATTGATGGAATGACATGGTCTGATGTTTTTAAAAGATCAGTCTGGTAGAAAATGGAGTATAGCAGAGAAGTGGAGAATGAACCGGTAAGGAGTGTATTGTGTGAGATGATGGTGGTCTTGCTTAGTGTCTTAGTCAGTTCTGGCTGCTTTAACAGAATATCACAGCCTGGGTGGCTTATAAACAGAACTTTATTTCTCACAGTTCTAGAGTCTGGGAAGCCCGAGGTCAAGGCATTGGCAGATTAGGTGTCTGCTGAGGGCCTGCTTTCTGGTTTAGAGATGGCTGTGATTTTGCTGTGTCCTCACATGGTAGAAGGGGCTAGGGATCTCCCGGGGGTCTCTTTTATAAGGGCACAAATTCTATTCATGAGGTGGAGTCCTCAGAACGTAATCATCTCCCAAAGTCCCCTCCTGCAAATACCATCACATTGGGGTTAGGTTTCAACATATGAATTTGGGGGAGATACAAACATTCAGTCTATAGCACCTAGGGTAATAGTAGTAGAGGTGGAGAGGTATCATTTCATGAATTGAATTTGGGGAGTTTGGGTGAGTGAGACATTATGAGTGAATCCCAGGGTTTCAGCTGGAGTAACTGGTTGAATTGTAGTACCATTAACTTAGTTGGGAAAGACTAGGGAAGGATAAGATTTGGAGGGTCATGCCCTAGGCATGAATGTATAGACAATGCAACCAACAAGGGATTGAATAAGCAAGGGGTTTATCGCCCTCATATAACCAGAAGTTATTCCAGTGCTTATAGGGTGGTTCAACAATGTCACAATGTCTCAGCTCTTTCCTTCTTTCTCCACCCTTAGTATGTAGATCTTCATCCTCAGAGTTGTTGCCTCGTTGTTGCAAACTGGCTGCTACATTTCTCTCCACGTTCTGAGCATGGAAAGATGGAAAATGGCAAAAAGCCAAACTAGCATGCCACCAAAACTTTCCTTTTATTTGTTTTGTTTTGGAGGGGTAGAGGTGTCTTTTTTTAGGTGTGCCTGGCTTCTTTTGCTTCTTTTTCTCTTTTTAATTAATTATTTAAATGGAAGTATGATTGATTTACAATGTTGTGTTAGTTTCAGGTACAGCGAAGTGATTTGGTTATATATATTTTTTCAGATTCTTTTCCCTTATAGATTATTACAAAATATTGAGTATAGTTCCCTGTGCTATACAGTAGGTCCTTGTTGGTTATCAATTTTATATATAGTAGTGTGTTTAACTCGTAATTTATCCTAAATTAGGAGTTTGTGATTAACAAGACCCTCCCTTTTTTTTTTTTTTTTTAAGAAGATGTTGGGGGTAGGAGTTTAGTAATTTATTTATTTATGTTTGCTGTGTTAGGTCTTCGTTTCTGTGCGAGGGCTTTCTCTAGTTGTGGCAAGCGGGGACCATTCTTCATCGCGGTGCGCGGGCCTCTGACTATCGCGGCCTCTCCTGTTGCAGAGCACAGGCTCCAGACGCGCAGGCTCAGTAGTTGTGGCTCACGGGCCCAGTTGCTCCGCGGCACATGGGATCCTCCCAGACCAGGGCCCGAACCGTGTCCCCTGCATTAGCAGGCAGATTCTCAACCACTGCGCCACCAGGGAAGCCCCCAAGACCCTCCCTTTTAAAGCAATTTCCCCAAAATCCCACCAAGTGACTTCTGCTTACATTTTATTGGACAGAATGGAGTCACATGACCACTGTCGTAACTCGAATGTTGCTAGGGAACAGGGAATATGTGGACAGGGTTTGGGTTAACCATATGTTGGATTATAAATTTGAGTTGATCAGGAGACAATAGCAAGTAGTCAGTCTGACAAAGGGTCTTGGAAGGGAGTGTCATATCTCCTCCCTACCTTGTTCACCCAGACGGACTGAAATGTAAAATAAGTTCTGGCGAGTGTGCTGTTATCTAGCCCTGCAAAGCATGTTCCTCTGGGCATGGCTGTGTTTATGAAGGGAGTGTGAGGCTTGAACGTGATTGCTAACTTAACAGCTAAGTCTATGGCCTGGGATAATGTAAAGATTGAGAATGGGTTAGAGAGATGCGGTAGGATTGCACATGCAGACTCCTGTTACAAAACTTGATCAGAGCCATTGCCTATACTTTGAGCTTGGATTAGGCTGAATGATAAAAAGAATTATACTCATTGTGTAGAGCATAGGTTCAACTATGTCCCACAGGCCAAACCCAGCCTGATTTTGTAAATAAAGTGATAGTGGAACACATGTATACATACTATCTGTGGCTGCTTTTGTGACAAAACAGCAGAGTTGACTAGTAGCAAGAGAAACCATATGGCCAACAGAGCCTAAAATATTAACTATCATTCCCTTTACAGAAGAAGTTTGCTGACCACTGGTGTAGGTCATACTTCTTTGTATGTTAACATCAGATTACTTAATTATATCGTAGGTGGACTTCCTATGACATATAAGGAATTGTAAACATGTGAGTCTACTATTACCTATTAGATTTCTCACTTGTCCCTGGGTTTCCTGCCCTTGGAGACCTTCCCTTTTATGCTATTATGACTGTAACAGCAACATACAAGATGTGGACTTGCTCTTTACATCTTTGCTAGATGCCATGGAGGGCTTCAACACCCTGTCCTGTCATCCTAAGGAAATATTCAAGCTTGATAATTGATATCACTGTCAAACTCTGCTCAACCACTAAGGTTGTAATAGGGAAGAAACTTTGTACTCTATTACAAGTTAATCACTAAGGGGATGTTGCCTATAAGCTTAAATTATACATAATGGCCTATGTCTGAGAACCCTGCCTCCCAGGTAATGAGCATTAAGCGAAAATGCCTTTGTTTAGCTCACAGGACCAGGCCCACCTGTGCATGACTGCAGGCAGGCTGAAATTAACACATCCCCTCCGGAGGCTGACGGGAACCAGGAAATGTTTGGCTTTACTCCCTCCCCTTTTAGTATAAAAGAAGCCTGTATTCTAACGCAGGCAAGATGGTTCTATGGGACGCTAGTCTACCACCTTCTTGGTCCGCTGGCTTTCTGAATAAAGTCGCTATTCCTTGCCCCAGAAACTCATCTTTCAACTTTTTGGCCTGTTGTGCGTCAAGCAGTATGAGCTTGGACTTGGTAACAAATTGTGTGGAGCCAGCCAGGACCGTGCTGCTCGTGGCCAGCCAGCCTGTTGGGGAATTCTCAGGTCAGGCCCCAGCAGCTGCCAGGACCACTTGTCCTGAGGACCTGCCCTTCGAAATTCCCCAAAGGAGCACCAGCTGCCCCAGGGCTTGGAAGTTGGATCAAGGAATCAGTATTTGGGACCCAACGGCCTCCATACGTTAGGGTAAGTTGCTCTGGTGTGTACAGCCAGAAACTTTATTTCTTCTCTGTCTGGGGCTTTTTTCCCCCTGGAATGAGCCAATTTGTTTTGTATTTGAGTGGGGTACCCCGCTGGAGAGAGAAAAGAGTTGTTGGACTTTTACCTGATTTGTGGCCTGGGTCATGTTTCTATGGATGCTACATTTGTGTGTGCCATTTGTGTTTTGTTTGTCTTGAATTTCTGTCTATAAAAATGGGGAATGTCTCAACTATTGCTAAAGAAAGTTCTCTGAGGTGACTTTTGGATAAGTGATTTGATTCCAGCCATGAAGTCATGAGTGAGAAGATGCTCTTTTATTGTAACAACGTGTGGTCACAGTACCTGTTAGGATCTCCACAAGGGGTTTAGGCAGGGTTATCTTGGGACCCTGTGCACCATGTACTGCTGCCCTTGCTGTGTTAATTATGTCCTTTGTGGTCTCCTGTGTCATTGGTATATGTAAAACCCAAGACCAAACTTGAGGGTTTATTTAGGATTTTCTGTTTGACCTTTGGGTTGTTCATTTCATTTTGTTGGGTACTCTTTCTCCATTTACAGCCAAATCAGTTTTCTGATGTTTAAAACTTTTACAGGTGTCAGATAGAGGAAAAGAATTTTAAAAAAGACCTGTCTGTGGGATATTTACAGGGAGAAGAGAAAGGTTTCACTCGGTTCCTAAAATCACCAAAAGCCCCAGGCCAGAATTCAGCTCAGTTGGTTGATGTCAAGGCAAAGAGGCATCCTTCTAATGGCTGGACGTGATCAATTGCTATCTATGGTTTTATGGTGGCCCTTCTTGAAGAAGCGGAGGAGAATGATGGAATTCTCTAATATGCAAGCATTTGTGCTATTACGTCAGGGGAAATAAGGAAGAGAGTGAGAATAGATTGCGTCAAACCTTGACTCCTCCACCTGGGCTAGCTGTCTCAGCTGCTCCAGTATATCCACCCCTCCCCCACCATCTGCTTCTATTCAACCCCAGTTCCCCACGCTGGGGCTCAGGACTGCCCCTCCTTATAGGGACCACTTAGAAATCCTGTGTTAGTTTCTGGGGCACAGAGACTTGGTCTGGTATCGCCATTCTAAGACCTGACAGGGCACCCATCTTGGGCCAGGAGTCACTCCCAGGGCAGGGAAATTTCCCTTATGCCCTTATCTCATAGGGGGGCTAAATGCAAATGACCAACCAGCTGGGTTTCTCAGACTTGTTTAACTGGAAAGATTGCAACCCTCCTTTATAAGGAGGATCCTCTACACATGAAGCCCACTAGGCAGTACCCACAGCTGAACCAAATTGGGACGCCAATGAGGGAGGAACACCCTTATTAGGGCGCTGCTTATCGGTGTATCTTGGCAGGGCTTTCCCTGAAAAAGTTCCCCTGAAAAGGGGAACCAAAGCAGAGAGTTTGAGCAAAATTCAAGAAAATCAGCACAAAACCCAATGAAGACCCTTCCAAACATTCAGAGAAAAATTTTGGAAAACATTTATCAGGCCTACAGACATTATACTAACGCAGATCCCGAGGCCCCTGAAACTATTAGAATGGTAAGCTTGAACTTTTGGGGGGCAAAGTGCCTCAGATATCAGGAGAAAGTTGCAAAGAGCAGATGATGCATTTGGAATGAACCCTTCTCAGTGGGTAGATGTTGCTTTTAAAGTGTTGAACAGGGAACAACAACAGAAGAAGGAAGATGCAAAACGAAATGGAATGCCACTCTTTTGGCCTTGGCATTGTCCCAAGAGAGGAAAGCCACTACTGGGGAAGGTACAATGTGCTACCATAGGAGGAAGAACATTGGAAAACATTGCCCTGCACTAAAACATGAGGAAAAAAACCGAGATGAGAGCCTCTCATATGGTAGAAAGAGAGGGTCACTCTGATGAATGAAGTGGCCCTGGGCTCCCTTTAACTTGAGGCACCTAATTCCCCACAGGAGCCCCAGGTGAAACTAACAGTGAGGAATGAGCTGATGAACGGTCTAATAGAGCTCACCCTTGTAAGGAACGGCACCAAAGACGGAGGAGAGCTTAAACAAGCTTTATTTGGGAACGCTCCCGGGCGAGGTTCACTGGTCCAAGAGAAAGGGGCCAGAGAAGTCGCGCCCGGGAGAGGGTTTGGGCAGAATTTATAGGGGAAGAGGGAAAGAGGTGTGGTGAATCCGGGAGGGCGCAGGGTATTCCTTATTTGGTGGTCTTTTCGGGTTATCGTGAGGGACCGTTAGTCCCGCCCCTTGAAAGGCGGGAAGGCTGGGCGGGGTGCAAAGTTCCCAGGTCAGTTCCTGGAACTGGGTGGTCCGGAAAGTCTCCAGGTCAGTTCCTGGAACTGGGTGGTCCGGAAAGTTAAGGTCTGATGCAACCTGTGAGTCTGATTGCGTTCCCCTGCCTCAGGCCAGTTGGCCTTACATCCCGACATCTTTGGTGTAATGGGGCGGCGTTCTGATCTCTGGCTACTTCTTGCTGAATGGGGGCGTCGAAAGGGGAGTCGGGCGACCAGAGGTCCGAGGCTTAAGGGAGACCAGTGGGGGGTCCTGTAGGAAGCAAAGTGTAAGGGCCGAGGAGCATTTGGTTTGTGGCCACCCGAGAGACTTCCTCCATGCGCCTGCAAAGGAACCTAAGAAAACAGGGAGCAAGCATGCTACGAAGAGGGTGCGGTCTGGGTTTGAAAGAGGGGTGTCAAAGAGACCCTCTTTCGGCGGGCTGAGGGCCTCTACGACTTGGGGGCAGGAGTGGGAAGGGGAGGTCCCGGTATCGGAGATAGGCAACAGGGAGGCCGGGTTTGGTGGGGGGGGGGTAGGTCGAGGGAGATAGAAGGGATTTCAATGAACAGTAGGTGGAACTCCTGGATGCGGGAGGGGCCCAAATGGAGAGAGACTTGTGGCCTAGGAGGTCGACCAGCCGGTGGGAGGGAAACACGGTTAGTGGGTGGGCCAGAGTCAGTTTGAGTGTTTGGTCATTTTGGCTGCCGTTGCTAGGGTCCGAAGGCATGGTTGCCATCCCCGAATGGTTGGGTCTAGCTGTTTGGAGAGGTAAGCCACGGGGCGGTAGGAGGGCCCTACAGGCTGGGCAAGGAGTCCAGTGGCTATTCCGGCCTGTTCATGCACAAAAAGGTGAAAAGGTCGGTTTGGGTTGGGCAGAGAAAGGGGAGGAGAAGATATCAGAGCGTTACGGAGGGTGAGAAAGGCCTGTCGAACGGTGGAAGGAGAGGTGAGGGGTCTTTGAGGGGTTTCTTTAGCGGCTAGATATAAGGGTTTAGCGAGGAGAGCAAAGTTAGGCATCCAGTGTCGGAAAAATCCTATAAGGCCCAAAAAGGAGAGAATTTGTTCCGCTGTTTCCGGAGGCTGGAGTTCACAGATAATCCGGGTGCGGTCGGCTGTTAGACCTTTTGTGGTAGGGGTAAAGTGGAGCCCCAGGTAGGTTACAGAAGATACAGATAACTGAGCCTTGTTTGGGGAGACCCGATAACCGCGAGAGCCAAGGTAATTGAGGAGATCTGCAGTGTGTTGTTTTGAGAGGCTGAGAGACGGGCTACAAAGGAGGAGGTCATCTGCATATTGAAGGAGTGTGCTGGGGGTAAGGGAGCAGGAAGTGAGGTCCCGTACCAGCGCCTGACCGAAGAGGTGAGGACTGTCGCGGAAGCCCTGGGGAAGAACTGTCCAGGTGAGCTGACTGGAAGTATGAGTATCCGGCTCCGTCCAGGGAAAGGTGAAGAGGAAATAGGAGTCGGGATGTAGGGCGATAGTGAAAAAGGCATCTTTGAGATCCAGAACCATAAAGTGGGTTGCGGATGGGGGGAATATGGGAGAGCAAGGGGTATGGGTTTGGTACTACTGGGTGGAGAGAAATTATGGCCTCATTGATTAGTCGGAGGTCCTGGACCAGGCGATAATCCCCAGAGGCCTTGTGGACAGGCAGGATGGGGGTGTTGCAGGGAGAGTCGGTGGGGATAAGGAGTCTATTATGGGCTTAGAAGTATCCCAAACTTGGGGATTGATTGGGTTCGGTGTGATTGGAAGAGGGGAATAGGAGGGGGAGGGTTCTAGAGACAGGCCGAGAAGAGGAAGCAGGAGTTGGGAGGAGGGGACCTTAGGGTCAAGTCTAACCAGCTGGAGGGAGGTCCCTAAGTGGAAAAGGACATCTCGGCCTAGCAAGGGAACTGGGCAGGATGGTATGACTAAGAAAGAATGCGTAAAAGGGAGTCCTTCGAGAAGACATGGGAGTGGACCGGTCTGGAGTGGGAAGGATGGTTTGCCATCAATACCCATGACCGAGATCTGGGAAGGAGAAACTGGCCCGGAATAGGTAGGCAGGACCGAATAGGTAGCCCCCGTGTCCACCAGAAATGAGGTGGACTTACCCGCTACCTGTAGCGTTACCCTGGGCTCGGTGAGGGTGATGGGGGTCTTCGAGTCCGGGCGCCGTCAGTCGTCAGCCAATGCCAGCAGTTCGAGTGGTAATGCCGTTGGGTCGGCCTGCCCCCCGCATGGAGACGCTAAGGGAGGGCCAGTCGTAGGGCAGTCACTCTTCCAGTGGCCTGTTAGCCCGCAGCTGGGACAGGGCTTAGGAGGTCGGGGATTGGGACATTGGCGAGCCCAGTGGCCTTCTTTTCTGCATTTGAAGCAGGTCCCTGGCAGGGTTGCCTTTTGCGGACCCCGTGGGTGCTGTGATCCATGGGAGATGGCCGGCCGCAGGGCGGCTACAACAGCTTGAGTTTGGAGGGCCACCTTCTGGTGCATCCGAGCCTGTCGGCTGGATTCTGCCAAATCCTCACGGCCATATAGACTTTAAAGGCCATCTTTACCAGATCTCGAATAGGGTCTGAGGGCCGTCTTCTGCCCGTTTTAATTTCTTTCAGATGTCCAGGCCTGATTGGGTAATAAAATGGGTGGCTAGTATCGTTGCCCCTGCCAGGGTGTCGGGATCCAGCTGGGTGTAGAGAGTTAAGTCCTCTGTAAGGCGATTGAGAAAGATAGCTGGATTTTTGTTAGGTTCTTGGGTTATCTCTTTTAGTTTTTCAAAATTGACTACCTTATGAGCGGCAGCCTGCGTGCCAGCCAGGAGGCATTGGATCATGAGGTCGCGTTTACGATGGCCATCTTGGTCATCCTGATAAGTCCAGCCTGGATTGGTGTCAGGTACGGCAGTCGCTCCGACAGGCATGGAGTTGTCAGTAAGGTGAACCTGATCTGCATGGTTTTGGGCAGCAGTTTGAATTCTTTCCCTCTCGTCAGGGGTCAGAGTAGAAGATAGGATCACAAAAATATCGTGCCAGGTTAGATCGTAAGCTTGAGAGAGGTAGTGAAATTCTTTGATGTAGCGGGAAGAGTCGGCAGAAAAGGAGAGATCTTGGAGGGAAAAGGGAACATGAACTCTAACTAATCCTTCCGCTCCTGCTACCTCCCTCGGAGAGCAGCGGAGATTTGGATCTTGGGAGTCATGAGAGCGTGTACGTGCACTAATTGGCGAAGCAAGGGGCGTGGGAGGAGAAACCGTTGAGGGAGGTGGGGCAGCGGGTTCGGGAGGAGGAGGGACCGCTTCAGGGTAGGGTGGAGGTTGGAGAGGAGCTCTGGAGGGAGGAGAGGCGAGAGATTCGGGTGGGTCGGCTAGTGGAGAGGGATCATCGTCAAAGGAAGTTAGGGGCTTGGATGTAGATGTGGCAAGAAGGATCTGGGAAGTGGAACAATCGACGCAGAGGGAAGGGCGGGAGCGTAAACACCAGAAGGCCTGGACGTAGGGGACCTCGGACCATTTGCCCATCCTGCGGCAGTAATTATCTAGATCACGGAGGACGTTAAAATCGAAAGTCCCTTCAGGAGGCCATTTGGATTGTCTAGAGGATATTGTGGCCAGGCCACAGTGGAATTGAAAATGAGCCGTCGGCGACGGAGATCTTGAGAGAAACCGAGGGCTGTAAAATTGGCTAGGAGACACCCCAGGGGCGTCTTAGGATCTGGTTTCAATTGTGAGGTTCCCATGACCCCCGGTCTGTCCCTGCGTGAATGGAGAGGGAGAGAGGCGTCCCTAGGTCTCAGTCTCCAATTCACGGCAGGTCGGAGGGCGGTCAGGCAATTGGGACGTCTCCAAAGTTGCCCGAGGCCCGGAGAGAGGACGGAGGAGTCCCTGACGCGGCCGCGATTAGGGACAGGGAGTCCGGTGGGCAGGGACTCTGGGGGTCGGAGGGAAGAAGGGAGGGGGACTTACCCCGTTTTCTGCCGGATCGGGTGGATGAGTAGAGGTTCCCTGGTTGTTTCCTGGGGGAGGGGAGGAGCGGCCCGCGCGGTAACACGCGGGGCTTGGTACCCCTCCCGGGTTTCGGCACCAAATGTAAGGTCGGATCTTAACAAACGGCACCGCGAAACAGAGGAAGGCTTCAAGTGAGCTTTATTAGGGAGCGCTCCCGGGCGAGGTTCACTGGTCCAAGAGAAAGGGGCCAGAGAAGTCGCGCCCGGGAGAGGGTTTGGGCAGAATTTATAGGGGAAGAAGGGAAAGGGGGTGTGGTGAATCCGGGAGGGCGCAGGGTATTCCTTATTTGGTGGTCTTTTCGGGTATCGTGAGGGACCGTTAGTCCCGCCCCTTGAAAGGCGGGAAGGCTGGGCCGGGTGGAAAGTCCCCATGTCAGTTCCTGGAACTGGGTGGTCTGGAAAGTCCCCAGGTCAGTTTCTGGAACTGGGTGGTCCGGAAAGTTAAGGTCTGATGCAACCTGTGAGTCTGATTGCGTTCTCCTGCTTCGGGCCAGTTGGCCTTACAACCCTGAAGTTTTTCACCAGAATAGCTTGATATCAGATTCCCACCAGAACACACTTTAAGCCTACAGATGGCCATAATGAAAACCCCGGGAAAGGAGACACAGCTCTTTCCCCCAAAGGACTAGGAAAAGGTAAGACCAGAGTGTGTGCTAACTGCACCCCAGGGAAGGCCAGAAACACATGGCCAATAGGAATCCCATTAAAAAGGAATGCTGGGGCACCTAATCTAAAACTGTATCCTCTGAGTCAAGACGAACACTTCTCCGACAGATTGACTTGTCAGAATACCAGCCAGTGTATTCAGCAAAGGCCAGAGAGAGGGCCAGAGTGGGGTCTGACTTGGATCACACCTCGCTGGGCTGGAAATGTAGTGCAGTATTGTTTTGATTCCTAAGGCGTTCTCAGACACCATGCTGCAGCACATTCATAGTAGTACCCATTACGGGAGAGATGCTGTTGCAGGAGAGGGAAATGTCACATTCTGGGACCTGCAGGAGTCCTTAGGACGGACCACCAAGTGAGGGTTCTTGGATCTGAGCAGGAAGGAATTCAAGAGCAAGCAAGAGTAAAGGGAAAGCAAGTTTATTTAGAGAGATACACATTCCATAGGCAGAATGCAGGCCGCCCCAAAGTGAGAGCGGCCCCAGGGTATGGGGTCATAGGTTTTTATGGGCTAAGTAATTTCATAGTGGGAGGAATATTCTTGCTATTTTGGGGTAGGGTGGGGATTTCCCAGGAATTGGGCCACTGCCCACTTTTTGGCCTTTTTTGGTCTTCCCCAGAACTGTCATTGTGTAAGGGGTAGTGATTTTTAGTATTACAATGAAGGTTTATAATGAGCTAAATGTCAATGCCTGGACTATTCTCTGCTATTGTTCAGTGGGTGTTATATAGGAGCAGTTCCACGTGTAGATGTATTTGTGATGTATCTCTGGGATGGAAGGTGATCTCCGCGTCTTACTCTTCCACCATCTTCCTCAACTCCTCTCCCTGCGTGGACTATTCTCAAAGCCCCCTTGGTTTCAGCTGGTTCCAGCCAGGCTTTACTGCTTCCTAATGGCTGCACCCCTTCTTCAATATCTAGTGTTTGTGTCCTGCCCCTTTCCCTCCTGACGCATTCCTCCCTTGAAGATTTTACTCCTATTCTTATGGGAAGCAGAGAGGCAATGGTGCATCTTCAGTAGTTGCTTCAGGGCTGGGCGGTGGTGTTGACCCTGCCTGTCAGGGAGTGAAAATCTCTGGATGCCTGGTCTGGGATCCCAGGGGCAGGACAGTTTCTTGTTTTAAGTCAGGATTTTAGGGGTTGGAATCCTCACATCGTTTTGACGTGGAACTGTTGTAACCTGGAAGACATGAACTTAACCAAGAGGTTAAAGATGAAGGGTCCAAAGGGGAGGAGGAAGAGTATGACCCTTATTGGGTCCAGGAGGGGCAGGAACCAAGTAAGCCTAGGGAGGGTGCTCTTAATCATGGACCACATGGCGTTAGGGCCTGACCCCTGGTTGTAGTGGTGTAACCATGATGCTTGTTCATAAATCTTTTTGATGTCATCTCAATCTGGACCAAATTATTAACATGGGTACAGCAGGTTTTGTTTATGACCGCACAAACACCACCCTGCTCAGTCAGCAAGTAATCCAAGGCCAATCTATTCTCCTAACTACATTGGCCAGTGAGCTTAAAGAAGCTGAGTCTATTTAGGGCATTTTCAGGGGTCAGGGCTAGGCTCTCCCAAGTGTTGATTAGGTTTTCTAGGGTTACCTCATGGTAGGCAAAGCTTCCCCGTGGAGCTGCCAGTTCCCCTGCCAGTCCTATTCCTGCCGATATTAATCTGATGGCCCCCCTAGGATGGTGTTGACTATTACGTATTGTGACTGTGAATGGGACCAAATGTCCTAATGTACAAACGTCCTTGTGCCACACATTATTGATATAAGGATAAGCAGTTACAATAGGGGCCAAATATTCACTGGCGTGCCCTTGTCTTTGGGCCCTCATTCTAGGGAGTGCTGCATAACCAGATATATCCTGAAGGTTCAGTAAGAGATACGGGAATAGAAGAATTTAACAAGGAAGCAGCCATCCGGATCCATGGAAGGGGCAAGTTATGAACACAGTGTGGAGACAAGGGCCCATTAGTATATTAAAAATCATGAAGTCTGGGTGTACTCCATGCCCTCGGCTTAGATGAGGTGGTGAAGCAAGAGGATTTCACCCATTGTTGCCATGGAGCCTGACAATTTCTAGCCCAACTTTTAGTCCATTCCATCCCTATCCAGTAGGCACCTAGGTTCTGGTCTTCATTATAAGCACACAGAGTAGAGGTATTTGTGGGAATGCAGTTTTGGTCTGGGTTCCAAAACACTGGTGGTATTAGCATCTGGTGGCCAGGGGTTGTTCCAGAGAGGCTCACCATACCCAAGAGATCCATTAGAGGTGTAGTGGCATTGGAAGCATGACTGGTTTTCTGAATAACAAAAGTAGCCATGATTAATGCAAAAGGTATGAAACCCTTTTAAAAGGAGTCACACATAGGCAAGGTATTGGGCCTGACGGGGGTATTGCCCACTGTGCTCGAATTGGTGGAGAGGGGGATTTTCCCTGTGTTTGAATTGATAAAACTCGTTGTATGAACATATTTGTACCTGTAAAGATTGTTGTTAGCCGGGATTTTTATGGCAGACCTGTCAATTAACTAGTTTTTCTCCCTGGGGCACTATTTTAGGTGTTTACTGAAGCATGATTTTCCATTCTCTCTGAACTGCGACCATCATCAGAAGTCCTACTAGGAGTATCATGGCTTTTGACATCATATTACGTATTTTTTTCCAGACCCAGCAGGGGCAAATGTTTATCAGGGGGAGGGGGTTCTGAAAAGCAATAGAATAAGTGCGTGATAGTGAGGAACACAAGGAATACTAGGCCTGCCCCCCACCACGGCCACATGGAGTCACTTAACTGTTTTGTTTTTTGGGGCTCACTGCACTATTCATTTGTTAATTGAAGTATAGTTGATTTACAATGCGTTAGTTTCAGGTGTATGACAAAGTGGCTCAGTTGCACATATACATATATCCATTCTTTTTCAGATTCTTTTCCCCTATAGGTTATTACAGAGTATTGAGTAGAGTCCCCTGTGCTCTACAGTAGGTCCTTGTCAATTATCTGTTTTATATATAGTGGTGTGTATATGTTAACCCCAACCTCCCAATTTATTCCTCCTCCCTTTCCCCTTTGGAAGCCGTAAGTTTTTCTATGTCTGTGGGTCTATTTGTATATAAGTTCATTTGTATCATTTTTTTAGATGCCGCATGTAAGCAATCTCATATGATATTTGTCTTTCTCTCTCTGGCTTACTTTGTATGATAATCTCTAGGTTCATTCATGTTGCTGCAAATGGCATTATTTTATTCTTTTTCAAGACTGATTAATATTCCATATATATATATATATATATATATATACACACACACATATATATACACACACACACACACACCCCACATCCTTTTTATCCATTCATCTGTCGATGGACATTTAGGTTGCTTCCATTTCTTGACTATTGGAAACAGTGCTGCAATGAACATTGGGGTGCATGAGTCTTTTAGAATTATGGTTTTCTCTGGATATATGTCCAGGAGTGGGATTGGTGAATCATATGGTAGCTCTATTTGTAGTTTTTTAAGGAACCTCCACACTGTTTTCCATAGTGGCTGCACCAATTTACATTCCCACCAACAGTGTAGGAGGGTTCCTTCTTCTCCACACCCTCTCCAGCTTCTATTACTTGTAGATTTGTTGAAGATGGCCATTGGGACTGGTGTGAGGTGATATGTCATTGGAGTTTTGGTTTGCGTTACTCTAATAATTAGTGATATTTAGCATCTTTTCATGTGCTTTTTGGCCATCTGTATGTCTTCTTTAGAGAAATGTATATTTAGATCTTCTGCCCATTTTTTGATTGGGTTGTTCCCATACTGAGCTGTACAAGCTGTCTGTATATTTTGGAGACTAATCCCTTGTTGGTCGCAGCATTTGCAAATATTTTCTCCCATTCTGTAAGTTGTCTTTTCATTTTGTTTGCTTTCTTTGCTGTGGAATAGCTTTTAAGTTTAGCTGGTCCCATTTGTTTACTTTTGTTTTTATTTCCATTACTCTAGGAGATGGATCCAAAAAGATATTGCTGCGATTTATATCAAAGTGTGTTCTGCCTATGTTTTCCTCTAGGAGTTTTATATTATCCAGTTTCACATTTAGGTCTTTATTCCATTTTGAGTTTATTTTTGAGTATGGTGTTAGAGAATATTCTAATTTTATTCTTTTACATGTGGCTGTCCAGTATTTCCAGCACCAATTATTGAAGAGACTGTCTTTTCTCCACTGAATATTCTTTCTTGCCTCCTTTGTCATAGATTAACTATAGGTGCATGGGTTTATTTCTGGGCTTTCCATCCTGTTCCATTAATTTATATTTCTGTTTTTGTGCCAGTACCATACTGTTTGATGACTGTAGCTTTGTAGTATAGTCTAAAGTAAGGCAACCTGATTCCTCCAGCTGTTTTTCTGTCTCAAGATTGTTTTGGCTATTTGGGGCCTTTTGTGTTTCCATACAAATTTTATAAATTATATTTGTTCTAGTTCTGTGATAAATGCCATTGGTAATTTGATAGGGATTGCATTGAATCTGTAGATTATTTTGGGTAGTGTAGTCATCTTGACAGTAGTGATCCAATCTGAGAACACAGTATATCTTTTGATTTGTTTGTATCATCTTTGATTTCTTTCATCAGCATCTTATAGTTTTTGGAGTATAGGTTTTTTGCCTCCTTAGGTAAGTTTATTCCTAGGTATTTTATTCTTTTTGATGTGATGGTAAATGGGACTGTTTCCTTAATTTCTCTTTCTGATCTTTCATTGTTAGTGTATAGAAATGCAACAGATTTCTGTGTATTAATTTTGTCTCCTGAAATTTTACCAAATTCATTGAAGAGCTCTAGTAGTTTTTTGGTAGTATCTTTGGGATTTTCTATGTATAGTATCATGTCATCTGCAAACAATGGCAGTTTTACTTCTTCTTTTCCAATTTGTATTCCTTTTATTTCTTTTTCTTCTCTGATTGCTGTGGCTAGGATTTCCAAAACTATGTTGAATAAAAGTGGTGAGAGTGGACATCCTTGTCTTGTTCCTGACCTTAGAGGAAACGTTTTCAGCTTTTCACCATTGCATACGATGTTAGCTGTGGGTTTGTCATATATGGTCTTTATGTTGAGGTAGGTTTCCTCTATGCTCACTTTCTGGAGAGTTTTTTTTAATCATAAGTGGATGCTGAATTTTATCAAAAGCTTTTTCTGCATCATATGGCTTTTATTCTTCAATTTATTATTGTGGTATATCACACTGATTTGCAGATATTAAAAAATCCTTGCATCCCTGGGATAAATCCCACTTGATCATGGTGTATGATTCTTTTAATGTATTGTTGGATTTGGTTTGCTAGTATCATGTTGAGGATTTTTGCATCTGTGTTCATCAATGATGTTGGCCTGTAATTTTCTATTTTGTGGTATCTTTGTCTGGTTATCAGGGTGATGATGGCCTCATAGAATGAATTTGGAGATGTTCTTTCCTCTGCAATTTTTTGTAACAGTTTGAGAAGGTTGGGTGTCAACTCTCATCTAATTGTTGATAGAATTCACTTGTGAAGCCATCTGGTCCTGGACTTTTGTTTGTTGGAAGTTTTTATTTTATTTTTAAAAATTATTTTTGTTTATTTATTTGGCTGCATTGGGTCTTTGTTGCTGTGCGCGGGCTTTCTCTAGTTGTGGCGAGCGGGGGCTACTCTTCATTGTGGTGTGCGGGCTTCTCATTGCGGTGGCTTCTCTTGTTGAGGAGCATGGGCTCTAGATGTGCAGGCTCAATAGTTGTGGTGCATGGGCTTAGTTACTCCGCGGCATGTGGGATCTTCCTGGACCAGGGCTTGAACCCATGTCCCCTTCATTGGTAGGCAGATTCTTAGGTAGGTAGGCTTCCATTAAGGAAGCCCCAGTTGTTGGAAGTTTTAAAATCACAGTTTCAACTTCAGTACTTGTGATTGGTCTGTTCATATTTCCTATTTTTTCCTAATTCAGTCTTGGAGATTGTACCTTCCTAAGAATTTGTCCATTTCTTCTAGCTTGTCCATTTTATTGGCATTTAGTTGCTTGTAGTCGTCTCTTATGGTCCTTTGTATTTCTGTGGTGTTGGTTCTAACTTCTCCTTTTTCAATTCTGATTTTACTGATTTAGGCCATCTCCTTTTTTCTTGATGAGTTTGGCTAAAGTTTTATCAATTTTGTTTATCTTTACAAAGAACCAGCTTTTAGTTTCATTGCTCTTTTCTATTGTTTTTTAGTCTCTCTTTCACTTATTTCTGCTCTGATCTTTATGATTTCTTTCCTTCTACTAACTCTAGTTGATTTAGATGTAAAGTCAGGTTGTTTGAGATTTTTCTTGTTTCCTGGGGTAAGCTTGTATCACTATAAATCTCTCTCTTAGAACCACTTTTGCTGTGTCCCACAGGATTTTGGATCATTGTCTTCATTTTCATTCGTCTCTAGGTATTTTTTCATTTCCTGTTGATTTATTCAGTGATCAATTGGTTGTTCAGTAGCACATTGTTTAGCCTCCATGTGTTTGTGTTTTTTGCAATTTTTTCTCTTGTACTGTAAGTCCCCTATATATGAACCTTCAAGTTGTGAAATTTCTTTTTTTTTTTTACATCTTTATTGGAGTATAATTGCTTTACAATGGTGTGTTACTTTCTGCTTTATAACAAAGTAAATCAGTTATACATATACATTGATTCACATATCTCTTCCCTCTTGTGTCTCCCTCCCTCCCACCCTCCCTATCCCACCCCTCCAGGCGGTCACAAAGCACCGAGCTGATATCCCTGTGCTATGCGGCTGCTTCCCACTAGCTATCTACCTTACGTTTGGTAGTGTATATGTCCATGCCTCTCTCTCGCTTTGTCACAACTTACCATTCCCACTCCCCATATCCTCAAGTCCATTCTCTAGTAGGTCTGTGTCTTTATTCCTGTCTTACCCCTATGTTCTTCATGACATTTTTTCCCCTTAAATTCCATATATAAGTGTTAGCATACGGTATTTGTCTTTCTCTTTCTGACATACTTCACTCTGTATGACAGACTCTAGGTCTATCCACCTTATAACAAATAGCTCAATTTCATTTCTTTTTATGGCTGAGTAATATTCCATTGTATATATGTGCCACATCTTCTTTATCCATTCATCCGATGATGGGCACATAGGTTGTTTCCATCTCCTGGCTATTGTAAATAGAGCTGCAATGAACATTTTGGTACATGACTCTTTTTGAATTCTGATTTTCTCAGGGTATATGCCTGGTAGTGGGATTGCTGGGTCATATGGTAGTTCTATTTGTAGTTTTTTAAGGAAACTCCATACTGTTCTCCATAGTGGCTGAACCAATTCACATTCCCACCAGCAGTGCAAGAGTGTTCCCTTTTCTTCACACCCTCTCCAGCATTTATTGTTTCTAGATTTTTTGATGATGGCCATTCTGACTGGTGTGAGATGATATCTCATTGTAGTTTTGATTTGCATTTCTCTAATGATTAATGATGTTGAGCATTATTTCATGTGTTTGTTGACAGTCTGTATATCTTCTTTGGAGAAATGTCTATTTAGGTCTTCTGCCCATTTTTGGATTGGGTTGTTTGTTTTTTTGTTATTGAGCTGCATGAGCTGCTTGTAAATTTTGGAGATGAATCCTTTGTCAGTTGCTTCATTTGCAAATATTTTGTCCCATTCTGAGGGTTGTCTTTTGGTCTTGTTTATGGTTTCCTTTGCTGTGCGAAAGCTTTGAAGTTTCATTAGGTCCCATTTGTTTATTTTTGTTTCTATTTCCATTTCTCTAGGAGGTGGGTCAGAAAGGATATTACTGTGATTTATGTCACAGAGTGTTCTGCCTATGTTTTCCTCTAAGAGTTTGATAGTTTCTGGGCTTACATTTAGGTCTTTAATCCATTTTGAGCTTATTTTTGTGTATGGTGTTAGGGAGTGATCTAATCTCATACTTTTACATGTATCTGTCCAGTTTGCCCAGCACCACTTACTGAAGAGGCTGTCCTTTCTACACTGTACATTTCTGCCACCTTTTTAAAAGATAAGGTGTCCAAATGTGCGTGGGTTTATCTCTGGGCTTTCTATCCTGTTCCATTGATCTATCTTTCTGTTTTTGTGCCAGTACCATACTGTCTTGATTACTGTAGCTTTGTAGTATAGTCTGAAGTCAGGGAGCCTGATTGCTCCAGCTCCATTTTTCGTTCTCAAGATTGCTTTGGCTATTCAGGGTCTTTTGCGTTTCCATACAACTTGCGAAATTTTTTGTTCTAGTTCTGTGAAAAATGCCAGTGGTAGTTTGATAGGGATTGCATTGAATCTATAGATTGCTTTGGGTAGTAGAGTCATTTTCACAATGTTGATTCTTCCAATCCAAGAACATGGTATATCTGTCCATCTATTTGTATCATCTTTAATTTCTTTCATCAGTGTCTTATAATTTTCTGCATACAGGTCTTTTGTCTCCTTAGGTAGGTTTATTCCTAGATATTTTATTCTTTTTGTTGCAGTGGTAAGTGGGAGTGTTTTCTTGATTTCACTTTCAGATTTTTCATCATTAGTGTATAGGAATGCCAGAGATTTCTGTGCATTAATTTTGTATCCTGCTACTTTACGAAATTCATTGATTAGCTCTAGTAGTTTTCTGGTAGCATCTTTAGGATTCTCTATGTAGAGTATCATGTCACCTGCAAACAGTGACAGCTTTACTTCTTCTTTTCCAATTTGGATTCCTTTTATTTCCTTTTCTTCTCTGCTTGCTGTGGCTAAAACTTCCAAAACTATGTTGAATAAGAGTGGTGAGAGTGAGCAACCTTGTCTATTCCTGATCTTAGTGGAAATGCTTTCAGTTTTTCACCATTGAGGACGATGTTGGCTGTGGGTTTGTCATATATGGCCTTTATTATGTTGAGGAAAGTTCCATCTATGCCTACTTTCTGCAGTGTTTTTATCATAAATGGGTGTTGAATTTTGTTAAAAGCTTTCTCTGCATCTATTGAGATGATCATATGGCTTTTCTCCTTCAATTTGTTATTATGGTGTATCACATTGATTGATTTACGTATATTGAAGAATCCTTGCATTCTTGGAATAAACCCCACTTGATCATGGTGTATGATCCTTTTAATGTTCTGTTGGATTCTGTTTGCTAGTATTTTGTTGAGGATTTTTGCATCTATGTTCATCAGTGATATTGGCCTGTAGTTTTCTTTCTTTGTGACATCATTGTCTGGTTTTGGTATCAAGGTGATAGTTGCCTCGTAGAATGAGTTTGGGTGTGTTCCTCCCTCTGCTATATTTTGGAACTGTTTGAGAAGGATCAGTGTTAGCTCTTCCCTAAATGTTTGTTACAATTCACCTGTGAAGCCATCTGGTCCTGGGCTTTTGTTTGTTGGAAGATTTTTAATCACTGTTTCAATTTCAGTGCTTGTGATTGGTCTGTTCATATTTTCTATTTCTTCCTGGTTCAGTCTTGGCAGGTTGTGCATTTCTAAGAACTTGTCCATTTCTTCCAGGCTGTCCATTTTATTGGCATAGAGTTGCTTGTAGTAATCCCTCATGATGTTTTGTATTTCTGCAGTGTCAGTTGTTACTTCTCCTTTTTCATTTCTAATTATTTTGATTTGAGTCTTCTTCCTTTTTTTCTTGATGAGTCTGGCTAATGGTTTATCAATTTTGTTTATCTTCTCAAAGAACCAGCCTTAGTTTTATTGATCTTTGCTATTGTTTCCTTCATTTCTTTTTCATTTATTTCTGATCTGATTTTTATGATTTCTTTCCTTCTAACTTTGGGGATTTTTTGTTCTTCTTTCTCTAATTGCTTTAGGTGCAAGGTTAGGTTGTTTATTCGAGATGTTTCCTGTTTCTTAAGGTAGGATTGTATTGCTATAAAGTTCCCTCTTAGAACTGCTTTTGCTGCATCCCATAGGTTTTGGGTCGTTGTGTCTCCATTGTCATTTGTTTCTAGGTATTTTTTAATTTCCTCTTTGATTTCTTCAGTGATCACTTCATTATTAAGTAGTGTATTGTTTAGCCTCCATGTGTTTGTATTTTTACAGATCTTTTCCTGTAAGTGTTATCTAGTCTCATAGCATTGTGGTCAGAAAAGATACTGATACCATTTCAATTTTCTTAAATTTACCAAGGCTTGATTTGTGACCCAAGATATGATCTATCCTGGAGAATGTTCCATGAGCACTTGAGAAAAATGTGTATTGTTGTTTTTGGATGGAATGTCCTATAAATATCAATTAAGTCCATCTTGTTTAATATATCATTTAAAGCTTGTGTTTCCTTATTTATTTTCATTTTGCATGATCTTTCCATTGGTGAAAGTAGGGTGTTAAAGTCACCTACTATGAATGTGTTACTGTCGATTTCCTCTCTTATGGATGTTAGTATTTGCCTTATGTTTTGAGGTGCTCCTATGTTGGGTGCATAAATATTTACAATTGTTATATCTTCTTCTTGAATCGATCCCTTGATCATTATGTAGTGTCCTTCTTTGTTGTAATAGTCTTTATTTTAAAGTCTATTTTGTCTATGAGAATTGCTACTCCAGCTTTGTTTTGGTTTCCATTTGCATGGAATATCTTTTTCCATCCCCTTACTTTCAGTTTGTATGTGTCTCTAGGTCTGAGGTGGGTCTCTTGTAGACAGTGTATATATGGGTCTCATTTTTGTATCCATTCAGTCAATCTGTGTCTTTTAGTGGGAGCATTTACATTTAAGGTAATTATCAATATGTATGTTCCTATTCCCATTTTCTTAGTTGTTTTGGGTTCGTTATTGTAGGTCTTTTCCTTTTCTTGTGTTTCTTGCCTAGAGAAGTTCCTTTAGCATTTGTTGTAAAGCTGCTTTGGTGGTGCTGAACTCTCTCAGCTTTTGCTTGTCTGTAAAGGTTTTAATTTCTCCATCAAATCTGAATGAGATCCTTGCTGGGTAGAGTAATCTTGGTTGCAGGTTTTTCTCCTTCATCACTTTAAATATGTTCTTCCAGTCCCTTCTGGCTTGTAGAGTTTCTGCTTAAAGATCAGTGGTTAACCTTATGGGGATTCCCTTGTGTGTTATTTGTTGTTTTTCCCTTGCTGCTTTTAATATGTTTTCTTTGTATTTAATTTTTGACAGTTTGATTAATATGTGTCATGGCGTATTTCTCCTTGGATTTATCCTGTATGGGACTCTCTGTGCTTCCTGGACTTGATTAGCTCTTTCCTTTCCCATATTAGGGAAGTTTTCAACTATCATCTCTTCAAATATTTTCTCAGTCCCTTTCTTTTTCTCTTCTTCTTCTGGAACCCCTATAATTGGAATGTTGGTGCGTTTAATGTTGTCTCAGAGGTTTCTGAGACTATCCTCAGTTCTTTTCATTCTTTTTTCTTTATTCTGCGCTGCAGTAGTTATTTCCACTATTTTATCTTCCAGGTCACTTATCCGTTCTTCTGCCTCAATTATTCTGCTATTGATCCCATGTAGAGTATTTTTAATTTCATTTATTGTGTTGTTCATTGTTGCTTATTCATCTTTAGTTCTTCTAGGTCCTTGTTAAATGTTTCTTGCATTTTGTCTATTCTATTTCTAAGATTTTGGGTCATCTTTACTATCATTATTCTGAAGTCTTTTTCAGGTAGACTGCCTATTTCCTCTTCATTTGTTAGATCTGGTGGGTTTTTATCTTTCTCCTTCAACTGCTGTGTGTTTTTCTGTCTTCTTGCTTTGCTTATCTTACTGTTTGGGGTCTCCTTTTTGCAGGCTACAGGTTCTCAGTTCCTGTTGTTTTTGGTATCTGTCCCCAGTGGCTAAGGTTGGTTCAGTGGGTTGTGTAGGCTTCCTGGTGGAGGAGACTAGTGCCTGCGTTCTGGTGGATGAGGCTGGATCTTGTCTTTCTGGTGGGCAAGTCTATGTCTGGTGGTGTGTTTTGGGGTGTCTGTGGACTTATTATGATTTTAGGCAGGCTCTCTGCTAATGGGTGGGGTTGTGTTCCTGTCTTGCTAGTTGTTTGGCATAGGATATCCAGCACTGTAGCTTGCTGGTCGTTGAGTGAAGCTGGCTGCTAGTGTTGAGATGGAGATTTCTGGGAGATTTTCGCTGTTTGATATTATGTGGAGCTGGGAGGTCTCTTGTGGACCAGTGTCCTGAAGTTGGCTCTTCCACCTCAGAGGCACAGCACTGACTCCTGGCTGCAGCACCAAGAGCCTTTCATCCACACGGCTCAGAATAAAAGGGAGAAAAATTAGAAAGAAAGAATTAGTAGAAGTAGAAAGAAAGAAAAGAAAGAAAGGAGGGAGGAAGGAAGGAGGGAAGGAAGGAGGGAAAGAAGGAAATAAGAAAGGTAAAATAAAATAAAGTAAGGTAAAATAAAAAATAATTATTAAGAAAGAAAAATTAAAAAAAGAAACGGATGGATAGAACCCTAGCACAAATGGTGGAAGCAAAGCTATACAGACAAAATCTCACACAGACGCATACACATGCACACAAAAAGAGGAAAAGGGGAAAAAATCATAAATCTTGCTCTCGAAGTCCACCTCCTCAATTTCGATGATTTGTTGTCTATTCATGTATTCCATAGATGCAGGTACATCAAATTGATTGTGAAGCTTTAATCTGCTGCTTCTGAGGCTGCTGGGAGAGATTTCCTTTTCTCTTCTTTGTTCTCACAGCTCCCAGGCTCAGCTTTGGATTTGGCCCCGCCTCTGCATGTGTGTTGCCGGAGGGCATCTGTTCTTTGCTCAGACAGGACGGGGTTAACGGAGCAGGTGCTTTGGGGACTCTGGCTCACTGAGGCCGCGGGGAGGGAGGGGTACGGAGTTCGGGGCGAGCCTACGGCGGCAGAGACCGGCGGGACGTTGCACCAGCCTGAGGCACGCCGTGCGTTCTTCTGGGGAAGTTGTCCCTGGATCCCAGGACTCTTGCAGTGGCGGGCTTCACAGGCTCCCCGGAAGGGAGGTGTGGATAGTGACCTGTGCTCGCACACAGGCTTCTTGGTGGCGGCAGCAGCAGCCTTAGTGTCTCATGCCTGTCTCTGGGGCCCGCGCTTTTAGCCGCAGCTCGCGCCCGTCTCTGGAGCTCCTTTAAGCAGGGCTCTTAATCCCCTTTCCTCGCGCACCAGGAAACAAAGAGGGAAGAAAAAGTCTCTTGCCTCTTCGGCAGGTCCAGACTTTTCCCCAGACTCCCTCCCGATTAGCTGTGGTGCACTAGCCCCCTCCAGGCTGTGTTTACCCCGCCAACCCCAGTCCTCTCCCTGCTCTCCGACTGAAGCCCCAGCCTCAGCTCCCAGCCCCGCCCACCCCAGCGGGTGAGCAGACAAGCCTCTCGGACTGGTGAGTGCCGGTCGGCCCTGATCTTGTGTGCGGGAATCTCTCTGCTTTGCCCTCCGCACCCCTGTTTCTTGCTTTCCTCCGCAGCTCCGAAGCTTTCCCCCTCTGCCACCCGCAGTCTCCGCCTGCGAAGGGGCTTCCTAGTGTGTGGAAACCTTTCCTCCTTCACAGCTCCCTCCCACTGGTGCAGGTCCTCCCTGTCCTTTTGTCTCTGTTTATTCTTTTTTCTTTTGCCCTACCCATGTATGTGGGGAGTTTCTTACGTTTTGGGAGGTCTGAGTTCTTCTGCCAGCGTTCAGTAGGTATTCTGTAGGAGTTGTTCCACGTGTAGATGTATTTCTGGTGTATCTGTGGGGAGGAAGGTGATCTCTGCATCTTACTCTTCTGCCATCTTCCGGAAGCCTAAGTTGTGAACTTTCAAAGATGTGAACGTGCATTTGTATGTCCAGTCATGTAAGTTAGTTCACGTCTTGTGTACATTGTCATGTGCATGCTTCCTCTACAAGTGGTTGTAGTTTTGTGTACTTTACTGTACAGTGCTGTATAGAGTACAGTAGCACAGTATCTTTATTTCAAGCCCGGGATGTCCAGAAGCAAGCGTAAAAGCAGTGGTGATGTAGCTGGTCCTGCTAAGAAGTGCCAGGAATTGGAAGCCTGGAGAAAGGATGAAGAGAGACAAGAGAAAGAAGTAACTGAAGAGATTCACGATGCAGAAAATGGCAAGGGAGTTTTCTTTATTTGAGGAGGCACTGTTAGTTTTTGAGGCACAGGACCCGGATGTAGAATAATACATGAAGGTTGCAGCAGCCATCCAGAATGCAAACCAGGGCTACCATGTCATCTGTGATGAGAAAAAAAGAGCTACTACCCAGACATCACTGGATGGTTTTTTTCAAGAGGGTAAATTGAATCCAGCAAGGAACCAAAACCTGTACCATCGATGTCAGGCTTGAGTGAAATTGCAGCTTGCTCTTGCTCTCCATCTATTGCTGGTGATCCTTCAGCTCTACCATTTCCCACCTCCTCTCCTGCCTCCAGTCAGTAACTCTTCTTGCCTGTTCACTCGATGCTGGCCCCTGTATGCCATCTGTTGTATTACTGTAGTTTTAAAGGTACTGGAAGATTAAAAGTGTTTTGTTTTTTGTGTTTTTTTATGTATTATTTGTAAGAAAAGTATTATAAACCTGTTACAGTACATTACTATATAGCTGATTGTGTTAGTTGGGTACCTAGGCTATCTTTGTTGGACTTACGAACAAATTGGACTTGCGGACACGGTTTTGGAATGGAACTCATTTGCATGTAGGGGACTTACTGTAGTTGATGTCTAATAGCGTTGTGGTCGGAAAAGATGCTTGATAAGATATCAATTTTCTTAACTTTACGGAGGTTTGCTTTCTGGCCTAGCATGTGATCTATCCTGGGGAATGTTCCATGTGCACTTGAAAAAAATGTGTATTCTGCTTTTCCATGGATGCTCTATAAATATCAAGTCCATCTGATCTAATGTATCATTTAAGGCCTGTGTTTCCTTATTGATCTTCTGTCTGGATGATCTCTCCATTGACGTAAGTGGGGTGTTAAAGTCAGTGTGGTTCAATTAAGAAGAAGCTCAATGGTCAAAGTCATGTGCTGGAATTGTTTACCAAAGTAGGCTGTAAAGTATCCTTTCTAGGGACTAAGAAGTTGAGCAGATATCTTGATTATATTAAACCAGCATTCTCCAAATGTTCAGTGATATATTACAATATATTGGGGGCAAATGTTTGTGATTAAATATTTTGGTAATTGTGGACTTGAACAATTTAAATTTGTTTACTACTGAATTTCTAAGATTATTTAAGTATCAGTACTCATAGTAAATATTTAATAGGAGGACATGATATATAGTGTTTCACAAACTTCTTGATATTGGAACTCAGTTGACTCAAAGTACCTTACCTGGGCTATTGTTCTGTAGAATATTCTTTGGCAAACATTGATTTAGATAATCACCCTCCTGACTGCCTGGCTGTGGACTAGATGATTTTTCCAGGTTTCTTTGAATAATGTGAGCTAGGTAAACATTCTTCAATCACAGGCCATGATCAGACCTTTGCTAGCTTATTACCTATCACAGGTAGATGAAGTCACATCGTGTGATACAAAACTGTTACCTAGGTGAGAAAACTGTCATGAAATGGAGATACTCTTTAATGTGGAGTCATGGGAGGTAGAAGGTATGACATTTTTGTGACTAATTAGCTGTGTTGTCTTAAGGAAGCTACATAAGTTATCTGAATCCTAGGACCTTGACATATAAAATGTGAATAATACTATCTCAAGAGCTGTGATGATTAAATTATGATGTGTATGACATACACATATATGTATGTGCGTCTATAAACTTTAATACTTTAGCTATAAGGAAACATTTTAGGTTTTCAAAAACGTTAAGAAAAAGGATGTGAAAATTTTATTTAGGCAGGTTTTACTGTAACAATGTTATTTTTTTATAAAATAACTTTATAAAAGAGTCCATCAAGATATTATATAGAAAATACACACGAAGGAAATATATGTACACTTCATAAAAATAGAATACATCCTGGTAATTGCTTCCAGAGTCTGTTACCACCATTTACAGTGTGTTGATGTTTAACGTTTATGCTAATTTGAACATACAAGATTTTCAAGAAAAACAAAACTGTCCCACCTGTATTTAAAAAAAATTGTTTCCAATTGACAGGAAAATTTAAAAAGTCTAGAACGTAAAAGTTATGGAGATGGGACTTCCCTGGCAGTCCAGTGGTTAGGACTTTGCCTTCCAATGCAGGGGGTGTGGGTTCAATCCCTGGTTGGGGAGCTAAGATCCCACATGTCTCATGGCCAAAAACCAAGACATAAAACAGAAGCAGTATTGTAACAAATTCAATAAAGACTTAAAAAAAAAAAGTTATGGCACTAACTGAATGGAAGTCCATGTCAAAAATGTTAGAGCAAAGATCCATGCCATAAATAATCACTGAGGACAAAAATATTTTTTTCCTATTATCCTAACTGGTTCAGCTGGTTCCACAAAGTCACTGAAAATAATCTTATTTTGGATGTTCAGTCAAGGTGAGCATCATTTGGTATCAAAACTTTCTAGAAGCTGTACTATATTTCTACAATGAGTGGTATTTCTTTCTTTCCTAAGTGAACATAAGTATGTAAGTCGTATTATAAAGTATTAATACATAAAAAAAGCATCTTCATAAGTTACTCGGTAAGCTTTGATCAAAACACATAGCAACCAGTTTTATTATTCTAAAAATGGTTAAATGCTCAAATCCACTTGGCTTTTTTTTTTCTTTTTTTTTTACAGGAAATTATCTTAGCTACTATGTTACTATAACACACCACTGATGGGTCCTGTTAGATGTTCAGGATAATCTTTGCGAAGTAACTGCTCCAGTGTAATAAATAAAGAAAATACTAAGGGACTTTTCTAGACCTTACCAAAAGATATGACCATGGTGGGATCATGAAAATACCTCAGCAGTACCAAGGAAGGCACACAAAAAAGCATAGCACCATTTTCAAGTTGCCAAGATTGCAACTGCTCAGGAGACAGTAATCTGGAAGAGAACTTGATTCCCATGATATATGCAGTTTAATTATGTGGATTAGGCTTTGGAGAGCTGCTTAGTACGGATAGGCAGACACAGCTATATAAACTATGAATGTGGTCTGATAGTCAATGGTCCCGTTGGCACTGTAGGATAAGGCTTGAACCCTCATGCGGTAGGTCTCTGGTTCTCGTAGAGGTCGTGTTGTGTACACCACTCCTTTAAGGTTTTCATCCCTTAAGGCAAAAGGAACAGTCTGTTCCTCATCTATCATGAGGAAAGTTGTCCTGGGATGCATCACTCCATCCTGTGTGTATGCAACCAGCCGGATCAAATCCTGATTGGCGTCTATTCCAAATGGGAGGGAGACAAGTTTGTATTCCAAGGCATACGGGCTCAAGGCACATTCCAAATCATTGGGTGGACAGTTCTTGAGGCAGAACCTAAGGACAACAAACACATGAAATGTATACAGTTATCTTGGCTTGGAAGCAGGAGAAAGCATGATGCAGGTGATCGTGATCCATGACAACTTTTGGCCATTAAAGGCAGGAGACAGTCTGACTGCAAAGCACTAAGGCTCACCCCACGTTCTGTGTCATTAACGGAAACCAGATGCCAGATGGTGATTAGAGTGTGCTGGTCTAGAGTCATGTATCTCTCTCTCAGCTCTATTAAAATCAGAAGCTTTTGAACCATTGAAAAAAGTATGAGTACCACAAGATTGCCTTTAAAATGAAAAGTCAGTTTTGGAAAGAGAAGCATCTGCACATATATTGGAAACAAGGACTTCTTAAAGAGAGGAATGTAAATGATTTAAAAATTTTAACATCTATCCTAAGACTATTTGAAAGCGGAAATAGAATATATTGATATTTGGTTTACTTTTCTAAAAATAATGAAAGGTCAATTAGGACTCCTGAAAAAAAACTTCCTTCTGTATTTGCCTTCCACATGATTTTAGATTAAAAATACTACACTTTCTTTTTCCAGGGCCCACAGTGGTTGTTTTTGAGTCATCATGACTTTTAAATTGTCTGCCAGAAATCACTGGTAATAAAGAGTAAAACTAAAAAAAAAAAAGTACAAAGGACCATGTTCTGAAGATAGGGATTCTTCAGTCATAGTATTTTTAAAAGTATCCTAAGTCTGCACTTTTAATTTTTTCCCTTTCCTTCCTATTACCCTCAGACAGATTACAAATAGGTTTTTGATGGATCCTGGCCAGTCCACACTTGACCATGTTACAGTAACATGGTAGTCACCGCTGAGAGGAAAACAAAGTGTGAGATCCAACCAGCATTTGGTTTCAGAACCACCTTATTAGTGGGTCCTATTCATTATGGCTATTATCTCATTTTCCAAGCACCCCACTAATTTGGTACCTAAACAGAATACAACATTTCTGTAAGGGGAGGGAGAAAATAGAAGAGTGGTTTATTCAGAACCCAGAAAAGACAGCGTTTCAGACAGCAGGATACGTAAGCAAGATGAGATGTGAATGGACAGACCACTGACTCATCTCTGCTCTCCTCCACGCTCTCATGGAGTCATGTTGACTCATCCCCATAACAGCCATGATACTTCTTGGAGCGCTCTAACGGCTGAGAGCCCTGAAAACCCTGAGGCAACACCAACGGAAATGAGACAATTTCAAAGAAAAGCAGGCTCTATCACCCTATAAAATGCTTCCTGCTGAGGCAGAATTCTAGATGTTGTCCGGTGGATTACATGCTGGGGAGACTTGCTCCAAGAAACCCTGCCGCTCAAAGTGATGGTTTCAGCTGCAGTGGCTGCTGCAGGATGAGCTCATTTTTTGCCAGTTCACTGAAGAAGGAACACATCGTAACTCTCTATCCCTGGGGGGCTATTGACTTCCTGTGAGTGAAACATGACTGCAGACAGGGGTTGTTGGTCAAGGAGAGAGAGGAAGAAGGATTTTCAAAAGCATGTCTGGGAAGAGAAGGCAAGACATACCCTGACACAGGATCCCGTTGGTAGTCGGGTGGACAGGGCGTCTGGATGCACTGGTAACTTCCTCTCATATTGAAGCACATGCGATTTGGCCCACAGTGCACATTCTGCTCCAGACACTCATCAACATCTACAATAGCACAAGGAACATGCACCATCAGCAACTCGGGTCAGAACACACCATCAGGGCAGGCATTGTGGATACTGGACTGGAACGTTGAGCGCTAGCTTTCTCCTCGCCATGAATGAACTTGGTAGCTGCACTTAAGCTTCTTCACCCACCAAGTGGGGATCCTGATTCCTGGTGTGCTATTTCCCAGACTCCTCTAAGTTCTTTTTTTTCTGTTAACATCTTTATTGGAATATAATTGCTTTACAATGGTGTGTTAGTTTCTGCTTTAAGACAAAATGAATCAGTTATATATAGACATATGTTCCCATATCTCTTCCCTCTTGCGTCTCCCTCCCTCTGACCCTCCCTAACCCACCCCTCCAGGCGGTCACAAAGAACCGAGCTGATCTCCCTGTGCTATGCGGCTGCTTCTCACTAGCTATCTACCTTACGTTTGGTAGTGTATATATGTCCATGTCTCTCTCTCGCTTTGTCACAGCTTACCCTTCCCACTCCCCATATCCTCAAGTCCATTCTCTAGTAGGTCTGTGTCTGTATTCCTGTCTTACCCCTAGGTTCTTCATGACATTTTTTTTCTTAAATTCCATATATATGTGTTAGCATATGGTATTTGTCTCTCTCTTTCTGACTTACTTCACTCTGTATGACAGACTCTAGGTCTATCCACCTCATTACAAATAGCTCAATTTCATTTCTTTTTATGGCTGAGTAATATTCCATTGTATATATGTGCCACATCTTCTTTATCCATTCATCCGATGATGGACACTTACGTTGTTTCCATCTCTGGGCTATTGTAAATAGAGCTGCAATGAATATTTTGTTACATGACTCTTTGAATTATGGTTTTCTCAGGGTATATGCCCAGTAGTGGGATTGCTGGGTCATATGGAAGTTCTATTTGTAGTTTTTAAGGAACCTCCACAGTGTTCTCCACAGTGGCTGTATCAATTTACATTCCCACCAGCAGTGCAAGAGGGCTCCCTTTTCTCCACACCCTCTCCAGCATTTATTGTTTCTAGATTTTTTGATGATGACCATTCTGACTGGTGTGAGATGATATCTCATTGTAGTTTTGATTTGCATTTCTCTAATGATTAATGATGTTGAGCATTCTTTCATGTGTTTGTTGACACTCTGTATATCTTCTTTGGAGAAATGTCTATTTAGGTCTTCTGCCCATTTTTGGATTGGGTTGTTTGTTTTTTTGTTATTGAGCTGCATGAGCTGCTTGTAAATTTTGCAAATTAATCCTTTGTCAGTTGCTTCATTTGCAAATATTTTCTCCCATTCTGAGGGTTGTCTTTTGGTCTTGTTTATGGTTTCCTTTACTGTGCAAAAGCTTTGAAGTTTCATTAGGTCCCATTTGTTTATTTTTGTTTTTATTTCCATTTCTCTAGGATGTGGGTCAAAAAGGATCTTGCTGTGATTTATGTCATAGAGTGTCCTGCCTATGTTTTCCTTTAAGAGTTTGATAGTTTCTGGCCTTACATTTAGGTCTTTAATCCATTTTGAGCTTATTTTTGTGTATGGTGTTAGGGAATGATCTAATCTCATACTTTTACATGTACTGTCCAGTTTGCCCAGCACCACTTATTGAAGAGGCTGTCCCTTCTCCACTGTACATTCCTGCCTCCTTTATCAAAGATAAGGTGACCATATGTGCGTGGATTTATCTCTGGGCTTTCTATCCTGTTCCATTGATCTATCTTTCTGTTTTTGTGCCAGTACCATACTGTCTTGATTACTGTAGCTTTGTAGTATAGTCTGAAGTCAGGGAGCCTGATTCCTCCAGATTCGTTTTTCGTTCTCAGGATTGCTTTGGCTATTCGGGGTCTTTTGTGTTTCCATACAAATTGTGAAATCTTTTGTTCTAGTTCTGTGAAAAATGCCAGTGGTAGTTTGATAGGGATTGCACTGAATCTGTAGATTCCTTTGGGTGGTACAGTCATTTTCACAGTGTTGATTCTTCCAATCCGAGAACATGGAACATCCATCTATTTGTATCAGCTTTAATTTCTTTCATCAGTGTCTTATAATTTTCAGCATACAGGTTTTTTGTTTCCTTAGGTAGGTTTATTCCTAGATATTTTATTCTTTTTGTTGCAATGGTAAATGGAAGTGTTTTCTTGATTCCACTTTCAGATTTTTCATCATTAGTGTATAGGAATGCCAGAGATTTCTGTGCATTAATTTTGTATCCTGCTGCTTTACCAAATTCATTGATTAGCTCTAGTAGTTTTCTGGTAGCATGTTTAGGATTCTCTATGTATAGTATCATGTCACCTGCAAACAGTGACAGCTTTACTTCTTCTTTCCCAATTTGGATTCCTTTTATTTCCTTTTCTTCTCTGCTTGCTGTGGCTAAAACTTCCAAATCTATGTTGAATAAGAGTGGTGAGAGTGGGCAACCTTGTCTTGTTCCTGATCTTAGTGGAAATGGTTTCAGTTTTCACCATTGAGGACGATGTTGGCTGTGGGATTGTCATATATGGCCTTTATTATGTTGAGGAAAGTTCCCTCTATGCCTACTTTCTGCAAGGTTTTTATCATAAATGGGTGTTGAATTTTGTCAAAAGCTTTCTCTGCATCTATTGAGATGATCATATGGTTTTTCTTCTTCAGTTTAATATAGTGTATCACGTTGATTGATTTGTGTATATTGAAGAATCCTTGCATTCCTGGAATAAACCCCACTTGATCATGGTGTATGATCTGTTTAATGTGCTGTTGGATTCTGTTTGCTAGTATTTTGTTGAGGATTTTTGCATCTATGTTCATCAATGATATTGGCCTGTAGTTTTCTTTCTTTGTGACATCATTGTCTGGTTTTGGTATCAAGGTGATAGTTGCCTCGTAGAATGAGTTTGGGTGTGTTCCTCCCTCTGCTATATTTTGGAAGAGTCTGAGAAGGATCAGTGTTAGCTCTTCCCTAAATGTTTGATAGAATTCACCTGTGAAGTTATCTGGTCCTGGGCTTTGGTTTGCTGGAAGATTTTTAATCACAGTTTCAATTTCAGTGCTTGTGATTGGTTGTTCATATTTTCTGTTTCTACCTGGTTCACTGTTGGCAGGTTGTGCCTTTCTAAGAATTTGTCCATTTCTTCCAGGTTGTCTATTTTATTGGCATAGAGTTGCTTGTAGTAATCCCTCATGATCTTTTGTATTTCTGCAGTGTCAGTTGTTACTTCTCCTTTTTCATTTCTAATTCTATTGATTTGAGTCTTCTTCCTTTTTTTCTTGAGTCTGGCTAATGGTTTATCAATTTTGTTTTATCTTCTCAAAGAACCAGCTTTTAGTTTTATTGATCTTTGCTATTGTTTCCTTCATTTCTTTTTCATTTATTTCTGATCTGATTTTTATGATTTCTTTCCTTCTGCTAACTTTGGGTTTTTTTGTTCTTCTTTCTCTAATTGCTTTAGGTGCAAGGTTAGGTTGTTTATTCGAGATGTTTCCTGTTTCTTAAGGTAGGATTGTATTGCTATAAAGTTCCCTCTTAGAACTGCTTTTGCTGCATCCCATAGATTTTGGGTCGTTGTGTCTCCATTGTCATTTGTTTCTAGGTATTTTTTTATTTTCTCTTTGATTTCTTCAGTGATCACTTCGTTATTAAGTAGTGTATTGTTTAGCCTCCATGTGTTTGTATTTTTTACAGATCTTTTCCTGTAATTGATATCTAGTCTCATAGCGTTGTGGTCGGAAAAGATACTTGAGATAATTTCAATTTTCTTAAATTTACCAAGGCTTGATTTGTGACCCAAGATATGATCTATCCTGGAGAATGTTCCATGAGCACTTGAGAAAAATGTGTATTCTGTTGTTTTTGGATGGAATGTCTTATAAATGTCAATTAAGTCCATCTTGTTTAATGTATCATTTAAAGCTTGTGTTTCCTTATTTAGTTTCATTTTGGATGATCTGTCCATTTGTGAAAGTGGGGTGTTAAAGTCCCCTACTCTGAATGTGTTACTGTCCATTTCCCCTTTTATGGCTGTTAGTATTTGCCTTATGTATTGAGGTGCTCCTATGTTGGGTGCATAAATATTTACAATTGTTATATCTTTTTATATCAATGATCCCTTGATCATTATGTAGTGTCCTTGTCTCTTCTAATAGTCTTTATTTTAAAGTCTATTTTGTCTGCTATGAGAATTGCTACTCCAGCTTTCTTTTGGTTTCCATTTGCATGAAATATCTTTTTCCATCCCCTTACTTTTAGTCTGTATGTGTCTCTAGGTCTGAAGTTGGTCTCTTGTAGACAGAAAAATATGGAACACTTCACGAATTTGTGTGTCGTCTTTGTGCAGCAGCCATGCTAATCTTCTCTGTATTGTTCCAATTTTAGTATATGTGCTGCCGAAGTGAGCACTCTATTTATTTTTAAACATATGTGAAAGACATTGAAAAATAAGAGCTATAAAAGTAGAAGGGAAGCTACTAAGAAACCTGTTCTTTATATTTAGAAACAGAATGCATTTGAGTTTTGTAAAGCTAATAATACTTTAAGTTCACTAAAAACAAGCTAAAAATTTAAAGGGCACTTGTGAATCTTTCTGTAAAGTGAAGAATCTCTTTAAAACGTGAGTGATCGGGCTTCCCTGGTGGTGCAGTGGTTGAGAGTCCACCTGCCGATGCAGGGGACGCGGGTTCGTGCCCCGGTCCGGGAGGATCCCACATGCAGCGGAGTGGCTGGGCCCGTGAGCCATAGCCGCTGGGCCTGCGTGTCCGGAGCCTGTGCTCCGCAATGGGAGAGGCCACAACAGTGAGAGCCTCGCGTACCGCAACAAAACAAAACAAAACAAAACATGAGTGATCCTTGATCCTCCCCTAGTATTTTCTTTTGTAAGTTCAAATTGTTGAGTGGGAAGTAGTGTAGTGGAAATTAAATAAGTTATAAATTTAGGGGAGACTGTACAGTTCATTCAGATCTTGTGGAGAGAAATCGAATAAAGAAAAAAAAAACAGGATCAAGAACCATAATCAAGTTTGATCAAATCTGAACTGTGTAGGAGCCAGCCTCAGTTGTTTCAGGTGGGATGCTCTCCCTAAAGTATCTCTCCTAGGATATTGGGGGGACATGCAAATGAAATGCTCTTTATTTTGTTTTCTATACAAAGTTGTTAAATAAAAACACTCTTAAATCACCAAAATTAAGAAGCATCAAGATGAAGCTAAAAGAAACTTATTTTTGAGCTTTCTAAAAATGAGTGTTTTTAAGCCATGATTCTTAACTTGAGGTCCATATTTGAGCATCAGGAGATCTGTGAATGAAAACGTTTCTGTGCGTGAGTGTGTAGGTACACATGCATGAGTAAGCAAGAGAGATAAAGCAAGGCTAAGATTGGACCCTCCTTCCAGAAAATTTATCAGTCATAGAGTTCAACACAATTTAAAGGATTAAGACCCCAAAGTTAAGAATCGTATTTTAGAGCAATAGTTTCAAACTGTGCTATGTGTATTCCCCTGGTAGTGCATGAAAATTCCCAGCAGTATGAGAGCAGGCAAATATTTCGGGAATCAATTTCCATTCAGATTTAAAAAAAAATTTTTAGTAAAGTACAGTTGATTTACAATGTTGTGTTAGTTTCAGATGTACAGCAAAGTGATTCAATTATACATATATATGTATATATATTCTTTTTCAGATTCTTCTCCCTTATAGGTTATTACAAAATACTGAGTATAATTCCCTGTGCTATACAGTAGTTCCTTGTTGGTTATCTATTTTATATATAGTAGTGTGTATATGTTAATCCCAAACTCCTAATTTAGCCCTCCCCCCTTTTCCCCTTTGGTAACCATAAGTTTTTTTTCTGTGTCTATTAGTCTATTTCTGTTTTGTATACTTCAATTTTTTTTTAAGATTCCACATGTAAATGATATCATATGATATTTGTCATTCTCTGACTTCATTTAGTATGAAAATCTCTAGGTCCATCTATGTTGCTGCAAATGGCATCAGTTCATTCTTTTTATGGCTAACATTCCATTGTATATATATACCACATTGTCCTTATTCATTCCTCTGACGATGGACATTTAGATTGCTTCCATGCCTTGGCTATTGTAAATAGTGCTGCAGTGAACATTGGGGTGCATGTATATTTTCAAATTATGGTTTCCTCTGGATATATGCCCAGGAGTAAAGTAGCAGGATCATATGGTAGCTCTACTTTTAGCTTCTTAAGGTACCTCTGTGCTGTTCTCCATAATGGCTGTATCAAATTACATTCCAACCAACAGTGTAGAAGGGTTCTGTTTTATCCATACCCTCTCCAGCATTTATTATTTTGAGACTTTTTGATGAGGTCCATTCTGATCAGTGTGAGATGATACCTCATTGTAGTTTTGATTTGCATTTCTCTAACCATTAGGCATGAGCATCTTTTCATGTGCCTTTTGCCCATCTGTATGTCTTCTTTGGAAAAGTGTCTATTTAGAGCTTCTGCCCATTTATTGATTGGGTTGTTTTCTTTTGGTCATGAGCTGTTTGTATGTTTTGGAGATTAATCCCTGTCAGCAGCATTCACAAATATTTTCTCCCATTTTGTAGGTTGTCTTTTCATTTTGTTTATGGTTTCCTTTGCTCTGCAAAAGCTTTTAAGTTTCATGAGGTCCCATTTGTTCCTATTTTATTTTTATTTCCATTACTCAGGAGACAGATTCAAAAAGATATTGCTATGATGTATGTCAAAGAGTATCCTGCCTATGTTTTCCTTTAGGAGTTTTATAGTATCTGGCTTTACATTTAGGTCTTTAACCCATTCTGAGTTTATTTTTGTGCATGGTGTTAGAGAATGTTCTAATTTCATTCTCTTACACGTAGCTGTCCTTTCCCAGCATTACTTACTGAACAGGCTGTCTTTTCTCTATTGCATAGTCTTGCCTCCTTTGTTGTAGATTACTTTACCATAGGTGTGTGGGTTTATTTCCTGGCTTTCTATCCTGTTCCATTGATCTATGTTTGTTTTTGTGCCAGTACCATACTGTTTTGATTACTGTAGCTTCGTAGTATAGTCTGAAGTAGGGGAGGCTGATTCCTCTAGCTTTTCTTCTGTCTCAAGATTGCTTTGGCTATTTGGGGTCTTTTGTGTTTCCATACAAATTTTAGAATTATTTGTTCTGGTTCTGTGAAAAATGCCATTGGTAATTTGATAGGGACTGCATTAAATCTGCAGTTTGCCTCGGGTAGTATAGTCATGTTGACAGTATTGATTGTTCCAATCCAAGAACATGGTATATCTTTCCATCTGTTTGTTATCTTTGATTTCTTTCATCAGCATCTTATAATTTTCAGAGTATAGGTCTTTTTTCTCCTTAGGTAAGTTTTGTGTTTTTTTTTTTTCCTTAGGTAGGTTTATTCCTAGGTATTTCATTCTTTTTGATGCAATGGTAAATGGGATTGTTTCCTTAATTTCTCTTTCTGATCTTTCATTGTTAGGGTATAGAAATGCAAAAGATTTCAGTGTATTTTGTATCCAGCAACTTTACTGAATTTATTAAGGTCTAGTAGTTTTTCATTGCATCTTTAGGATTTTCTATGTATAGTATCATGTCATCTGCAAATAGTGACAGTTTTACTTCTTCTTTGCCAATCTGGCTTCCTTTTATTTCTTTTTCTTCTCTGAATGCCATAGCTAGGACTTCCAAAATAATGTTGAATAAAAGTGGAGTGTGGATATCCTTGTCTTGTTCCTGATCTTAGAGGAAATGCTTTCAGCTTTTCGCCATTGAATATAATTTTAGCTGTGGGTTTGTTATATATGGCCTTTATGATGTTGAGGTAGGTTCCCTCTATGCCCACTGTCTGGAGAGGGTTTTTTTTTTTTTATCATAAATGGATGTTGAATTTTATCAAAAGCTTTTTCTGCATCTATTGAGATGATCATATGGTTTTTATTCTTCAATTTGTTACTGTGGTATATCACACTGATTGATTTGTGGATATTGAAAAATCCTTGCATCCCTGGGGTAAATCCCACTTGATCATGGTGTATGATACTTTTAATGTATTGTTGGATTTAGTTTGCTAGTATTTTGAGGAGTTTTGCACCTATGTTCATCAGTGATATTGGCCTGTGTTTTTTCTTTTTTTGTGGTATCTTTGCCTGGCTTTGGTATCAGAGTGATGGTGGCCTCATTGAATGAGTTTGGAAGTGTTCCTTCCTCTGCAAGTTTTTGGAACAGCTTCAGAAGGATAGGTGTTAACTCTTTTCTAAATGTTTGATAGAACTTGCCTGTGAGGCCATCTGGTCCTGGGCTTTTGTTTGTTTGAAATATTTTAATCAGTTTCACTTTCAGTACTTGTGATTATTCTGTTCATATTTCCTATTTCTTCCTGATTCAGTCTTGGGAGATTGTACCTTCCTAAGAATTTGTCCATTTTTTTCTAGGCTGTCCATGTTATTGGCATATAGTTGCTTTTAGTATGGTCCTTTGTATTTCTGTAGTTTCAGTTGTAACACCTCCTTGTTCGTTTCTGATTTTATTGATTTGGGCCTCTCACTTTTTTTCTTGATGAGTCTGAAGGTTTATCAATTTTGTTTATCTTTTCAAAGAACTGGCTTTTATTTTCACTTTAATACTCTGACTTTATTTTATTTAAAAAAATTTTATTGGAGTATAATTGATTTACAATGTTATGTTAGTTTCAGGTGTATAGCACAGTAATTCAGTTATATATATACATAGGTTCATTCTTTTTTAAAGAACCAGATTTCAGTTTTACTGATATTTTCTACTGTTTTCTCTTCATCTCTATTTCATTTATTTCTACTCTGATCTTTATGATTTCTTTACTTCTACTAACTTTGGGTTTTATTTATTCTTCTTTCTGTAATTGCTTTAGGTGTAAGGTTAGGTTGTTTGAGACTTTTCTTGTTTCCTGAGGTAAGCTTGTACAGCTATAAACTTCTCTCTTAGAACTGCTTTTTCTGTGTCCCATAGGTTTTGGATCGTCATGTTTTTGTTTTCATTTGTCTCTAGGTATTTTTTGATTTCCTCTGCTTTCTTCAGTGATCTGTTTGTTTAGTAGCATACTGTTTAGCCTCCACGTGTTTGTGTTTTTTGCAGTTTTTTTCTTGTAGTTGATTCCTAATCTCATAGCATTGTGGTCAGAGAAGATGCTTGATTATGATTTCAATTTTCTTAAATTTACTGAAGCTTGCTTTGTGGCCCAGAATGTGATCAGTCCTGGAGTATGTTCCATTTGAACTTGAATGTGTATTCTGCTGTTTTTGGATGGAATGCTCTATAAACATCAATTAAGTCCATCTGGTCTAATGTGTCACTTAAGTGCTGTGTTTCCTTACTGATTTTCTGTCTGGATGATCTGTCCATTGATATAAATGGGGTGTTAAAGTCCCCCACTATTACTATGCTACTGTCAAATTTCTCCTTTTATGTCCGTTAATAATTGCCTCACATATTATGGTGCTCCTATGTTGGGTGCATATATTGGGTTGGCCAATAAGTTCGTTTGGGTTTTTCTGTAACATCTTAAGGAAAAACCTGAAAGAACTTTTGGCCAACCCAATATAGTTACAATTGTTCTCTTCTTCTTAGATTGATTCCTTGATCATTATGTAGTGTTCTTCTTTGTCTCTTTTAGCAGTCTTTATTTTAAAGTCTCTTTTGTCTGATATGAGTATTGCTACTGCAGCTTTCTTTTGATTTCCATTTGCATGGAATACCTTTTTCCATTCCCTCACTTTCAGTCTGTATGTGTCCCTATATCTGAAGTGGTCTCTTGTAGACTATATATATACCAGTCTTGTTTTTCTATCAATTTATCTGTTTGTAAACATGTCTTTTGGTTAGAGCATTTAATCCATTTACATTTAAGATAATTATTTATAGGTATGTTCTTACTGCCATTTTGTTAATCCTTTTGGATTTGTTTTTATAGGTGTTTTTTCTTCCGTTCCTCTTTTGTTCTCTTCTCTTGTGATTTGATGACTATCTTTAGAATTGTGTTTGGATTCCACTTTGTGTGTGTGTGTGTGTGTGTGTGTGTGTGTGTGTGTATATCTATTATAGATTTTTGGTTTGCATTTGCCATTAGGTTTTCATATAGCTGTCTATATATATACATGATTGTTTTAAGTTGCTGATCTCTTAATTTCAAGTGCACTTCAAGTATCCTGCATTTTTACTGTCTTCTCACGATTACTGGGTTAGATATCATATTTGAATATGGATGATTTCCTACCTTACTGTAGGTTTGCCTTTACCAGTGAGCTTTCCCATTTTGTAATCTTCTTGTTTCTAGTTGTGGTCTTTTCTTTTTCACCTATAGACGTTCCCTAAGCATTTGTTGTAAAGCTGGTTTGGTGGTACTGAATTCTTTTGGCTTTTGCTTGTCTGTAAAGCTTTTGATTTCTCCATCAAAATCTGAATGAGAGCCTTGCTGGGTAGAGAATCCTAGGTTGTGGGGTTTTCCCTTTCATCACCTTATTTATATTGTACCACTCTCCTCTGGCCAGATTTTCTGCTGAAAAATCAGCTGATAACATACAAGGGAAGCCCCATGAGGTTATTTGTTGCTTTTCCCTTGTTGCTTTTAATATTTTCTCTTTGTCAGTTTGATTACTATGTGCCTTGGCATGTTCCTCCTTTGGTTGATCCTATATGGTACTCTCTCCACTTCCTGGACATGGGTTACTGCTTCCTTTTCCATGTTAGGGAATTTTTGGCTGTTATCTCTTTATATCTCCTCAGGCCCTTTCCCCCTCTCGCCTCCTTCTGGGACCTCTATTATGTGAATGTTGGTACATTTGATGTTGTCCCAGAGGTCTCCTAAACTATCCTCATTTCTTTTCATTTTTTTCTTTATTCTGTTATGTGGCAGTGATTTCCACCACTCTGTCTTCCAGCTCACTTATCCATTCTCTGCCTCACTTACTCTGCTACTGATTCCTTCTAGTGTGTTTTGCACTTCAGTTATTGTATTCAACTGTTTGGTTGTTCTTTATATTTTCTACCTCTTAGTTAAAAACTTTTTGTAACTTCTTGCTCTGTGCATCCATTGTTTTCCTGAGTTCTTGGATCATCTTTATGATCATTACTCTGAACTCTTTCTCAGGTACATTGTCTCTCTCCACGTCACTTAGTTGTTCTTCTGGGGTTTTATCTTGTTCCTTGGTCTGGAACATACTCCCCTCTCCCTCATTTTGTCTAGATTTCTATTTGTATTTTTATGTATGTGGAAGGTTAGTTATGTTTCTTGACCTTGGAGAAGTGGCTCCCTGTAGGGGATGTCCTATGTGTCCCAGAAGTACACTCCCTTCTTGTCACCAAGGGCCAGGGACCAGCTAGTCCTGGGGTAGGTTCTTATCTGTGTCTGTGGACTCAGTTCTGCAGGCTGCCAGACTGTAGTTTTCTTGCTTCTGGTGGGTGAAGCTGGGTCTTGACCCTGTGGTGGGTAGGGCCATGTCAAAGGGCATGTCTAGAGGTGGCTGTGGGCTCAGGAAGTCCTTATGCAGCCTGTCTGCTGATGTGTGGGGCTGTGTTCCTGCCCTGTTGCTTGTTTGGCCTGAGGTGTCCAGCATTGGGGCCTACAGGCTGTTGGGTGGGGCCAGATCATGGTACCAAGATGGCAGCCTCTAGGGGAGCTCATGCTAATAAATAATCTCCCGTACCTCTGCCAGTGGTGTCCTTGTCCCCACAGTGAGCCACAGCTGCCCCCCACCTCCTCAGGAAATCCTCCAGGACCAGCAGGTAGGTCTGGCCCAGGCTCCTAATGAAGTCACTGCTTTTGCCCTGGGTCATGGTGTACACAAGACCTTCTATGCACCCTCCAAGAGTGGGTCTCTGTTTCCCCTACTCCTGTGGAGCTCCTGGACTCAAGCCCTGCTGGCCTTCAACATCAAGTGCTCTGGGGGCTCCTTCCCCCAATGCCAGAACCCCAGGCTGGGAGCCTGACATGGGGTTCAGAACTCACTCCTGTGGGAGAACTTCTGTGATATAACTGTTCTCCAGTTTGTGGGTTGCCCACCTGGGGGTCATAGGGTTTGATTATATTGCGAGTGAGCCCCTTGTACCATCTCGTTGGGTTTCTTCTTTTATTTTTTTTTGACATCTTTATTGGAGTATAATTGCTTTACAATGGTGTGTTAGTTTCTGCCTTATAACAAAGTGAATCAGTTATACATATACACATGTTCCCATTTCTCTTCCCTCCTGCATCTCCCTCCCTCCCACCCTCCCTATCCCACCCCTCTAGGCAGTCACAAACCACCTAACTGATCTCCCTGTGCTACGCAGCTGCTTCCTACTAGCTATCCACTTTATGCTTGGTAGTGTATATATGTCCATGCCTCTCTCTCACCTCGTCACAACCTACTCCTCCCCCTCCCCATATCCTCAAGTCCATGCTCTAGTAGGTCTGTGTCTTTATTCCCGTCTTACCCCTAGGTTCTTCATGACCTTTTTTTTATTCTTAGATTCCATATATATGTGTTAGCATACAGTATTTGTTTTTCTCTTTCTGACTTACTTCACTCTGTATGACAGACTCTAGGTCCATCCACCTCACCACAAATAACTCAATTTTGTTTCTTTTTATGGCTGAGTAATATTCCATTGTATATATGTGCCACATCTTCTTTATCCATTCATCTGTTGATGGACACTTAGGTTGCTTCCATGTCCTGGCTATTGTAAATAGAGCTGCAATGAACATTTTGGTACATGACTCTTTTTGAATTATGGTTTTCTCAGGGTATATGCCCAGTAGTGGGATTGCTGGGTCGTATGGTAGTTCTACTTGTAATGTCTTTGGATGTAGACTATCTTTTTTGGTAGGTTCCAGTCTTTTTTTAAATCAGTGGTTGTTGAGCAGTTAGTTGTGATTTTGTTGTGCTTTTGAGAGGATGTGAGCTCAAGATCCAGCTACTCCACCATCTTGTCCTGCTCTCCATTCAGATTTTGATTTTCCCTCCGAAGTTCTCCTTCCTAAAATCAATCTGCTTGAGAATTTCCTATGGCCTGGAGTTCTCCTTTCCCAAACTCTTCCCTCTTACATCCTTCTGCTTTACAAAAAAATGTTTCCACTAATTGCAAATTTCTTTATGATATAGGGTATAAAATGCTTCCAGGCACATAGGAAGGGTAAGAAAATTGGTGGCATATATTGATAGTGGCAGGCCTTATTTCATCATGGCTACAAATCAATGGTCTTAGTTCTCCATTTTAAATTAGATTTCAGAAGTGAGCTAGCTGTCATAGGAACACCTACTAACACTTTTACTTGAACAGAAAAATGACTTTAGACATTTTTCTGACAGTCTGGTTGGTTTTACAATGAGTACACACTTTTAAATTATATGGTGGTCATCCTCCAGTAACTGAGTTAAGTGTGCAGTTCCAAAGTTTTGATGAAAATACATTGAAAGCATGTAAACACCAAACAACAATGCCAGAACTCACATTCTCTGTAACTATTTAAACATGGTAAGAAACTTTGGAGGTTGATTTTTACAAGTATGAGTGAAGGTTTTCAAATTTCTTTTTGGAGTAGGTAAACAAAAAATATGAAGACTAATTTTAGAGAAAGTTTAAGTCAATGGGCTGCACAGAGCCACTTGTAACATTTTCTTCTTTAGTATTTGAATAAACATAGATTCTGATGTATAATTGGACCCAAATCAGTTTTTTGGAGAGGTAGGTTCTAAAGGTCAAACGTACTTCAGTCATGGAATTGGTGCCACAACCAATGGGTATGTGTAACTATTATGTCATTTCATAGTACTCGGTATCTGCATGATGGTATTTATATTGATCTTGGGTTAAATTTGTGAAGTTTTTCGTGAACTCGTAAATAACTTGGAATATTACTATAAAAAAGCGAGAAGATATTCCAAGAGACAGTATATAAATCGTGAAGAATAAATGTTGTGCTTTTGAGAGGATGTGAGCTCAAGATCCATCTACTCCACCATCTTGTCCAGAAATGCCATTTGCATTTCTGTGTCAAAAATGATTATTTTTAGATTTGGTTCCAAATATATTTCCATTTCTTAAGGAAATGACATACAATGTAACTAGTTTCTTTAAACTTAACAGTAGTCTGTACAAAGTCAAAAGATATTAAAGCTAGAATTATATGGAGTAAATCACTTACTTGACTTTTTAGTTACTTAGATGTGCTGATAATGACATAATGTGCTTTCTATTACTTGTTTTATATTAGGACTAGTTTTCCTCCAGGAATGGAACAGAGTGAAACATGTTTTATTTCAGTTAAATCTTGCCTTTTATCTCTGTAAACCAATTTCTAATTATGATTTTATCTGCCAGCAGTGCTCCATCTCCTTGACAAAATGAGATTGTCTCAGAATGAAGTGAAAAGCCCTTTAGGAAAATGTGAAAGAAATTCAATTAATCTTATCTTCTTTTCTCTCCGTAAAAAAAATTCCCTGCCCATCCATACTCCAAATTTCATTTTAGCTTTAATTTTTAGAGTGAACTCATGCAGAAACATGGAGGCCAGTGGGCTGCTAGGGTCCATGAAAATGGTGATTGGAGGCCAGAATCTGGACACACGTCCAGGCATAATAAGAACAGCTACCTTATCACAGATTTTCATTGGCTGCAAATAAATCTATCAGAGATATGAGAATCTAATATACACAGTGTTTGTCTCTAGCTCCATAATAATGTACACTTCCTATAAAAGAGCTTTCATAAAGTATTTGAGCTTTGGGGAAGGTAGCCCTCCTTTGTCTTCTGTCTACTGCTATCTCCTCAGGAGTAAGTATCCTGTAGGCATTCACTCTAGTCACTCTGTTCATTCACTTTACTCATTGGTCTTAAAAAAAGAAGCTAGAAAAGATGGAGAAATCAGACTGTCTTCTGTTGACTGACAGTGTGGTGATGTCTGGTTTTTATAAAATATTATTAGAAAATTATTATGATAAAAATTAAAGTATAGGGATTTCATAACATAAATATTATTGCTACAAGATGAGCTGAAAAACTTTCACAATAATAGCTTTAGAACATATGAATGCATTTAACCAAGTGCTCTGGATACATTAAAAAAGTAGTTTAGGATAAGCATACTTGAAACATTTGTCTTATAGAGGGTGTAGAGTAATTCAGATTCTTGACAAACATTATGAATTGCTTCTTAAAAACTTGGATAGATTAGAACACTCATTTCGAATGCAATGCCAACATGTAGTGTTCTTACAGTTTTAGAATTAGATTAATGGTGCTTAAAATTAGCATACGGATTTTTTAGTTTCTCCTCTCTGCTTCTGGGGCAAATTATAATTGGTCATGTTTTTGTTTTTCATTTTTTAGTCTGGTGACTTCCACTTTAGACTAGTCTTTGTCCTCATTCAGTGTCAAATTCACTTTAATATCCCTTTTATTACTGATGTTTCTATCACTAATGTATAAAGATTCAAAAATTTATCTGTGAATGAAAAGTAGCATTTTGTTCCTCATAAATGCCTCAAACACTTTCTAAAGCTATAAAGACTCCAAGTTATTCTTTAGAGTAAAGACTTCTTTAAAGGTCATAATTGTTGTCTCTCATGTCTTTTCTTAGACAACTTAAAAAAAAATTAATTAATTAATTAATTATTGGCTGCATTGGGTCTTCGTTGCTGCGCACGGGCTTTCTCTAGTTGCGGCGAGTGGGGGCTACTCTTCATTGTGGTGCACGGGCTTCTCATTGCAGTGGCTTCTCTTGTCACAGAGCACGGGCTCTAGGCGCGCGGGCTTCAGTAGGTGTGGCACGTGGCCTCAGCAGCTGTGGCTCTCGGGCTGTAGAGCGCAGGCTCAGTAGTTGTGGCACACGGGCTTAGTTGCTCCACAGCATGTGGGATCCTCCTGGACCAGGGATCGAACCCATATCCCCTGCATTGGCAGGTGGATTCTTAACCACTGTGCCACCAGGGAAGTCCCTCATGTCTTTTTTTAAAACCACAAAAATATATAACTCATTTAAATTGCAAACATTTTAAATGATACCTGTTTCTGATTTGTGCACATTATTTTCCACTCTCTGGAGTAAAAGTGAAAGCTGAAAAATGTTTTGAAGTGAAGGAGTGACAAGGGCAACTAAAAAAAACAAACTGGAATAACAGAAGAAAAAATCCTCTAATGAGAATATGACATAATATAACCCTTAAAAATCTGGCTAAAGGGGCTTCCCTCGTGGCACAGTGGTTAGGAATCCACCTGCCAATGCAGGGGACATGGGTTCGAGCCCCAGTCCGGGAAGATCCCACATGCCACGGAGCAAATAAGCCTGTGTGCCACAACTACTGAGCCCGTGTGCCACAACTACTGAAGCCCACATGCCAAGAGCCCGTGCTCCGTAAGAAGAGAAGCCACTGCAATGAGAAGCCCATGCACCACAATGAAGAGTCGCCCCCACCTGCTGCAACTAGAGAAAGCCCGCGCGCAGCAACGAAGACCCAATGCAGCCAAAAATAAATAAATAAAATAAATAAATTTATATGTATATATATATAAATCTGGCTAAGGAGTTTTCAGTCTGGCTGGTTATTCCAAATGCTTAGTATCTACCCCCTTCCTTCCTTGGTGCCTGGTGTACCTGTTGGGAGTGTAATGTTAGTGTTGTGCACTGCCACCTTTTCAGAAGGATTCTTGGGTTGAAGAGCTGGAGAAGTTATAAAATATGGACAACGTAAGTGCTCTAACCTCTGTCTGCTCCCACAATACAATGACCCTGGTGTTCACAGCATCACAGGAGAGATAAAGGACCATTTCTGACATTGTGAGATCTGTGATCAAGTCCTACCCTTGCTCTTGATGGTTCTAGGACATTGAGACTCACATAACCACTCTGAGAATTAGTTTTATCATCTGTAGAATGGGTACAAATTATTGTTCTTGACAAAACTATACTGCTGATTAAAATGAGATAACAGTTGTTTTGGAAAAACATAAAACTATAATGTATGTATGTTCTTCCAGTATTTCAAAACTTAGTAAGATGTTCCTCACAGGGTAAGTTCTTCATAAATGTTTGAGTGATGGCTGGGAGTAAAGGTTATTATTGAGTTCATTTTCCTTCTCCAGCCCACAGGATTAGTGGGGACTCTTAGGGAGTGTGATGGGTGAATGGGTTGAGTAAGCGTGTGGAAGCTCATGGTAACTCGGGTGAAGCCATTGTGCATCCTGGTCTTGGCTTCTGGAACACATTTCCATGAGCTGCATCCTAGCAAGTCTTTTGTGAAGGGAAGTCTTTTATACATGACAGAAACTAATAAAATTCAGAGGCTTATTAAGACCTATATAATATTCTTAGATTTTGTCCATGAAATTGAGGTGGTTTCTTAGAAGATTTTAACGATTTATACAAGTTCATATTCTTTTGATCAAGGACACGTTACAACATACTAAACCTCATCAATATACAATGCTCCTTTCACATTTTTGTTTAACAATTTTGCTATTGAGATTGATTTTCTTTCTACCATCACTACACATTATCTAAAACAGTTATAACACCTACAGCCTTGTATGTTGATTATGCACTTATTTGCATAATAAGTCTCCACTAGACTCTAAGATCATAAAGGGAAGAGAGTGTACATTATTCATCTGTTTTAACCTCCTGCATCCTGCAACTCTGTCACATGATTGTTACTCATCATTTGACTCAAAGAATGAGTGGATTAATCAGTTACCCACTGATCACTAAGACAAAGTATAAAATAATGCCTAATACTGAGGTACATTTACTGAGCACTCTTCTCATTTCTCCTTTCTTCTTAGCTGAACTGTGAAAACATGTTTGAAGAGGTCTATTTCCATTTAGTTTTAAATATATATATATATATATATATATATATGATATGAAGTGGCTTAGGCATTCTTGCTCCTTCTGGTAAGACCATACCAAAAGTGTTTCTCAACTCTTCCTTTGCTTAATTGCTTTCTCCTGCTTGCAAAAGCAAGGATTATAGATTAAGTCTGACCCATGGGAATGTGAGAGGAGAGGAAGCAACTAGAAGAAAAATTATTCAAAAAAAAAGACATTTCTCACACTATATTCATTTTACGTTAAGTTGTAGCAATAAATGTCCCAACGTTTTCTCACCTTGACATGTTTTTCCATTGAGCGTGAGTTGATAGCCAGGCGGGCAGATACACTGATAGCTCCCAAAGGTATTTTTACACTCATGCTGGCAGGTGTCTCTATTTTCACATTCATCAATATCTGTGCAGAAAAAAAGCAGTGTGTATAACCATGTGAAACAAAGGCAGAAACTGTGGCAGAATCAACTATAAACAAGTTGTTGACATACAACAGAAAACTTGATTTTATACTTGTGCTTAAAAACGTTCAGTGCTGTTTCATATCAGTATATTTTTAATGGAGTACAATATAAACTGTCCTGTATTATAAAATATGAACATCTCTTCTGTGTATAAGCACATAGGAGCTGAAGCCCCAAACTGGCCAATTGCAATATTAGTTAAGTAATTAATATTGGAATGACAGATGAAACAGACCTGTACAGGATCCTAAACCACCAAGGTACTAAACTCTTGACAGAACACAGTAGAATTTACCTAAAAGATAAAGTTTCTATTGAGATTAATTGGGAAAATACTCGTTTCTATTTTGTTTAAAGTTTAGCAGCCTCTCTCTCTCCAACAGCCATGTCTGTAGCTTTCCCATATGCAGATATCATTAAGTGGAGGCGGTTTTATCTTTGTGATAGGAATATTCATCCAACTTCATACAACTGTAAAGTACTAATGGCAACTAGATATACATATAGTTGCTATGTTACTTTGGGCCAGCCACTTAACTTCTCAGGATCTCAGTTGATTCTTCTGCCAACAGGAGTCACTGATACAATCTCCCTACTTCACAGGCTTGTTGGAAGGTTCAAACATGTAATATATGAAAAACATTTTATAAATTATAAAGAGCTAAGCTACCTGCTATTACTAAACAAAGTCAAGAAAACAGCAATAAAAAGAGTGGGAATAGATAGTAAAAAAATTAATTGATATTTGCTTTCAGAATCAGGGATGGGATTTGAGAGGCCTCAGATTTCTTGTCTCAGTTGTGTTTTGCCTAATACTAAAATGTGCCAACCAGTGTTAGAAGGAAGAGAATGTGGTATGAAATGGAAGCAGGAGTGCTGAGGGCTGGAAGTAAAGGGAAGACAAAGTGAAACCCTGGAGATGGCTCAGCAAAAGGACCTGTTCATTGTGCATATGCTCAGATGATAATTGCAATGACTCAAAATCTGTTAATGACAAACGCTCATCAAATATTTGTCATTGTTTTTGCCCCAGTTTGGTTAACCAAAGCACTCACTGCAGAACTTCTGATATATTTTTACTTTTTCCCTTTATAATCGGCTTTAACCTAAGATAACAACAGAAATGTAAATGACATTGAACTCCAAGTAGTAGACATCACACTTTCCAGAGTATGAATTTTAAAGTGGCCCCAAGTGTGATTTTGGTGTTCAGAAGCAATGCAACGTTTGTTTTCCCTATTAAGCTTTGGAATCAATTCCCTAAAAAGCTAAATCTTAGCCCAAGTCTAACAAAATTCCATGGTGTTAATCTGAATCCTTTGTAAACTGTCTATCCTAGATGGTTAATTAAAGGCATTTGGTGTTTACTGCAGGTTGCTTGTTACATAATTCCAAAGCTGTCTGCAGTCTTAGTGTAAATTTCTTTATTAGTACCAACGCCAGAAAATACTCACCATATTTTAAGAAATATTTCTAAATGTCTTAGTCTATTTATTGCCCCCAAATAAAACTTAAATATCCAGTCATAGACTAGTTATAGAAATTTACTTTAGACTCTCCAAGATTGGTCCTCACTCTGAAATAGTAGGTGCCTCACATAGTAGATGGTTTTGGGAAGGTAATTCGTATAAACATATTAGTGTAATATAAACACAAAGGCACATAAAACATTCATAAGACTCTACTGTGATGAAACTACAGGGCACAGATTGTGATAAAGAAATGGAGAACTGGTTATTAATCAGGGACTCTTTCTTCAAATGGCTTGGACCTTCAGATGATCTAGAAGTCAACTAGATGGTATATGGTATGGGAAATACCGTTTCACTCATTTATCAGAGCATAAACAAGGATTTTTGGAGCAGGGGAGTAAAGGTAGAAGAGAAGAGTTGTCTAAGACGAAGGCAGAGAATGGAATGTTAATAGGATATGAAAACCCTTCAGTGGGAATGACCATTTAGAAGAAACATTGAAAGACAAAATGTCAGATGTTAATTCTGTCAATAAAATAGTGAAAAGTTTCACTAACAGAGGTAAAAATGGGCATGAAAAATTACCAAAATTACCAATGGAAAAAAAACAATAAGAATAGTTTGGAGCAGGCTGAGAGCAATGTTTGACATACTCCCAAGGACAGTGGAGTCCACAGGTTTAGTAATTAAGTAGTGTTTGACCATATGGGGCAAAATGTTGAGAGTTGTTAATGAACCCATGAATGTTTCAAGTTCAAGGAATAAAAGAAACTAGCACTGTCCACAGTTCTAGGAAGCTGGTCACAGGGAGGAGATTCCATGTGCATCATATTACGCTTTAGGTACTTCAAGACAGCCAGACAGAAAAGTTCTGGGAACATCTGGGCCTAGAGACTAAAGGTTAAAGAGTAAGAATCCAGAGGGTTTGAAGGTCCAGCTGAGTGGAGATAATGTGAGAAGCTGAGTCCGCCTAAGAGCGACTAAGGAATCATGTCTAAGAAGATAACGATGCAGGAACAGAGCTTGGAGAAGGGTAGAAAAAGATATGACAAAAACTGAAGTCAGAAGATATTTCTTTTAAATATCTAAAAAATGTTTAACAGAGAGCATATCTGGGAGAGAATAAGCAATGTGTGGAATGCTTAAGAAAAATTCAAGAACGTGAGGTTAGCATAGGTCTTCAAATTTAAACAGAATTTCCTTCTTCCCTCCCCTCTTGCCTCCCTCCTCCCTTTCTTTGCTTTCTCATTTCTTCTAACAAACTGTGGGGCTAATTTGTGTTTGCTAATTCCCCTTGTGCATAGCTCAGTGACATGCAAACTGTGGCTACTCACAGAAAATTGAATTAAATGAATGACAGATGGAATTGTTTGCAACTTAACTGAAGACAAGGTCTCAATTCTTGAGTTGGAAATTACACTTCACTTTTGCAAACAAATTAAATTACAGACTTGAGTTTAGGTAAAGATACTGAAAGCACATATGTTAGAACAATGGAAACAAGTTAGTTTTGTCCTGGCTTACATTGTCTTTTCAGTGACTTACATACATACAAAATAATTGAACTGAGAGGTTCCATGGGGAGTGTGTAACAACAGTCAGGGCAGTGCTGGTTGCAGACAGAACAAGCAGTCGACACAGTAGCTGAGAGTTTCACTTTTAACCCACTGCTTTGGCATCCATCAGATAAAGCCATAATCTGATAGTATTATATTATGGTGGCAATATGCATATTCTTTTTTTAAGAACCATATTCTGGATGCCACTGAATTTTATTTCTATATAGCATTAAATTTAGTAACACTTTCAGGGGTGATCAAAAAAGAGAAACTGCCAACAAAACAATAAATTATCAGAATGTACACATGTAAATACATCACTTGATAAAACTGGTAATAGTTTTAGGTGCCAGAGTAAATGTCTTGAAACTGGGGTCATCCCAGATTTGAGATCAGATGTAGTTCACTACACCCAAACTCTCACAGGTGCTGTATATATGCTTAGACTCTGGTCTGTTAAGTGAGCCCACAGAAAGGAAATGGAATATGGCTGACATTTACCTATACATGTGTCATGGCTCGCCTCAGAGCCTTCAGGGCAAGTTTTTCTAATAGTCCTTCTAGTCCTGGAGAGAGACGTTCTGCTGTTCCTATACTCTGAGTAGGAGCTGTAGAGATGTGAGTACTGTCTGTAATGCTGTTGAGGTTGATAGTTGTTTCTCAAGGGGGAGAACCGTGCAAGGTTATAGCTATTGTACTGAGTGCCATAATTTGGCAGCCTCTCCAATCCAGCGCAAGATTTCCCGTCCCCTAATAAATGTTGTCCTGGTGGACAGATACACTTGAAGCTGCCGGGGGTGTTGGAGCACTGATATGCACAAGGCTTAGGCACTTGTTCACATTCATTAATGTCTGCTCGTGAGCCATGATACATAAAAAAGAGAAAAAAAAAACATACACACATATACACACAGAAAACACAGGAATAAAGAATCAGTCTGTGAAACAAACTGAAGACATCATGTTACCCTCCAAAGCAGGGAATACAGTAATTTCTCAGCTGTTGTGAACTTTTGAAAAAGCTTTCATCATTCAGCTATGAATATATAGAAAGATTCTATGACTGTCCCTGAAGATTGTTTTACATGGACAGTAGAATCATATAGGGTCATAATGGAAAATGTGGTTTTGAATCCAGAAAAACTAGAGTTCAAAGCAAACATATAGATCTTAATTTTGTTGGTGGAGTGAAGAATGCAGTCAGATCTCTAGTTTGCATTTAATTACAATATTGATCACTAGTGCTTCTAATCTTTCATATAATTACAAGTTTCAGATGCAAGAATGTAGAATGTACACCTACAGTTTTATTTTCCTTTGTTTCTTTTGCATCAATAATTATTAATGAATAATCATATCAAGCACATTTTCTTAAAAAAATTAAAAAGAAGGAAATGAAGATACAGAATCATTCTTCCTAAGATAAACTCAAAGTTCAAAAATTAAAGTTATTTTTCTTTCTATTCCTAGGTCAACACAGAGTATGTATTCCTAACTCTTCTTGTAAATTGAAAAAGTGAATAAAGACCAGAGATCAAAACCAAATTCCTTAATTCATTACCACAGTGGCATGAAAGAAAACAATATGAATAAGTAGAATAAAAGTAGTAAATTGTGCTTTAAAAATTATTTTAGTAGGCAAAAGTTAAAATTAACGTTTTAAATCTCTTTAAGGCAATGGCCCTACCTTCTTCACTGATTTATCCCCCAGCCCAATTTCTGACATTCAGCTTCAAGTCAAACTAGTGAACAAATAAACACATTTCATTCTGCTAGGTCACTGTAATGACTGATCAAAATGTTAAATTATATACAAATTACAATATCTAAATAGAAGACTAGCATGATATATATTCCTGCTATTAAAAAGTATTTATTTTAAAACCATTCATAATAATGATACTACATTAAACATTTTCTATGTGCAAAGTACTATGCTAGGGACTACATAAAGACAGAACTAAGTCTTTATGGAAGAATTTGCTATAAAGAATTAAATAGACAACCAAGGCATCCAATTTTAAAAATATTGATATAATAGCATGCAAACCAAAAGCTAGTATTTAAAAGCTCACACAATTTTTTTTCTGCATATAAATGTAAATATTCTGAGGTGAAATATAATTTTAGACATCAGTTTCTTGATTGTAAATGTATTAATTAAAAAAAAAGCATATGGTTACCTTCTTATAGACATCTTCTACTATCGTTACCTGCCTTACTTTACATTCAACTATAACTAAGATGGAAACAAATAGGTAATTGGGAGAATTAAATGAGATTCTTAGCACAGGGAATGGCATATAGTATGCACTAAACATGGTAGATAAAGTAATAATTATCAATTCACTTAAAATGTGTGTTCACATTTTAATCCTTCATAACTAAACCTTCGTAGTACATACAGATATACTTCATATTCAAATAAAATGTATCTATGCAAACATTTACATCACATGCATAGAGAGATAATCAATGAGCTAATCTTCATAATTAAGTTGTCGTGATAATTATACCACAGCCTCACTTTGATATGTATAGTGCATAGTAAGCACTCTGTAAGTAGTTATTATTATCACTTGAAAGTCAGTGTAAATTGAGCTCAATAGGAAGTCTCTAAGAAGTAATTCAACTTATGTAATGGACTACTTAAACCAACTTACAAATCTAATTGTAGCAAGAAAGTATTTGAGGATAGAGTGGTTCTAACCAAGCTGGTAAAATAGTTACCCAGCCTTTATTACTCAATAAGAGTTCCTGTTAACTTACCCATACAGGGTCTTCCAATTCCTTGAGACCGGTAACCTCTTGGACATACACAACGATAGCTGCCTCTCGTATTCTCACATATCTGGTTATATCTGCACTGATGGGTCCCATCTCTACACTCATCAATATCTAGAGACATGGAGGGCAATAAAAAGCAATAACATTTCCTATTTCAAAACCTAAAGTCATATTTATTTATTTATTAACATCTTTATTGGAGTATAATTGCTTTACAATGTTGTTAGTTTCTGCTTTATAACAAAGTGAATCAGCTATACATATACGTATATCCCCATGTCCCTGCCCTCTTGCATCTCCCTCCCAACCCTCCCTATCCCACCCCTCCAGGTGGTCACAAAGCACTGAGCTGATCTCCCTGTGCTATGCGGCAAGTCATTATATTTAAAATGAACATTTTAATTGCTTAGAACGTTGCATTTCTCACCACGTGGTTGAGACCTGGAGTCAGAAAACCTGGGTTCAAGTCCCAGCTCTGCCACTTGTTAACGGGCCCCTTTTCGTCTTCTTGCGCCCCACTACATGAAGAGTTTTCTTCTCAGCTTTCCCCCCTTCGCTATATCCCTCCTTTTTTGGCCATCCTATTTATACTAGTGACTCTAGTGAGCTTGGTGATGTGGACTTACAGCAACATTTCCACATTGCTACTTATCCACAGTCCCATATTTCTAGCTGCTGGCTGCTCATCTCCATCGCCATGTTTTACTAGTACTTCAAACTCAGCATGTCTCCAGTATCTTATCACTACTCCCTTATTTATAATAACAGTATTCTTTTATCCCCAGTCAACCTGGCTGCGAACCTCAGAGTTATCTTTAAACCTATTCTCTGTTTCCAAGATTGGGTAATTCTACTTTCTTCAAACAAACCCATATATCCCCACTTTCCATTTCCTCATTTAGCTATATTTTTGCTGTAGCTTCTTAAACATCTTTTGATATTTCAGCTTCTCTCATTTCTAATTAATCTTATACATAATTACAGAATCAATATCCTTAAAAATACTTAGTTACACATAACTGCATATGATGCTATGAGTTGGCTACTATTCTTAGGAATTAAGAAAAATATTTACCTATATCCATATTGCTGAGGAGTCTTTGAAATCTGATAGTCCACACCCCCCCATGTTTTTTTTAAGTATACTAAACTTCCATTTACCTCAACTAGTATCAACAAGTGGTCAATACTCCCTCATTTATATCTACACCCTCCCCCAATCTTATATTATTTTGAAACAAATCCAAGACAGATTTTAACTTTATTAATAAATACTTCAGTATGAAATTCTTAAAATGTCCCATTTTTTAAAATGAGAAACTTACACTCAAATTTCTGTGTCATCTTAAGACTTGTTCAAGGTCAGATAGCTGTCAAGAAGGGAGGAAGAATTTTAACATGTTTTCTCTAAGTCCAGCTCTTTCCCCCTCATACAGGGCTATTTTTCTTTCCTTTGTCTACCACCTCCATCTGTTAACATTCCATTCAAGACTATATTTAAATGTGATCACTTCTATGACACTGCTGATAGTCACTCCTATTAGATATGATCATTCTTTTGAGTACTCCGGTACAATTTTATTTGTACCTCTTTTATGATATTTCATCCCAACTTGCATAATAGTTTTTTTTTTTTTTTGGTGAGGGGAGTGGAGTTGCCCGATCTGTCCCAGTTGATTGTTGAAGTACATGAGAGCAGGAATGCTATCAGTTTCAGTTTTGTATATTGTGCAGCTCATAGTTCTGCTAACTATGGCTGACTGGTACAGAATAGGCACACAAAGAACAAACTTAGGGAGAAATATAATTTACTTTATTGCCTGGTTATTGATTTGACATTTAAAAAATATTTGGTTTTAAAATAATTATATTTTGAACTTTTTTTTTAACATCTTTATTGGGGTATAATTGCTCTACAATGGTGTGTTAGTTTCTGCTTTATAACACAGTGAAGCAGTTATACATATACATATGTTCCCATATCTCTACCCTCTTGCGTCTCCCTCCCTCCCACCCTCCCTATCCCACCCCTCCAGGCTGTCACAAAGCACCAAGCTGATATCCCTGTGCTATGCGGCTGCTTCTCACTAGTTATCTACCTTACGCTTGGTAGTGTATATATGTCCATGCCTCTCTCTCGCTTTGTCACAGATCACCCTTCCCCCTCCCCATATCCTCAAGTCCGTTGTCCAGTAGGTCTGTGTCTTTATTCCTGTCTTACCCCTAGGTTCGTCATGACATTATTTTTCTTAAATTCCATATATATGTGTTAGCATATGGTATTTGTCTCTCTCTTTCTGACTTACTTCACTCTGTATGACAGACTCTAGGTCTATCCACCTCATTACAAATAGCTCAATTTTGTTTCTTTTTATGGCTGAGTAATATTCCATTGTATATATGTGCCACCTCTTCTCTATCCATTCATCTGATGATGGGCACTTAGGTTGTATCCATCTCCGGGCTATTTTAAATAGAGCTGCAATGAACATTTTGGTACATGAATCTTTTTGAATTATGGTTTTCTCAGGGTATATGCCCAGTAGTGGGGTTGCTGGGTCATATGGTAGTTCTATTTGTAGTTTTTTAAGGAACATCCATAGTGTTCTCCATAGTGGCTATACCAATTCACATTCCCACCAGCAGTGCAAGAGTGTTCCCTTTTCTCCACACCCTCTCCAGCATTTATTGTTTCTAGATTTTTTGATGATGGCCATTCTGACTGGTATGAGATGATATCTCATTGTAGTTTTGATTTGTATTTCTCTAATGACAAATGATGTTGAGCATTCTTTCATGTGTTTGTTGGCAGTCTGTATATCTTCTTTGGAGAAATGTCTATTTAGGTTTTCTGCCCATTTTTGGATGGGGTTGTTTGTTTTTTTGTTATTGAGCTGCATGAGCTGCTTGTAAATTTTGCAAATCCTTTGTCAGTTGCTTCATTTGCAAATATTTTCTCCCATTCTGAGGGTTGTCTTTTGGTCTTGTTTATGGTTTCCTTTGCTGTGCAAAAGCTTTGAAGTTTCATTAGGTCCCATTTGTTTATATTTCTTTTTATTTCCATTTCTCTAGGAGGTGGGTCAAAAAGGATCTTACTGTGATATATGTCATAGAGTGTTCTGCCTATGTTTACCTCTAAGAGTTTAATAGTTTCTGGTCTTACATTTAGGTCTTTAATCCATTTTGAGTTTATTTTTGTGTATGGTATTAGGAAGTGATCTAATCTCATACTTTTATATGGGCCCGTCCAGTTTTCCCAGCACGACTTATCGAAGAGGCTGTCCTTTCTCCACTGTACATTCCTGCCTCCTTTATCAAAGATAAGGTGACCATATGTGCGTGGATTTATCTCTGGGCTTTCTATCCTGTTCCATTGATCTTTCTGTTTTTGTGCCAGTACCATACTGTCTTGATTACTGTAGCTTTGTAGTATAGTCTTAAGTCAGGGAGCCTGATTCCTCCAGCTCCGTTTTTCATTCTCAAGATTGCTTTAGCTATTCGGAGTCTTTTGTGTTTTCATACAAATTGTGAAATTTTTTGTTCTAGTTCTGTGAAAAATGCCAGTGGTAGTTTGATAAGGATTGCATTGAATCTGTAGATTGCTTTGGGTAGTAGAGTCATTTTCACAATGTTGATTCTTCCAATCCAAGAACATGGTATATCTCTCCATCTATTTGTATCATCTTTAATTGCTTTCATCAGTGTCTTATAATTTTCTGCATACAGGTCTTTTGTCTCCTTAGGTAGGTTTATTCCTAGATATTTTATTCTTTTTGTTGCAATGGTAAATGGGAGTGTTTTCTTGATTTCACTTTCAGATTTTTCATCATTAGTGTATAGTAATGCCAGAGATTTCTGTGCATTAATTTTGTATCTGCAACTTTACCAAATTCATTGATTAGCTCTAGTAGTTTTCTGGTAGCATCTTTGGGATTCACTATGTAGAGTATCATGTCATCTGCAAACAGTGACAGCTTTACTACTTCTTTTCCGATTTGGATTCCTTTTATTTCCTTTTCTTCTCTGATTGCTGTGGCTAAAACTTCCAAAACTATATTGAATAAGAGTGGTGACAGTGGGCAGCCTTGCCTTGTTCCTGATCTTGATGGAAATGCTTTCAGTTTTTCACCATTGAGGATGCTGTTGGCTGTGGGTTTGTCATATATGGCCTTTATTATGTTGAGGAAAGTTCCCTCTTTGCCTACTTTCTGCAGGGTATTATCATAAATGGGTGTTGAATTATGTTGAAAGCTTTCTCTGCATCTATTGAGATAATCATATGGTTTTTATCCTTCTATATGTTAATATGGTTTATCACAGTGATTTATTTGCGTATATTGAAGAATCCTTGCATTCCTGGGATAAACCCCACTTGATCATGGTGTATGACCCTTTTAATGTGCTGTTGGATTCTGTTTGCTAGTATTTTGTTGAGGATTTTTGCATCTATGTTCATCAGTGATATTGGCCTGTAGTTTTCTTTCTTTGTGACATCCTCGTCTGGTTTTGGTATCAAGGTGATGGTGGCCTCGTAGAATGAATTTGGGAGTGTTCCTCCCTCTGCTATATTTTGGAAGAGTTTGAGAAGGATAGGTGTTAGCTCTTCTCTAAATGTTTGATAGAATTCGCCTGTGAAGCCATCTGGTCCTGGGCTTTTGTTTGTTGGAAGATTTTTAATCACAGTTTCAATTTCAGTGCTTGTGATTGGTCTGTTCATATTTTCTATTTCTTCCTGGTTCAGTCTTGGCAGGTTGTGCATTTCTAAGAATTTGTCCATTTCTTCCAGGTTGTCCATTTTATTGGCATAGAGTTGCTTGTAGTAATCCCTCCTGATCTTTTGTATTTCTGCAGTGTCAGTTGTTACTTCTTCTTTTTCATTTCTAATTCTACTGATTTGAGTCTTCTCCCTTTTTTTCTTGATGAGTCTGGCTAATGGATTATCAGTTTTGCTTATCTTCTCATAGAACCAGCTTTTAGTTTTATTGATCTTTGCTATCGTTTCCTTCATTTCTTTTTCATTTATTTCTGATCTGATTTTTATGATTTCTTTCCTTCTGCTAACTTTGGGTTTTTTTGTTCTTCTTTCTCTAATTGCTTTAGGTGCAAGGTTAGGTTGTTTATTCGAGATGTTTCCTGTTTCTTAAGGTAGGATTGTATTGCTATAAACTTCCCTCTTAGAACTGCTTTTGCTGCATCCGATAGGTTTTGGGTCGTCGTGTCTCCATTGTCATTTGTTTCTAAGTATTTTTTTATTTCCTCTTTGATTTCTTCAGTGATCACTTCGTTATTAAGTAGTATATTGTTTAGCTCCATGTGTTTGTATTTTTTACAGATCTCTTCCTGTAATTGATATCTAGTCTCATAATGTTGTGGTTGGAAAAGATACTTGATACAATTTCAGTTTTCTTAAATTTACCAAGGCTTGATTTGTGACCCAAGATATGATCTATACTGGAGAATGTTCCATGAGCACTTGAGAAAAATGTGTATTCTGTTGTTTTTGCATGGAATGTCCTATAAATATCAATTAAGTCCATCTTGTTTAATGTATCATTTAAAACTCTTGCTTCCTTATTTATTTTCATTTTGGATGATCTGTCCATTGGTGAAAGTGGGGTGTTAAAGTCCCCTACTCTGAATGTGTTACTGTCAATTTCCCCTTTTATGGCTGTTAGTATTTGCCTTATGTATTGAGGTGCTCGTATGTTGGGTGCATAAATATTTACAATTGTTATATCTTCTTCTTGAATCGATCCCTTGATCATTATATAGTGTCCTTCTTTGTCTGTTCTAATAGTCTTTATTTTAAAGTCTATTTTGTCTGCTATGAGAATTGCTACTCCAGCTTTCTTTTGGTTTCCATTTGAATGGAATATCTTTTTCCATCCCCTTACTTTCAGTCTATATGTGTCTCTAGGTCTGAGGTGGGTCTCTTGTAGACAGCATATATATGGGTCTTGTTTTTGTATCCATTCAGCCCATCTGTGTCTTTTGGTGGGAGCATTTAGTCCATTTACATTTAAGGTTATTATCGATATGTATGTTCCTATTACCATTTTCTAAATTGTTTTGGGTTCGTTATTGTAGGTCTTTTCCTTCTCTTGTGTTTATTGTCTAGAGAAGTTCCTTTAGTGTTTGTTGTAAAGTTGGTTTGGTGGTGCTGAACTCTCTCAGCTTTTGCTTGTCTGTAAAGGTTTTTATCTCTCCATCAAATCTGAATTAGATCCTTGCTGGGTAGAGTTTCTTGGTTGCAGGTTTTTCTCCTTCATCACTTTCAATATATCCTGCCACTCCCTTCTGGCTTGCAGAGTTTCTGCTGAGAGATCAGCTGTTAACCTTATGGGGATTCCCTTGTGTGTTATTTGTTGTTTTTCCCTTGCTGCTTTTAATATGTTTTCTTTGTATTTAATTTTTGACAGTTTGATTAATATGTGTCTTGGTGTATTTCTCCTTGGATTTATCCTGTATGGGACTCTCTGTGCTTCCTGGACTTGATTAACTATTTACTTTCTCATATTAGGGAAGTTTTCAACTATAATCTCTTCAAATATTTTCTCAGTCCGTTTCTTTTTCTCTTCTTCTTCTGGAAGCCCTATAATTCAAATGTTGCTGCGTTTAATGTTGTCCCAGAGGTCTCTGAGACTGTCCTCAGTTCTTTTCATTCTTTTTTCTTTATTCTGCTCTGCAGTAGTTATTTCCACTATTTTATCTTCCAGGTCACTTATCTGTTCTTCTGCCTCAGTTATTCTGCTATTGATCCCTTCTAGAGTATTTTTCATTTCATTTATTGTGTTGTTCATCATTGTTTGTTTCATCTTTAGTTCTTCTAGGTCCTTGTTAAATGTTTCTTGCATTTTGTCTATTCTATTTCTAAGATTTTGGATCATCTTTACGATCATTATTCTGAATTCTTTTTCAGGTAGTTGCCTATTTCCTCTTCATTTGTTAGGTCTGGTGTGTTTTTATCTTGCTCCTTCATCTGCTGTGTGTTTTTCTGTCTTCTCATTTTGCTTATCTTACTGTGTTTGGGGGTCTCCTTTTTGCAGGCTGCAGGTTCGTAGTTCCCGTTGTTTTTGGTGTCTGTCCCCAGTGGCTAAGGTTGGTTCAGTGGTTGTGTAGGCTTCCTGGTGGAGGGGACTAGTGCCTGTGTTCTGGTGGATGAGGCTGGATCTTGTCTTTCTGGTGGGCAGGTCCATGTCTGGTGGTGTATTTTGGGGTGTCTGTGGACTTATTATGGTTTTAGGCAGCCTCTCTGCTAATGGGTGGGGTTGTGTTCTTGTTTTGCTAGTTGTTTGGCATAGGGTGTCCAGCACTGTAACTTGCTGGTCATTGAGTGAAGCTGGGTGCTGGTGTTGAGATGGAGATCTCTGGGCGAGTTTCGCCGTTTGATATTATGTGGAGCTGGGAGGTCTCTTGTGGACCAGTGTCCTGAAGTTGGCTCTCCCTCCTCAGAGGCACAGCACTGACTCCTGGCTGCAGCACCAAGAGCCTTTAATCCACACGGCTCAGACTGGTATATAGTTCATTGACGTTACAGCAACGCTGTGAGATGTTGAACCAGGAAGTCTCTGAGTGATTCAGTGAAGGTTTCCAGTGCTTTCAGACACAGATGTCCCTGAGCTGGGCTGTCTTCAAAGAACCTATTGTTCCGGCTTTTGGAGGAGGTCGTGGGGAGGATGTGATTGCTGTTTTTTCTATTTTGAATTTTTAATAAATCCTACAAACATAATTTTTTTCTTAACCCTTCCAACAAAATTCTTAATATATATGCTAAATTTCATATTAGAAATTATATGACATAATATTAATGTATGTGGATATGAAACTATATAAACCAATTGTGTAACTGATGGGAGTTCAAAATGGGCTAAATCTCCCTGGTGCGCTTTCATTTCCTTTTATAGCCATGACCCTGGGACCCCAGAGCTCAACAAAACTAGAAGTTGGGAGTAAAAAACCTATAGAAAAAGATATTTCCTTGTTAGATTATATTTATTCTAATCATTTATTTTAAGAATGAATGCCTTACTTGGCTTGTTGATGGTAAATGGATCACAGTAGCTGAGACAGCCAGACACTCACCAATGCAGGTTCCGTTTTCTGCCTTGGTCATTCCGTTTGGGCAAAGATCAATGCATTTATAGCCACCGCGGGTGTTCTTGCAGTGCTGATCTGGTCTGCATACATTCTGTCTACACTCATTTACATCTTGATGAAAGAACAAAGGTAATGCAGATTGAGAAAGTGATTTCTTCTGCCTTTGCATAAAAATTATACCTTCAGATTTTAAGGATATCATAAACTAATACAGATGATTATATAATCATGGTGTAAGGTTAAAGTGTTTAAATCAAGTTATGTAACGCACTTTATTTTAAAACGTTATGATAAAGAAAAATAAAATATTACTTCACATAGCTGGTAGCCATACCAACCACTTCCTCCTCCTAGAAAAAGAAAAATTATATATTTACACATTATATATAAGTATATATATATATACATATAAATTATGATTTTGTGAAAAAATTGGTAACAAAATAGGGGAAATGTTAAAAAAAAATGGTTATGTAATAAGAAGATGAAATCTGTAATGTAGAGCATTTGCTTCCACTTTGTTTTTGCATGGATCACATACATGATGCATGGTATTACAATCCGGCCCAGGACATGGCACATGGATTAGATAAGGCACCATTAAGAAGTTACAAAGGGAGAGTGGAACCAAGATGGCGAAGTAGAAGGACGTGCTCTCACTGCCTCTTGTGAGAACACCAGAATCACAACTTGCTGCTGGATAATCATCGACAGTAAGACACTGGAACTCACCAAAAAAGATACCCCACATCCAAAGACAAAGGAGAAGCCACAATGAGACATGAGACGGTAGGAGGGGCGCAATTACAGTAAAACCAAATCCCATAACTGCTGGGTGGGTAAGTCACACACTGGAGAACACTTATACCACAGAAGTCCACCCACTGGAGTGAAGGTTCTGAGCCCCACGTCAGGCTTCCCAACCTGGGGGTCCGGCAACGGGAGGAGGAATTCCTAGAGAATCAGACTTTGAAGGCTACTGGGATTTGATTGCAGGACTTCGACAGAACTGGGGGAAACAGAGACTCCACTCTTGGAGGACACACACAAAGTAGTGTGCACATCAGGACCCAGGGGAAGGAGCAGTGACCACAGGGGAGAATGAATCAGACCTACCTGCTAGTTTTGGGAGGTATCCTGCAGAGGCGGGGGGTGGCTGTGGCTCACCGTGGGGACAAGGAACCTGGCAGCAGAAGTTCTGGGAAGTATTCCTTGGCATGAGCCCTCCCAGAGGCTCCCATTAGCTCCACCAAAGAGCCCAGGTAGGCTCCAGTGTTGGGTTGCCTCAGGCCAAACAACCAACAGGGAGGGAACTCAGCCCCACCCATCAGCAGTCAAGTGGATTAAAGTTTCACTGAGCTCTGCCCACCAGAGCAACAGTCAGCTCTACCCACCACCAGTCCCTCCCATCAGGAAACTTCCACAAGCCTCTTAGATAGCCTCATCCACCAGAGGACAGACAGCAGAAGCAAGAAGAACTACAATTCTGCACCCTGTGGAATAAAAACCACATTCACAGAAAGATAGACAAGATGAAAAGGCAGAGGGTTATGTACCAGATGAAGGAACAAGATAAAACCCAGAAAAACATCTAAATGAAGTGGAGATAGGCAACCTTCCAGAAAAAGAATTCAGAATAATGATAGTAAAGATGATCCAGGACCTGGAAAAAGAATGGAGGCAAAGATTGAGAAGATGCAGGAAATGTTTAACAAAGATCTAGAAGAATTAAAGAACAAACCAACACAGATGAACAATACAATAACTGAAATGAAAGCTATACTAGAAGGAATCAATAGCAGAATAACTGAGGCAGAAGAATGGATAAGTGACCTGGAAGACAGAATGGTGGAATTCACTGCTGCGGAACACAATAAAGAAAAAAGAATGAAAAGAAATCAAGACAGCCTAAGAGACCTCTGGAACAACATTAAACGCAACAACATTTGCATTATAGGGGTCCCAGAAGGAGAACAGAGAAAGGACCCGAGAAAATATTTGAGGAGATTATAGTCGAAAACTTCCCTAACATGGGAAAGGAAATAGCCACCCAAGTCCAGGAAGCACAGAGAGTCCCATACAGGATAAATGCAAGGAGAAACACTCCGAGACATATAATAATCAAATTGGCAAAAGTTAAAGACAAAGAAAAATTATTGAAAGCAGCAAGGGAAAAATGACAAATAACATACAAGGGAACTCCCATAAGGTTAACAGCTGATTTCTCAGCAGAAACTGTACAAGCCAGAAGGGAGTGGCATGATATACTTAAAGTGATGAAAGGGAAGAACCTACAACCAAGATAACTCTACCAGGCAAGGATCTCATTCAGATTCGATGGTGAAATCAAAAGCTTTACAGACAAACAAAAGCTAAATTATTCAGCACCACCAAACCAGCTCTACAACAAATGTTAAAGGAACTTCTCTCAGTGGGAAACACAAGAGAAGAAAAGGGCCTACAAAAACAAACTCAAAACAATTCAGAAAAGGGTCATAGGAACATACACATTGATAATTAAGTTCAACGTGAATGGATTAAATGCTCCAACCAAAAGACACAGGCTTGCTGAATGGATACAAAAACAAGACGCTTATATATGCTGTCTACAAGAGACGCACTTCAGACCTAGGGACACATTCAGACTGAAAGTGAGGGGATGGAAAAAGATACTCCATGCAAATGGAAATCAAAAGAAAGCTGGAGTAGCAATACTCATATCAGATAAAATAGACTTTAAAATAAAGAATGTTACAAGAGACAAGGAAGGACACTACATAATGATCAAGGGATGAATCCAAGAAGAAGATATAACAATTATATATGCACCCAATATAGGAGCACTTCAATACATAACGCAACTGCTATCAGCTATAAAAGAGGAAATTGACAGTAACAAAGTAATAGTGGGGGAGTTTAACACCTCACTTACACCAATGGACAGATCATTAAAATGAAAATAAATAAGGAAACAGAAGCTTTAAATGACACAATAGACCAGATAGATTTAATTGATATTTATAGGACATTCCATCCGAAACAGCAGATTACACTTTCTTCTAAAGTGCACATGGAACATTCTCCAGGATAGATCACATCTTGGTTGACAAATCAAGCTTCAGTAAACTTAAGAAAATTGAAATCATATCAAACATCTTTTCTGACCACAATGCTATGAGATTAGAAATCAATTACAGGCAAAAAAAAGTAGAAAACACAAACAAATGGATGCTAAACAATATGTTACTAAATAACCAAGAGATCACTGAAGAAATCAAAGAGGAAATGAAAAAATACCTAGAGACAAATGACAATGAAAACATGGTGATCCAAAACCAGTGGGATACAGCAAAAGCAGTTCTAAGAGGGAAGTTTATAGCTATACAATCCTACCTCAAGAAACAAGAAAAATCTCAAACAATCTAAACCTACACCTAAAGGAACTAGAGAAAGAAGAACAAACAAAACCTAAAGTTAGAAGAAGGAAAGAAATCATAAATATCAGAGCAGAAATAAATGAAATAGAAACAAAGAAAACAATAGCAAAGATCAATAAAACTAAAAGCTGGTTCTTTGAGAAGATAAAGAAAATTGATAAACCATTAGCCAGACTCATCAAGAAAAAGAGGGAGAGGACTCAAATCAATAAAATTAGAAATGAAAAAGGAGAAGTTACAACAGACACCGCAGAAATACCAAACATCTTAAGAGACTACTACAAGCAACTCTATGCCAATAAAATGTACAACCTGGAAGAAATGGACAAATTCTTAGAAAGGTATAACCTTCCGAGACTGAACCAGGAAGAAACAGAAAATATGAACAGACCAATCACAAGTAATGAAATTCAAACTGTGATTAAATATCTTCCAACAAACAAAAGCCCAGGATCAGATGGCGTCACAGGTCAATTCTATGAAACATTTAGAGAACAGCTAACACCCATCCTTCTCAACCTCTTCCAAAAATTGCGGAGGAAGGAAGACTCCCAAACTCATTCTATGAGGCCACCATCACCCTGATACCAAAACCAGACAAAGATACTCCAAAAAAAAAAAAGTTACAGACCAATATCACTGATGAATATAGATGCAAAAATCCTCAGCAAAATACTAGCAAACAGAATGCAACAACACATTAAAAGGATCATATACTATGATCAAGAGGGATTTATCCCAGGGATGCTAGGATTCTTCAATATATGCAAATCAATCAACGTGATACACCATATTAACAAACTGAAGAATAAAAACCATATGATCATCTCAATAGATGCAGAAAAAGCCTTTGACAAAATTCAACACCCATTTATGATAAAAACTCTCCAGAGAGTGGGCATAGAGGGAACCTACCTCAACATAATAAAAGTCATATACAACAAACCCACAGCAAACATCATTCTCAATGGTGAAAAAGTGAAAGCATTTCCTCTGAGATCAGGAACAAGGCAAGGATGTCCACTCTCACCACTATTATTCAACATAGTTTTGGAAGTCCTAGCCATTGCAATCAGAGAAGAAAAAGAAATAAAAGGAATACAAATTGGAAAAGAAGAAGTAAAATTGTCACAGTCTGCAGATGACATGATACTATACATAGAGAATCCTAAAGATGCTACCAGAAAACTACTAGAGCTAATCAACGAATTTGGTAAAGTTGCAGGATACAAAATTAATACACAGAAAATCTCTTGCATTCCTATATACAAATGATGAAAAATCTGAAACAGAAATTAAGGAAACACTCCCATTTACCACTGCAACATAAAGAATAAAATACCTAGGAATAAACCTACCTAGGGAGACAAAAGACCTGTATGCAGAGAAGTATAAGACACTCATGAAAGATAAAGATGATACCAACAGATGGAGAGATATACTATGTTCTTGGATTGGAAGAATCAATATTGTGTAAATGACTGTACTACCGCAAACAATCTAGAGATTCAGTGCAATCCCTATCAAATTACCAATTGCATTTTTTCCAGAACTAGAACAAAAACTCTTAAAATTTGTATGGAGACACAAAGGACTCTGAATAGCCAAAGCAGTCTTGAGGGAAAAAAACAGAGCTGGAGGAGTCAGACTCCATGACTTCAGACTGTAGTATAAAGCTACAGTAATCAAGACAATATGGTACTGGCACAAAACCAGAAACATAGATCAATGACACAAGATAGAAAGCCCAGAGATAAATCCACACACCTATGGTCAACTAATCTATGACAAAGGATGCAAGGATATACAATGGAGAAAAGACAGTGTCTTCAATAAGTGGTGCTGGGAAAACTGTACAGCTACATGTAAAAGAATGAAATTAGAACACTCCCTAACACCATACACAAAAATAAACTCAAAATGGATTAGAGACCTAAATGTAAGACTGGACACTATCAAAGTCTTAGAGGAAAACATAGGAAGAACACTCTTTGACATAAATCATGGCAAGATCTTTTCTGATCCACCTCTTAGAGTAATGGAAATAAAAACAAAAATAAACAAATGGGACCTAATGAAACTTCAAAGCTTTTGCACAGCAAAGGAAACCATAAGATGAAAAGAGAACCTTCAGAATGGGAGAAAATATTTGCAAACGAATCACTGGACAAAGGATTAATCTCCAAAATATATAAAGAGCTCATGCATCTCAATATTGAAAAAAGAAACAACCCAATCCAAAAATGGGCAGAAGACCTAAATAGACATTTCTTCAAAGAAGACATACAGATGGCCAAGAAGCACATGAAAAGCTGCTCAACATCACTAATTATTAAAGAAATGCAAATCAAAACTACAATGAGAGATCACCTCCCACCTGTTAGAATAGACATCATCTGAATATCTACAAACAACAAATACTGGAGAGGGTGTGCAGAAAAGGGAACCGTCTTGCACTGTTGGTGGGAATGTAAATTGATATAGCCACTATGGAGGACAGTATGGAGGTTCCTTAAAAAAGTAAAAATAGAATTACCATATGATCCAGCAATCCCACTACTGGGCATATACCCAGAGAAAACCATAATTCAAAAAGATACATGCAGCCCAATGTTCCCTGCAGCACTATTTACAATAGCCAGTTCATGGAAGCAACCTAAATGCCCATCGACAGTTGAATGGATAAAGAAGATGTGGTACATATATACAGTGGAATATTAGTCAGCCATAAAAAGGAACGAAACTGAGTCATTTGTTGAGACGTGGATGGATCTAGAGACTGTCATACAGAGTGAAGTAAGTCAGAAAGAGAAAAAAAAAATCATGTATTAACGTACATATGTGGAACCTAGAAAAATGGTACAGATGAACCGGTTTGCAGGGCAGAAATAGAGACACAGATGTAGAGAACAAATGTATGGACACCAAGGGGGGAAAGCGGTGGGGGGGTGGGGATGGTGGTTTGCTGAATTGGGTGATTGGGATTGACATGTATACACTGATGTGTATAAAACTGATGACTAATAAGAACCTGCTGTATAAAAAAATAAATAAAGTTAAATTAAAAAAAAAGAAGTTACAAAGATGTTACTGCTTTGAATTCATAGCCCTCTTCTTACCCACACATTTTCTGCCTTTGAGTTGATACCCAGGTTCACATCCACAGTGAAAACTTCCTATGGCATTGAAACAGTGGTGGTGACAGGGGCTGGATTCTTGACATTCATTAATATCTGTTAAAGAAAACAAAACTTGCTTTACATGCTGTTAGAAAACTTGGCTTAATTTATCCCAAATGTTAAATATTTTAGTGATCATGATGTTTAAGATCTTCCCTAAAAAGAATCCAATTGAAGTGCTCTCAAAGGATCTGCTAGATAATTGATAGAATTAACTGCTGGAGAGGGTTATTCTCTTCAACACTACTCCAAGGTAGAAGTTTGCTAGTGATTCAGAACTATGTTGATGCAAAACTTCTCTATTTTAACTATTTTATTTACCATATGGCTCCCATTCCAGTTTCTAGGAACTTTTAGCCCTGGAATGTTGTGGACAGACTGGAGTACTGAAGGTAGAAAAAAAAAAATAATAAAGTTAAGTCTTCTGCAAGAACTTTTGCAATTTGACCCTTCTTCCCAATTTTTGCTGCTATTAGTCTGATGCAGGTGTTTATTACCTTGCACTCAAATGACTGCAGCAACTTTAGCTTTTCTCCTCATTTGTAGTCACTGCCAAATTAATCTTCCTGAACACCATCTGGGTCATAGTGCAATGGAAAAAAAACCCTGCAGGCATGAATTTCCCAAACTTGTGTGCACCTGCCTGTATTTTGTAACTTCTCCCCTTTCCTTCCTTTCATTCCAGAAAAAGGGAGACCACTCCTTCCATTTAAGAAGAGTTCCTCTATTTGAGTTTTTGATCTCTGCAGCCCATCTCCTCCTTCTTCATCACGATGACTGTGGTCCACTGATCATGCCCTCCTCTTCTGTATTTTTAATGCCCTTCTCCTTACTGTCATCTTTCCCACAACCCTGTAGACATAATCAAATCTTTCCTATCCCAACAAAATTCCTCTCTCAGGTTTCTACTCACCTCAAGCTCCTGCCACTTTTCTATTGTTCTATTACAAACCGTCAAAAGAACAATCTCACCATATTTTAGGCTCTTCATGTTCTAATCTTACATTCCCAAGTTCGAGATTTCCAATGTCTTATTTTGTTCTTGTTTTCTATTTCAGATTTTCTAACTTAATCTTTCAAAATCTGTACATGTCACATAAATGCACAAATGTGATAACATGTTTTTTAAGTTTAATGTTTATTTTATATTGGGCTACAGTTGATTTACAATGTTGTGTTAGTTTCAGCTGTACAGCCAAGTGGTTCAGTTGCACATATACATATATCCATTCTTTTTCAGATTCTTTTCCCATATAGGTTATTACAGATTATTGAGTAGAGTTCCATGTGCTATACAGTAGGTCTTTTACAATTACCTATTTTATATATATTAGTGTGTATATGTTAATCCCAAACTTCTAATATATCCCTCCCCCCACCACCTCTCCCCTTTGGTAACCATAAGTTTGTTTTTGAAGTCTGTGAGTCTGTTTATTCTGCAAATAAGTTCATTTGTATCATCTTTTTAGATTCCACGTTATAAATGATACCATATACTATTTATCTTTCTCTTTCTGACTTACTTCACTTAGTATGATAATCTCTAGGTCCATCCATGTTGCTGCAAATGGCATTATTGCATTCTTTTTTATGGCTGAGTAATATTCCATTGTATATACGTGCCACATCTTCTTTACCCATTCCTCTGTCAATGGACATTTAGCCATTCCATATTTTGGCTATCGTAAATAGTGCTGCAATGAACATTGGGGTGCATGCATCTTTTCGAAGTATGGTTTTCTCTGGATATATGTATGGTTTCTCCATACAGTTTTCCATAGTGGTTGTACCAGTTTACATTCCTACCAACAGTGTAGGAGGGTTCCCTTTTCTCCACATCCTCTCTAGCATTTATTATTTGTAGACTTTTTAATGATGGCCATTCTGACTGGTGTGAGGTGATACCTCATTGGAGTTTTGGTTTGCATTACTCTAATAATTAGTGATATTTAGCATCTTTTCATGTGCTTTTTGGCCATCTTTATGTCTTCATTAGAGAAATGTATATTTAGATCTTCTGCCCATTTTTTGATTAGGTTGTTAGTTTTTTCATATTGAGCTGCATGAGCTGTTTGTATATTTTGAGGTTTATCCCTTGTTGGTCACTTTGTTTGTAAATATTTTCTCCCATTCTGTGCGTTGTGTTTTCATTTTGTTTATGATTTCCTTTGCTGTGCAAAACTTTTAAGTTTAATTAGGTCCTATTTGTTTATTTTTGCTTTTATTTTCATTACTCTAGGAGGTGGATCCAAAAAGATGTTGCTGTGATCTGTGTCAAAGAGTGTTCTTCCTATGTTTTCCTCTTAAGAGTTTTACAGTATCTCGTCCTACATTTAGGTCTTGAATTCATTTTGAGTTCATTTTTGTGTATGGTGTTAGAGAATGTTTTAATTTCATTCTTTTACATGTAGCTGTCCAGTTTTCCCAGCTCTACTTATTGAAGAGACTGTCTTTTTTCCATTGCATAGTCTTGCCTCCTTTTCACAGATTAATTGACCATAGGTTGTGTGGGTTTATTTCTGGGCTTTCTATCCTGTTCCACTGACCCATATTTCTGTTTTTGTGCCAGTACTATACTGTTTTGATTACGGTAGCTTTGTAGTATAGTTTGAAGTTAGGGAGCCTGATTCCTCCAGCTCTGTTTTTGTTTCTCAGGATTGCTTTGGCTATTCAGGGACTTTTGTGTTTCCATACAAATTAAAAATTTTTTTTGCTCTACTTCTGGGAAAAATGCCATTGGTAATTTGGTAGGGATTGCACTGAGTCTGTAGATAGCTCTGAGTAGTATAGTCATTTTGACAGTATTGATTCTTCCAATCCAAGACCACAGTATATCTTTCCATCTGTTTGTGCCATCTTCAATTTCTTTTATCAGCATTTTAGTTTTCAGAGTACAGGTCTTTTGCCTCCTTCGGTATGCTTATTCATAGGTATTTAATTCTTTTTGATGCGATGGTAAATGAGACTGTTTCCTTAATTTCTCTTTCTGATCTTTCATTGTTAGTGTATAGAAATGCAACAGATTTCTGTGTATTAATTTTGTATCCTGCAACTTTACCAAATTCATTGAGCTCTAGTAGTTTTCTGGTAGCAAAATCTTTAGGATTTTCTATGTATAGTATCACTTTACCTGCAAACAGTAACAGTTTTACTTTTTGGATTTTTTTACTCTTTGGATTTCCAATTTGGATTCCTTTTACTTCTTTTTATTCTCTGATTGCCATGGCTAGGACTTCTAAAAGTATATTGGATAAAAGTGGTGAGAGTGGACATCCTTGTCTTGTTCCTGACCTTAGAGGAATGCTTTCAGTTTTACCACTGAGTACAATGTTAGCTGTGGGTTTGTCATATATGGCCTTTCTACGTTGAGGTAGGTTCTCTCTATGCCCCCTTTCTGGATGGAGCATTTTTATCATAAAGGTGTGTTGAATTTTGTCAAAAGTTTTTCTGCATCTATGGAGATAATCGTATGGCTTTTATTCTTCAATTTATTACTGTGGTGTATCATACTGATTGATTTGTGCATACTGAAAAATCCTTGTATCCCTAGGATAAATCCCAGTTGATCATGGTGTATGATCCTTTTAATGTATTGTTGAATTCAGTCTGCTAGTGTTTTGTTGAGGATTTTTGCGTCTATGTACATCAGTGATATCGGCCTGTAATTTTCTTTTTTTGTAGTATCTTTATCTGGTTTTGGTATCAGGGTGATGCTGGACTTGTAGAATGAGTTTGGGAGTGTTACTTCTTCTGCAATTTTTTGAAACAGTTTCCAAAGGATATGTGTTAACTCTTCTCTAAATGTTTGACAGAATTTGCTTCTGAAGCCATCTGGTTCTGGACTTCTGTTTGTTGGAAGTTTTTACATCACAGTTTCAACTTCAGTACTTGTGATTGGTCTGTTCATATTTCCTATTTCTTCCTGATTCAGTCTTGGGAGATGGTACCTTCCTACGAATTCGTCTGTTTCTTCTAGGTTGTCCATTTTATTGGCATCTAGTTGCTTGTAGTAGTCTCAGGATCCTTTGTATTTCTGTGGTGCCCATTGTAACTTCTCCTTTTTCATTTCTAATTTTATTGATTTGGGCCCTTTCCCTTTTTTTTCTTGATGAGTCTGTCTAAAGTTTTATCAATTTTGTTCATCTTTTCAAAGAACCAGCTTTTAGTTTCTTTGATCTTTTCTATTGTTTTCTTCATCTCTATTTCATGTATTTCTGCTCTGATCTTTATGATTTCTTTTCTTTTACTAACTTTGGCTTTTGTTTGTTCTTCTTTTTCTAGGTGCTTTAGGTGTAAGGTTAGGTTGATTTTTTGAGATTTTTGTCTCTTGAGGTAACATTGTATTGCTATGAACTTCCCTCGTAAACTGCTTTTGCTGCATCCCAAAGTTGCTGGATTGTTGTGTTTCTGTTTTCATTTGTCTCTAGGTATTTTTTGATTTCCTCTTTGATTTCTTCAGTGATCCATTGGTTGTTTAGTAACATATTATCTAGCCTCCAGGTGTTTCTGTTTTTTGCAGTTTTTTTTCTTGTAGTTGATGTCTAATCTCATAGCATTGTGGTTGTTAAAGATGCTTAATTTCAGTTTTCTTAAATTTACTGAGGTTTGCTTTCTGGCACAGCATGTGATCTGTTGTGGAGTATGTTCCATGTGAACTTGAAAAGAATGTGTATTCTGCTGCTTTTGGATGGAGTGCTTAAATATTAAGTCCATCTTGTCTAATGTGTTATTTAAGGGCTGTGTTTCCTTATTGATTTTCTATCTGAGTGATCTGTCCGTTGAGGCAAGGGGGGTGTTAGAGTCCCCCACTACTATTGTGCTACTGTCGATTTCTCCTTTTATAGCTGTTAGCATCTGTCTTACATATTGAGGTGCTCCTATGTTGGGTGCATATATATTTACAATTGTTATATCTTCTTCTTGTATTGATTCCTTCATCATTATGTAGTGTCCTTCTTTGTCTCTTATAACAGTGTTTATTTTAAAGTCTATTTTGTCTGATATGAGTTTTGCTGCTCTAGTTTTCTTTTGATTTCTGTTTGCCTGGAATACCTTTTTCCAACCTCTCACTTTCAGTCTGTACATGTCCCTTAGTCTGAAGTGGGTTTCTTGTAGACAGCATATGTATGGGTCTTGCTTTTGTATCCATTAAGCCAATCTATGTGTTTTGGTTGGAGCATTTAATACATTTACATTTAAGGTAATTATCGATATTAATGTTCTTATTGCCATTTTGTTAATTGTTTTGGATTTGTTTTTATATGTCATTTTCCTTCATTTCTCTTTTGTTCTCTTCTGTTGTGATTTGATGACTATCTTAGAGTTGTGTTTGGATTGCTTTTTCTTTTTTGTATGTGTATCTATTGTAGATTTTTGGTTTGTGGTTACCATGAGGTTTTGATATAGCAATCTCTCTCTCTCTTTCTCTCTCTCTCTCTCTATAAGATTATTTTAAGTTGCTGGTCTCTGAATTTCAAATGCATTTCTAATGTACTGCATTTGTACTCTCCTCACGATTGCTGGTTTTGATGTCATATTTGTGTGTAGATGATTTGCTACCTTTACAGAATGTTTGCCTTTACTGGTGAGCTTTCCCATTCATAATTCTTTTGTTTCTAGTTGTGGCCTTTTCTTTTCTGCCTAAAGAAGTTCCTTTAGCATTTGTTGTAAAGCTGGTTTGGCGGTGCTAAATTCTCTTAACTTTTGCTTGTCTGTAAAGCTTCTGATTTCTCCGTTGAATCTGAACAAGAGCCTTGCTGGGTAGAGTATTCTTGGCTGTAGGTTTTTCCCTTTCATTACTTTAAATATATCGTGCCACTCCCTTCTGGCTTGCAGAGTTTCTGCTAAAACATCAGCTGATAACTGTATGGGGATTCCCTTGTATGTTATTTGTTGCTTTTAATATTTTCTCTTTGTGTTTAATTTTTGTCAAGTTGATTAATATGTGTCTTGGTGTGTTCCTCCTTGGGTTTATCTTGTATGGGACTCTGTGCTTCCTGGACTTGAGTGAGTGTTTCCTTTCCCATGTTAGTGAAGTTTTTGGCTATTATTTCTTCAAATATTTTCCCAGGCCCTTTCTCTCTCTTCTCCTTCTGGGACCCCTTTCATGCGAATGTTGGTGTGTTTAGTGTTGTCCCAGAGGTCTCTTAAACTGTCCTCATTTCTTTTCATTCTTTTTTCTTTATTATGTTCTGCAGCAGTGATTTCCACTAATCTCTCTTCCAGCTCACTTATTCGTTCTTCTGCCTCATTTATTCTGCTATTGATTCCTTCCAGTGTATTTTTCATTTCAGTTATTGTATTGTTCAACTCTGTTTGACTTTAAATCTTCTAGCTCTTTGCTAAACATTTCTTGTATCTCAGTCTGTGCCTCCATTGTTTTTCTGAGATCTTGGATAATCTTTACTCTCATTACTCTGAAGTCTTTTCAGGCAGATTGCCTATCTCCACTTCACTTAGTTGTTCTTCTGGGGTTTTATCTTGCTCCTGTGTCTGGAATATATTTCTGTTCCACCTCATTTTGTCTAACTTTCTGAGTTTGTGGTCTCCTTTTCTCAGGCTTCAGTACTGTAGTTCTTCTTGCTTCTGGTGTCTGCTCCTTGGTGGGTGAGGTTGGTCCAGAGGCTTGTGCAGGCTTCCTAATGGGAGGGACTGGTGCCTGCCCACTGGTGGTGGAGCTGGGTCTTGTCCTTCTGGGCAGGGCCATGTCAAGGGGTGTGTTTAAAGGTGGCTGTGGATTCAGGATGACTTTAGGCAGCCTTTCTGTCTGCTGATGGGTGGGGCTGTGTTCCTGTCTTGCTGGTTGTTTGGCCTGAGGTGTCCCAGCACTGGAGCCTACAGGCTGTTAGGTGGGGCCAGTTCTTGCTGCCAAGTCCTCTGGGAGAACTCGCATTGATGAATATTCCCTGGGGTCTTTGCCTCCAGTGTCCTTGCCCCCACAGTGAGCCACAGCTGACCCCCACCTCCCTGGGAGATCCTCCAAGACCTGCAGGTAGGTCTGGCTCAGGGTCCTATGTAGTCACTGCTTTGCCCTGGGTCCCAGTGCATGTGAAACCTTATGTGCACCCTTCAAGAGTGGAATCTCTGTTTCCCTCAGTCCTGTGGAGCTCCTGCACTCAAGCCCCAAAGGTGTTCAAAGCCAAATGTTCTGGGGGCTACTCCTCCCAATGCCAGACCCCCAGGCTGGGGAGCCTGATGGGGAGCTCAGAACTATCACTCCTGTGGGAGAACCTCTGTGATATAATTATTTTCCAGTTTGTGAGTCACCCACTCAGTGGGTATGGGGTTTGATTATATCATGGAAGCACCCCTTCTATCATCCTGTTGTGGCTTCTTCTTTGTCTTTGGATGTAGAATATCTTTTTTGGTAGGTTCTTTTGGTAGGTCATTTTTGTCGATGTTTCTTCAGCAGGTAGTCATGATTTTGGTGTTTTCACGAGAGGAGGTGAGCTCAAGTCCTTCCACTCTGCCATCTTGTCTCCTCCCTGATCTGTGATCACATACTTTTTTTAAAAAAATTTATTTATTTATTTATTTATGACTGTGTTGGGTCTTCGTTTCTGTGCGAGGGCTCTCTCTAGTTGCGGCAAATGGGGGCCACTCTTCATCGCGGTGCGCAGGCCTCTCACTATCGCGGCCTCTCTTGTTGTGGAGCACAGGCGCCAGATGCGCAGGCTCAGTAGTTGTGGCTCATGGGCCCAGTTGCTCCGCGGCATGTGGGATCCTCCCAGACCAGGGTTTGAACCCGTGTCCCCTGCATTGGCAGGCAGATTCTCAACCACTGCGCCACCAGGGAAGCCCTGATCATATACTTTTAAAAGATTTTCTTAGTGCAGTTTTTTCTTCTTCTTTCACTTGGCTTCCCTTGTCCTCCAAAGCCAACTTACATTAACAATCTAATACAAATAATAACATATCTCTTTTATATAAACCTATATCTCTTCCTAGATATATAAATCCATTTCCTTTTTCTTTGGTTATTGTTTGTTTTCCAGTCACATAATCTTTTCTACACAAGTTGCATACACTCTTTCATATCTTTGTGTTCTCACTCAACAACGCCTCATGGAAATTCTAAGCCAAACAGTTGTTGGCTATTTGTCTAAGCCAAACAGTTGAGCTTCATTCCATTCTTTTTAATGGCAGCATAGTGGTTCATGGTATAGATGTACCATAATTCATTCATTCTTTCTACTATTAAGAATTTCATTTTGCATCCAGTGTTTCTTCCTCTGGAAAATCCTGATAGCAGCTTTATTCATAATTGCTAAAATTCGTAAGTGCCAAGATGTCCTTCAGTAGAATGGATACATAAACTGTGGTACATTCATACAATGGATTATTTTTCAGCACTAAAAAGAAATAAGCTATCAAGCCATGAAAAGACATAGAAGAATCTTAAATGTACATTACTAAGTGAAAGACGCCAATCTGAAAAGGCTACGTACTGCATCATTCCAACTACATGACATTCTGGAAAAGGTAAAGCTAGAGAGACAATAAAAAGATGACGGGCTTCCCTGGTGGCACAGTTGTTAAGAATCCACCTGCCAGTGCAGGGGACATGGGTGTGAGCCCTGGTCCGGGAAGATCCCACATGCTGTGAAGCAACTAAGCCCGTGTGCCACAACTACTGAGCCTGCACACTACAACTACTGAAGCCTGCGTGCCTGGAGCCCAAGCTCTGAAACAAACAGAAGCCACTGCACTGCAACAAAGAGTAGCCTCCATTTGCTGCAACTAGAGAAAGCCTGGCGCAGCCAAAAAATAAATAAATTTATATATATATATATATATAAAGATGAGTGGTTTCTGGAGGTTGGGGGAGGAAAGGATGACTAGGTGGAACACAGAAGATTTTTAGGGCAAGGAAACTATTGTGTATGATACTATAATGGAGGATATATGACGTTATTCATTTGTCTAAACCCATAGAATAAACAACACCAGGAGTGAATCCTAATGTAAACAATGGACTTTGGGTGCTAATTATGTGTTAATGTAGGTTTATCCCTGGTTAAAAAAAAAAAAAAAAGTACCAGTCTGGTGCAGGATGTTGGTAGCAGGGGAGGCTATGCATGAGTTGGGGCAGGGAGAATATGGAAAATCTCTTTACGTTCTACTCAAATTTGCTGTGAATCTAAAACTGCTCTAAAATAATAAGTTCTATTAAAAAAGTCCTGCAGTAAATATTCAGTCTTATGAAATGAGTTTTATTAAATAGATTCTATTAAGATCATGCTGTATGATCTCTTCTCTCAAATATTACAGGCAAGTTTTATTCAAAACCACTTTGTTACAAATATTTAAAATAGCCATGGCATACTACATTTAAACATTTTACTAAGAAGCTCAATCTATCAAAGAGAGTTTACTCTAAGTGATTCAACAGGCAGGGGTTTTAATCTGTAATACAATGAAGATAAGCAAGGGCCTCCATTTGTATACCTTGACAACTCAGCCCATCATTGGTTCTTCGAAAGCCAATTCCACAGCGGACCACACAGTGATAGGATCCAATGGTATTGTCACAATCCTGACCAGCATGGCAAGTGTGTCCACTCAAAGCACACTCATCAATATCTGCAACAAAGTGAGTCATTCAACTAGGGGGAACTGAAGAAAACCAACCAAAGAACCTGTTGTGAAACAGGGATAGGAAAAGCAATGAATGACACTTGAAATATACAAGAGCAAAAATGGCGAATTTTGGGAGTGTGTCATTTCAGGTGGGTTGAGTAGCTGACAAGCTCATAGCAGGACAGTGTGATGTCTTCACAGACCAAGCCATCCAACAGACCACTTATAAATTAGGTGGCTGAAAAAAGGTACTTCTCCTTTCTGACATCTCAGTTTTTTCATCTGTAAAATCAGGATAATAATACCCACCTCTCAGCATTGCTTTGAAAATTAAATAATGTTTATGAGGTGCCCAGTCCATACTGGACATTCCATAAAAGTTACTCCTATGCCCCTGCTCTCTCTCCCTTTAGCATTTAGAAGGGGGTCTCCTTGGGCATAGAGGGAGAAATCCTTCCTTCTTTTCATCATTTTTAGTTTATTATACAACTAGGCTTTTATACAAGTTCTAACTTTGAAGCATACCTGGAATCTGATAGAAAAGTGCATTTTTCTTTAACGTACCATGATTGTGCAATTTACTAAATTTCTTTATAACCTCTTCCTTCCTACTTTTATCCCTGTAAAAGGAGTATGGTAATAGTCCTGCCTGCCTCTTCTCATTGCGTTGTGGGGATTGAGTGAGTCACTACAGGCATTCCTGCCCACAGAGCACCCCATATGAAGGCAGTGTGTGAGCAGTATTCCCTCTTCCTTACTTTTTCAACTTAATGAAGGTGGGGGTAGAAAGAGTAGGAAAGAAGAGCACTGGTCTACCACGCTTTTCCTAGGTCAGAGACTGCCATGTCCACTGCTTAAATGTGTTGATTAGACTTAGCTTTGTGACTACCTTGACAAGTTCTTCCATCCACAGCTATAGTGAGGCCTTTTGGGCAGGAGCAATAATAAGTTCCCATGGCATTGTGACAGATATGGGAGCAGGGATTCCCTGCTGCACATTCATCTTCATCTGAAAGAAGAAACAAAAAGACCCAATTAGTATGAAGAAGCCCTACTTTCAAGGAGTTATTAAAGTTGGTGAAAAGAGTTGCTTATAGAGGCCAATGAATGAATCAAATGTAACAGGAAATGCTCTAAGTGCCACAGGATGGAAACACAAAATAAAAATTAATTTGGGGTCCTCAAATTATCTGAGAGTGAATAAATGGTTAGATTAATTCTAAAACAACAATGATGACAGCTAAGATATAATAATTTATTGTGATCTAAATGCTTTTTACCTACATTAACTCATTCCTCAACATTCCTAGGAGCTAAGTATTTTTATTCCTATCTTCATTTGCATGATAAAACTGAGGAACAAAGGTTAAGTAAATTGCTCAAGGTCACATAGGTTATTATTCGAAGAGCTGGGATTTGAACCTGGGCAGAAGAGGTTAAGTAAATTGCTCAAGGTCACATAGGTCATTATTTGCAGAGCTGGGATCTGAACCTGGGCAGTGTAGTTTCTAAAGACCACCTTTTTACCACTATACTACATTACATTGCCTATCAGCAAAAAGAAAGACACTATGGGGCTTCCCTGGTGGCTCAGTGGTTAAGAATCTGCCTGCCAGTGCAGGGGACAGGGGTTTGAGCCCTGATCCAGAAGATCCCACATGCTGCAGAGCAACTAAGCCCGTGTGCCACAACTACTGAGACTGCACTCTAGAGCCCATGAGCCACAACTACTGAAGCCCACATGCCTAGAGCCCGTGCTCTGCAACAAGAGAAGCCACCACAATGAGAAGCCCGTGCACCGCAACAAAGAGTAGCCCCCACTTGCTGCAACTAGAGAAAGCCCATGTGCGGCAACAAAGACCCAACGCAGCCAAAAATAAAATAAATAAATTTATTAAAAAAAAAAAGAAAAGCAAGGCACTATGTATGCTAACTTGAGCTCCTCAAGTCATTTACTTAGCTATTTACTTATCCGTGACCCTCTTGCACAGGTACTTGGATGGCACAAGGCTGGTTTAGTCATTAGTCCTCCACCCACAATCCAGCCCTATCCTACGATTAAGCAATTCTCAGGTTAGGTGACTTAGAGTTGAATTACTGCTGTTCCACATTCATGGCAATCAGGTGGCCAGACGAAGTCCAGTGTTTTGTCCCTGTGTTCCCTCTACCCCTTTACTTGATCATGATCCTTGACACACTTGATTGTGGACTAATCGGAAGAGCAAGGGCTTTGTATCTATCTTAAATTCAAATCTAGCTCTGCCACTAGATAGCTGAGTGATCTTAGGCAGTTAACTTCTTCACATCTCAATTTCTTCACCTGTAAAATGGGACATTTATAGGACTGTTGTGATTCTTAAATACCTAGCAAAATGACAGTAAATGTCTATTAAATGGTAGCATTAACAGCTTAATAAAAAATAAAAATGAATAATTTATTTCCATACTTACCAGCACAAAAGGGTCCAACTGAATCTAAGGCAAACCCAGAGGGGCACTGATTACTGCGATCTCCTACCATAGAGAGAAAAGCAAAATTAACTGGCTTGTTAGAACATTAGCATCTTGTTTCTCCCCAGGACCATCTTCTCTGGGAACATATGCCAAGGATGGAACACATGACACAGCAAATGCAATAGGTGAAAACAAGCAGAATGGAAAAGTTTTACTGTTTCTCAACCAAGAACTAAGTGAATCACAATACAGAGATTGTTGGCAAGCAGCCAGCCACTGGAAGCAGATTTTCTGTTTAAGTTGTTTACATTAATCAAAAGAAAATTAATTACTCTTTGATAATGAAAAAGGATCCAAATCAATATGAATGCCAGGCATAACCACAGGCAAAGTCCTATTCTTCCAGCCATTTACTTATTCTGTTTGTTCTAGAAGTAGGATTGCTATTTTGAAGCCACTTAAAATAACTTATGCCAGTGAAAAACAAACTCTAGTGAAGAAACCCTCTCCTTTTGTAGATCTCCTCCATTTGTACTGTGAAGAATCTGGGTCTAAGTCCTCCTAGGTGTAACCAAGTGTTTTCCTTCCTGGTAGTCAAAGCAAGAAGAAACAGGCATATCATTATAGCAATAGAATAGATTTAAGTTAGATGTCAGAAAAAAAACTATTAACAAGAATAAATAGGTTAGGGAATCTCCTTGGAAAGTAACTCTGTTTTGACTGGTGTTAAGCCGTTTAGCAAATATTTTTCAAACGTTATTGAGATGCAAAAACTTAAATGAAACATTTTTCAAGTTAACAAAGTAATCTCACACACACACACACACACACATACCTTAAAAGACAATCATTGATATAACAGGTATAGCAGATTTCTCTCAAGGGAAATTTTATGTTCAGTTCATATTCAATCTCTTAGAAATTATCTTAGATTTTCCTTCAATTCTAAATGCATGAAACTGTTTATTTTTACTATTGTTTTAGGTGCTCTTCATAGAGGGAGTCTGGGCATTCATTAATTTTTCAGATTCATTCGACTTTGGAGAGTCTCAATTACAATATTATTTAAGCCCTGCTGAGAACATGAAACTGTTCAAAACTCTTCTGTACATTTATATATTTGGAGGGTGGAAGAAACATGCTCCAATGAAAATATTTCCTTGACTAGAAAGCTAGAGCCCTACTTGCTATTTCTAGGCAATCAAATTGCTATAAACCATGAAGCGAAAGCAGAGAGGTTCATGATCCATTTCCACCCTGAGTGTAAACATGACCCTGAGAGCATCCAAGCCTTCCTGCACCTTCAAGGGAATGGGGACAGGATGGATGGGATAGAAACGTCCGGAGCATGTTGCCAAATGATTGTTGAGTGTCATACAGTACTGTGAGCTTCATGTGCTGTATTTCGAATGAAACCTCAGAACTGCCCTACTCCCATCATAACCAATTTTCAGATGAAGAATCTGAGACTGAGGACATGTAAACTGCTTAAAGTCAAAGTGCTAATATAATCTGGAGCAAGGATTTAGATGCAAGTCTGTGGGACTTTCAACCACTGAACTCAAGAATACAATTCAGGTGGTGATTATAATTCATGCTTCCTTTTTATTTACTATTCAAACATTCCTTAATGAAGCCAGTATGTTGTGTACAGCACTGTGTTGGGGACGTAGTTGTGGAAAAATGTGTAACGTAAACATGAATTATTATCTGATAGAAGCTTTAGATTTCTGGTTCTAAATGGGGAGATATCTTCCATGGAGTGGCATCTGGAAAGGTTTTTGGGAGAGACTTGGGTTGTCATTATAATGACATGATTTAATAGGGAAGCCTATTTAAATTTAGGGAGTGGGGAAGACCCTGGGGAAGGTTTTAAGTATTGCAATGTGTGGGATAACGATGCAAGATGAAGATGTGTCCCTTGCCCTGAAAAATTGTCGTGGAAGCGAGAAAGCTGTTTGTAATTATCTAAGGCTAGAACCCATCTTCCATATATTAAACGGTTTCTTTGTGTGATTAAAATATACAATGAACTTTCCAGAAATGCAGCTGTCATATAAATGGGTGGTTGATTGTACATTGTTTTATTCAGAACATTACCAAGAATTACTCAATGTTTTTTAAAAAAATCACACTGGGCCTCTAAATATTGGTTTAGCCATGTAAATACTTCTCTCTTAACTTCCAGTGTAGTAATGTCTAAAGATTTTTCATATTGAAATACATAATATTTTGTTATCAACTATTTTCCTTTTATTTATTCTTTCTGTTGTAATTAAATCATGTTATTTTGAATTATATTATGATTTACTTTTTGACATAGTAGGGAGACAATACAAAATATTTGTTTGTGTTACAGTAATGTATAATTGTAGAAACTTTAAAAAGTATAAAATTCCCTGTAACCTTGTCACTTGGAACAAACTACTGCCAAGATTTTGGTGCTTTTCCCTGCAGTCACTTCCATCAGTATATACTTCAAAAAATTAAGTTAGGATCCTTTACAGACTAACAGTTGCCAAACTTTACTGATTGTAAAATCTCTTGGAGAGCTTATTAAAAATATAGATCCCTCTGGTCCTACCCCAGTCAGAATTGCCAAGGAAGAAGCCTGGGAATCTGTGTTTTTAACCAGTATAAAGGTTTCCTTACAATCACTGTGATGTGGGCAACCCAGGTTTGGATCATATTGTGTACTATTTTTCAATGATTGTTATGTCATGTACATTCTCCTTTGTCACTTGTTTATAGCTATATTGTCAGTACCTAGAGCAGTATCTGGTATACAGTAGGTACTCAATAAATATTTTTAAATGAATAAATAAGCAACCATTAGAATACTTTTGAAGGAATATTTAGTTTAAGAGTTTATCATACATCTGTGCCATCATTTACATATTTACCTCTTTCAGGACATTTATTCTTGGCCATTTCTGTGATTTTCTTAGGGCAGACTCCTAGAATGAGATAACTAAAAAGATGTGAACATTTGAGAGGCTACTGATACATACTGTTTTCCAGAAATGTCAAATCTACAATCTCTGCTGGCAGTGTAGGAGGGTATTTGTTTCCTATACCTCTCCACTACTGAGTGGTTAGCCTATATTTTAATCTCTGACAATGATAACTGGAAAACGGAACCTCATTGTTTTAATTTACATTTCTTTGCTTATTAATGAGGTACAGTTTTTCACATTTATTTTGTCATTATTATTTCTTCCTTTGTGAATTTCCTGTTCACAGATTATGTATTTTTCTATTGGGGTATTTGCCTTTTTCTTATTGATTTTTAAGGTTCTTATATATATTAAGGGTAATCATAGTTGTCCATAATATGTAATGCAAATAAGTTTAAATATACACAAAGAAAAACTATATATTTTGTTTTTCTCCAATGAGGAAGCTTTAAAAATTTTATTTGTAGTTAAATTTCTTTTATCTCCTTCTGATTAATTTGCAAAACTATAAATATTTTTTATAACTATATTTTGGAAATAATTTAATTTTAAAGATATGAATTCATATAATTTTTTAAAATTTCTATATTTGTGAATTGTCTTGACTAGTAGTTTCCAAATGCCAGAGTAAAGACCGCTTACAATAGAATCATTTAATTTTAAAGATATAAATTCATATAATTTTTAAATATTTCTATATTTGTGAATTGTCTTGACTAGTAGTTTCCAAATGCCAGAGTAAAGACCGCTTACAATAGAATCATTTAATTTTAAAGATATGAATTGATATAATTTTAAAAAATTTCTATATTTGTGAATTGTCCTGACTAGTAGTTTCCAATGCCAGAGTAAAGACCGGTAACAATAGAATCATTTAGGGGCTGTGTTAAAAATACAGACTCCAAGGCCCTACCTTAGACTAGCTAAACTAAAATCTCTGTACCTAGAAATCTGAACTTTTTTCAAGCTCTCTGCAATTCCAATTGCATTGTAACCATAGGTTTAGTCTAGACCCAACAAAGAGAAAGAACATGCTGGTCAAGCAGCTAAGAATGCAAGCTTGCTCCCTGGTGGTCAAAGAAATTGCAGGTACACAATTCTTGCAACTCACAGGAACAATATCAACAACAAATGGGCACCTACATCAGATGTAATTCATAGAATCATAGCATCCAAGGATAGTAAGGGGTTTTAAATGTCCTATAATGTTTCCTTCTATTGTGGGACCCAAGTCCCAAGGAAGGTCTTAAACCATAAAGACCTTCAAGCACGACTGGGTAGAAAGTGTACATGACTTTTCAAAAATCACTTTAATGTCTCTGGTCCCAGATGATATAAATTCATTTTTTTTTTTTTAAACATCTTTATTGGAGCATAATTGCTTTACAATGGTATGTTAGTTTCAGCTTCACAACAAAATGAATCAGTTATATATATACATATGTTCCCATATCTCTTCCTGCTTGCGTCACCCTCCCTCCCACCCTCCCTATCCCACCCCTCCAGGCGGTCACAAAGCACCGAGCTGATCTCCCTGTGCTATGCGGCTGCTTCCCACTAGCTATCTACCTTACGTTTGGTAGTGTATACATGTCCATGCCTCTTTATTGCTTTGTCACCGTTTACCCTTCCCCCTCCCCATAGCCTCAAGTCCATTCTCTAGTAAGTCTGTGACTTTATTCCTGTTTCACCCCTAGGTTTTTCATGACATTTTTTTTTCTTAAATTCCATATATATGTGTTAGCATACGGTATTTGTCTTTCTCTTTCTGACTTACTTCACTCTGTATGACAGACTCTAGGTCTATCCACCTCATTACAAATAGCTCAATTTCGTCTCTTTTTATGGCTGAGTAATATTCCATTGTATATATGTGCCACATCTTCTTTATCCATTCATCCGATGATGGACACTTAGGTTGTTTCCATCTCTGGGCTATTGAAAATAGAGCTGCAATGAACATTTTGGTACATGACTCTTTTTGAATTATGGTTTTCTCAGGGTATATGCCCAGTAGTGGGATTGCTGGGTCATATGGTAGTTCTATTTGTAGCTTTTTAAGGAACCTCCATACTGTTCTCCACAGTGGCTGTATCAATTTACATTCCCACCAACAGTGTAAGAGGGTTCCCTTTTCTCCACACCCTCTCCAGCATTTATTGTTTCTAGATTTTTTGATGATGGCCATTCTGACTGGTGTGAGATGATATCTCATTGTAGTTTTGATTTGCATTTCTCTAATGATTAGTGATGTTGAGCATTCTTTCATGTGTTTGTTGGCACTCTGTATATCTTCTTTGGAGAAATGTCTATTTAGGTCTTCTGCCCATTTTTGGATTGGGTTGTTTGTTCTTTTGTTATTAAGCTGCATGAGCTGCTTATAAATTTTGGAGATTAATCCTTTGTCAGTTGCTTCATTTGCAAATATTTTCTCCCATTCTGAGGGTTGTCTTTTGGTCTTCTTTATGGTTTCCTTTGCTGCGCAAAAGCTTTTAAGTTTCATTAGGTCCCATTTGTTTACTTTTGTTTTTATTTCCATTTCTCTAGGAGGTGGGTCAAAAAGGATCTTGCTGTGATTTATGTCATAGAGTGTTCTGCCTATGTTTTCCTCTAAGAGTTTGATAGTTTCTGGCCTTACATTTAGGTCTTTAATCCATTTTGAGCTTATTTTTGTGTATGGTGTTAGGGAGTGATCTAATCTCATACTTTTACATGTAGCTGTCCAGTTTTCCCAGCACCACTTATTGAATAGGCTGTCCTTTCTCCACTGTACATTTCTGCCTCCTTTGTCAAAGATAAGGTGACCATATGTGCGTGGGTTTATCTCTGGGCTTTCTATCCTGTTCCATTGATCTATATTTCTGTTTTTGTGCCAGTACCATACTGTCTTGATTACTGTAGCTTTGTAGTATAGTCTGAAGTCAGGAAGCCCGATTCCTCCAGCTCCATTTTTCGTTCTCAAGATTGCTTTGGCTATTCGGGGTCTTTTGTGTTTCCATACAAATTGTGAGATTTTTTGTTCTAGTTCTGTGAAAAATGCCAGTGGTAGTTTCATAGGGATTGCATTGAATCTGTAGATTGCTTTGGGTAGTAGAGTCATTTTCACAATGTTGATTCTTCCAATCCAAGAACATGGTATATCTCTCCATCTATTTGTATCATTTTTAATTTCTTTCATCAGTGTCTTATAATTTTCTGCATACAGGTCTTTTGTCTCCTTAGGTAGGTTTATTCCTAGGTATTTTATTCTTTTTGTTGCAATGGTAAATGGGAGTGTTTTCTTGATTTCACTTTCAGATTTTTCATCCTTAGTGTATAGGAATGCCAGAGATTTCTGTGCATTAATTTTGTATCCTGCTACTTTACCAAATTCATTGATTAGCTCTAGTAGTTTTCTGGTAGCATCTTTAGGATTCTGTATGTATAGTATCATGTCATCTGCAAACAGTGACAGCTTTACTTCTTCTTTTCCGATTTGGATTCCTTTTATTTCCTTTTCTTCTCTGATTGCTGTGGCTAAAACTTCCAAAACTATGTTGAATAAGAGTGGTGAGAGTGGGCAACCTTGTCTTGTTCCTGATCTTAGTGGAAATGCTTTCAGTTTTTCACCATTGAGGACGATGTTGGCTGTGGGTTTGTTATATATGGCCTTTATTATGTTGAGGAAAGTTCCCTCTATGCCTACTTTCTGCAGGGTTTTTATCATAAATGGGTGTTGAATTTTGTCAAAAGCTTTCTCTGCATCTATTGAGATGATCATATGGTTTTTCTCCTTCAATTTGTTAATATGGTGTATCACGTTGATTGATTTGCGTATATTGAAGAATCCTTGCATTCCTGGAATAAACCCCACTTGATCATGGTGTATGATCCGTTTAATGTGCTGTTGGATTCTGTTTGCTAGTATTTTGTTGAGGATCTTTGCATCTATGTTCATCAGTGATATTGGCCTGTAGTTTTCTTTCTTTGTGACATCATTGTCTGGGTTTGGTATCAGGGTGATGGTGGCCTCGTAGAATGACTTTGGGAGTGTTCCTCCCTCTGCTATATTTTGGAAGAGTCTGAGAAGGATAGGTGATAGCTCTTCTCTAAATGTTTGATAGAATTCGCCTGTGAAGCCATCTGGTCCTGGGCTTTTGCTTGTTGGAAGATTTTTAATCACAGTTTCAATTTCAGTGCTTGTGATTGGTCTGTTCATATTTTCTATTTCTTCCTGATTCAGTCTTGGCAGGTTGTGCCTTTCTAAGAATTTGTCCATTTCTTCCAGGTTGTCCATTTTATTGGCATAGAGTTGCTTGTAGTAATCTCTCATGATCTTTTGTATTTCTGCAGTGTCAGTTGTTACTTCTCCTTTTTCATTTCTAATTCTATTGATTTGAGTCTTCTCCCTTTTTTTCTTGATGAGTCTGGCTAATGGTTTATCAATTTTGTTTATCCTTTCAAAGAACCAGCTTTTAGTTTTATTGATCTTTGCTATCGTTTCCTTCATTTCTTTTTCATTTATTTCTGATCTGATTTTTATGATTTCTTTCCTCCTGCTAACTTTGGGGTTTTTTTGTTCTTCTTTCTCTAATTGCTTTAGGTGCAAGGTTAGGTTGTTTATTCGAGATGTTTCCTGTTTCTTAAGGTAAGATTGTATTGCTATAAACTTCCCTCTTAGAACTGCTTTTGCTGCATCCCATAGGTTTTGGGTCATCGTGTCTCCATTGTCATTTGTTTCTAGGTATTTTTTGATTTCCCCTTTGATTTCTTCAGTGATCACTTCGTTATTAAGTAGTGTATTGTTTAGCCTCCATGTGTTTGTATTTTTTACAGATCTTCTCCTGTGATTGATATCGAGTCTCATAGCGTTGTGGTCGGAAAAGATACTTGATACAATTTCAATTTTCTTAAATTTACCAAGGCTTGATTTGTGACCCAAGATATGATCTATCCTGGAGAATGTTCCATGAGCACTTGAGAAAAACGTGTATTCTGTTGTTTTTGGATGGAATGTCCTATAAATATCAATTAACTCCATCTCATTTAATGTATCATTTAAAGCTTGTGTTTCCTTATTTATTTTCATTTTGGATGATCTGTCCATTGGTGAAAGTGGGGTGTTAAAGTTCCCTACTATGAATGTGTTACTGTCGATTTCCCCTTTTATGGTTGTCAGTATTTGCCTTATGTATTGAGGTGCACCTATGTTGGGTGCATAAATATTTACAATTGTTATATCTTCTTCTTGGATCGATCCCTTGATCATTATGTAGTGTCCTTCTTTGTCTCTTCTAATAGTCTTTGTTTTAAAGTCTATTTTGTCTGATATGAGAATTGCTACTCCAGCTTTCTTTTGGTTTCCATTTGCATGAAATACCTTTTTCCATCCCCTTACTTTCAGTCTGTATGTGTCTCTAGGTCTGAAGTGGGTCTCTTGTAGACAGCAAATATATGGGTCTTGTTTTTGTATCCATTCAGCCAATCTGTGTCTTTTGGTGGGAACATTTAGTCCATTTACATTTAAGGTAATTATCGATATGTGTGTTCCCATTCCCATTTTCTTAATTGTTTTGGGTTTGTTATTGTAGGTCTTTTCCTTCTTTTGTGTTTCTTGCCTAGAGAAGTTCCTTTAGCAGTTGTTGTAGAGCTGGTTTGGTGGTGCTGAACTCTCTCAGCTTTTGCTTGTCTGTAAAGGTTTTAATTTCTCCATCAAATCTGAATGAGATCCTTGCTGGGTAGAGTAATCTTGGTTGCAGGTTTTTCTCCTTCAACACTTTCAATATGTCCTTCCACTCCCTTCTGGCTTGCAGAGTTTCTGCTGAAAGATCAGCTGTTAACCTTATGGGGATTCCTTTGTGTGTTATTTGTTGTTTTTCCCTTGCTGCTTTTAATATGTTTTCTTTGTATTTAATTTTTGACAGTTTGATTAATATGTGTCTTGGCGTATTTCTCCTTGGATTTATCCTGTATGGGACTCTCTGTGCTTCCTGGACTTGATTAACTATTTCCTTTCCCATATTAGGGAAGTTTTCAACTATAATCTCTTCAAATATTTTCTCAGTCCCTTTCTTTTTCTCTTCTTCTTCTGGAACCCCTATAATTCGAATGTTGGTACGTTTAATGTTGTCCCAGAGGTCTCTGAGACTGTCCTCAGTTCTTTTCATTCTTTTTTCTTTATTCTGCTCTGCAGTAGTTATTTCCACTATTTTATCTTCCAGGTCACTTATCCGTTCTTCTGCCTCAGTTATTCTGCTATTGATCCCATCTAGAGTACTTTTAATTTCATTTATTGTGTTGTTCATCGTTGCTTGTTTCATCTTTAGTTCTTCTAGGTCCTTGTTTACTGATTCTTGCATTTTTCCATTCTATTGTCCATTCTATCTATCTCCAAGATTTCGGATCAACTTTACTATCATTATTCTGAATTCTTTTTCAGGTAGACTGCCTATTTCCTCTTCATTTGTTAGGTCTGATGGGTTTTTATCTTGCTCCTTCATCTGCGGTGTGTTTTTCTGTCTTTTCATTTTGCTTATCTTACTGTGTTTGGGGTCTCCTTTTTTGCAGGCTGAAGGTTCGTAGTTCCTGTTGTTTTTTGTGTCTGTCCCCAGTGGCTAAGGTTGGTTCAGTGGGTTGTGTAGGCTTCCTGGTGGAGGGTACTAGTGCCTGTGTTCTGGTGGATGAGGATAGATCTTGTCTTTCTGGTGGGCAGGTCCACGTCTGGTGGTGTGTTTTGGGGTGTCTGTAGACTTATTATGATTTTGGGCCGCCTCTCTGCTAATGGGTGGGGTTGTGTTCCTGTCTTGCTAGTTGTTTGGCATAGGATGTCCAGCACTGTAGCTTGCTGGTCGTTGAGTGGAGCTGGGTGCTGGTGTTGAGATGGAGATCTCTCGGAGATTTTTGCTGTTTGATATTATGTGCAGCTGGGAGGTCTCTTGTGGATCAGTGTCCTGAAGTTGGCTCTCCCACCTCAGAGGCACAGCACTGACTCCTGGCTGCAGCACCAAGCGCCTTTCATCCACAGGGCTCCTTAATTTGGGATGATTCGTTGTCTATTCAGGTATTCCACATATGCAGGGTATATCAAGTTGATTGTGGAGCTTTAATCCGCTGCTTCTGAGGCTGCTGGGAGAGATTTCCCTTTCTCTTCTTTGTTCTCACAGTTCCCAGGGGCTCAGCTTTGGATTTAGCCCCGCCTGTGCGTGTAGGTCGCCGGAGGGCGTCTGTTCTTTGCTCAGACAGGACGGGGTTAAAGGAGCCGCTGATTCGGAGGCTCTGGCTCACTCAGGCCCGGGGGTAGGGAGGGGCACGGAGTGTGGGGTGGGCCTGCGCGGCAGAGGCCGGCGAGACGTTGCAGCCTGAGGCGCGCCTGTGCGTTCTCCCGGGGGAGTTGTCCCTGGATCCCGGGACCCTGGCAGTGGCGGGCTGCACAGCCTCCCCGGAAGGGCGTGTGGCTAGTGACCTGTGTTCGCACACAGGCCTCCCGGTGGCGGCAGCAGCGGCCCTAGCGTCTCATGTCTGTCTCTGGGCTCCGCACTTTTAGCCGCGGCTCGCGCCCGTCCCTGGAGCTCTCTCAAGCAGCGTTCTTAATCCCCTCTCCTCGTGCACCAGGAAACAAAGAGGGACATAAAAGTCTCTTGCCTCTTCGGCAGTTCCAGACTTCTCCCCAGACTCTCTCCCGGCCAGCCGCGGTGCACTAACGCCCTGCAGGCTGTGTTCACGCCGCCAACCTCAGTCCTCTCCCGGCGCTCCGACAAAAGCCGGAGCTTCAGCTCCCAGTCCCGCCCGCCCCGGCGGGCGAGCAGACAAGCCTCTCGGCTGGCGAGTTCCGGTCGGCCCGATCCTCTGCGCTGGAATCTGTCCGCTTTGCCCTCCGCACCCCTGTTGCTGTGCTCTCCTCCGCGGCTCCCAAGCTCCCCCACTCCGCCTCCCGAAGTCTCCACCCGCGAAGGGGCTTCCTAGTGTGTGGACACTTTTCCTCCTTCACAGCTCTCTCCCGCTGGTGCAGGACCCGTCCCTGTCCTTTTGTCTCTGTTTAGTTTTTTCTTTTGCCCTACCCAGGTACGTGGGGGGTTTCTTGCCTTTTGGGAGGTCTGAGGTCTTCTGCCAGCGTTCAGTAGATGCTCTGTAGGAGTTGTTCCACGCGTAGATGTATTTCTGGTGTATCTGTGGGGAGGAACGTGATCTCCGCGTCTTACTCTTCCGCCATCTTCCCGGAAGTCTAAATTCATTTTTAACTAAAGTCTTGTGCTAAGTTATCTTTTAAAAAATTATATGGAGTACTGGAAAAAGTAGAAACAGAGGTTAACTTTGAAAAGTAAGTATTACTGGGGAAAAGAAAACATAATTCTTCATTCCAGTGGCTCTTTTCTTTTGTCCAAGTTACCTTAACACGCATGACAATAGTAAAATGAGGTGGTGGTGACATGTGGTTGGAGTAGGTGTAGGGCTACGGGTTCTACTGGCTATGAGGCTTCGTGAATCTGTGATTAGCTCAAAAAAATGTGAATATACTCCTACATTACTATGACCTTAAATTTGACGAAGCAGTTCTGATAGATGCTGAAGAAGAAAACAGTCACATGCACAACTGATGAAAGCAAGAGTAAACAGTGAAAATGAATTTTAAATGTATGTGCTGAGCATGATAAGCAAAATGATGGTTAAAATCTACTTGCATCTATTTTAGGAAAGCCAGCACAAAGCAAAACACATACATTCACCAGGCCACTCTGAATCATTTGAAGTGTCTCATGGGAGCCTAAAGTTCAAAGCTAAAGTCATTCAAACAGTTAGTGCCTATAACATAACCACATGCAAGTATCTCCTAGCATCAAAACCCCGCAGGATATGGAATGCTAATTGTCGTGTTGCCTCTTACAACTGAAAAGGAAATCTCAGAGTATAGACACATCAAAGCACCACACAGCATAGGGAGACTGCTGAGATCAAGGGAAAGCAGTTCAAAAGTTATAATTTCCAAGAACAATAAATGACAGCTGAAATGACTGCCTCCCGGGTTTTAAAAGCTGCTTTTAAAATATGGAAACTTTTTTTTGGCTAGTTTAGGTTAAGATACACCTTTACATCATGCTTCAGGAATTAAAAAAATTCTGTCAAATATAAGATTCAGAACAAGAACAAATGGACTTTATTACCCAAAGAAAAATCGTTGACAGAGGATATATTTTTAAACCTCTCTGTGTATATAGGCTAGAACAGTAACAACTCCACTATGCCATCTGAAGATGCCTATTAGTAAACTAAATGTACTAGAATGCCAATGGGATTGGCCTTACCACAGGACTTCACCTACGAAACATGGGCAACACACATGAAAAACATGTTATCGTGTTCAGTCTATACCTTAATATCCTTATTTTGAATGGCATCAATGCGATTCTTTTACCCATTTAGAAAGAACTGCATAGCTTAAAGAGCTGTACTTTCCTTTAACCAAATTACCTTTGGAAATTGAAGCATGGATTTTAAAACCCAGTGTCTCTTCTAACTGGTTGTAGTCAGATTCCACAGAGGATGCATGAAGTGTTTCTACCAAGAAAGGCATTCTTCCCTGTGCCTTATCATAGAAAACAGTGTGGTTCCATGTGTATGGGACGCTGATGCCATCAATGGTGAACAGCCGGGTTGAGTAGGCATACAGCTGCCCAGGACCTGTTTGAATGTAGTCCTCTGTGTAATCCTAAGAAAGACAGTACAGATTTGAGGATTAGCATGGCTCATCCTATTTTTTTTTCTTGAGGGTACTATGAGATGTAGAATGAGATTAAAAAAAAAAAAGGCTTAGGGGATAAAAATATATAATTCTAAATAAAACTGTAATTGTACAGTAGTGTTCAGGAACTAAAATTTGAACCTTTTAATTGTAAATACCTTAGTTTCATAATTTTAGTGTCATAAGTTATAGTTTAATAAGGGACTCAGTTGTAGGTCAAAAAAAAATGTGAAAGGGTGATTGTTACCATTCTTTAATTTCTGGAATACTTCTAAGGATGGTCTACAAAAACTTTAATGCAAGAATTAGTACTCTCTTTGTCTACAGAAAGTTAAACAAATGGCTTAAATCAACAAAGCTGTGATCTTGGTCCTGATAAGCAGGGTAATAAAACTACTAAGAGCTTATAAAGACTTGTCCGTAAAGATTTTTAAACAAAGACCAGATAGCCATTCCTAACTTCAGTGGTTTAGACATTTACTCCCCAAAATGAACAAGGGAAACTACACAAGTTTTCTGCACTCTTTTACTCCTACTCTTATTGTTACTCCAATAAACAGCGAAGGCAAGTTATCCTAGCATTTTACCTTCACAGTGACTTCAGCAGGTGACTGCAGCTGCAGGACATAGCCACTCACAACGATATCTACCAGCAGAGCTCCATCGGAATCCAAGCCCCGGGCAATGTGAGTCATCCGCAAGATTTCTCCTAGGAATTAGAATTCGTTCATTTCAATAGTAATATATATATATGGTTTGTGTAAGCACAGAGTGGATTTACTTTATATACCAGTTCAGCTTTGTTATTGTACTTCAAACTTGATTAAACACAGATCATAAGAGAATTAAATTAGCACTTCGTCCCCAAATTAAAGACTTAGGTTGATTGAATTAAGTTGATTCTAAAATCTCTTTTTTTGTGGCAAAAATGTAGCCTATGATTAGGTGAAGGATTCCACACTTTTAACTCACAAGCAAGAGAAAGGCAGTTCTACAAAAACGGATCGCTTGTCTGTGAGAAGGGATAGAAAGCTTGACCAGGCAGACTGGCAATAGCCACCGCTTGTCTGTGAGAAGGGATAGAAAGCTTGACCAGGCAGACTGGCAATAGCCACAAGTCTGGCCCCAGGGCTTTGTTCTTTCTGATGCTTTAAGAAGTTGCAAAGGGGATCTTCACTGCCCCGTGCAGGATATCCCATGTGCCACAACTAAGACCTGGCGCAGCCAAATAAATAAATATTTTAAAAATGCTTAAAGAAAAATAAGAAGTAGCAAAGGGGCATCTTTGTAAGTGGATTGCCATACAGAGACCCACATGTCTTCTGGGCTTATTAAAGCTATGCCCTCCCTCAGCCCTTCTTTCTCAAAGATCACTGCTGCTGAGCTGACCACCTTCAAAGATGTTAGAAATGGAGGTCTATAAAAAGCTGTAGACCCTTGGAAAGGGCCATGAATTGCTAATAAGTATTCATTAAGACTAAGGATAAAGCGAAAAGTGTTTAGATTTGCTTGTTTTAATTTCCATTTTTTTGATTAAAGAATCTCTATAAGATATCCTAATTGACTCTCAGTTTCATAGACAAAAGCCTTTAATTAATATTAGCAATGGCTCATCTTCCTGCTGTTTGGCCTTCAAAACCCTCTCTAAGGATTTAAAGAGAACAGATACAGGAAAGATGATGAAAAAAAAGCTTTCAGACTATAAAAATCACTATACTATTTGAAAACACATGGCCTCTTATAGACCCACGTCAGTAAAAGTTTATAGGAAAATATAAACTTGCTTTTATATCATTTATGCTAAGATGGCAACAAAACTTTGAAATTATTCTCTGTGGGAACATATAATGTATTTTTCTTAACCATCAACATTTCAAGCAATCATATTTTTAAATAGTAATAGAATAATAAGTTCAGCTGGTACTAACCAGTTGCAAATTCCACTTGGGTTTCTCTCTTGAAGACTGCATTGGTGAGGGTAAAGCCATTGACTGCTTCTCCTATTTCCTTTGCTGTTGTCCAATAAATGGGATTTAGAATGGAAATTATCTTTCTCATTGCTGGACCTAGAGAAAAAGGGATAGAGCAAAATATTTACAGTCCATTATTATTATTCATAGCATGTTATTCAAAAGGATGAATCCTAAATAAACTTGAATAACAAAATAAATATCAGTATCTCATGTGTCTTTAAGTGTTTACCACTGGGATAAAACTAAGGACTATTATACTCATCATGTAGTAGTAGCATCCTCTAGAAATTTTAATAATAGATGAAAAAGAAAAATATATGTTTTTAAAAAGAGGCTTATTAACAACTTTTGTAAGCAGAGACTTACCGAGACTGCGAGGTACATTGGTAATTCTGGCATGTATTATTTTGGTATCAGAGTTTGGGCTATCTGTTACCGTGGCGTTAAGGAAAGCAATTCCAAATTCGACATCATTAATACTTCCAATAACACTTCCTCTGGCTCGCTGGGGCCCACCTATTGCGGGAAGAAAAAACATTCTTGGATAAGGGAACAATTTTATCAACATTACATGGGAGAAAAGAAAGCCAGTATTCAAAGATGCTCCAAGTCTTCTCTCAAACATTTAAAAGATCATATGACATCTGAATTTAAGAGTGAAATACATAAGATTTCAAAACATTCTACTCTCATGTAACACTCATCAACCCATATAAATCTAGGGTCCTTCCAATCTACGTACATCATAGTATTAATTCACAATCCAAAGAATTCATTCGGCACCCAGTCCCAAAGCCAAAGTAAAGTATGTATTTGGTGATGGTGATGAAATCATGATAATAATGAGAGTTTACTGAGCATGTCATGCGTGCTACAGTAAGCACTTAATATGCATTAACTCTTTAAATTCTAGCAAACATCCTATAAGGTAGTTTTAAACAGCCACAGTTTGCAGACTAGGAAAATAAAGTTCAGAGAAATCAAGTGACTTTTCCCATGATTACCCAGCTAAGAGGCAGTAGAGTGAGGATATGAACACAGATCTGCTTGTCATCAAAACACATATTCTTTCATCTATTGCCTCCTTCAAGAGAACACGGAGGGGAAAGGAGGGATCGCCAACAAAACAGCTCCAAAGTCTTGTGACAGGTCACTGTCAACATAAATGTGAAGTATCTAAGGGTTATTGTTCGTCTTGAGTTTCAGATCAAGGGCTTACCAAGCTCTTCATATTACAAATATATTGGAAAATGTTTAACTTGAGAAAAATTTGAGAAGAATATTGTACTTTTAACATTGTTGCAAAATTCATACCAAGACAGTTATGTTGAAAAACAATCATACAATCTTTTAAAAGTAACTCTACAGTAATTTTATGCCTTCTTTCCATTGTTCAACAAAATTATTGGTTACTAACACAGAACTGGTGGTTAAGGAGTACATGCTTTGACAAGAGAGGGAAACGTACTGGGAAGAGGCTAACAGTTAAATTTTAAAATATTCATTATTTAATGCCTTTTAATTGAATATATTTTAAAACAATCGCTAGGTGGTTCAGATATTGTTATCATGTATTATATACTGGGGAGAAATACAATTGTATTCAGTCTGAGAAAAGTCAATAAGTAAAGTGTTTCACCATTTTAATTTGCATTATTTTACTAGTGAGAGAAAACATTTTTTTCACATTGATTCACCCTTCATGTTCTGGATTATATTCATTTGTTCATCAAGTACTGAGGATAGAATGGTAAGAAAGAAAATAAAAAAGACATGAAGCCTGCCTTCATAGCACTTATGTCTGAATAGGGGAGATAAACGTTAATTAGAATTCCACAAATAAATGTAAAAATGAAATGTATATCTTAATGAATAGGATATCTACTACTCAGGGAAGTCTGAAAAGGAGGTAAAAATAGTTTGAAGATCTGAAGAAAGTTAAGGTCTTAGCTCAGTCAAGGAAGGCAGGAAAAGGGCTTTCCTTGTAGAGGAAACAGCATGTGTCATCCTTTTGGGAGGTGGTGGCTTGTCACATCTGAGAAGCCAAGAGTAGCGAGCTTAGTGAGTGATGGGAAACATGCAGCAAGATGATGCAGGAAAGTACACAGGAGGGCCAGTCAGGACCTGGTCGGCTCCATTTGTTCTTATCCTTAGTCCTAAGCAGGGCGAGAGAAGGGTAGAAGGATTACTAAATTTACTTAGTTCTGTGGATCATTACTAAGGAGCATGGCCTCTCTAGTCTCACAGAGGAACCTCCATTAGCAGAGAGGCTGCCTAAATTCATAATAAGGCCACAGACACACCAAAACACACCACCAGACGTGGACCTGCCCACCAGAAAGACAAGATCCAGCCTCATCCACCAGAACACAGGCACTAGTCCCCTCCACCAGGAAGCCTACACAACCCACTGAACCAACCTTAGCCACTGGGGACAGACACCAAAAACAACGGGAACTACGAACCTGCAGCCTGCAAAAAGGAGACCCCCAAACACAGTAAGATAAGCAAAATGAGAAGACAGAAAAACACACAGCAGATGAAGGATGCAAGGTAAAAACCCACCAGACCTAACAAATGAAGAGGAAATAGGCAACTACCTGAAAAAGAATTCAGAATAATGATAGTAAAGGTGATCCAAAATCTTGGAAATAGATTACAGAAAATGCAAGAAACATTTAACAAGGACCTAGAAGAACTAAAGAGGAAACAAACAACGATGAACACCACAATAAATGTAATTAAAAATACTCTAGAAGGGATGAATAGCAGAATAACCGAGGTAGAAGAATGGATAAGTGACCTGGAGGATAAAATAGTAGAAATAACTACTGCAGAGCAGAATAAAGAAAAAAGAATGAAAAGAACTGAGGACAGTCTCAGAGACCTCTGGGACAACATTAAACGCACCAACATTCGAATTATAGGGGTCCCTGAAGAAGAAGAGAAAAAGAAAGGGACTGAGAAAATATTTGAAGAGATTATAGTTGAAAACTTCCCTAATACGGGAAAGGAAATAATCAAGTCCAGGAAGCACAGAGAGTCCCATACAGGATAAATCCAAGGAGAAACACACTAAGACACATATTAGTCAAACTGTCAAAAATTAAATAAAAAGAAAACGTATTAAAATCAGCAATGGAAAAACAACAAATAACACACAAGGGAATCCCCATAAGGTTAACAGCTGATCTTTCAGCAGAAACTCTGCAAGCCAGAAGGGAATGGCAGGACATATTTAAAGTGATGAAGGAGGAAAAACCTACAACTAAGATTACTGTACCCAGCAAGGATCTCATTCAGACTTGATGGAGAAATTAAAACCTTTACAGACAAGCAAAAGCTGAGAGAGTTCAGCACCACCAAAATAGATTTACAACAAATGATAAAGGAACTTCTCTAGGCAAGAAACACAAGAGAAGGAAAAGACCTACAATAACAAACCCAAAACAATTTAGAAAATGGGAATAGGAACATACATATCGATAATTACCTTAAATGTAAATGGATTAAATGCTCCCACCAGAAGTCACAGACTGGCTGAATGGATACAAAAACAAGACCTGTATATATGCTGTCTACAAGAGACCCACTTCAGACCTAGGGACACATACAGACTGAAAGTGAGGGGATGGAAAAAGACATTCCATTCAAATGGAAATCAAAAGAAAGCTGGAGTAGCAATTCTCATATCAGATAAAATAGACTTTAAAATAAAGACTGTTACAAGAGACAAGGACACTACATAATGATCAAGGGATGGAAGCAAGAAGACATAACAATTGTAAATATTTATGCACCCAACACAGGAGCACCTCAATACATAAGACAAATACTAACAGCCATAAAAGGGGAATCGACAGTAACACATTCATAGTACGGGACATTAACACCTCACTTTCACCAATGGAAAGATCATCCAAAATGAAAATAAATAGGGAAACACAAGCTTTAAGTGATACATTAAACAAGATGGACTTAATTGATATTTATAGGACATTCCAACCAAAAACAACAGAATACACATTTTTCTCAAGTGCTCATGGAACTACCTCCAGGATAGATCATATCTTGGGTCACAAATCAAGCCTTGGTAAATTTAAGAAAATTGAAATTGTATCAACTATCTTTTCTGACCACAACGCTGTAAGATTAGATATCAATTCCAGGAAAAGATCTGTAAAAAATACAAACAAACACATGGAGGCTAAACAATACACTACTTAATAACGAAGTGATCACTGAAGAAATCAAAGAGGAAATAAAAAAATACCTAGAAACAAATGACATCGGAGACATGACGACCCACAACCTATGGGATGCAGCAAAAGCAGTTCTAAGAGGGAAATTTATAGCAATACAATCCTACCATAAGAAACAGGAAACATCTCAAATAAACAACCTAATCTTGCACCTAAACCAATTAGAGAAAGAAAAGAAAAACCCTAAAGTTAGCAGAAGGAAAGAAATCATAAAGATCAGATCAGAAATAAATGAAAAAGAAATGAAAGCAATGATAGCAAAGATCAATAAAACTAAAAGCTGGTTTTTTGAGAAGCTAAACAAAATTGATAATCCATTAGCCAGACTCATCAAGAAAAAAAGGGAGAAGACTCAAATCAGTAGAATTAGAAATGAAAAAGAAGAAGTAACAACTGACACTGCAGAAATACAAAGGATCATGAGAGATTACTGCAAGCAACTCTATGCCAATAAAATGGACAACCTGGAAGAAATGCACAAATTCTTAGAAATGTACAATCTGCCAAGAGTGAACCAGGAAGAAATAGAAAATATGAACAGACCAATCACAAGCAGTGAAATTGAAACGGTGATTAAAAATCTTCCAACAAGCAAACGCCCAGGACCAGATCGCTTCACAGGTGAATTCTATCAAACATTTAGAGAAGCGCTAACACCTATCCTTCTCAAACTCTTCCAAAATATAGCAGAGGGAGGAACACTCCCAAATTCATTCTATGAAGCCACCATCACCCTGATACCAAAACCAGACAAAGATGTCACAAGGAAAGAAAACTACAGGCCAATATCACTGATGAACATAGAGGCAAAAATCCTCGACAAAATACTAGCAAACATAATCCAATAGCACATTAAAAGGATCATACACCATGATCAAGTGGGGTTTATCCCAGGAATGCAAGGATTCTTCAATATACACAAATGAACGTGATACACCATATTAACAAATTGAAGGAGAAAAACCATATGATCATCTCAATAGATGCAGAGAAAGCTTTCGACAAAATTCAACACCTACTTATGATAAAAACACTGCAGAAAGTAGGCGTAAAGGAAACTTTCCTCCACATAATAAAGGCCATATATGACAAACCCACAGACAACATCGTCCTGAATGGTGAAAAACTGAAACCATTTCCACTAAGATCAGGAACAAGGCAAGGTTGCCCACTCTCACCACTCTTATGCAACATAGTTTTGGAAGTTTTAGCCACAGGAATCAGAGAAGAAAAAGAAATAAAAGGAATCCAAATCGGAAAAGAAGAAGTAAAGCTGTCACTGTTTGCAGATGACATGATACTCTCCATACAAAATCCTAAAGATGCCTCCAGAAAACTACTTGAGCGAATCAATGAATTTGGTAAACTAGCAGGATACAAAATTAATGCACAGAAATCTCTGGCATTCCTATACACTAATGATGAATAATCTGAAAGTGAAATCAAGAAAACACTCCCATTTACCACTGCAACATAAAAATAAAATATCTAGGAATAAACCTACCTAAGGAGACAAAAGACCTGTATGCAGAAAATTATAAGACACTGATGAAAGAAATTAAAGATGATACAAATAGATGGAGAGATGTACCATGTTCTTGGATTGGAAGAATCAACATTGTGAAAATGACTCTACTACCCAAAACAATCTACAGATTCAATGCAATCCGTATCAAACTACCACTGGCATTTTTCACAGAACTAGAACAATTTCACAATTTGTATGGAAACATAAAAGACCCCGAATAGCCAAAGCAATCTTGAGAATGAAAAATGGAGCTGGAGGAATCAGGCTCCCAGACTTCAAACTATACTACAAAGCTACAGTAATCAAGACAGTATGGTACTGGCACAAAAACAGAACTATAGATCGATGGAACAGGATAGAGAACCCAGAGATAAACCCACGCACATATGGTCACCTCATCTTTGATAAAGGAGGCAAGAATATATAGTGCAGACAAGACAGCCTCTTCAATAAGTGGTGCTGGGAAAACTGGACAGGTACATGTAAAAGTATGAAATTAGAACACTCCCTAACACCATACACAAAAATAAACTCAAAATGGATTAAAGACCTACATGTAAGGCCGGACACTTTCAAACTCTTAGAGGAAAACATACGCAGAACGCTCTATGACATAAATCACAGCAAGATCCTTTTTGACCCACCTCCTAGAGAAATGGAAATAAAAACAAAAATAAACAAATGGGACCTAATGAAACTTCAAAGCTTTTGCTCAGCAAAGGAAACCATAAAGAAGACTAAAAGATAACCCTCAGAATGGGAGAAAATATTTGCAAATGAAGCAACTGACAAAGGATTCATCTCCAAAGTTTACAAGCAGCTCATGCAGCTCAATAACAAAAAAAAAAACAACCCAATCCAAAAATGGGCAGAAGACCTAAATAGACATTTCTCCAAAGAAGATATACAGAGTGCCAACAAACACATGAAAGAATGCTCAACATCATTAATCATTAGAGAAATGCAAATCAAAACTACAATGAGATATCATCTCACAACAGTCAGAATGGCCATCATCAAAAAATCTAGAAACAATAAATGCTGGAGATGGTGTGGAGAAAAGGGAACACTCTTGCACTGTTGGTGGGAATGTAAATTGATACAGCTACTGTGGAGAACAGTATGGAGGTTCCTTAAAAAACTACAAATAGAACTACCATATGACCCAGCAATCCCACTACTGGGCATATACCCTGAGAAAACCATAATTCAAAAAGTCATGTACCAAAATGTTCATTGCAGGTCTATTTACAATAACCAGGACATGGAAGCAACCTAAGTGTCCATCAACAGATGAATGGATAAAGAAGATGTGGCATATATATAGAATGGAATATTACTCAGCCATAAAAAGAAATGAAATTGAGTTATTTGTAGTGCGGTAGATGGACCTAGAGTCTGTCATACGGAATGAAGTAAGTCAGAAAGAGAAAAACAAATACTGTATGCACACATATATGTATGGAATCTTAAGAAAAAAAAAAGGTCATGAAGTACCTAGGGGTTAGATGGGAATAAAGACACAGACCTACTAGAGCATGGACTTGAGGATATGGGGAGGGGGAAGGGTAAGCTGTGACAAAGTGAGAGAGTGGCATGGAGATATATACACTACCAAACGTAAAATTGATAGCTAGTGGGAAGCAGCCACAGAGCACAGGGAGATCAGCCTGGTGCTTTGTGACCACCTACAGGGGTGGGATAGGGAGGGTGGGAGGGTGGGAGACGCAAGAGGGAAGAGATATGGGAACATATGTATATGTATAACTGATTCACTTTGTTATAAAGCAGAAACTAACACACCATTGTGAAGCAGTTGTACTCCAATAAAGATGTTAAAAAAAAAAAGACACTTCCCAACTCATTTTATAAAGCCAGCATTACTGTGATACTAAAACCAAGAAAATCACAAGATAACAACAGACCAATATCTCCTACAAATGTGGGTGTAAAAACCCTCAATAAAATTGTAGCAACTGCTATCCATCAACATATAAAAAAAAATATCACCATGACCAAGTGGGATTTATTCCATGAATGCAAGGTTGGTTCAACATCCAAAAATTAATTAATGTAATACATCATATCAGAAATTAGTAAGTGAAAAGCATATGCTCACCTCATTAGACACAGAAAAAGCATTTGGCAAGATCAACACTTTTCATCATAAAATCATTCATCAAACTATGAATTGAAAGGAACTTCCTCCATATGTGAAAGAACATCTATGAAAAAACCCACATCTAACATCATACTTAATGGTAAAAGAAAGGATGCTGTCTTCCTTAATCAGGAAAAAATAAGGATATTTGTTCTCATTACCTCTATCCATCATTATAAGAGAACTTCCAGCCAGGGCAATTAGGCAAGAAAAACAAATAAAAGGCATATCCATTGGGAAGAAAAAGAAGTAAAATTATCTCTATTTGAAGATGACATGATCTTATATATATAAACAATTCCATGGAATCCACTAAAAAATAAACTGACAAATTCAGCAAGATTTCAGGATACAATATCAGTTAAAAACTTCATTGTATTTTTATACAAAAAAAAAAGATATGGTTACATCTGACTGATAGATATTTGCCCTTTCAGCATGCCTACATCCTATAAATCTTTTCATGTAATTCCTTTCTCTCACTCTGCCAAATGGGCCTTCTTGATTTTCAGGGATATTTTATTTCTAAGGCAACCTTAAACCTTTGGAAAGTCCAATGGTATCTCAATATTTCAACAATGTGAAAATATTCTTTTTGGTCTTCTTATAGCACTTAGGAAGCCTATCCTTTGAGATAAGTACCCTTAGTATTATCCACCATTTCTTGGGACTCCAATAAACTCTTTTTTTTTGCAGTACGCGGGCCTCTCAGTGTTGTGACCTCTCCCGTTGAGGAGCACAGGCTCCGGACGTGCAGGCCCAGCGGCCATGGCTTACGGGCCCAGCCGCTCTGCAGCATGTGGGATCTTCCCGGACCGGGACACGAACCCGTGTCCCCTGCATTGGCAGGCGGACTCTCAACCACTGCGCCACCAGGGAAGCCCTCCAAGAAACTCTTTTTAAGGTCCATGAGTTCTAGAATTCTGACTTTGTTCCTTCTGAATTTTTGCATCACTTAGAATATCTAGCCATATTTCATGACTGACTTGAATTATGGTAGTTGAACTCCCCCTAATCTTTTTTCTTGAGCTGAATTTGCCCTATTTTACTGTCTACACTCATGTTCTCCATATTTCCATCTGTGAAAGAACAGCCTCCAATTGTGTATTTCTATTAGATATTCAGTTTCTACCCCACCGTCATTTTTCTGCTTGGAATCTCAGCCTGGCTTTCCCACTCTTCCATGCCCCTTTACCCCTCAAGCCCAGGACTACTATACGGCTGTGCAGACTATTTCCTTTTACAAGGGAGCCTGGAAGATGGCAATCAGAGACTAAAATCCAGCATGAACTTTGGTGTAGAGCTGCACCAACGAGGGGGAAAAAAGCACACTTTTCCTATTTCTTCCTCCCAGAGTTGGTGCTATTTTGTAATTTGAGGGCTCAGAGTGACACCTTTCTTCAATTTGTGGAAAGTCTGTAAATGTGGTCCTGCCAAAGTCTAACTTAGATGCTTACCTGGGCATGCTTGTATATTGCACCTGGATACCTGAGTAGCATCTCCTAGGCAGGGGCGACCACTTTTGGATGGTACTGGATTGTTACACTGTCGTTTTCGAGTCTTTTCACCTCCTCCACAAGAGGTAGAACACCAGCTCCAACTATGCCAGTTTCCCCAACTTCCATCCACTATGAACAAGAATAGAATGGTCGATATTAACAAATAGGTTTTAAAACCTACACCTAGGGTAACTCTGCCTATACAACTTCCATTTTAAGATCTGAAATGATGGGCTACTACAATGGGCACTAAAGAAATGCTTTACTTGTTCTACTGCCAGGAGTCGGGAAGCTCACCAGGACATATGTCAGTGTTGCATCTCTGGATCTGGGAGTCTGGGCCCCCACAAGCTCTTCCTCCATTGGAGGGACGAGGGTTATCACATGTGCGGTACCGCCGCATCTGCCCCCCATTACACGTCCGGCTGCACATTCCCCAGCCACTCCAAGGACTCCAGTTACCATGAGCTACAACACAGAACCATTGGAGAAGTGCTAAAGAATGACATTCATCCAAAAAATATGGAAAGACTCTCTCCAGGAACTGAAAAGAAACACACAAATCTATAAATAAGCAAATTCCAAAGGCAGGGGGTTTGGTTGTTGGTTTGACTAGAAACAGAATACATTCCAGTGACTGTGCAATTCCATTTAACCTACATTTACTGAGCGTTAGAGTTTTCCAGGAGCTGGAGGATAGGAATGAGAAAAGATCTCTGAGGAGTCCAGCTATAACATTAAGGATACAGTGAATTCAAATACTGCTATGGTCTAAAATTCTAGCTTGGTGACTAAATTAAGGCAGAGAGCCACCTGTCTGCCTCCATAAAAGAGTCAACATCATTACCAGTTAGCGTGGAAGGGTGCCCTAGTCCCTGCCCTCTGCAGCTGGTCCTGTAGAGCATGTGAAACAGGACATAGCCCCTGCCCATAAAAATCAGTGGCATCTATGGTATTAGACAAAACAGCAACCATGCAACATTTTGATATCCTAAACCAGAGAAAGACAAATCAAGTAACAGACTATATTATAACTTTACGGACTTGAGTCCATAATGAAACTTAAGAAAGTATAATGCTGACTCACTATTTCCAACACTCACTTGGACAAGAGTCACTATTGCAAAAATCACTCTGCACATCACTCCCTTCACACTTGTTGCCTCCATACTGGGGAACAGGATCAGAGCAGTCCCTTGTTCGTTGTCTGGCGCCTCCTCCACAGGACACAGTGCAGGTACTCCAACTGGTCCAAGCGGCCCACTTGCCATCAACTGGGTTAAAGAAAAACGTATGTGCTCTGTTACTACTTAAAAATGATCAAGTTAAACTCGGCATTGATAGGTTGAGTGATATTCTTATTGACAATGATTCTTATTGAAATATTCCCTAGATCAGAGATAGATGTTATTTTATTAAGGGTACAAACATTGTATTTATCTTACCTGGACAGTGTCTTTCATGGCAAACTTGCATCTGTGTTTCTGCTCCATTACAGTAGGATCCGTCAAACGATGGTGGTGGGTTATTGCACAGTCTTGTTCTTGTTTGGGTACCCTTCCCACAACTTATGCTGCATGTACCCCAAGGCTGCCAAGTACTCCATGCTCCATGAACTGCAAACATCCCAAGAGACAGAGTTTCAAGTCACAGAACCATGTTTGTTAAAAGAAACAAAATTATACAAATGAATAACTCAGTAATGAGTTAAATTAGCCCAGAATCTAAAATAATTGAAATTGAACCAAAGGAAAAGTAACAAATGATGTTCTTCCTTTCCCATCTGGTTAGATTTTCATAAGAATTAGTGTCTATCAGGAAATTCAGAAGGATACCTAGAGCCAAAATAAATGCTTTAAATTATTCAAAGGGGCTTTCTTTTTTTTTTTTTTTTTTTGTGGTACGCGGGCCTCTCACTGTTGTGGCCTCTCCCGTTGCGGAGCACAGGCTCCGGACGTGCAGGCTCAGTGGCCATGGCTCACGGGCCCAGCCGCTCCGCGGCATGTGGGATCTTCCCGCACCGGGGCACGAACCCCGCGTCCCCTGCATCGGCAGGCGGACTCTGAAAACACTGGAACACCAGGGAAGCCCAAAGGGGCTATTTTATTAAAATTAAGGTGAGACAAGGGGAAGATGGTGGAAGAGTAAGACGCGGAGATTACCTTCCTCCCCACAGATACACCAGAAATACATCTACACGTGGAACAACTCCTACAGACACCTACTGAATGCTGGCAGAAGACCTCAGACCTCCCAAAAGGCAAGAAACTCCCGCCGTACCTGGGTAGGGCAAAAGAAAAAACAGAGACAAAAGGATAGGAACGGGATCTGCACCAGTGGGAGGGAGCCGTGAAGGAGGAAAGGTTTACACACACGAGGAGCCCCTTCGTGGGCAGAGACTACGGGTGGCGGAGGGGGAAAGCTTCGGAGCCGTGGCGGTGAGCGCAGCAACAGGGGTGCGGAGGGCAAAGCAGAGAGATGCCCACACAGAGGATAGGTGCCGACCGGCACTCACCAGCCCAAGAGGCTTGTCTGCTCACCCGCCGGGGCGGGCGGGGCTGGGAGTTGAAGCTCGGGCTTCGGTCGGAGCGCCGGAAGAGGACTGGGGTTGGCGGCGTGAGCACAGCCTGAAGGGGTTAGTGCACCACGGCTAGCCGGGAGGGAGTCCGGGGAAAAGTCTGGACTTGCTGAAGAGGCAAGAGACTTTTTCTTCCCTCTTGGTTTCCTGGTGCGTGAGGAGAGGGAATTAAGAGCGCTGCTTAAAGGAGCTCCAGAGACGGGTGCAAGCTGCGGCTAAAAGTGCGGACCCCAGAGAAAGGCATGAGACGCTAAGGCTGCTGCTGCCGCCACCAAGAAGCCTGTGTGCGAGCACAGGTCACTATCCACACCCCCCTTCCGGGGAGCCTGTGCAGCCACCACTGCCAGAGTCCTGGGATCCAGGGACAACTTCCCCGGGAGAACGCACGGCGCGCCGCAGGCTGGTGCAACGTCATGCTGGCCTCTGCTGCCGCAGGCCCGCCCCGCACTGCGTGCCCCTCTCTCCCCCCCGGCCTGAGTGAGCCAGAGCCCCCTAATCAGCTGCTGCTTTAACCCCGTCCTGTCTGAGCGAAGAACAAACGCCCTCCAGAGACCTACACGCAGGGGTGGGGCCAAATCCAAAGCTGAACCCCCGGAGCTGTGCGAACAAAGAAGAGAAAGGGAACTCTCTCCCAGCAGCCTCAGAAGGAGCAGATTAAATCTCCACAATCAACTTGATGTACCCTGCATCTATGGAATACATGAATAGAAAACGAATCATCCCAAATAGAGGAGGTGGACTTTGAGAGCAAGATTTATGATTTTTTCCCCCTTTTCCTCTTTTTGTGAGTGTGTATGTGTATGCTTCTGTGTGAGATTTTGTCTGTATAGCTTTGCTTCCACCATTTGTCCTAGGGTTCTATCCGTCCGTTTTTTTAAATTTGTTTTCTTAATAATTTTTTATTTTAATAACATTTTATCTTTATCTAATTTTACTTTATCTTCTTTCTTATTTCCTTCCTTCCTTCCTTTCTTTCTTTCTTTCTTCTAGTAATTCTTTCTTTCTACTTTTTCTCCCTTTTATTCTGAGCCATGTGGATGAAAGGCTCTTGGTGCTGCAGCCAGGAGTCAGTGTTGTGCCTCTGAGGTGTGAGAGCCAACTTCAGGACACTGGTCCACAAGAGACCTCCCAGCTCCACGTAATATCAAATGGTGAAAATCTCCCAGAGATCTCCATCTCAACGCCAAGACCCAGCTTCATTAAACAACCAGCAAGCTACAGTGCTGGACACCCTATGCCAAACAACTAGCAAGACAGGAACACAACCCCTCGCATTAGCAGAGAGGCTGCCTAAAATCATAATAAGTCCACAGACACCCCAAAACACACCACCAGACGTGGACCTGCCCACCAGAAAGACAAGATCCAGCCTCATCCACCAGAACACAGGCACTAGTCCCCTCCACCAGGAAGCCTACACAACCCACTGAACCAACCTTAGCCACTGGGGACAGACACCAAAATCAACGGGAACCATGAATCTGCAGCCTGCAAAAAGGAGACCCCAAACACAGGAAGATAAGCAAAATGAGAAGACAGAAAAACACACCGCAGACGAAGGAGCAAGATAAAAAGCCACCAGACCTAACAAATGAAGAGGAAATAGGCAGTCTACCTGAAAAAGAATTCAGAATAATGATAGTAAAGATGATCCAAAATCTTGGCAATAGAATAGACAAAATGCAAGAAACATTTAACAGGGACCTAGAGGAACTAAAGATGACACAAGCAATGATGAACAACACAGTAAATGAAATTAAAAATACTCTACAAGGGATCAATAGCAGAATAACTGAGGTAGAAGAATGGATAAGTGACCTGGAGGATAAAATAGTGGAAATAACTACTGCAGAGCAGAATAAAGAAAAAAGAATGAAAAGAACTGAGGACAGTCTCAGGGACCTCTGGGACAACATTAAACGCACCAACATTCGAATTATAGGGGTTCCAGAAGAAGAAGAGAAAAAGAAAGGGACTGAGAAAATACTTGAAGAGATTATAGTTGAAAACTTCCCTAATATGGGAAAGGAAATAGTTAATCAAGTCCAGGAAGCACAGAGAGTCCCATACAGGATAAATCCAAGGAGAAATACGCCAAGACACATATTAATCAAACTGTCAAAAATTAAATACAAAGAAAGCATATTAAAATCAGCAAGGAAAAACAACAAATAACACACAAGGGAATCCCCATAAGGTTAACCGCTGATCTTTCAGCAGAAACTCTGCAAGCCAGAAGGAACTGGCAGGACATATTTAAAGTGATGAAGGAGAAACACCAGCAACCAAGATTACTGTACCCAGCAAGGATCTCATTCAGATTTAATGGAGAAATTAAAACCTTTACAGACAAGCAAAAGCTGAGAGAGTTCAGCACCATGAAACCAGCTTTACAACAAAGGCTAAAGGAACTTCTCTAGGCAAGAAACACAAGAGAAGGAAAAGACCTACAATAACAAACCCAAAACCATTAAGAAAATGGGAATAGGAACATACATATCGATAATAACCTTAAATGTAAAATGACTAAATACTCCCACCAAAAGACACAGACTGGCTGAATGGATACAAAAACAAGACCCATATATATGTTGTCTACAAGAGACCTACTTCAGACCTAGAGACACATACAGACTGAAAGTAAGGGGATGGAAAAAGATATTTCATGCAAATGGAAACCAAAAGAAAGCTGGAGTAGCAATTCTCATATCAGACAAAATAGACTTTACAATAAAGACTATTAGAAGAGACAAAGAAGGACACTACATAATGATCAAGGGATCGATCCAAGAAGAAGATATAACAATTGTAAATATTTATGCACCCAACATAGGAGCACCTCAATACATAAGGCAAATACTAACAGCCATAAAAGGAGAAATCGACAGTAACACATTCATAGTAGGGGACTTTAACACCCCATTTTCACCAATGGACAGATTATCCAAAATGAAAATAAATAAGGAAACACAAGCTTTAAATGATACATTAAACAAGATGGACTTAACTGATATGTATAGGACATTCCATCCAAAAACAACAGAATACACATTTTTCTCAAGTGCTCATGGAACATTCTCAAGGACGATCATATCTTGGGTCATAAATCAAGCCTTGGTAAATTTAAGAAAACTGAAATTGTATCCAATATCTTTTCTGACCACAATGCTATGAGACTATATATCAATTACAGGAAAAGATCTGTAAAAAATACAAACACATGGAGCTAAACAATACACTACTTAATAACGAAGTGATCACTGAAGAAATCAAAGAGGAAATAAAAAAATATGTAGAAACAAATGACAATGGAGACACGACGACCCAAAACCTATGGGATGCAGAAGAAGCAGTTCTAAGAGGGAAGTTTATAGCAATACAATCCTACCTTAAGAAACAGGAAACATCTCGAATAAACAACATAACCTTGCACCTAAAGCAATTAGAGAAAGAAGAACAAAAATACCCCAAAGTTAGCAGAGGGAAAGAAATCATAAAGATCAGATCAGAAATAAATGAAAAAGAAATGAAGGAAACGATAGCAAAGATCAATAAAACTAAAAGCTGGTTCTTTGAGAAGATAAACAAAATTGATAAACCATTAGTTAGACTCATCAAGAAAAAAAGGGAGAAGACTCAAATCAATAGCATTAGAAATGAAAAAGGAGAAGTAACAACTGACACTGCAGAAATACAAAAGATCATGAGAGATTACTACAAGCAACTCTATGCCAATAAAATGGACAACCTGGAAGAAATGGACAAATTCTTAGAAATGCACAACCTGCCAAGACTGAATCAGGAAGAAATAGAAAATAAGAAGAGACCAATCACAAGCAGTGAAATTGAAACGGTGATTAAAAATCTTCCAACAAGCAAACGCCCAGGACCAGATCGCTTCACAGGTGAATTCTATCAAACATTTAGAGAAGCGCTAACACCTATCCTTCTCAAAGTCTTCCAAAATATAGCAAAGGGAGGAACACTCCCAAACTCAGTCTACGAGGCAAGCATCACCTTGATACCAAAACCAGACAAGGATGTCACAATTAAAGAAAACTACAGGCCAATATCACTGATGAACATAGATGCAAAAATCCTCAACAAAATACTAGCAAACAGAATCCAACAGAACATTAAAAGGATCATACACCATGATCAAGTGGGGTTTATTCCAGGAATGCAAGCATTCTTCAATATACGCAAATCAATCAACGTGATACACCATATTAAGAAATTGAAGGAGAAAAACCATATGATCATCTCAATAGATGCAGAGAATGCTTTCGACAAAATTCAACACCCATTTATGACAGAAACCCTCCAGAAAGTAGGCGTAAAGGGAACTTTCCTCAACATAATAAAGTCCATATATGACAAACCCACAGCCAACATCGTCCTCAATGGTGAAAAACTGAAAGCATTTCCACTAAGATGAGGAACAAGACAAGGTTGCCCACTCTCACCACTCTTATTCAACATAGTTTTGGAAGTTTTAGCCACATCAATCAGAAAAGAAAAGGAAATAAAAGGAATCCAACTCGGAAAAGAAGAAATAAAGTTGTCACTGTTTGCAGATGACATGATACTGTACATAGAGAATCCTAAAGATGCTACCGGAAAACTACTAGAGCTAATCAATGAATTTGGTAAAATAGCAGGATACAAAATTAATGCACAGAAATCTCTGGCATTCCTATACACTAATGATGAAAAATCTGAAAGTAAAATCAAGAAAACACTCCCATTTACTATTGCAACAAAAAGAATAAAATATCTAGGAATAAACCTACCTAAGGAGACAAAAGACCTGTATGCAGAAAATTATAAGACACTGATGAAAGAAATTAAAGATGATACAAATAGATGGAGAGATATACCATGTTCTTGGATTGGAAGAATGAACATTGTGAAAATGACTATACTACCCAAAGCAATCTACAGATTCAATGCAATCCCTATCAAACTACCAGTGGCATTTTTCACAGAGCTAGAACAAAAAATTTCACAATTTGTATGGAAACAAAGAAGACCCCAAAAAGCCAAAGCAATCTTGAGAACGAAAAATGGAGCTGGAGGAATCAGGCTCCCTGACTGCAGACTATATTACAAAGCTACAGTAATCAAGACAGTATGGTACTGGCACAAAAACAGAAAGATAGATCAATGGAACAGGATAGAAATCCCAGAGATAAACCCACGCACATATGTTTACCTTATCTTTGATAAAGGAGGCAGGAATGTACAGTGAAGAAAGGACAGCCTCTTCAATAAGTCTTACTGGGAAAACTGGACAGGTACATGTAAAAGTATGAGATTAGATCACTTCCTAACATCATACACAAAAATAAGCTCAAAATGGATTAAAGACCTAAATGTAAGGCCAGTAACTATCAAACTCTTAGAGGAAAACATAGGCAGGACACTCTATGACATAAATCAGAGAAAGATCCTTTTTGACCCACCTCCCAGAGAAATGGAAATAAAAACAAAAATAAACAAATGGGACCTAATGAAACTTCAAAGCTTTTGCACAGGAAAGGAAACCATAAACAAAACCAAAAGACAACCCTCAGAATGGGAGAAAATATTTGCAAATGAAGCAACTGACAAAGGATTCATCTCCAAAATGTACAAGCAGCTCATGCAGCTCAATAACAAAAAAACAAACAACCCAATCCAAAAATGGGCAGAAGACCTAAATAGACATTTCTTCAAAGAAGATATACAGACTGCCAACAAACACATGAAAGAATGCTTAACATCATTAATCATTAGAGAAATGCAAATCAAAACTACAGTGAGGTATCTCCTCACACTGGTCAGAATGGCCATCATCAAAAAATCTATAAACAATAAATGCTGGAGAGGGTGTGGAGAAAAGGGAACCCTCTTGCACTGTTGGTGGGAATGTAAATTGATACAGCCACTATGGAAAACAGTATGGAAGTTCCTTAAAACACTAAAGGTAGAACTACCATATGACCCAGCAATCCCACGACTGGGCATATACCCTGAGAAAACCATAATTCAAAAAGAGTCATGTACCAAAATGTTCATTGCAGCTCTATTTACAATAGCCCGGAGATGGAAACAACCTAAGTGTCCACCATCGGATGAACGGATAAAGAAGATGTGGCACATATATACAATGGCATATTACTCAGCCATAAAAAGAAATGAAATTGAGCTATTTGTAATGAGGTGGATAGACCTAGAGTCTGTCATACAGAGTGAAGTAAGTCAGAAAGAGAAAGACAAATACCGTATGCTAACACATATATATGGAATTTAAGAAAAAAAAATGTCATGAAGAACCTAGGGGTAAGACAGGAATAAAGACACAGACCTACTAGAGAATGGACTTGAGGATATGAGGAGGGGGACAAAGCGAGAGAGAGGCATGGACATATATACACTATCAAACGTAAGGTAGATAGCTAGTGGGAAGCAACCGCATAGCACAGGGAGATCAGCTCGGTTCTTTGTGACCGCCTGGAGGGGTGGGATAGGGAGGGTGGGAGGGAGGGAGACGCACGAGGGAAGAGATATGGGAACGTACGTATATGTATAACTGATTCACTTTGTTATAAAGCAGAAACTAACACACCATTTTAAAGCAATTATACTCCAATAAAGATGTAAAAAAAAGAGCACCCCCCCAAAAAAAAATTTAATTTAATTTAATCAAACTACTATATGTAAATAAAATCTGAGCTTTTACCCCTAGCTAAGTATTTGTACTCTAAGCTCTGGAGAATGTGGAAGGGACCAGAAGCTAAGAAGCAAAGCTGTATAACAGTCTAGATATGGTTATGGACAATACAAATGTCTCCATAATGATAAGCTGGACCCCAGACTGCAAGGCCACATCTTTAAGCCTGATTCACCTTCATATTTAAAATGTACTTGGAGTTTTCAACAACATGATGATTTGCACAGTTGTAACTCTTTGAAAAATTTTCCCCATTACATAATATTCATGAATTAAGAGTTCTAAATAACACACTCACCTGCTCTCTAAACAACAGTAAAAATTGACCGGGAGTTTCCAAGGAATGATATTAAGGCCTTCCTTTTGGTAACTAACATATTACACCATCTGACCACAAGACTGAAACAACATTATGTTTCCTACCAGGTGCAGGGGCTGAGAATCAACATTATGGTTTCTCTTATGTATAAGTCAGTATCAGGTCATAGTTTTGTTGAGGGGTATTTTCTAGATGTAGGGCTCAAAAAGTTTGTTGTTGTGGTCACCCAGTTTAACCAAGATATGAACCATAGGGCTGTAAGTTCTTGTCTAAATATTCTCTTAACCCAGTCTATAAGAATAAGTTGAAAAACAAGGAATGGAATTATCATTTGGTTGCTTTGTTTAGAAAATATTTTAAAACACATCTTGAATTTTCTTTTAATTAACTGTTTTCTAGTTGAATTGACTACATATTCTTATACTTTTTAGACACAGTCACACAAATTTATTTCAGCTGACAAGAATCTGCACTAAAAGTTATTTGACTAAACATAAAAGGAAAGAAGGCCTTTAATTAAATGGCAAATATTACTCAAGACTACTTCTTTATTAATTCAGATTATTGATGCTCATGGTTCTTATATATGGACTATGGGATTTCAAAATTCTGCCATTCCAATCATTTTAATATGTTCTATTTCCAAGGCTGTTGGTTAACAAAAGTCTTTATCTCTTACAATATAAAGACTTATGATACATGCATTTTTTGGAGGACCACAATTAGGTGACATTTGTTCATTTATTATCTGTGTAGTTTCTATTAATATGAATAGAGGTTTCCAGCTTAAGATCCTTTAATTTTTTAAAATCAATACAGAAAACCCTAACCAAAATTAAATTTCATGGCATAAAATGCGGTAGAGTTGAAATGTTTCTTTGATGTGAGTGGAACGATAGCAAGAAAAAAGAGGAAAGACAATATAAACCAGAGAAGGCATAAAACATCATGGTATCTAAATAATATAATACAAAAGAAAACAGCTATGGAGGAATTAGTACATTGAAAAAAAAAGTAAAATATAATAGACGAGTTGGTTGTTATACTATGTTGCAGTTGTGATTCTGGAAAGGTAGGAGAGCTTATGAGCAGGGATTCTGGAGCAGATGCCCTGGGCCTGAATAACCACTCTGCCCTTACTAGCTGTACGATCCTTGACAAGTTACTTGGCTTCTGTGCGCCTAGTTTCACCATCTGCCATATATGGATAAGCAAAGAACCTACCTTATTAGGATGGGCATGAGGAATAATGAGCTGATAGATGAAAAGTCCTTGAGCAGTGTAAGACACACAGTATTACATGAGTGTGAGCTCTGAGCTAGTACTGCTATTCTTCACTCAAAGTTCTCAACGATTTTCAGAATAACACTTAAAAAAAGCTCATTCTTTATCTGTAACAATATATTTTTTATGATTGACTCAAATGGCAGCAGGATGCCCTACCCCAGAAGATACCCATCTTTTTTAGAGGGAGGATTGTCAGTTTAGAAATATCTTCTAACTGGGGGAGGACAAGATAGGCCTAAAATATCAATTCGTACCAGAAAGTCGAAGCGTTCGTGAAATGATGGGGACATATCAAGAGGACACTGAAGCTAGGATCCCTCAAGGGATCTCCACTAACCAAATCTAGGACAATTTGTGCATCACAATAAATGAAGACAGTAGTGCATTATAAACCACTGAATGAAATGATATTTGAGTTCTTACTGATATAACTGAAAAAAAAGGAGAAAGAGAAAGAAAATTCTTTCTTACAATAGAAAGCCAGTAGGGGACTTCCCTGGCGTTCGAGTGGTTAAGATTCTGTGCTTCCAATGCAGAGGGTGTGGGTTCAATCCCTGATTGGGAACTATGATCCCACATGGTACACGGCATGGCCAAAGAGCAAAAAAAACAAACAAAAAATGCAATTAAAAAAAAAAAAAGACAGCCAATAATAGATGTAGAAGATATGATGGAGTTATAAATGTTTTGTAAGATCATAGCAATAGCTGATTTAAAACAAAAATAAATCATAAGTAGATGCTAAAACTAGTAGATAAAAGATTGATAAGAAACAAGATGTTTATGAAGTCTTAAAGTTTCCCTACAAAATACTTATTAGTTACAAAGGTAAAAATAGTAACGACACAGTGGAAGACACCACTTTAAACAAGTGAACAAAGTTAACATCACCAGCTTGGGACAAATTCTGACATCATACACTATCTCATATGATGCACTGAGAAGGACACAAAACCATTTCTGTGATGTTTCTGCCAAAATGCAAAACCTGAATCTAATCATGAAGAAATATCAGACACATCTAAATGGAAACTCTTTTACAAAATGATTAGCCTGTATACTTAAAAAATAGCAAGGCCATAAAAGGTAAAAAGTGACTAAGGAATTGTTCCAGTTGAAAGGGACTAAAGAGACTTGACACATAAACACAAGTGTGATCCTGGACTAGATCTTGCAGTGGGAAAAAGAGTTATGAAGCATATATGACTGGGACAACTAATAAAATTTTAATGTGAACTGTGGATTAGGTAATAAGACTTAATTAGTATTGTATGAATGTTAAATTTCTTGATTTTGATAACTGTTCATAAAAGAGAATGTTCTTGTTTTAGGAAATATACACAATAGGTGAATCTGGGTAGGGGTATACAGAAGTTCCTTGTACAATTCTTGCAACTTTTCTGTAAGTTTGATTAAGCACAAATTTTTACTAAAAGAAAATCTCATTAAACCATGTGAGGCAAAAACTAACAGAACTGCAAAGAGAAATGGATGAATCCACCATAACAGACAGAGACTCCAATACTCTTCTATCAGAAATAGACAGATCCAGCAGGCAGAAAATCAGTAAGGAAATGACTGAACTCAAGAACAACATCAATCAACTGGATGTAGTTGACATCTATATACTATTTCATCCAACAACAGCAGAATAAACATTCTTCTCAGGCTCACATGGAACATTCACCAAGGTAGAACACATTCTGAGCCATAAAATACACTTTAACAAATTTAAAAGAATAGAAATCATATAATGTCTGCTCTCAGATCACAATGGAATCCAGCTAGAAATCAATAACAGAAAGATAGCTGCAAAATCCCCAAATATGTGGAGACTAAACAACACACTACTAAATAATACCTAGGTCAAAGAAGAAATCTAAAGAGATATTAAAAATATTTTGAATTAAATGAAAATGAAAACATAAGTTATCAAAATTTGTGGGATGCAGCAAAAGTAATGCTTAGAGGGAAGTTCATAGCATTGAATGCATATATTAGAAAAGAAGATCAAAATAAATTATCTACATTTCTACGTTAGGAAACTAAAAAAGAAGAGCAAATTAAATCCAAAGTAAGATGAAAAGAAATAGTAACAATTAGAGCAGAAATCAGTGAAAATGAAAGTAGGAAATCAATAGATAAAAATCAATGAAACCCAAAGCTGGTTCTTTGAAAAGATCATAAAATCAATAAGCCTCTAGCCAGGCTAGCCAAGAAAAAAAGAGAGAGAGAATACAAATTATTAATATCAGAAATATAAGAGGGGGGATCTATTAAAGAAATTGAACCAATAATTAATAACCTTCCAAAACAGAAAACACCAGTACCAGATGGGTTCCCTGCTGAACTTTACCAAATGTTTGTGGAAAAAATTATACCAATTCTCTACCTTTCTTTCAGAGGACAGAAGCAGAGAGACTACTTCCTAACTCATTCTATGAGACCAGCGTTACCCTAATACCAAAACCAGACAAAGACATTATAAGAAAAGGAAACTACAGGCCAATATCTCTCATGAACGTAGATGTAAAAATTCTCAACAAAATATTAGCAAGTTGAATCCAACCATGTATAAAAAGAAAATCTCTTCAGTCCCTAAGGTGCTGACATACCCCCTGGATGAAAAAGACTATCTTTGGCTATTTGCCCATTTTGCAGTGGTATACTGATAAATGTTTAACCAGCTCTCTGGGAGTAGAGAGGGAAACTCTGAGTTATAGCATCTGCAATTTTTGTGGTGCCAAACACTTCCACTGTGGTCAATATCTACCTACTAATATGATGTCACTAAACTCTCAGTGGGAAGAGATACATGCTCTCAGTGGCAAGATCCAGAACACCACTGACAGTATGCCAAAATAACAGCTAAATTCAATCAATATAGAGGCTGGGAGATAACCAAAGAAAGACAGAAGAACAGTAAACCAACAGAAAAGTGAGCAAAACAGCAGTAAGCCAATAGTTACTCAACATGAAGAGAAAAAAAATCCTGACTTTTGTTTTATGACATTTACTAATATCATTTAGCTTTTCATTATATAGACATTAGATATCATAGCTGACAAACTGTACAAAGGTTGCTCTAATCCAGTATTTCTGGTTCTTTTTGCTTTGATATATTATTCTATTATAATTAGATTTCTAATTTTTCAAGATTAAAAAAACTTGGCTTTTGGTTTAAGATTTCATAACAGTTTTAATTTTTGTAACGTAATAGAAGTTCTGAACTGCAAATCAAGATACCCAGGATCTAAGCAAATTGGCTTGGGAATCAGACAGACCTGGGTTCAAATCCTTAATTCACTTTTAGTAGGTGTGTAACCTCAATGAATTAATTATCATATATTTTCTGAATCTTAGTTTCCTTTTCTGTACAATAGAATGCAATATCCAATGCAGAGGTAACTACTACTCATTTTTGTTTGTCAATATCCCTTTTTTAGACCATCTCAGCTAAGGTGGCTCTCCCAGTTTTGCTCTATCACTTCAACTCTTTGAGTTTGTCCTGTATGCTTATCAATATCTGAATGATATTCTAATTACAGCAGTTAGAATGGTGCTCAATAAGTATCTGTTGGATGAATGAATGATTAAAAGAATGAATTAACAGCCACTCTTCTATTCCATATGATTTCTTTCAGGCTGTCAAACAAGAAACCTTGCCCCTCTTGATACAAGGTGGGCAAGTAGCCCAAGCTGGCTCTCAGAGCAGTATCCTTCTCCTGGACTACCTGAGTTCAGAGGTGAGCCTGGGACCCAAACAAAATCAAAGAGGGTTCTTTCGCAGAGGCTGATACAAATTATGAGAGAGAGAGAGGAACTTTTTTCCTCTGAGGCCTTAGATTATAAGGCCGCTATGAGCCAGCTGCCGGAAGTCATATTTCCCACCACATGGAAAGAGTTTAATGGAGAAATAAAGGCAGAGAAAGGAAAGCAGAGATGAGAGATGGAAAACATGCTAGTGAAAACATGCTAGTAAAAACATTAGCCAAATCCCTGGATTCAATCATACCTGAAAGTAGAATTTTCTATGTAAGCTACGTATTTAAGTTTGATTTCTGTCACTTTAACCTGAAAGAGCCCTAATATACCACACCTAGTATATTCACTGTAAGAATATTTGCCCCAAACAGTTTTGCCACCAACTAATTGGCTGTAAGGCAATTTTGCTGTGAAAGATAAAACAATGATCAACAGGTTCGACAGTTTGGTTTCAACTAGTTGACAGTGGTTTCATTTCTCCATTGACTCAGTGCTCCCATTTTTATATTATATACATCTTAGGCCTCATAATTGGTCACTACAGTGACGAGCAGATGTGAGGGTCTTAAAATAGTGGATGATAACAACTATGTATAATGACTTGATAGAAAATACGGTGATAAGAAAACTTACTGGAAATGTGAAATGAGAGAGTGTAAAGCCAGATCGCATACTATACTAAAATGATAATATATAAGTTTGCAAATCCTTTGGTGAGCACAGTCATCCCTCTCACCTGTCAAAAGCAAAAGTTTACCAAGCTATGGCAAATATAAAAGGGGCGGCTAGTAATTCATAACGGTCTTCAAGAGCATTAATTATCGATTCTTTAGCTAATTCAGATACTACAGATTGCTCTCCAAGCTGTCTTTATAAAATCTATCACACAATATTAGAAGTTGGAGGCAAAAGAATCAAGCTCCTCTTATTGCCGCAAAAGGAAACGGTTACATGCTTCCCGGTAAGTTTCTTGAAAATGGTGAAATTTTTTGCTATTTGATAGTGGAGAACACTATGTAGCCAGAATTTTGGTATTTGGGACAGAATCTGGCTTAGATGATTTGGTGAAATATAAGGACTGAAATTGTGATGGAACATTTAAATGTAGTCCAGATATGTAGGACCAGTTATGTATGTTACATATATTGATAAGAAATAGCATCCCTCGTCTGTTCATTCCACATTCAGGGATATCTGAAAAGACTTACAGCAGATTTTTTGTATATCAAAAAGAATTTATGTCCAACAAAAGATCCTGAATCCTTAATGATCAACTCTGAGAAAGGAAGTATCATCGTTTTCTAAGACATACCCCAATACAACTATAACATGAATTTACACACATTTTAAATGTATTCAAATATTTTCTCTATTTTCATTTTTCATGACAAAATGTTTTAAAAATTTTGTTTTTAATTTTTCATCTTAATTATATCCTTTTAAATGTTCCTCTTTTATTTTATCTTTACTATTTTATCTTCTACAACAAAATTGTCTTACGGTCTGTTTAGTTGTGCAGCAAAACTGCCTGCAGCAAAGGTTCTTACAGTGAAGATACCTAGAACCCTAAAATACCTATGTTGTAGTGTTGTTTCACAAAGTCAAAAACAACATGTAGATAAAGTACTGAGCATGGTTCCTAGCACATGACACATATTTAGTGAATGGTAGCTAATATTATTTTACTCCTCACCAGCTGTGTGTTTCTGGGCAGGTCTTTAACCTCTCTAGGCTTCATTTATTTCATGTGAAAACGAATGACTGGATTAGCTGTTATCTAAGGTCCTCATTATCTCTAAAATTCCATTAATTTGATTAAATCTACATGATTAAAAATACACCACAGTTTAGAGCCTTTTATCATGTTCAGTTATATCAGGTATTTGATGTAACACTGATTAATGTCATACCTTCACAAGTTCATCCATGAGACAGGACTAAGGACACAGAAAATGAATATGTTCAAGGGTTGAGGCCATAACATCTCTTCACAATAAAGAAGAAAAGGTAATTATAACTCCTTTGTAGGAGTTAGAAAGATGCAAGTTTTGCTTACTGGTGGATTCTCACCTGGGCAAGGTCTAATGTTGCACATGATGATTTCCACAGCATTCCCTTCACATGGCTGTCCACCATGCTGAGCTGATGGATTATTGCAAGTTCTGGTCCTGGTTCGGTTGCCATGTCCGCAGCTCCTTGTGCATTCTTCCCAAGGGCTCCACTCTGACCAGTTACCGTCCACTATCCAAAGGTGACACATTACACCATTAGATATATTTCAGTTGAAAGAACTAATAGTGAGACAAGCCATAGTTAGGGAACAGAAATGAGTATCTACTGAACACGTGCCTGTCCGGTGAACAAAGAGGTTTACCTGGACACAGCTTATGTTGACAGTTCCGCATTTCTGAATCCGATCCCTGGCAAGGCTTCCCACCATTGGCTGGAGAGGGGTTGTTGCACACACGACTCCTCTTTTGGATGCCTTTCCCACAGGTGACACTGCAGGATCTCCAGGTTGACCACTGGGAAAAGCCACCATGAACTGCAAGTAAAACATTGTACTTGGTCTCTGTTTTTGTAAGTAAAAAAATTGTTAAGTCAGATTTCATTTAAGATATGCACTGGGTCTAGCGCTGAATCTATGAAGGCTGAGAGATTGCTTATGGAAGCTCTTCTTTACTGTAAAATTAAAACCTAAGCAAGAGAGAAGAACTTCAAACTGCTAACTAGAGTTTCTTCCCAGCTCCAGTCCTGACTCATCTGGACATGGCTGTTGAAAGAGTCAGTGACCAAGAAATTTATATGCTATTTACCGTTTGGAAATAAGTCATTCTTTAAAGCAAAAATATGCATTGATTTTTGAGAATAAATTTAACCTAGTTTTGAATACAAAATTCAGTTCGGAATTTTGAATTATTAACTTGGTATTCTGCAGCTCTCATCGGTATTGTTTCAGTCCTTTCAGTTTGTGATGTGATTTTTGTCCTAGCCCTATAATCTAGAAGTATCTTAAAGGTAGAGGAGACTTGGACTAAGATGCTTAACGATTTTTATGATTTCGATCACTCCAGGTGCTGTTTAACATGAATATCCCAGGGTGAATGAATCACACTCACCCTGGACTATTACTGGCACTCTGACAAGGACAGAACCCATCAAGTTTCGAGCAACACATTCATATTCGGATGTATCTTCTTTCTGAGCGGCAGTGATATATAATGAGTTGTTGGACAACACATTAATTCGCTCATCCCAGGGGATAGAGTGCCCCTGACGGGACCATGTAATGGTTGGATGAGGCTCTCCAGTTGCCTGACAATTCAAGACGACTTTGCCACCAGCATTAATAATAGTTTCTATTGGCTCAAGAGTGATAACAGGAGGACCTATGGAAAAAAGCACATAGTATTTCTTAGCTTTTGTGGAATCATATTAACATTTTAAGCCATATTATATAGTAACATTATTTTGAAAAAAGTTAGGCTGATTTTTTAATACACTGTAGCTTCTCAACTATTAAGGTTGTAATGGCTATTGAGAGAATGTTTTATTTAGTAAATGGCAAAAATTTAAAATTCCCAAGCAGTCTAGCCTAGAGCATGGGCTCTGCAGTCATGCTTTTCTGGATTCAAATTTTGTCTCTGCTCTTTACTACCTTTTTGAATCATTGTGTCCTTAAAAATGGTCCCTAGTTCACAGGCTCTTGTTTGACTCGACTAAGATGATGTAAGCACAGCTCTTCAACAAGGTAAGCACACAATATTATTAGGACTATTGTTATTGTTAACAAGGTAAGCACACAATATTATTAGTACTGTTGCTGTTACTATCATTGCTTTTGTCTGTGTTTTACATGGTGAACATTCAGTTCTTTCCCTTACATTATTTTTGAGGTAGGGATTCATTATCAACTTATTCTTTCACCAGTGGTCATCATTCTTTAATAAACATATATGAAGAACCTACTTTTTGCCAGGCATTGTGCTAGATGCTGGGGGCACAGATATAATTTCTAGCCTCAAGGAGCTAACAGTCCACTTATAAGACAGACAAATAACCCATTATTGAGCTGTGCTATAATTTACCTGTAGAATTTGGTAACAGAATAGGTAGAATAGAATTTAGTATACAATAGGTAAAATTGTGGTAATCTGGGAGCATAAACAATAGTGACTCAACAGATCATACAAAAGCATGTCACTGGAAATGAAGAGGAAAAGGAAAATATTCAAGAATTGTTAAGAAGGTGGGAGTGATAGAACTTAGCCATTGACTGGTATGGAATAAAGGGAGGAATTGATGACTACAGGGTTTTGATTTGGGCAATATAGTATATCTTTGGGCAATCCAGCAGAACATAGGAGATAGAACAGATTTGTTGGGAGGGAGTAAGGAATGATAATTTGCATCCATTTAGAACTGCTGAGCTTGAGACATCTGTAGGACATTCAAATGGAGATGTCTACACCACAGTTGGATATTCATATCCAGAGCTCAGAATAGAGATATGGGCTAGAAATATAGATTTGTGAGTCTTTCATGAGTGGATAAGATTGCTTCAGAAGTGAGTCTAAAATCAGAGGAAGAGATCCAAAGACATAAACTATTACAACATCATTATTTAAGAAATGGACAGAAAATGAGCCTGTAATTGAGTTTCTTCCTTGAAGAAACTCAGGAGAAAAGGGTATCTGGCAACCAAAGGGAGTTTCAAGAAGGAGGAAGAGGTTAACAGTATCTATACTGGATGATAGCTATTCAAATAAAGTTGTTGGAAAGAATGTAAAAGGAATTGCAAAAAACTGCTGACAGAATGTTTATCTTTATACTGGTCTACAGTGTCAGGATAGAATAGGAAAGACTTCATGGAGAAGAAGCTTGGACTGGATTTTTAAAAATGAGTAAGATTACATATAGCAGAAAGGAGGCTCCCTGGAGAGAAGGAAATAGCATAGAGATGGGTTTAGTTTTGAAAGGATGATTCATCCAGGAGAGCAGTAGCATGCAGGTTTTAAACATTTGGTTAAAATCTTATAAGAAAATCAGAAGGGTTTATGTTTGAATAGGTAAGCAAAGGGGATTGTGCTTATTCTTGATAGAGTATGTTGGGATGACAGTGGTGTTTTAGTGAGACTGAACTGAATGGTGGAATGATTTGCTCAGTGAGAGTTAATGCAATCATATAATTCAAGGCAGTGGCTGCACATTATAGACCAGGAAATGTATCTGGAATGATGGAACATAAAACAAAAATAGAAGTAAAATGTGTTTTATTGTGATATTACTATGCTAGTATTTTATGTAAAGGTACCACTGACATGTCTTTTACAAAAGTAATTATTTCATATGAGGTTTGAATCCCTCAGTGAGTGTTATTAATGTATTATTCATATATATGCCCACATCATCCTATACAATTGCCTTCTTACTTGATGTTTACATTAACGTCACTCTAGGAACTTTCAGGGCTGGTGCTTTTCCTTCTCTCCCAGTGATGAGATTACATAATGTGTTCAATAAACTGTTGCTGAATAAAGTAAATGCCTCAGACTAATCACGTAACACTAAATAACAACAAAATGAATAGATGAGCTTGTCTGTTCATATTATTATGGCCAAAGAAAGTGTTAAATAAAACTTAGAATCTTAATTTAGATTGCACATTTGAACATTTCCAACTGCACATAAGGCTATAAATTAATTCAACAATAAAATTCCATATGTACATCTTTCAAAGTTGAATTAATTCTATCAGTCACATAATGATCAGTTAAATACGAGCATTTTATCTAAATGAAGACATTCCTTCTGGTGCTTTAATCTTAATTTTAAACAAATTATATTTTTGGCTTTTTTATATCCCTCATTTATTACAATGAATTTATTGTCAGTATGTAGATGAGCTAATCTAATCTAATGCAGCTTTTCTTAAACTGTCAGTGGAACACTCTTCCAGGAGAGATTAATCATGAGATGACCTACCTACACTCACCCAACAAAGGGGTGAGGAAGGTTTCACGGAAATAACATTTTTTGGGGGAAATGTAGAATATTATATTTTCCTCTTGTTGAGTTATAACTAACTCACATCTGCATATTAACATTTCTGGAAATATCTGCAGTAAAGAAATTGGTGCACCTAAGCAGGGCTTGGCATATACTAGGTGCTCTTTATATATTTAATAAATGAATAAACCTTGTTTAATCTATTTTTTTCTCAGACTTATTCAATCATGGCACTCTTTTTTCCTAATGACACCCCACAAAGTTATCATTTGGTAGATATGTATTTTAATAAAACATTGTCTTAGCAAGACATACAAACAACCTGAGTGTGTCTTTCAATGGATGAATGGATAAAGAAAATATGGTATATATATAGTAGTTTGGCAAACAGCTGTTAGTTTGGCAAACAGCTGTTAGTAAATGCTAGTCTACAGCATCTCTCAATAGTGAATAAAGAAAATGTAAATAAATTCACCCTGTTAATTACTGAGCCTAGTCTCAAAATAAGCTGATTTCCTTAAATTGTCAACCGAATAACATTGTTCTCGGGTCAGCCCCTGAAGTGGTTCTGGGGACTGTCCAGGGAGCCATTGGAGTCTTTCATGTTTTTCTAATTATGAAAACCTGTCTTCCAATGGTTTATACTGAGGGCCTTCATCATGAACATGATAATCCTGCTCGGAGCACATAGTTATTTCACGGCAGATTGACAGCAATCGAGCTGGAGCACTCTTTTTTTTTTGCGGTACGTGGGCCTCTCACTGTTGTGGCCTCTCCCGTTGCGGAGCACAGGCTCCGGACGTGCAGGCTCAGCGGCCATGGCTCACGGGCCCAGCCGCTCCGCGGCATGTGGGATCTTCCCAGACCGGGGCACGAACCCGTGTCCCCTGCATCGGCAGGTGGACTCCCAACCACTGCGCCACCAGGGAAGCCCCAAGCTGGAGCACTCTTGAGTTCACTTACATTAGTCTTTATTTTCAACACTTATTTTTCAAGTGCCAGAAAATGATATTTTTGTAAGTTCATTACAACAACCGTGAGGAGCTATACGAAGGGTACTCGATTGAATATATTGCAAACAACACAAAAGGCTCTGCTACCGAGCAATTGCAAGTGTGAGCTGCATGTGTTAGATAAAATATATTGCAAAATTATATCAGTCTTATGCTTGGTAACAGCTGCTCCATCAGCAGCAGAAAAGTAAATTAGACAGACTCTGAAAGCTACCATTAATGTACTTGCCAGGAAGTTAAATGAACAATTAAATGGACATTTCTTAAAACAATTAATTAGAGTTTGATTAAGAGTTTAATTAGAGTTTGATTAAGCAGCTTACTCTGCAGAGTCAGACTCATGCTGCGCTCCACCACCCCAGCTTCATTGGTAGCTACACATGTATAGTCACCGGCATCTTCATTCTACGGAAATAAGCAGTGTTTTATAAAAATATGTGCCTATAGAACAGCGCAAATCACTTTTTATTACCATGATGCTTGTTTATATGCAATTTTGTTTTTGAGACGGTATTTCAATGGAAATAGAAAAACTTACCTATATTTAACCACATAGATTTTTTTTTTTAAAGAAAAGAAGAGAAAGAAATTCCTAGCTTAATTTTTTTCTGAACAACGTATCATTGCTCTCAGGGAACAATAACTGGCAGGAAACCTAAGCAGAAAATCACATTTTTTACAATCATTTATCCAAAATTATCTCATTAAAGAAAAATGCCAACACTATTCTTATAGATAGCTTAAAAAGCATTAAATAATCAGAACAAATCAACGAATATCTAGTTCTTTCTTATGGGGGTTGTTAAAAAAAAACATTAAGCTTAGCCTCCATTTAGAAAGCTTGAAATGTATGAAAGAAAGTGAGGAACTAATTATTAATGATGACAAATCACAGAATGTAAGTCACAAATTTATACATAAATATTATAGAAAATAAGGACCACATGAGTTTAGATTTGATGACTAGAGACACAGATTTTGCTAAGGTCTTGTGAACAGAAGAATTTTGGTCTTGTTAATAGAGTAAGTCAGTTAAGAGGAACTGAATTGAAGCAAGTGGAGGAGGGTGGGAGGAGAGAGACAGATGATTTAGGTGTTTAATCAGGGTATCAATGCATTATCCAAATAGAGATTTCTAGTAGGAAACTGTAAATGGAACCTGAAAGAGTTTCAGGGTTGAAGGTACAGGGTTAGGAATCTGAAATTGTATGGTGGAAAAAAATTAGTATTAGTATTAATATTGATATTAGAAGAAGTACCAAGGACTTCAAAAGTAGTAATGTTTGTGTAGAGGAAAAGGGAGGTAAAGCAGTAATGAAGAAGCCTGAGACTCATTCGTGTAGCTAGAGGTAGAAATCATCTCAAAATTGAAGGGACGATCAATAACATCTAAGGTTGAAATAAAGCCAAGGAGAAGAAAAGACTGAGAGTGGCCCATTGGAGCAGGTGATTAGATAGTATATACTAATTAACTAATTCAACAGTAGGTTAACAAATTACCCTCATTTAGTCTAGTTAAGAATTTTTCAGATAAAGTATCTCATTCACTTGACCCCCAAATTAGAATAACTTAAAGTACTAATCACTGTCCGAATTACTGAAACTTTTGGACAGCCTAATATAGTTATCGACTTGGTGATGAACTCTAACATTTATTTGTAATTTACAATGTTGTAATTCTTCAATTTCCGCATTCTAAAACAGATTTGAGGAAGTTATCTACTGATGTTGAACAATAGGTCAATGATGGAGAACAAAGCAGCAAAATTATTTTATTGCTTGTACTTCTTTGAAGGGCTAAAAATCAATTTGAACCATTGTTTCAGTTTTTTAAAAGAGAACCCATTGACTCAGATTTTATGATTAAAATAGGAATGCATGAGAAACTTTTCCCATCCATGGCACCTATAGAGAGGCATTGATTGTGACAGTTAAAGTGCATACTGACAATTCCAGTGTGACTTACTATAGTGCCATAAATGGCCAGGGAGCCGTTTCCAAGTTGCCGAATTCTGTGGCTAATTTCAATATCCATCCCCCTTCTGTTCCACTGGATAGTTGGGGCGGGATCACCTTTCACCTCACAATTCAGGATTGCATTACCACCAAGTGGTTCAATCCAGTTAGAAGGGTAATCACCTTTGAAGACTGGAGGTTCTGGGGAAATAACAAAAGATGAGTATAAGAAAAAGGAAGCTCCAATAATTTCTTTGTGATTTTGATCTATTTAAAAGATAATTTAGTGAAGAGGGGAAAAGCCACTTTTGAGCCCCATGGATCTTCCAGAATTAATTGCTCATGCTAATCAATGAGATAATTTTGTCCATTTCAGTAACCTAAGTGGATGATTCCATTTTGTGCCAAATGATCTCTTTACATACTGCTTACCTACTTTTGAGTTGAATGTTCATAATTTTTTTATGTCATGAATTTGTATATCTGTGAAATAAGACTAAATGGATTAATAAATTGAAGTTATATTGTATTACTATACAATAAGGAGGCAAAACACAAACCATTCATCATAAATAAATTTAAAATAGAAGACTTTTTATCTACCTTTCACATAAACAAATCCAATTGCCTTCACAAAACCAACGCTGTTCTCTGCAGTGCACACATAAGTACCCGAATCTTCTTTTGACATCCTTTCAATAACAAGTTCACTGTGTCCATTTACACTGTCAAAGTGGGCTGAAGGAAACAAGGTAGAAAGCAACATAAATGCCTCTCAGTAACCTAGGAAAATAATCAGTACAGCTCAATATTTTGCAGGTTAGATTTATGAATTGGTTAGCAACTGAACCAAAGAGATCTCATTATGACATTGGAGGAGAGAGCCTTTTCCAGGGATTTCTTCCTGAGCTATTTGCTGTGTCTCTAGACACTTGTTTGAAGAATGAAAAAAAAAGAAGGAACAGGAGAAGAGAATGAAAACAAACATCTTTCAAAATTAATTTTCGATTTGAAGTACACCTTTCATCTCAAAGGGTTGCCTAAAGCTGGCTCACAGTCTCTCTGGGTTTCAAAAAATCTTTCATTCAGAAATATGACATTTTCCATTTCATTTCTCACACCACTTTTCCTCCCAAACAATTTACATCAAAACATAATTCAACTGACCTGGCAGCTCAGAGGGGAAATCATGAAAATGTACGCTAGTTAGGTAATAAATAATAACAACAAGATTAATTTTGTAATAATTTGAACTTCTCCATAGGTGATGATGATATAAATATTTACAAAGGTATTTACAATACTTGGAATAGAGTATAAGATAAACATCCTAATCCTAAAATAATCAATACTAAATAAGATTTTGATTAGACCAGCCAATATCTGATTATGTTAAGTATGTTTACCTTGCATGTTCTCTCCCATTCAAATTATAAAGTTTCATACTGCTGAATATTATGTGGAAAATTAAGCTTTAAAAATTTAAATAGCTAAGTTAGTACTACGCCTTCAGAAAAGAGTACTGATTAAGTTTTTAGAGTTTATTTTTCTTTAGTAAGATATACTATTATTGTTAAGGTGATACAGTTGGTGAATTCTAGTGATTAACATAAATCTTCATAGCAGAGAAAACTCAAGCTTATTACTAATTTTCCAGCAAGGCATTTGTAAATGCAGTACTTCAGAACTCAATTTTGGGATGCAACACTTTCTCTTTACAGACAATATTTTTATGCTGGTCATAAAGTCTAACAAATAGAGACACTTGTCCTCCCAGGGATGAGGGCTCCTGGGCTTTAAAAAAAAATGGAGATTGTTTTTGAGTTCTCTATGGGTGTACCATTCACTTCTTAAGAATTAAATTACCAACCTGGGATAATATTGTTATTGAAGGTCCATGTTAACTTGGGCAATGGAATACCAGTTGCTTTACAGTTTAATCGTAGCTGTTCTCCTTTATTTAATGACACATCTCCAGGAAGTTCAGTAAAAGTGGGGAGAACATGCACAGTCAGGCTGACGGTGTGTGTGTCTTCACCTGCAGCATTGTTAGCAACGCAGGTATAGGTGCCAGAATCCTCTGGCTTAAAGAAAGAAAAACCATACGGCTTAAAATTACATAATCTTACATTATACTACATATAATACATAAAGTTACATAGCTTGGTTCCCAAAGGAGCACTCTTTAAAGACAGTTTAAATTTCCATCTTGTAGTCTGAACCATCTGGCTAGCTTTTAAATAACATAATTTAAAATGTATAAGAATTTAAACAAAAGCCCATACCTTATAGAACTATAGAATTTATAATAATAAGATCTCAGAAAACTTTAAAGTTTATTAAACATCAACTGCTGTACTGCAATGTACAAATAAAGAGCAAATAGTCCCAAAGGCTGTTAGAATCTTGACAGCATAGTTGGCTCTCTGGGTAATGTGGCACCAAAGTCCACCAAAATTATCAAAGGAAATGGCAAGAGTAAGGGCGATAACACCCGCAATTCCAAAATTTCACCTGCTAAATCCAGCTCTTGACACTCACTTTATTAGATGTATTGGCAGCATTTGACACAATTCTGGCTTCCTTCTTTTTAAAACCATGTCTTCACTTGGCTTCCAGGACACCTCATTCCCCTAGTTTCCTTCCTACTTCACTGGTTGCTCCTTTTCCAACTCCTTTTGCTGGCTTCCCCTCCACATTAATGTCTTTATGTTGGTATGTGAGAGGGCTCAGTCTTAGTTCTCTTTTCTTCTGTATCTGCACTCACCTCTTTGGTGATCTCATCCAGTCTTATGGCTTTAAATATCATCTATCTACTGATGAGTAACAGGATGTCCAGCCCAGATCTTCCTTCCAAATTCCAACTAAACTTTTCATTCCAACTCTCTGCTTAGATGTCTAAAAGACGTCTCACACTCATGTCCAAAACTGAACTCCCCATTTCCCCTTCCTGTTCTATCTGCAGCCTTCACACCATCTCAGTTGATGGCTACTTTGTTCTTCCAGTTGTTCATGCCTTTGTTCTTAGACATTTGAGTTATCCTTTATTCTTTTCTTTTTCAGACTCTACTTGCAATCTAGCTAGGAAATCCTAGCTTCAAAGTATGTGCAAAATCCAATCACCTCTCACCCCTTCTCTGCTAATGTTCAGCTTCTTTTTTTAAATTAATTTTTATTGGAGGATGGTTACTTTACAATTCTGCGTTAGCTTCAACTGCACAACAAAATGAATCAGCCATATGCATACAGATATCCCCTCCCTTTTGGACCTCCCTCCCATTTAGGTTACCACAGTGCACTAGGTGTGTTCCCTGTGCTGTACAGTATGTTCCCATCAGTTGTCCATTTTACACACAGTATCTGGATAAAGAAGATGTGGTACATATATACAATGGAATATTAATCAGCCATAAAAAGGAATGAAATTGGGTCAGAGACGTGGATTGACCTAATGTTCAGCTTTGAGTCCTATAATCTCTCCTCTGCCTCCAGACCATCTTCCCAACTGGTCTTTTCTCTTTCTATCCTTGCCTCCCTACTGTATATTCTCATGGAATAGGAGGAGGAGGAAGAGGGGTGGGGGGAGGGAAGGGGGAGGAGGAGCCAATGCAATGTTGCAAAAACATAAGGCAGACCACATTGTTCCCCTGCTCAAAACCTGTAATGGATTCTGATTTTACTCAGAGTAAAATGCAAAATTGTTATGACCTGCAGGACACTACATGTATCTGGCTTTCATTTTTCTCTGACTTCTTTCTCTCTCTTTTCATTCTTTTTCTTCTTTGCTTTCACTGGCCTTCTGTTTCTCAAATACATCAGACATGTTCCTACCTTACATTCTTGTGTTCTTTGCACCCACCTTAATTTCTTTGCCCCCAAAATCTGTGGGAGGAGCATCCCAGTTTTCTCTGCCTGGGATGCTTCTCTTCCAGATATTTGCTTAGCTAACTCACTTCCTTCAAATTTTGCTCAAAATGTCTCCTTCCCAAAGGACATTTACCCTGACTATGCTATTTAAAAATGTAACCTGGGGCTTCCCTGGCGGCGCAGTGGTTGAGAGTCCGCCTGCCGATGCAGGGGACACGGGTTCGTGCCCCGGTCGGGGAAGATCCCACATGCTGTGGAGCAGCTCAGCCCGTGAGCCATGGCTGCTGAGCCTGTGCGGCTCCACAATGGGAGAGGCCACAACAGTGAGAGGCCCGCGTACCGCAAAAAAAAAAAAAAAAAAAAAAAGTAACCTGTACTCCTCCAACTTCTGATCCCCTTTACCCTGCTCTTCTTTTATTTTTCATACCAGTTGTTTTCTTTCTTTTCAGTTTGTTTTCTTTTCTTTTTTATTTGTTATTGTCTATCTCTCTCCTCTAGAAATAAACTCCACGAGGGCAAGGATCTTTGATTCTTTTGTTCCCTGATGTATTTATTCCCAGTGCCTAAATCAGTGTTGATCACACTGATAAATAAATATTTGTTGAATTAATGACTGAATGCTTCTGACTGCGTTAAGGTCCATATTACAGACTTTTTCTTCTTTTCAAAAAGTTTAAGAATATATATTTTTGCATTGAAGCATCAAAAAACTGATTGGAAATGCAGCATAAAAACTGTAATTACTCATTATAGATATAATCTAAATTTGGTTGGTTGTATACTCATTTTTTTAAAGGCAAACAGGAATAAGTCATATTCCATGTAAAGGTCTCCCCACTCTGACACCACTTAGCTATTCTTAAAATTCCCAGGTTATAACAACTTAAGTTTAAAATCAAGGATTTTATGGAAGTAAAGCTTTTGAAAATCTGGATTGCACATATTATTCACAAATAGACTTCTTATCATTTGTGTCCTTCATCCAGTTTTTATAAGCTACCTTATTGTTGATATATTTCTTAATGTATCTGAGTCACTGTCTCACTAAAAGTCTAAACTTTTCTTACTTAATTTCTTCAGGTCTAAGAGTGATTAAGGGGCCTAATTCAACATTCTTGAACCTGGGAGTAATCCCTACTGGAGATATTTACCAGCTTAAACAAACAAACAAATTTATCCTTATTTTATCAATTCTAAAATTCATAGTTTTAACTTTTAATATCTCTGAATTTGGGATACAACTTAAAAATTGATGATCTTCTCTAGTTTACTTGACTATATATTTTTGTCTTAGTAGCACATAAAATATTGGTGCATCTTAGAATTGATGGAAACTTAGATTTGAATAAATACACTTTCTACTAGCACATGAGACAGAGTTAACCTATCACTAGAGCTATTTATCTGGTAATTCCAGGAGTCTGGCTAAAGGCTGAAATTATACTGTGAAGTGAATGTGATCAATTTATCATTTTAATTTGTTCAAATTTAATTCTATGAAGACTTTGTAATGAAATTTAGGCACTTTGAAGGGTAATGAAAAGGAATAAGATAGGCACAAAAGCTCTGAAAGTGATTCACATTTTAATCATGTTTAATATTTAGTACCAAGTGTTGATACTCTCAAACCACTTTTTTTAAAAAGTCATGTGGTATGCATAGATACAGATTCCTCTTCAAGTGGGCGCACACTGAAAAACTGAGATGCTTCCCATAGCTACAATTTTGCAGACTGGCGACGTACCACCTAAGTATATTCAAAAACCCCAGCTTGCACTGATCCCTAAGACTAAGAGTTATTTAAAAACCTGAAAAGAGCAAAAAGCCTGCTTTTTGTATTTGCTTAATAATACATCAGACATTCTTACATCTCTACTCTTCTAACCATCCTCATGCATCGTTACAAACATGGAATATAACAGAGGCTTAGAATTTTTCCTGATAAACACAGATTTCCACAAAAATAATTTTAGAAGGAGGCCACTTATGAGTTCTCACGATCTGCTAAATACTATTCTCGGGGACATAAAATGAAATATGTGTAAAATTAATTCTTTGACCTGAATTTATAAGAGTACTTTCTTTCCTTTCATTATTAAAATATACATTTCCGAGCTAAGTCACTAAATGTAAAAAGGTGAATTAATAATCTGGCTTAATGTATCTATTCGTATCTATTAAACTTACCACAACATTTTCCAGAATGAGCTCCCCATAGGGTTCGACAGTGTGTTTTCCTAACAAGTTAGCCAAAAGAACATTGTCTTTTTTCCAGTTAATCGCTGGTGTGGGGATTCCATCAGCCACGCATGGAAGAACGGCTTGTGAATTCTCATTGACGGTGTAATGTACTTCTGTACTTTGAATTCTAGGTGGTACTATGAAGAGTTTAAAAATGATAGGTATTCAGGATGTTGAATTCAATAATATCTTTATTCACACTGAAAATTAACACACAATAGACTTTCTTGAGGGTAACTTGCTAGAAATACTAACAAAATTTATCAAGCTGTTTACTTGTTTCTTACTATGAAAGCAATCCATATTTTTGATGCTAGCAAGAATTCTAATGCATCTGTACTTGTTGAATATCAATTTCTGAAAAAATGACAGAACTGGTGAGAAATATTTAGATTTTATTTGACTTCCTGACTTTTCCTTACTTGAGTTTCTTTTGCTTATTGCAGTAAGGTAAAATAAACAAGAGCAACTAAAACCAAAAATGCTTCTATAGTTGTATAATTGCTAGATTTGTATCACAGAGATATTGTGAGGATAGACTAATAAAAGTCCCTAGTTAAAAACACTGTAAAATACTCACCCCATATTAAATATCACAAAGTGCTAAAGAAAAAACTACTTATTGCAATATTTCACATGTGTTACAACAAATGCAAGTAAAACCAGAAAAGACATTTAATTCAGTTTTTATACTGTCACAGAGAAATTCTTACAGTGATTTCATAATTCTGTGCAAATACTGCCTTTGCCTCAAATTTTTTTGAAATAGAATTTAGGCAATATAGAAAGGACAATTGACTATTTCAGGGTACTAACAAATACTTTAGTGAACTTGGAACTAAGATATTCACTTCTAAAAGAAAGGCATAAAAATATTAAGAATACTTGGCTCAAAAAGTAAAAATAGAGATTGGTTCAAGACGGCAAAGTAGAAGGACGTGTGCTCACTCCCTCTTGCAAGAGCACTGGAATCACAACTAATTGCTGAACAATCACTGACAGGAAGACATGGGAACTCACCAAAAAAGATACCCCACATGCAAAGACAAAGGAGAAGCTGAAGTGAGACGGCAGGCAGGGCGCTATCACAATAAATTCAAATTCCATAACCGCTGGGTGGGTGACTCACAAACTGGAGAACAACTATACCACAGAAGTCCACCTACTGGAGTGAAGGTTCTGAGTCCCATGTCAGGCTTACCAACCTGGGGGTCCGGCAACGGGAGGAGGAATTTCTAGAGAATCAGACTGTGAAGGCTAGTGAGATTTGATTGCAGGACTTTGACAGGACTGGGGGGAAACAGAGACTCCACTCTTGGAGGGCACACACAAAGTAGTGTGTGCATCGGGACCCAGGGGAAGGAGCAGTGGCCCCATAGGAGACTGAACCAGACCTACCTGCTAGGGGTGGAGGGTCTCCTGTAGAGGTGGGGGGCAGCTGTGGCTCACCAAGGGACAAGGACACTGGCAGCAGAAGTTGTGGGAAGTATTCCTTGGCGTGAGCCCTCCCAGAGTCTGCCATAAGCCCCACCAAAGAGCCCAGGTAGGCTCCAGTGTTGGGTCGTCTCAGACCAAACAACCAACAGGGAGGGAACCCAGCCCCACCCATCAGCAGACAAGCAGATTAAAGATTTATTGAGCTCTATCAACCACCAGTCCCTCCCATCAGGAAACTTCCACAAGCCTCTTAGATAGCCTCATCCACAAGAGGGCAGACAGCAGAAGCAAGAAGAATTACAATCCTGCAGCCGGTGGGACAAAACCCACATTCACAGAAAGACAGACGGCTATGTACCAGATGAAGGAACAAGATAAAACCACAGAAAAACAACTAACTGAAATGGAGACAGGCAATCTTCCAGAAAAAGAATTCAGAATAATGATAGTGGAGATGATCCAGGACCTTGGAAAAAGAATGGAGGCAAAGATCGAGAAGATGAAAGAAATGTTTAACAAAGACCTAGAAGAATTAAAGAACGAACAAACACAGATGAACAATACAATAACTGAAATGAAAACTATACTAGAAGGAATCAATAGCAGAATAACTGAGGCAGAAGAACGGATAAGTGACCTGGAAGACAGAATGGTGGAATTCACTGCTGCTGAACACAGTAAAGAAAAAAGAATGAAAACAACTAAAGACAGCCTAAGAGACCTCTGGGACAACATTAAACGCAACAACATTCGCATTATAGGGTCCCAAAAGGAGAAGAGAAAGAGAAAGGACCCGAGAAAATATTTCAAGAGATTATAGTTGAAAATTTCCCCAACATGGGAAAGGAAATAGCCACCCAAGTCCAGGAAGCGCAGAGAGTGCCACACAGGATAAACCCAAGGAGAAATACGCTGAGACACATAGTAATCAAATTGGCAAAAATTAAAGACAAAGAAAAATTATTGAAAGCAGCAAGGGAAAAACGACAAATAACATACAAGGGAACTCCCATAAAGTTAACAGCTGATTTCTCAGCAGAAACTCTACAAGCCAGAAGGGGCTGGCATGATATACTTAAAGTGATGAAAGGGAAGAACCAGAACCAAGATTATTCTACCCGGCAAGGATCTCATTTAGATTCGATGGAGAAATCAAAAGCTTTACAGACAAGCAAGAACTAAGAGAATTCAGCACCACCAAACCAGCTCTACAACAAATGCTAAAGGAACCTCTCTAAGTGGGAAACACAAGAGAAGAAAAGGATCTACAAACACAAACCCAAAACAATTAAAAAAATGGCAATAGGAACATACATATCAATAATTTCCTTAAAAGTGAATGGATTAAGTGCTCCAACCAAAAGACACAGGCTTGCTGAATGGATACAAAAACAAGACCCATATATATGCTGTCTACAAGAGACGCACTTCAGACCTAGGGACACATACAGACTGAAAGTGAGGGGATGGAAAAAGATATTCCATGCAAATGGAAATCAAAAGAAAGCTGGAGTAGCAATTCTCATATCAGATAAAATAGACTTTAAAATAAAGAATGTTACAAGAGACAAGGAAGGACACTACGTAATGATCGAGGGATCAATCCAAGAAGAAGATATAACAATTATAAATATATATGCACCCAACACAGGAGCACCTCAATACATAAGGCAAATGCAAACAGCTCTAAAAAAGGATATCAACAGTAACACAATAACAGTGGGGGACTTTTTACATTTTTTACACTTTTTTACACTTTTTACATTTACACCAATGGACAGATCATCTGAACAGATAATTAATAAGGAAACAGAAGCTTTAAATGACACAACAGACCAGATAGATTTAATTGATATTCATAGGACTTTCCATCCAAAAACAGTAGATTACACTTTCTTCTCAAGTGCGCATAGAATATTCTCCAGGATAGATCACATCTTGGGTCACAAATAAAGCCTCAGTAAATTTAAGAAAATTGAAATCATATCAAGTATCTCTTCTGACCACAACACTATGAGATTTGAAATCAATTAAAGGGAAAAAAAATGTAAAAAACAGAAACACATGGAGGCTAAACAATATGTTACTAAATAACCAAGAGATCACTGAAGAAATCAAAGAGGAAATCAAAAAATGCCTACAGACAAACGACAGTGAAAACATGACGATCCAAAACCTATGAGATGCAGCAAAAGCAGTTCTAAGAGGGAAGTTTATAGCTATACAAGCCTACCTCAAGAAACGAGAAACGTCTCAAATAAACAATGTAACCTTACACCTAAAGGACCTAGAGAAAGAAGAACAAACAAAACCCAAAGTTAGCAGAAGGAAAGAAATCATAAAGATCAGATCAGAAATAAATGAAATAGAAGCAAAGAAAACAATAGCAAAGATCAATAAAACTAAAAGCTGGTTCTTTGAGAAGATAAACAAAATTGATAAACCATTACCCAGACTCATCAAGAAAAAGAGGGAGAGGACTCAAATCAATAAAATTAGAAATGAAAAAGGAGAAGTTACAACAGACACCACAGAAATACAAAGCATACTAAGAGACTACTACAAGCAACTCTATGCCAATAAAATGGACAACCTGGAAGAAATGGACAAATTCTTAGAAAGGTATAACGTCCAAGACTGAATCAGGAAGAAATAGAAAATATGAACAGACCAACCACAAGTAATGAAATTGAAACTGTGATTAAAATTCTTCCAAGAAACAAAAGTCCAGGATCAGATGGCTTCACAGGTGAATTCTATCAAACATTTAGAGAAGAGCTAACACCCATCCTTCTCAAACTCTTCCAAAACATTGCAGAGGAAGGAACACTCCCAAACTCATTCTGTGAGGCCACCATCACACTGATACCAAAACCAAACAAAGACACTACAAAATAGAAAATTACAGACCAATATCACTGATGAACATAAATGCAAAAATCCTCAACAAAATACTAGCAAACAGAATCCAACAACACATTAAAAGGATCATACACCATGATTAAGTGAGATTATCCGAGAGATGCAGTGATTCTTCAATATATGCAAATCAATCAATGTGATACACCATATTAACAAATTGAAGAATAAAAACCATATGATCATCTCAATAGATGCAGAAAAAGCTTTTGACAAAATTCAACACCGATTTATGATAAAAACTCTCCAGAAAGTGGGCATAGAGGGAACCTACTTCAACATAATAAAGGCCATATACAACAAACCCAGAGCAAACATCATTCTCAATGGTGAAAAACTGAAAGCATTGCATCTAAGATCAGGAATAAGACAAGGATGTCCACTCTCACCACTATTATTCAGTATAGTTTTGGATAGCTATGGCAATCAGAGAAGAAAAAGAAATAAAAGGAATACAAGCTGTAAAAGAAGAAGCAAAATTGTCACTGTTTGCAGATGACATGATACTATACATACAGAATCCTAAAGGTGCCACCAGAAAACTACTAGAGCTAATCAATGAATTTGGTAAAGTTGCACGATACAAAATTAATGCACAGAAATCTCTTGCATTCTTATACACTAATGATGAAAAATCTGAAAGAGATATTAAGGTAACACTCCTATTTACCATTGCAACCAAAAGAATAAAATACCTAGGAAGAAACCTACCTAGGGAGACAAAAGACCTGTATGCAGAAAACTATAAGACACTGATGAAAGAAATTAAAGATGATACCAACAGATGGAGAGATATACCATGTTCTTGGATTGGAAGAATCAATATTGTGAAAATGAATGTATTACCAAAAGCAAACTACAGATTCAATGCAATCCCTATCAAATTACCAATGGCATTTTTTACAGAAGTACAACAAAAAAATCTTTAAATCTGTATGGAGACACAAAAGACTGCAAATAGCCAAAGCAGATTTGAGGGAAAAAAACGGAGCTGGAGGAATCAGACTCCCTGACTTCAGACTATACTACAAAGCTACAGTAATCTAGACAGTATGGTACTGGCACAAAAACAGAAATATAGATCAATGGAACAGGATAGAAAGCCCAGAAATAAACCCACGCACCTATGGTCAACTAACCTATCACAAAGGAGGCAAGGATACACAATGGAGAAGAGACGGTCCCTTCAATAAGTGGTGCTGGGAAAACTGGACAGCTAATATAAAAGAATGAAATTAGAACACTCCGTAACACCATACACAAAAATAAACTCAAAGTGGATTAGAGACCTAAATGTAACACCGGACACTATAAAACTCTTTGAGGAAAACATAGGAAGAACACTCTTTGACATAAATCACAGCAAGATATTTTTTGATCCAACTCCTAGAGTAATGGAAATAAAAACAAAAATAAACAAATGGGACCCAATGAAACTTCAAAGCTTTTGCACAGCAAAGGAAACCATAAACAAGATGAAACGACAACCCTCAGTAGGGGACAAAAATATTTGTAAATGAATCATCGGACAAAGGATTAATCTCCAAAATATATAAACAGCTCATGCAGCTCAATATTAAAAATACAAACAACCCAAAACAAAAATGGGCAGAAGACCTAAATAGACATTTCTCTAAAGAAGACATACAGATGGCCAAGAAACACATGAAAAGCTGCTCAACATCACTAATTATTAGAGAAATGCAAATCAAAACTACAGTGAGGCACCCCCTCACACAAGTTAGAATGGGCATCATCAAAAAATCTACAAACAACGAATGATGGAGAGGGTGTGGAGAAAAGGGAACCCTCTTGCACTCTTGGTGGGAATGTAAATTCATACAGCCACTATGGAGAACAGTATGGAGGTTCCTTAAAGAACTAAAAGTAGAATTACCGCATGACCCAGCAATCCCACTACTGGGCATATACCCAGAGAAAACCATAATTGAAAAAGACACATGCACCCCAATGTTCATTGCAGCACTATTTACAATAGCCAGGTCATAGAAGCAATCTAAATGCCCATCGACAGATGAATGGATAAACAAGATGTGGTATATATATACAATGGGATATTACTCAGCCATAAAAAGGAACAAAATTGGGTCATTTGTAGAGACGTGGATGCATCTAGAGACTGTCATATAGAGTGAAGTAAGTCAGAAAGAGAAAAACAAATATCGTATATTAACGCATATATGTGGAACCTAGAAAATGGAACAGATGAACCAGTTTGCAGAGCAGAAATTGAGACACAGAAGTAGAGAAAAAAATCGTATGGACATCAAGGGAGGAAACCTGCGGGGTGGTGGTGTGATGAATTGGGCGATTGGGATTGACATGTATACACTGATGTGTATAAAATGGATGACTAATAAGAAAAAAACAAAAAAGTAAAAATACACTTCCCACAAAACAATAAATTTTGGAAATACATTGCTGAGAAATGGATCAATCTTAATGACATTTTTTAGAACAATTGGTTTCAGCAAAAATTATTTTTTTATCATGAGTAAATATACAAAGATTATGTGAATGATTATATGCATAAACAATAGATAATATGGAAAATCAAAAATGTATTTTGCTGAATGGTATGTCACAAATATTCATTTTTCATTAATGTATGCTATATTTTTATTATCTCCTTTATCCTGGTTTCCTTGGAGTTTATACTTCAACTCTTCTAATGGTTACAAAGTTGCAGCATTAGTACATTTACTTAAATTCATTCTTTTTCAAAACGAAAATTTTAAGGCTGTGACTTTATATTTGATTATAGTTTGGCCACACACCATACATTTTGATATGTGGTGTCCTTATTATTTTCTAAATAATCTGAAAATAAAACCATATTCTTTGACCTACTTGTTGACTAGAATGGTCTTTTTTAATATGGCTGGGGTTGGGGTTTTGGCATTAAAAGTTCATTACACATTTCTAGCTTTATTGCATTGTGGGCAGGAATTGTGGCCTATACTTTTAAATTATTATTAACAATTTCTTTGTTGTTTAGTATATGGTCAATTTTGGTAAATTTTCTATGAACACTTGAAAGAAGGAATATTATTTACTTGAAACTAAAGGACTAATGTGTATTAATTAGTTCAATTATATTAACTGAGAGCAGGTATAAAACTGTAGAAAATTCAAATACACCTGAAAGATAAAAAACAGCTTTCACAAATTTTTTAAAAAGGGAAAAAGTAGAAACTCATCATTAAAACAAGAGTTACCTCTGAAAATAGTAGTTGGAAATAGTTTAATTTACTTATTGTTTCTTACCACTGATATTAATAGGTATTCTACCTTTAGTCTTAAAAGTATACAATTAAAAAAATAACAAAATAACAACTAAAATATTTCAATGCTGATCTTTAGGTATTTTGTTAGTTGTCTGAATGCAAAGGAAAAAATGGTATTTTTTCTATTATTCAAATATACCTGTAAATATCTTGCTACATACTTTAAAATAATGAATCAAATAGATCTCCAATTCTCATTAGATTCACATTACATTTATAATGTAAGTCACATGGTGATTAGTTTTGAGCCAAGATGACTTGCAACTTGAAAAGTAAAGCATAAGAATAACAAAACAAATGGACTCCTCATAAGCGAAATTAAAGATCCCAATAATCACATTATGAGGGGATTGGCAACACATTAATTATCCTGGCTTTATTAATAAAATCTCTCTTTGTCACACACATATGTGCACACACGAATAAACATAGCCTACCAAAAACATATTTGAAGGGCAAGTGTACCGACATACCACATGAACACACACACTCCACTCTTCATTACTGTTTTACATTGTTTTGATTTTCATCGTATTTTTTTCCTGGTGTTTTTTTTCTTTGCCATGGTCATGTAGCACACTAAAAATGATTTATGCTAAACAACCTACCATGGACAGTGAGCTTGGTGCTCGTGCTGCTTGATCCTGCCACATTAGCTGCTGTGCACGTGTACTGGCCAGCATCACCAGGCTGAGCAAATGCTATTTGCAGAGCTCCAGAGCTGAGGATATGCTGGCGGATTGATTCCATAATTACATGCCCATCTTTATGCCACGTAATGTCAGGTGGTGGGAGGCCATCTGCCTCACAGGGTAGCATGATGGGCTTATCCACAGCAATGATATATTCCTTAGGATGGGGGCTAATGACTGGAGGAACTAAAAGATACAAGGTTTGAATGTTACCTTAAAAGCAGGAATGTACCATTTACACACTACAGTATTACTCTAGCAAAGTGAAGTCACATTGACAAGAAACAAAGCCCTGACTTTACCACATCATCACCAAAGGATTGCTATAGCTTGTTTGCGTTGGAAAAGAAAATTCATTGAACCCATTGTAGAAAATTATTCTCTATCTAGTTAACAAATATAAATGATAATCAATTTTAAATAAGGATATAAACATGTACTCATGAGGGATTTCATGTCCAGAAAACTTAGACTGTGTTGACAGAGGTATTTTCTTTAACATACATGTATTGTGATTCATCAGCTACTTAAAACTTCCAAAATAGATGCCTTCAAGGTTTGGAAATTGTTCACCTGCTCAAAGATCCTTTTATTCATGCGTTTCCTACAGTGCTTATGATCTCATATACAGTGGCCATATTTAACAAGGTATTTTGTTAATGAATAAAGGAATAAAGAAGTAGAATATGGAAAAGAATTACAATTAACCCTTGAACAATGCAGGGGTTAGGGATGATGACCCTGTGTGCTACCGAAAATCTGAATATAACTTATAGTTGGCCCTCTGTATCCTTGTCTCCTCTGTATCTGTGGTTTTTGCATCTGCAGATTCAACCAACCTTGGATTGTACAGTAATGTAGTATTTACTACTGAAAAAAAATCCATGTATAAGTGGACCTGCACGGTTCAAACCGTGTTGGTCAAGGGTTGATGGTATAGAGATAGAACTCTTTGCACTTCTTCAGAAAATGGTGGAAGGGCTTATGATTAGAATTTCTCTTCCTAGTGTCTACAACAGATTCCTAGTGTTTACAATAGATTACACTAAGGATATTCTACTGAGCTTTTCTTACCCTTTCCTGCCTTGGGGCTATTGCACATGCTGCCCTCTCTTCCTTGGACACTCTGCTACTTTTACATGGCTCATCCTAGCTCATCATTCAGGTCTCAGCTCCAGTGGTACCCACCTCAGCTCCAATAGTATCCCCCCCCACACCAAGCAGTTGTTAAAGCTTACTTTAACCACTAGTGTAAAGTGGTCCCCACATTTTCCCATTTTGGAATATTGAAATGCTGTTAATTGTTCAAAGTTTTTCTTTTTTGAAAAAAAGTGTTTCTTTTTTTCATATCAATAGTTTTAATCAATTAGTGAAGGGAAAAACCCTCACTAATTCTTTTCTATGACCCTCAGTGTTGCCAAAACCAATGAATATTTCTTGGTCATCATCCTAACTGACCTTTCGCTTGCATTAAAAAAGCTGTCTACTCCCTTCTTGAAACACTGTCCTCTCCTAGCCTCCATCTAGTTTTCCTCTGTCATCTCTTCCCTCTCCTTTGTATTCTTTTCCAGTGTTCTCTCTTTTCTCAGACCTCTTAACAATGCAGAGTCCTGGGGCTTTGTCCTTAAGATATTTTTGGTCCAAATTCTCATCCAGTCTTATAGACTGAAATACCCTGATTACTTCCAAATTTATATCTTAGACTATACTTCTCCCTTGAGTTCTGAATTCATAAATATTCAACACTTTTTGACATCTCTGCTAGGATTTCTAATAGTTTCCCACATCTAACATGATTAAACAGAAGTCACGCTTTCCTTCCTCCCAAACCAGTTCCTCCCCTTGCATCCCTCACAGCACTATCTCCCATCTCTAGCTCAGGCCCAAAGCCCAGGAAACATCGTTAACTCTTCTCTTTTCCTAACCTCCCAATCTGATTAATCAGCAATCCTGGCAATTACATCTCCAAAGAGCTCTTGAATCCACCACTTCTTGTTCATTTTCCCCTGCAACTCACACACCCGCTCGCACTCCCAGCCAGACCGTATCACATGATGCCTAGAGCACTTTACTAGTTCTTCCAGCTCTAGTCTTGTGCTTTCTCGAAATCATTATCTACATACCAGCAAAAGAGGTCTTCCTAAAACCAAACAAGAGTCTTGGTTAAATCATTAAAAGGCTTCAACATTGCACACAGAAGGAAATCTTACCCCTCCTCTGGTCCTTTGGGCACTCTGTGCACTGGTCCCACTTTCTCTTCTGACCTCCTTCACATTTTGCCAGCCTTCCCAGGTTCATTACTGTCAGCCACACTGGCACATCCCTTTCCTGCCTTGGGGCCATTGCACGTGCTGCCCGCTCTTCCTTGGACACTCTGCTACCTTTACATGGCTCATCCTAGCTCATCATTCAGGTCTCAGCTCCAATGGTAACCCCCCTCAGCTCCAATGGTACCCCCATCAGTAGGTTAAAGCCTACTTTAACCACTAGTGTAAAGTGGTCCCCACATTTTCCCACTAGTCTCCATCTCAGCCTTTTGTTTTCCCTCTGCATAGCATATGTCAGAATTTATCATAATTTCATTTATTTGGTAGTTTCATTTTTTTCCTTCTCCACACTATAAGGAAAGGATCATATCTATAATGGTCAATGTATTTCTACTTATTATCCCAATAAACACTTGTTAAAGAAGTGTTGAAAAATACAAATAAATTAGATTTACAATCTGCAGGTAAGTGAGCTTTACTACAGTTATTAATTCACCACAAGAAAATCACACTACAAGGAAATTCAAATCAGCCATGCAAACTGAGCAGCTCGGAACCCATCTCTAGGTCACGTCTTGATCCACAAAAACAATGCATGTAAGATATGAATATTACATCAAGAAAATATAAGTTAAATGTGAAAAACCCCACTGTCTTCAGAATATTTTTTTCCATCAAGCTGGTTTAATTGCAATTATGATTTATTTTTTTGTTTCATGACTCTTATTGGTGATTCTTTAAAATTTAAAAAATTTACGATGTTTTTTAAGTGGATATTACAATCCAGTATTTTGTAATGTATACAAAGTAGTATTATAGAGAGAATAGTTTCAAAAATCACCTTAAATATGTGCTACAATGAAAGTACCAAATAGAGGTTCACAGAAATTCAAAATATCATGAGATGCCTCAGTTTTCTTATATAAATAATGCCCCAAAACACCCAAGCACTAAATTTTTTCCTTCAAGAGGTTAATAGAAAAACATATAGGATAATATAAACTAAGAATGTTAATTAAGAACTATGGTGGCATCATTACTTTAGATATATGAATTTTGATATACACTATTATAAGCATCTTTGCAATGAAGACATAGAGATTCATTATTTAGGTACCTTGGACATTTAACTTGATTTTGCCCAAGGCTGTACCAGCTGGATTCTGAGCCACACACATGTAAGTACCAGCATCCTCTCTGACAGCTCTGGAGATCTGCAAGCCACCACGAGGAAGAACTGCATGGCTTCTACCTACATCATAGTTACAAAAGCAGAGTGAGAAGAATTTTTATTTTCATTAAAAAATCATACCGACTTCTGAATTATAAAACGGAATTGCCATTATTTTCTTGATTGAAACGGTACCTGAAGTGATGACATTGATACCTTCCTTTTGCCAAGTGATGAAAGGACTGGGAGTCCCTGTTGCTTCACATGGTAATAAAATGGGATTGTTTAGAATGACGGCTAGTTCACTTGGCTGAGGCCGAATGACTGGAGGCTCTATAAGAACCAATCAGCAGAAATAAGCAAAGGCTCTAGTTAGTAGCATAAATGTCTGTAGTAGCCATGAGGTTAAACATGACCGAATTCAAAATTCCAAAATATTAGTGATTTCATTGTCCCAGGGAAAAGCAAATAGAGGTCATATCACATTTTTTGAGTCTTGTTACTATAGCCAGTTTCCATTAGAAGAACTCTACAGAAAAGACTAAAATCAGAAACAGATCATAAAAATTCAAGAAGACAAATAATTTAGGGGTTGTTTTGTGTGGTTTGTCATCTGTATGTTTTCTTTAGTCTATTGAAGAACATCTATCAGGCTTTCATATCCCCAAAATATTACTGTGGTTTATGACTCTAGATGGTACCACCTGTCAAGAATAAACATGACTTAGAAAAGTACAACAGCAAAATTTTAATGAATAAATAACCTTTCATACCTTGGACATAAAGGCTCACATGTCGATGTGCAGAGCCAGCTGCATTCCTGGCAACACAAGTATATCTTCCAGCATGGCTTAATTGAGTGGCAAATATTTCAATTGCTCCTAAAAAGGAAAAATTTTTCATGCACAGTGCATCCCTGTTTTTCTGGTTTGATAAACCATGTCTCTTTGATTTTGTGTGAGTCTGCCCCCTAGCATAGTGCGTGGCTTGTACTCATACTTGTACCCCCTGTGCTTACCTACCACAGTATTTTTTAAAAAATCACTATTAACAGCTTTATTTAGGCAAAAATAACAGACCATAAAATTCACTGACTTAAATGTACAATACAATGATTTTTAGTATATTTCCAGAGTTGTGCAATTATAATTTAATTTTAGAAAATTTCCATTACGCCCAAAGAAATCTCACTCCACTTAGAGTCCTGCCTCACTCTCAACCCCAAGTGTAAGCAATCAGTAATCTAATTTCTATATATATTGGCCTTTTCTGGAAATTTCATATAGATGGGATCATACAGAAGGCTTTTGTGTCTGACTTCTACTGTGAGCATAGTTTTTGAGTTTCATCTGCTGCAGCAGGTGTCAATATTTTTGTTCCATTTTATTGCTAAATAGAATTCCATCCTATGAATTATCCACATTTTGTTTATCCAGTCACCAGTTGATGGACATTTACATTGTTTCTATGTTTTTGGCTGTTGTGAATGATGCTGTATGAACATTTGCATATAAGTCTTTGGGTGGACATATGCTTTCATTTCTCTAGGTAGGGACCTAGGAATGGAGTTGCTGGGTCATATGGTAACTGTTTAACATTTTGAGAAAAGTTCTAAACTGTTTTCTTAGCACAGTACTTTGTGCTGAAGAATAGTTAATTTTTTTTTTTTTTTTTTTTTTGGTATGTGGGCCTCTTACTGTTGTGGCTTCTCCCATTGCGGAGCACAGGCTCCGGGCGCGCAGGCTCAACGGCCATGGCTCACGGGCCCAGCCGCTCCACAGCATGTGGGATCTTCCCGGACCGGGGCACGAACCCGTGTGCCCTGCATCGGCAGGCGGACTCTCAACCACTGCGCTGCCAGGGAAGCCCAAGAGTAGTTAATTTATATTTTATGATTTTACTTGCTACCCATTTATGCAGATTTCTGAGATAGCCAAAATACTACAAATGCTTTGAAAGCCAAGTTCTATCCTGAGAACAAATCTTTCATTATTTCCCTTCTACTGAAGAAATAAACAAATTCTCTTTGAATAATATGCCCACACTCATAAACCCTCAGGATGTTAGTTGCTACTTTAATCTCCAGTGTACCTCCCCAATGCAGGATGAATTTCCAGAAACACAAATGTGAATCACTTATACTTCCATTTAGGTGAATTTTTTTCTCTTTAATATTATAAAATTTTCAATACTTAAATTCTATAAATGATGGTTACTACCACCCTCAAAAATTGTCCATATCATAGCACTTAACACCCAGCCCTACTTGCTAAATTATTGAAACCTTAAAAGCAAGAACCTTGTCTTAGTTTTATATCCTCAGAAACTCAGTGGAGTATTTAGCCTATTTTAGGTACTAAATGTTTGTTGAATGAATGGACATTCTATTTGGCCAATAAAAGAAGTGTGGTTCACTCAAAGGCAACCAGTAAATTTGTTAAGCCTTAGGTTTAGTAAATATGCACATAAAATCCCAGTGGTCATGCTTAATATATTCATATCAGTCCTAGATATTATTTGTTATTTTGTTTTTAGACTTTTTTTCTATCCCTTTCCCAAGTTCCCCCTCCCCACTCTTAAGTGCATTTTTTCCCAGATGCCTAAGCCCAGGAATACAGATGTACTTTATTCTTTTATTTTGGTGCAACAGAAGTCCAAGTAAGGCCATCCAGTAAAAACGAATCCAATCAATAGCTGTGTAATCACTGAGCTGGGTCTTACCTGAGGACAGAATTCTATAGCCCTCTCCTCTGGGAAGCAGTCTTATACCATTTTTCGCCCAGTGAATTGAGGGAAATGGAACTCCTGAAGCTGTGCAGGTGATCACGGTGGGGGCGTGTGTGGTTACTAGGAAGTCAGTAGGCTCATCAGCTATGGAAGGTGGAACTAAAAGAAAAACAACAAAAAGAAAGAAAACTACATGTTCCCAACCCTTACAGATTTCCAAAGCCTTCTCATATATCCTTCTCTTTCTACACTGAAAGTGAATGCTTGGTCAGTGGAAAAGGAAGCTCTCTTGTGAAGTAGAGGAATGATGGAATGATATCATTATAATAACTTTCAGTCCACATACTAAGCCAGTTCTACCTTGGACAGTGAGATCCACAGTTCTCTTATCCTCTCCGGCATCACTTGTCACAGTGCACTCATAGGTTGCAGTGTCATCCACAGAAGGGGAAATAATTACTAGTGAACCTGAAGAAAGGAGCCTAGAAGAGAGATTTCAAAGTAATGAGGTGCTATATATCAATTTTCATACATGTTTCTAGTTGGTTCAACGTGGTACTATCTTGTGAATTGAGGGAAACGGAACTCTTTCCTCCTGTTAAAATGAGCATCATTTTATGCATCAGACTTTAAGTTTATATGGCAGTGGGTTAATAGGACCTCAACCTTGACATCTGCAGGAAGCAGTGGTGTGGAATGATTGTGTTAAGAGGGAATCTTGAATTTTCTGAATGCTTATGGCATAATCAACCATGTTCTCCCAGGTGAAATACAGTGAAATGAGCACATTGATGATAGCCATTGTTTATTGGCCATTGAACACATTCCCGGCACCATCTCAAATGCTTCACATTAATCATCTCTAAATTTCACAATAACTTTGCAGATTGGTATTTGATTATTTCTACTGACAGATGGGTAACTACAAGTCTGTCTGTCTTGCACCTTTCCCTACTTCACACGTCTCCTTACATGTGGTGGATACCTTGGAGATGCATAGTACATAAATCAAAGAGTCTTTTCCTTAACTTTGAATCAACTCAAAACTAAAGTGATCTGAATCACTTCAAATGTTCAGAAGGTTGAGTAAATACACATACATTATTTAAAGTAACCTAATGAATCACTTTGCTGTAGAGCTGAAACCAACATAACATTGTTAATCAACTATGCTCCAATATAAAATAAAAATTAAAGAAAATATGTATCAAAATGAAAAATCAATAAATCTTTAAAATTTCTAGTGGTTGAACACACTAAAAAAATTAAAATAATCTAAATAAGAATATCTGTATTCTTACTTCAAACTGTGCAATGATGAATGGAAATGATTTGATTCAATGGAAACATATTTGACCTGCTTTTTTATTCAAGGGCATTGTACATTTTCCCCATAGTATATGCTTTCAAGTCACTAAACGCCCAATGCCAAAAGATTAAGAGGGTGAGAAAGAGGGAGAAGCAACAGAGTTTCAAGTGAAACACTCCTAGTTTCATATTTCCTGATATATCAGAACTGATTTTTGTTAAGGTAGGTCTATGAGAACATTTGCTTTCAGTACTATGGCAAACCTTTTGCAAGATATCTATTAACTTGAGATACAAGAAATGATGCTTATCTAAAGTATCAGAAATTCCTAGTTTCTTTTTTAAAGGTTAGTCTTTAAAAAGTATGATATCATATTAAGAGCAATGGTAGTCAAGCTGGAAGAATACAAAAAACTGGGAGAAGATGCTGTTCTTCCTCCCTCCACATGCTGCCAAATACCTATGCTGTATTTCAAGGTATAAAATTTGATTTTTATTCTGCAACTAAAACTTGTATTATTTCTACAGAATAGTTTTTCTTTTATACCAAATGATGTTTTTATCTTTTGTCTTTATAAAATTCCAAAAGATACTAAGAAAAAAAAAGCAGAATGGAAATCTAATTTTTTAGAGCTCAGACAGGTATCTACAGGACTTATGAATACAGAAGTTGCACCTATAATTCAGAAATAAGATTTTAGGTTGAAAAACTAATTCTACATTAAGAAAAAATAATATGCTCTCTACATACTAGCTAATTCTTCATACTTTATATATTTGCTCTCCCCATTGATAGAGTTTAAATGTTAATTCTTTTAAAAATTATGTTTCTAAATAATAGGTGGGATTTTCCAGTTAAATTATTCCTTACCGGTATGAATTCTGATTTTGATCCACATTAAGAAGATGCCCATTTTTTCTCCAGTTGATTGATGGTTTTGGTATCCCAGTAGCCTCACAAGCCAGAGTGGTTTGAACATTTACTGTTACAGTTATGTTGGTAGGACCCAGAGCAATAGATGGAGGAACTAAAACGAAGTCACCAAGTAAGAAACACGTTCAGTAAATAGTATGCCATTCGAAGTATCTCTGCCAAACTGAAATTAATCATTGCTAACTTGCTTTATAGTCATGAACACAATAAGGTTCTGTGAATTTACACAGTGTTGTGATGATGCTTATAATATAGTGTAATATATTTAAATAGCACTAGATATGAAGGTCTTTATGTTATGACCTCACTGGTTTAGGCTACCAAAGAATATCTGACCCAAAGATTGGACGTTGTTCATAAAAGTACATTTACCATGGACTTGTAAATCTATTCGCCTGCGATCTGTTCCAGCAGCATTGGTAGCCATACACAAATATCTCCCACTATCAGTAACATGTGCTGACTGGATGTGAAGGAATCCATTTTCCAAGACGGAGTATCTATAAGAAATATCACAAGTGAGTTCCTCCAGATCAGCCTTTCTGATTATGCACATTTTGACTGAGAACATTATAAAATACCCAGTTAAATCCATTTTTAGTCCTTTTCCTACTTCAGAAATTTATAATACCCTTGGTGGAAAAAAAAGGATATTCTGCAAAGGTGCATAGCAGATGGGCTTGTGATCTTGGATAGATTATAATCATTACATTTTGAACATAAGCCTTAAGAATTATGCTTTTAAAATACTATATTCTGATCCTCATTTAAGATGAAGAGACTCATTTTAGAATGAAAAGACCCAAATAATGCATCGGATCAAAGATTTTAAAACTTATATTTCAGTTCTTACAGTATTTTTTATCCTTTTCCAGAATTGTTACCTTGCATGATTCTCAGATAGAACAGCTCCATCCTTTCTCCATGTTATCCTTGGGGTTGGCACACCTTCCGCAAAGCATTCCAATACAGTTGACTTATTTAAGTGAATGACAAGACTCTGGGGGCCACTCTTTATGCTTGGAGGAACTGCACAAGAGATGCATGTGGAAAACTTCCTTTATATCAATAACATAGCCTGAACTAAGACTCTTAAGAGGTAATACAAAGTGAGATTTGAGTTAAATGTATGGCTTTGCCTACAGCTAATTCAGGTTAGTATAAATAGAATTGGGGTTTAGTCTTATTCAAGGTAAGATTTTATTTAAAAATTTACTTAAAAATGAAGAGTAAATGGGTGGGGAAGCTTTAAATCCCTGATATGGTGTATGAAATCTGGCTTTCTAATGAAAGAGGCTTGAATAGAATAAAAGTCATCTCTGGTATGATACAAATTAAAGATGATATTTCTTATCTCTCTTTGGCCAAATAATGGTCAGAGAATGTTAATACTGTAACAACTTCACTTTAAATAAAGGCTAGAAAGTGGGGTGTTATAACAAAGCACATCTGTGATTAATTATGCAAGTCTCAGAGTGTGTATTTTATTAATCATTGAGTTCATATGGGAATAGAAAACTTGAATTTTAATTTTAGTGTTAGAGATATTAGCTGCCTGGGTCACTCAACTTGTAAAGTTTCGTATATTAAAAATCCAAAGGGACGGTTTTGAAAAAGTCTTCATATTCTTGAAATTTGGCAGATCTTAGTGTTTAGATTTTATATTTGAGAAGATTACAGTCCCATGGCAGTCCCTGTCTAGCACATATATAATCAAACACCAACATCAACAAAGGTGACTAAATAATTGGCTACTTGTCATCCAGAGATTTAGTGTATTAACTTCTCCAATGGCTCTGATCTGAATGACGCAAAACATCAGGATATGCTGATAACAATTGGACATATATTGTCCTCTAAGAGAAATGTATCTTTTTCTTTTGAAATTGAGTTAGTTTGAATATAGTGATAGTACAAATATCATGTGTTGTCTTTATGAAAAGAAATAAGATAAGCACAAGAATTTGTTTAGTATGCTCATAAAAAATAAAAATGTTATCATCTCTTTAAATGCCCTTATCTAAATTTTTAAATTGTGAAATAGTGATTAATTTTTCTTACCATTTACAGTGAGAATAAATTCTCTTGTAGTCTTTCCTGCAATGTTGCTGGCAACACACGTATAATTGGCTGTATCACCTAGATCTGCATTATTAATTTGCAAGTATCTCCCTCCAGATAGGATTCTTACTCGAGGTGTTGCCTGGATTCAGTAAGTAAAATTTACCATTAAAATATCAGACAAATAAAATAAAATATTAATCATCAAAAATAACTATAGTGAACTGTAGTGCACCTGTCTCCCAGTATCTTTTTCTGCTCCCCCTACTGCTATCCTGGTATCAAAAACTCTTGGGAAATATTTCTATGAGTGTAGTTAAAGCAAGAGCACAATCAGTGTCTCCAGTTCTTCACAGTGACGGCCACAATGAACCTCTCAAGGATAAAAAGGTGTCTCAAGTTGGGCCCATTTGAGCTCCCCAGAAAGATACTGCTGGAAGTGTTGGAATAAGGCATATTTTTACTGGAATCACTGGTAGTGAGGATGACATAGCTTGGTGGCAGTCTTACCACCATGTGGGGACAGCTTGCTCTGAATCTAAGACATAAGCAGAGTTGGGATTCAGAGAAAGGACAGAGATGCTTGACTACATGGTTAGAGCCTCTGGATCTAGTAATGCCTAAAGCTTAAAGTTCACCAATTACTATAGCTAATAAATATCTTTTTTTTCCATTTAAATTATTTTGAGTTTGAATTGTCACTTAAAGCTGAAAGTTTCCTGACTAATAAATTAACTTTGGTTAACTTATAGGAAGTAATTATCCTTCAACATATTTAACATAATAAATGATTTTAGTCTACAAATATTTATTAAGCACTTATTTTGCGTCCAGGCATGGGACCAAGAATTACGAAAATGCAGAGACCTATTTTGAAATGAAATACTGAAATATAATGAAATCTAATCTCTGCTATAATGTCCAATTGGGGATTGTTCATAGACTTTCAAAAATGCCAGGTAACATCAAAGACTGGTATTTTCTGATTGTGCCTAAGTGGAACTACTTCAGGAAGAGCCCAAATAAGATTTTTCTACCATATGGGTTCTGTCCCAGATAAACATATATTTCTAATGAAAAAAGTTGTTCACACTAACATAGACAGTTCAGGTCAATTTATCTTGAAAGTCCACACATTTTTTCTAGGCCTTTCCTTGCTACAGGGGCTATTAATGGTAAACTTTTATTACTTCTGATGAGAATAAGTGATTTCTTAAACATACATGGTAAGTTCTACGCAACATTTTAATTTTGATATGGGTATAGCAGGATTTTAGGCTAATAAAAAAATTCTGAGTTGATTCTCATGTCTTTCTTCCATGAACATCAGTAAGTTCTGCCAACTTATTCAGTCTCACTACAATTTTCTCTGGTTCTCTTCTCATTTACTGCCAGTGATTCTTCCAAATTTGATTTCTTTCCTCAGATAGAACATCATTCTCAGCTGATGACCTTAATTCCTACTTCATTGAGAAAATCAAAGCCAGGTGCCTGCAATTTCTCCCTCTCATCTCTTGCATATGAATGCAACCTTCCTTCCTATTTTTCCATCTCTGGAAAAAGGTCAACGCTTCTGTCCAAGGCTAATTTATGTCTTCACCTGTCACCAGGGTCCCAACCCTTCCCCACTCGACACACTTAGTCCTGTATCTTCCATCTCTTTCAGTAAATAAGCATATACAAGTCTCTTTTGTATTTAAGTAACAGTCCACAATCATTTCCACTTCCTCTTCTTTAACTCCCCCAGACAGCTGTAACCTGTCTTCTACTTTGATCACTGTATTGAAGAACCATTGTTCAGATCTTTAATCGAGTCTATGTATTGCCAAAGCCAGTGAATACAACTTAATTTGTATCTTAACATGGACTCTGTTAACCACCCCCACTCTCTTCCTTGGCTTTCAGTACACCAATGTCTCCTATATTTAATCTTATTTCTCTGAGTCCTCATTCTCAGTCCCATTCTTCTCTTCTTCCTTTGCTCACCTTTTAATTGTCAATGTTGCCTTAGGCTTTATTCTCATTTACAGGTCTTCTCACACTGTGTGCTTTCTGGCTGACCTCATACAAACTGATGGCTTCAGCAACAGGTTACACCATTGAGGACCACCAAATCAAAGATGTTTTTGATGAAATATGGACCCATATGTCTTAGTGCTTCTTAGAAGCTCCACTTAGATAATATATAGGTAATTCAAACTCAAAATATCTAAAACTGGACTCATTTTTTTCCCCATAACTGTTGAAATCAGTCTGTCCCAGTACTGACATCACTTGGTCATATATGAGATTAGCCTGAATTTCTGTATCATCAACATTCACTCAGTCCCTATCTGAACACCTAATGGTCTAGAGTGAAATGCACACATGGGAGATAAGACTATGGAGGAAAAGTCAGAGCATGAAGGGCTTTGTGGGCTAAGCTGGGCAGTTTAACCCGAATCCTGAAATCTATGGAGAATCATCAAAGGATTTTAATCAAGGTCTACTTCAACCATACCAAGCTACCTGCAGTTCCTGGGACAGCAGCATTCCTTCTCCTGTAATGTCTTTGTACATGCTATCACTTATGTTTGGAATCCCCTTCTTCTTTCTCACCCAACATCTACCCAACATTTAAACTGAACTCACCCTTTCCAAGAGGCTCCCCTGGGCTATTCCTTACCCTTCAGTCTGGATTACTTGCTTCTCCCCTGTGTTTCCATAAAATGCTGTATATCCCTCTAAGATCTTGTTTATTGAATATCAGCAGTATCAATTTTCTACAATCTTTGATATCCTTCTGTATATTTTCAGATAGTCTGTGAGCTCCTTGAGGATCAAGATTATTCTCAGGGGCAATCATAGTGCCTAGCATTATAATAGGCACACAATAAATAGAGAAACTGAGGCACAGGACTGTTAAGTGATATGCATGATGATTTAACAAGGAAGCAACTCTCAGCACCCAGTCTCTCTGTGTTTGGCATTTGTGTGATTTGATGATGGTGAAAGTCTTTCTGCCTTATGCATTAGGGACACAATTTCCTTTTATCTAGGCACAGTGTACCACAATAGGTTATACTAACAGGATGAGGAAGGAGAAACGAAAGGATAAGTAAGTACTAGGATAAGGACAATCAGAGCATTCAAAGTCACAGCTTTGAGCCAACCCTAAAAGCCTACTTAGGATCCTGGGCTGTGACACTATAGGGCAGCAGACAGATACCACCTGAGCATGGGAACCTTTAAAGAGCCAGTAACTGTGTTTTCAAAGATTCCAGTCCATATTTCTGGTGTTGCACAGATCCTTGGGGTCACTCCTGAGGACCAAGTTTAGACTAGGGAAATTCAGTAATAGGTTTGCCCTAGGAAGTTGGCAGGACAGGTCAGGTCTTTTGAGACTCTGATGGTTTCTTCCCTCTCAAGTAAAGACAAATGGTACAGATGAACCTATTTGCAGAGCAGGAATAGAAAGGCAGATGTCGAGAATGGACATGTGGACACAGTGGGGGAAGGGGAGGGTGGGATAAATTGGGAGATTAGGTTTGACATAAATACACTACCATGTGTAAAACAGATAGCTAGTGGGAACCTGCTGTATAGCACAGGGAGCTCAGCTCAGTGCTCTGTGATGACCTAGATGGGTGGGATGTTGGGGGGAGGGAGGTCCAAGAGGAGGGGATATATGTATATATATGGCTGATTCACTTCACTGTACAGCAGAAACTAACACAACATTGTAAAGCAACTATACTCCAATAAAAAAAAAAAGACATAGCTGAGTGTTTTAATTCAACTTTAATCCACGGGCTCCAGGAGATATATACTTGGGACAATTTATAGAGTATATGAATCAAAATACCTGTCTTTTGCCTCATAACTAGCTACTAACTACTCCAAGAAGGCTGAGAAAAAGGCTGCTTAAAGGACCCTGTGCCCACCCCTGTAATGTTGAATAACTAGTAGTCTGACACTGTTTGGTTTTATCGCCCTAGCAAGGACTCTCTTGCTGATTTTTTGGTCTCACAATGAATCTGTGGAATTTAGCAAGATTTACCTGTAACCGTTCTCCATTTTTAAGCCAGGTGATTACAGGTGGGGGCACTGCATCCGATTTGCATTCCAGTGTCACTTGTCTGTTCCGTAACACAGTGAAATCCTGGGGCTCATCAGTTCCAGCAATATTAGGGGGGACTGGGCATGAGAACAAATACACCAAAGGCTTTTAATAAACAGGATATAAAATGATCTGGATTATCTGAGGTGTTCAACGAATGTTGCTTCTGCTGTATGAAATCAAAAGCATAAACTTAAAACATTACTCATTCAATTTATAGTACAATGATTACAAATAGTGAAAATTTTTTTACCTTTCTCAGTACTTTCACATACATCAAGTAATGGAATTCTTCCAATGGCCACGTAAATGACAGGATAAGTAATATAATCACAGTCTAAGTACAAAGAAGGGATTCCTTGTCTAGCTCTACACTTGGTAATAATTTTCTCTGAACATCACATTTTAAAACTTCTAAATTAGGGTCTGCCCATTACAATATACAGAAATATGTACATTTTTCTTAATATGCAGAAAGGGGGAGGGGCAAAATAGGGTTAAGGAATTAAGAGGTACAAACTACTATGTATAAAATAAATAAGCTACAAGGATATATTGTAAAGGGAATACAGTCACTATTTTATAATAACTTTAAATGGAGTATAATTTATACAAATTTTCAATCACCTCTCCATGAAGAGTAATTCCCATTTCTATGTCAAAATAGTATCGGCCACAGTCTAATTTGCCCAACTTTTCTAGAAGGTAATTTGGCCTTAAATGGTGTGTGTGTGTGTGTGTGTGTGTGTGTGTGTGTGTGTGTGTGTGTGTGTGTGTGTACATGCATGTGTGTGTACTTGCATATAATCAAGTAAATATACCTACAGAAATTTATCAAAACAAAATAATTAAAGGAAGAGGCCAACACACATGTACAAAGATGTCTATAATAGTGTGGCTTATATTGGTTAAAAATACAAAACAGCTTAAATATCCAAAAATAAGGAATGTATTAAATAAATAATGGCATATTCATAAAATGGGACATCATGGAATCACTAGAAAGTAATGTTATAAAAATACATTTTTTGACATGAAAACATGTTCACCATACCACTAAATAAGATAAAAAAGTTAAATACTATATGCTGTATGATCACATTTCTGTGACAATATTTATACGTAAAAAGGTCTTATCTTTGTGTGATGAGATTATGATTGATTTATATAATTTATACTCTATGATTTAAAACCAATGAATATGAATTATTTGTGCAGGGACAAAACAAATAACTCAAAAAATCCATTAAACTATTCCCAATAATAGTTTAATGGACTACTGTGATCAAATATAAAAATCAGATTTGCAAAATACATTTTTCCTAATATATAAATATAGTTTTATGATATGTTAGACAGTTGCTCTATGTTCCTTAAATTATGCCTTTTAATTAGGTATTAATGTATGATGGACTGCAGGACATTTTGCCAACTTTACCATGCACTCTCACTAAATATTCTTTATCATCATCTCCTGCAGAACTGGATGCCAGACACGTATATCTTCCTGTATCTTCCACCTATAAAATTCGAATAAGTGAATGACACAATGTTAATATGCTGGTTTTGGTGATGAGAATAAATATCTATTAGGATGAATACAGAAGTCTCACACAAAGCAAGATATCATTAAGAGTACAGTAATAAAATTTAATAAATGGTTTTAACATTTGTGATTAAATGTAACTTATACATTTAATCAGTTAAGTGTATCAGTTACATTTGATACTGATACTGAGCATGGCTTGACATCTGTTACATGTAAATCTATGTATTTGACATAGATTTAACAGGGTTTTGGTATTTGATCTCAGAATGTTTGCATATTAGGTATATTTAATGATCTCAGAAAGGGCAGATACATATAAGGCCTACCACCATACATGACAGACTAGATACTACAGTATTTATTGAAGAAATAAGTATTTATAAATTTAAATTGCAGACTGAAAATTCTACTGGAGTCTTCCTGAAGAAAATAAAATACATTAACCAACCAAAAAAGTAAATAAAATATCAGGTTATTTTAATAAAGCACATTAATACCACATTTTTAGTCTACCTTTGATATACATGGTGAAACAAAATAGCTATATTATGTAATTTGGCTGTAAATAGGTCAGGCTGACAGCAAAATCTACTATTTTTTGACAAAACCCAGAAACATTTCTTTAAAAATCTCCATACATAGTTTCCACTGGAAGTGTTAGTCTTCATTCATATTTGACATTGTGTAGAGGATGTCTTATGTATGTGTAAAGGATACACTGAAAAACAGATGATCTTACTACTGTGAAAAATATATTTTTGAAAAGTAGAAAATCCTGTTTTCATTTATTTTATTACTTGAATACTCCTAGAACACTGGGAATTTTAAACTTCTTACATTCAAAACTGACTTTATAGTTTATGGAAAAACGTTTTGGTAGGCTGCAAAAAGTCCACTGAAAAAATTTAAGGCTAGTATGTTTGGAAAATTAAATATGACTTTAGAAGAATGACTGTCTCATCGTCCTTCAATTAAGAATTGGAAGTGATGCACTACTGCCTAGAGAATAATTTCTAAATTTCTCATCATATCTTTCAAACCTCTAAAAGTCAACTCTTACTCCACCAATTCAGTTTATTCCCAAATCATATTGCCCTCTCCACTTGTCGTGACTTAGCCAAACTTGCACTATCATTCATGACTGTTTTGAGATCTTGCCTTCTCCAAGAAACATTTCCTGACAACTTACACCCTTCTGAGTCTTGACAGTTACTATTAGTAGCTACATTTCCTAAAGAGTGTTCTGTTAATAGGGTGTTTAAAAAATTATAGTTAGGTTTCTTTGGAGTAAGTGTTTGCAGAGTTGTTGACATGCATTATGGCTCACAAAGGAGAGGAAGGTACAGTATATAGAGTTTTTCAGATCTACTTAATCACAGAATTTTTCTCCCTTTGGAATAAATTACAGAATGAGGGTTTGATGGAAAATGTGTTAGCAAACTCTTGTCTTTACCACACAGTTTGGAATTTGCAAAGCATCCATTAGGTAGTAGGCATAACTACATGCTATAGATACATACACAAAAAGACACAGGTAACTAAGATATAATTTAGTAATAAGTGCTTTAACAGAGAGATGTACCAAATGTGAAAACACAGAGGACCAGAGGAACCAAGAGCAGTCCTGAGACTTGATAATATTTAATTTTTCAATTCTATAATGTTTTTCTTATTGTTTTCCTAATTTGGTCCTATGTAGTTTTATTTTTCTTAGAAAATTGGAAATTCCTTGAAGGCTGAGAAACGTCTTATGTATTAGATTTGTATTCTCCACAAAAGCTAGAATGTGTGGGTCACCATTTAACACTCTATGGAACCTTTGTCTTGTTTTGTTATAACATAACTTTTCATTCTTACATTTAAGACCTAGTGTAATGTGGCCTTAATTTCCCTCTAAAGCTTTATTTACCATGATTCCTTTATACTTATGGTTCTAGTGCACACACTTCCCTGTCTCCATGCTATTCCCTATGTTACAAAATTCTTTTGCTTCCTTTTTGGTCTGTTGAAATTATAACATTCAAGGGTTTTGATTCAGTATGTGGTTTGGCAGTTGGACCTGAGTTTTCTCTGGGTTATTGAAGTGCTTGACAGAGGGAAGAGGGGAATGGAAGGTGTGTTCTCCTTGATGTTAGAAACAAGAACTGGGCTGAGTTCTACTGGCTATGCTTTTTTTTTTTCTTCATTCTCCAAATATTTATTGAGCACCTAATATAAACCAGACAAGGTGCTTGAAATATACTGTTAACAAGATGAAGAAGCTCCTTAACCCAAGGAACTCACAGTCTAGCCTAAAGGCAAATATTAATCAAATAATCCCACAAATAAATCATCATAGATCATGATAAATGCTGTTTATTGTAAAAAGTCATGACAAGTTGTGACAGGATATCACCCGAGGGCTTGATGTTCTCAGACAGTAGTAGGTGAGGTTTCTCCATGGAAGAGACATTTACGTTCTGAAGCATGAACAGGAGTCGCCTAGGACAGGAGTAGGGGTAGGGGTAGGGGTAGGGGTAGGGGAAGGATGGCGTGGAACTGTCCAAGCAGAGGAACAGCGTGTGCAAAGACCCCAGGGCGGGAGAGGGTACAGAGCACCTGAGGGCCTGAACTAGACCAGAGTGGCTGACAGCAGAGAGCAAACAGGAGAGTGGCCCGAGATGAGGAGGGAGCAGGGTAAGGACCTTGGCCTTTATCCCAAGAGAAATAGGGGCTATTGAGGTTTTTAAGCAGGGAACTGACATGATAAGATGTGTACTTCATGATCACTCAGCCACTCTGTGGAGAATGAACTGGAGAGGGCCAGAGGGGAAGTGCAGAGGCCAACATGGGAGATAAATAGAAGGAAAAGAGAAAATGAGAGGGTGTGAGCAACCCCATGTCAGTCAGGAGGCAAACCGGTAGAGATTAAGAACATGGGCTCGGAATCAAGCTGCCCAGTTTGTGTCCTGACTTTGTTACTTACTCTATGATCTGGAACAAATTACCTAAGCTCATCTCTAAAACAGGGATAGTATCTGCCTATGTCCTAGATGGTGTGAGGATTAAATGACAAATACACCTCAAGAACTCAGAACGGTATCTGGCACACAGGAACGTGCTGTGGCCCAAGGCCACACAGCTACTACTAGAAACAGAGAAATACTGGACTGCTCTGATTAAAGCTGGGGGTGGGCGGGCCGGGCCCCGAGCCTCGTCCACTTGTCCACCCCTAACCACCACCTTGTCCTAGTCCCACCCACGCAGCCCTAAATGCCTGGGACTTCACAGACTCCCTCTCTGCCAAAGAAGGTTGGCCTCAGAGTGGTCTGTTGGGAGCCTGTCTCCTGGGCACTGTGTGAAAAAATGGGGTGACAGCAGCTGACCCGTTTAAGACTTCTGGCACGCAGGGCCATGCTCAACTTTATAATATAACTGGACTAGAACCTCAGAAGGCTTTTGCTTCCCTTACTTCATCTACCAAAAGGAAAAAAAAGTCTAAACACTCTTCTGCTTGCTGACGTATATATAAACTGTTTTATTTTTTAAATAACGATGAAGGGGAAAAAGGCCACGAAACAGAGAAAAATAGCCTCGAAGGAACTCGAAGGAAACGTAGATCTCAGAAGGGTATGGTTGACAGAAATGCCTTTGAAGGAACTCCTGAGAAGTTTATGGTGGCCCTCACTACCTGCCTGCTTTACTCATTCTGTCTCCCCTCTCTGCCCCTCCTAAGCCATGGTTCTGATCCAGTTTCGAGCAGAGACTTAGTCAACTCTGGGTTCTAACCTCCTAGAGATTTGCTTGGGGACAAGGAAGTCCATGTATCAACCACAGGCTCCACTGCAGGAATGGCCCCCTGAGACCTCACGGCCTGTGGCTGGTCAGGGTCACTGGGGGGTGAAGTCAGGGTCTGTGAACCCACAACCCAGCCAGCTGTTCCAGAATTAGGTCACAATGAGAGATACTTGGAGTCCCTGTGTGCCAAACACCTGTCCTGAGCCATTCCCAACATTCCTGACCAGATGCAGCCTCCTGATGATTCTGGTTTACACAGATGGGACTATGGGATCATAACGGCAAAACGGCCTCACGTATCTGAAGACCAGGATAGCTGATAAAGCCGGAACTACTCCAGGACAAATGAGAGCTCTCACCAGCCCAAAGGTCAAAAAAGCTGGGAAGACTTGGGCAGGGGAGGCCCTCTCCAGACAAGGTGGGCTGCTGGACAGCACAGATATACACAGACAAAACGAGAAACTGACAGGAGCGCTAGATTGTACAGACAATACTTGTTCATTGGCGGTGTGTGTGTGGGGGAATAAGGGGAGGAAAACTGGCAATCGGCCAGTTGTCCCCAGCTGCCCCGGGGAGAGCATGGAAGGAACTTCTGTTCCAGAGAGACCACAGCTGGTGGAGCTGTTCTTCAGGGCAGCACAGCCTTCTCCGCCTCACCTCAGTCAGCCGGGGCCAAGTCTGTGGCCTGCAGTCGCTCCGTCTCCTGGGACGCTCTGCCCCACTGTGTCACACTCGGCTGGGAACGCCTGAATCCTTTTCACCAAACCCTTCCTTTTCATTCTACTGTCTTTGCAATTTTCTGGCAGCATTAGTGTGTCGATCTCTTCCAAGATCTTCATAAACTGCTCGATTGTGGCTTTTACTCTCCTATCGAGTTTGCAGAGAGCTTCAGCTTGCAAATCCTTGGCTAGAAAACCCTGCTGGATTCCGGAAAGCTCTTTATTCCACTCTTCCAGTTGGTCAGCTATCTTCTCCACAGACTTCTCCAAATCTTTCAACTTCTTTAGTTCAACTTCTTCCTCTGGACTGTTCTTTTTCCCAAGTAACATGACCCGGCAACCATTTCGTATTCCAGGTGCTGACACCGGCGTCTCCATTTCCTTCAGAGATTTTCCCTTAAATATGGGTTTCTGAAAAGGCAGCGGGACCCCTGTGGCCTCTGCAAAAACCTGGGCCAGGTCTTGGACCATTGGTTCACTACAGCCCTCTTGCGGGATAACTTGAAGATCGTGCTTCTCATTAATGCGGGTGAGGGTCCCGCTGGGCTCGGCAGCTGCCATTTCCTCGCTCGGGGCCGAGCGAGGCCATGCTTTCTTCCACACCCGCGGCCTGCGAGCGCAGGCGGCGGCGGCCCTGGTGGATCTGGCATGCCCTCTGGTCGCACTCCGGATGGCTGATCGCTGGGAGGGAGGCAGACCGCCCTCGGCTTGGGGCACCGACTGGGGCGGCTCCCGGCCCTGGCCAAGGGGTGCGCTTCCGGGGGCCCCGCCGCTCCCGGGTGGCGGTGGGGGGCGGGGCGCCTCGCAGTCTCCACGCTCTGCCGCGCTCCGCCGGACCCGTGCTTTGGCTACGCTTTTGAACCACACCCAGGATTGAGACCAGCTCCATCACCGAGCAGTGGTTAAGTATTTGGCAGGTGAATACTTAATCTTTCTGTGTCTGTTTCTGGATTTGTGGAAAGGGGATAAAGACACTGCCTCACAGAGTTGTCATGATGGTCACGGGTGTGATAGCGCCCATAGCTGAACATAAGACTGACACGATTTACAACCCTTAGCTCTCTTTTCCAGCTCCCTTTCTTTTGTTTCCTCAGTGAAAATGTACATGAAATATGATTAAATAATGTATTATTCTACTTTTAAAGAAATGATGATTATAATAACAATAAAATCAGCAACAACAGCAATCATTCTAACTCCGTTTTAGCATCACTTCATGCCCGTGGCACCAGTCTAAGCACATCAAGTTAGACTGTCTCTAAAACCCCAAGTATATATGTTCAGTATTATTACTGTTTTTATCCCCAGTTTACAGATGAGGGCGTTAAGGAACACATGGATATTTGTAATATAAGGTTTGCCTTTGTTTGTAGAACAGTATATTGTTACAGTAAGACATCCCAGACACACTTATCTTTAATATATTTACATTTCAGATTAATTTCCTTAAACACAAACTAAAAGAACAATTTTATTGAATTGATCATTTTTTGAAAAATTGTGTCTCTTCAGATTTTCATGTCTGAGATTTCTTTCTAGAGATCAAAAGTGCTCTCTGAAGCCTCACATATACGTATGTTGGATTGCTTTTTGCCATTTCTGTAAAGGGCTACATGGCATAAATTGAGGGCTTCGGGAAATCTGTTATCACTTATAGAACTGTGAAAACTTGCAAAAATTAATGTGAAGGTAACTTGCTTTCTTCTGTGTTTAATATGATAATTTCACTTCTTCCTTCTAGGCATGTTACTTTTTAAGTGTCTACCCAATCATGCATGTCATAGAACCAACCTCCCCTTGCTAACGTCACAGAGATCTGTGATATACTGACTCCAAGACAACTTCTCCAACATTTCTCACAGATTAGCAAGTAAGAAGTTTAACCTGGAAAATAATTGTATGAACTCTGAACTTACCTGAGCATTAGATATTCGAAGAACCTCTCCTCCTCCAAGAGTTTGCATCTGATCCACCTGTGGAAGGGGCCGTCCGTCTTTCATCCAGGTAATTTTAGGAGCTGGGATTCCAGAAGCAATGCAGGTAAGTTCAAGTGGATTATTAACAATTACTGACATCTCTACAGGTTCTTCAGATCCATTGATATGAGGTGGTTCTATTTAAAAGGAATGAAAAACAACAACAAAATAAACTTGCTGTTTGATAAAATACTGCAGATCAGAAAAACTTTAAAATTCAATACAAATATGTTCGTACAATGCAAATTGATTTGAACAAGGATACCAAAATAATTCCTAGATGTTGTTATCATTTGTCACTGGAACTATTTTATTTTTTTGCAATTTATTGAGGGACAATTTATTAAATGCCAGCACTATGTAAGTCTTTGTGCATTATCTTTTCACTGGCACTATTTTTTTTTAATAGATTTATTTACTTATTTATTTTTGGCTGTGTTGGGTCATCGTTGCTGCACGCTGGTTTTCTCTAGTTGTGGTGAGCGGAGGCTACTCTTCGTTGCGGTGCACGGTCTTATCATTGCAGTGGCTTCTCTTGTTGCGGAGCACGGGCTCTAGGTGCAAGGGCTTCAGTAGTTGTGGCCTGTGGGCTCTGTAGTTGTGGCTTGTGGGCTCAGTAGTTGTGGTACATGGGCTTAGTTGCTCCATGGCATGTGGGATCTTCCCAGACCAGGGCTCGAACCCGGGTTCCCTGCACTGGCAGGCAGATTCTTAACCACTGTGCCACCAGGGAAGTCCCTACTGGCACTATTTTAAAAGAGATGGATCATGCCTGTAATAGATCATGAAGTAAATGGCAAGCTATTTAAGGTAATTATAGCTCAGCAATTGGGATTCAGATAATTAGAGCAGTCTTACTTAACTGTAAAGATTTGAAAACTATAAAAACTAAACTAATCTTGTACTATTTTTAAAAGAGAGTTACTTAAATATAGTAGTGTATTTTTGCACCTTTTAAATATCTATTGGTTCTACAAAAGCAATGGGCAAATGCTATGGAATTTTGCAATCATTTTTTCCGTGCAGAACTTTAAGAGGAAACAATGACTAAGCAGAAGAAAAAAGAGTTACATTTGGAGACCATTTCTGCATAAATCACATTTGTTATGTCTGGGCAGAAATAACTTCTTTTTTTGTTATTTATACTTCTAAATTACCTTTCTCAAGAGGATGTTACGGAATCTAAACACTTGGAGCAAACAGTAAAGTTTCTTAGTCCAACTATTCCTAAGTTTAGGAATCACTTTAAAACAGATTTCCCTTACATAGATCATTCAAATTTTCTGTTAACGTTTCCAGCTTAGTATTTCACAAGGCAGCAAAAATAGCTGTTGGACAGCTCCAAGGATTAGCTGTGTGTGTGTGTGTGTGTGTGTGTGTGCGCGTGTGTGCGCGCACGCGCACGTGTGTGTTTAAAAGTCAGGCACATACTTTAGAGCAGAGGTTCACAGCAGAGGATCTGGAATCAAATAGCCTGAATTTGGATCTTAGCTCCAACAATTATTAGGTTAGTGGATTTGGGCAAATCCCTAAAATAAGTATAGTACTATTATTTAACTAGTAGAATTGTGAGGATTCAATGAAATAATCTATAAACTACATTTCTTTTGTGTTTCTGAATCTGTTTTATTTTATAATTAAAGGTTTTAAGAAAGTTATAACTACTACTAAGTCTACTACATCTGTTGGTGTTATTATTAAAAACTGCCTCCTAAAAATTTCTATCTTTGGTCCTCGTTTTCCTTACTGGAAAAAGATAATATATTTAATACATTATAATTAAGAAGTCAGAGTTTCTTAACTATGGTCCCACATGACTACTCTTTTTCACTTTCATGCATCTTATTACGTTTTGCTGTCAAAATACATTTTCTTAAGTGCATTTTAGATCAATCCAAGATTTCTTGGTTAAAAGATGTCAGTGTCTCCATGTTGCTCATTGAATTAAATACAAACTCCTCATCATGGCTTCCAAGGCTTCCACAACATAGCCTCAATCTCTCTTTATAACACTATTTACTTTTAAAACACTTTATGTAACCTAGACTTCAAACTAGACTACTTTTCTCCCTCAACAAGTTCAGTCCCTTCTTGCTCTGTGACTTTACTAATGCTATTCCTTCTACTGGAATATCTCCAATAGTCCCACCATCCCCTAACTGAGCATGTTCAAGTACTGTCAAGGTCACTTTAGTATCATTATGTTCATTTGTAAAAACCATAAGTCCTTTCTTGATTCTCTCAACAAACTATAAAATTTCTATCCCTTTTAATTTCCATAGCACACTGGATGGAAAAGCACTTATCTGATTCTCCATTTGACTACAGTCAATTCTTTATTCCTCTCGCTTATTGGTTATTTACTATGTGTCTGTCACTGTGGATACAAAGATTATTTAAGCACGCCCTTAATCTCAAAAGCTTATAGTACTAGATTTAAAATAACAACATGTACCCAACTGGTTCAAATACCAGTCATCAGATCTTACACGTGTTAAGTGATTGTGAACCATTTTACTCTGTATCTTATCCATATGTCTTGTACTTTGAGCAGAATAGGAGTTGTCCATACTTTGATGACTCCAAAACTTATATTTCTAGCCTAGATCTCTCTCCTGGGCTCTAGATCCATATATGTAATTATCACATAAGCATCTTCAGTGGGTTGTTTGAAAACAACTTCAAACTCATCATGTATTCAGACTGAACCTGTTACCTTTTCCCTCAAAATCTGGTCTTTTTCCAGCATTCCCTGCATTTACGTGATGAAACCCACCAACTGTTCAGTCACATAAACCAGAAGCTGGGAGGCATCCTCGATATCTTCTTCCTTGTCATCACTCTCATATGGCCAAATCCACCACCAAGTCTTAATACTTCTACCTGCAACTAGTTCTAGAATACATCTTTTCCTCTCACTTGCATCACTATTCTGAGCTATAATACCGTTTACTTGGACTAATATCTCCTCCTTCCTGGCTGTAGCTGCCTACCCAATATTTACTTGTTTCTTTCTTATTAACAGACCTCAATTTTGTTAGGGCTGTCAATGTGCTAAAAACTACATTTCCTAGCCTCTTTAGTAGATGGTAGATGGAGTGGCACGTGAAGATTCTGACCAATGAGATATAAGTAGAGGTAGTTTTGTGGAGATTCTAAGAAAATACTGAAAGGGGCAGTTCTTTGCCTTTCCCATTTTTTCTGCTCTATTGTTGCCTATAGTGATGCTGGGGGTGAGCAGCCAGTGCATGATCACGGTCTGACTATGATATAAAGGCCAAAGGCCAGGAGAACTGTTAAGATCTGAACTGCAGAACCAGTGCAACTACTGCCCACCTCCAGACACCTCATTCAGTGAGAAAAACAAAAGTTCTTTAAGTCACCATGTTTAGACTCTCTGTTAATCACAGCCAGACACAATTCCTAATAACACACTGTCTCTCAGAACCCACTCCAAGCCGCTCTCCACTTTGCAATCACAGAGTGGTCATTCCAAACTGCAACTCTACTCATGGCATTCCACTTGTTAGAACTTTTAATGGTTTCCCATTGTTCTAGGACAAAACACAAAATCCTTAATGTGGTCAACAGTCCCTTCATAGCCTGAACCCTGTCAACTCCCGTACCCACTACCTTTATTTTGCATGATCTTCTCTCTTGTTTTTAGTATTTTACCCATAGTGGACTTTCAGAACCACTAATACACCATGACACCTCCCAGCAGGTGGATAGAATTAAGTTGAGATTAGTGCTTCACCAAATTAGGACACTTAAATTCACATTTCTATTGTAATATAGATCAGAGTGAAGTTTTTCAGGTTTTAATGGAATTAGGTTTCAACAGATGCTGAAATGCTAAAACTGCTCATCCTTCTGTTAAGCCAGTTTTCAAATCTGTTTTAAGAGAATATCCTTGTAAACCCCGCACGTGGGAAGGTGGTTCTTTGTATGTGACTCTAACAACATTGGTGTTATTTTTCTCTTTTTGTGTTCTACATCCAGAAATGTACTGGGCCATGATTCTGCTCCTGGGTTCTAGAATTCCTGCAGAAGTCTTCCTTCTTTTTTCCTCCACTGCCACATGCTACACCAGGCCCCTGTATTTTTAGGCCTGTGTAAGTATAACAGACTCTTCGATTCATTCTTCACTCTGTCATTAGAGGGAATTTTTTGGAAGTGAAATCTGACTGTAACATATTCCTGCTTAAGCTTCTTCTACTGCCTTCGTAATGAGGCCCAAATTCTCTAACTGAGGCTCTTCACAGTATGGCTTCTGTCCAGTTATATTTCCAGTCTTGTCTTCTACTCTTGCTGTTACACTCAGCTTCAGTAAGCACAGATAGACAACTCAAGGTTTATCATTTCTAGGTAAAAGATGTAGGCATCTCCTCACTCATCTCTATAGTCTTACTTTTTAAGGCTTAGATGTATCCTTGAAGAGACCTTCTTTGAACCTTCCCACAGAATTTAATTTTCACCATATCATCCTTATCACACTCATAAGTAATTACTTTTTCAATATCTATGTTCCCCGCCAATGCAGGAACTTGAGGGCTGAGACCACATCCTTCCTATTCAGTGATGCAGTCAAGTACTTGTCATACCATATGTCACATAGTAGGTGTCCAATAATTATTTGTTACATGTTGACTAGAAACATGCCTGGCACATAATGTATAGTCAATAATTAACAATTAATAGGTGAATAATTAATGTACAAGATGTCATCTCTTGATATTCCTCATATTCTGTGAATTGGTATATGGGAATTTGTTATTCCATCCTTCCTTACAAACACATGCTTTCTCCTGCCTTTTGTCTCTAAATATTCTGGTGTACTGCCTCCACTACTACCTTTCATTCTATGGAATACTCGTCTACACCACAGTATTTCTGTTTGTTTATTTAGATATTGTTCTGTCTCCTGCTACAGTTAAAACTCACTTCAATCCACCTGATAAGTACCTAGTTCCATTCAGTTCAAGCCAACAGATAAATATTATGTGTCAACTGCCATGCTAAGCCTTGGGAATACAGCAATAAGTAAAAAGGGTACTGATCATCACAGAGTTTAACTAAGGATGAAACAGACTTTTAAGGTTACACAAATAATTAAAATTGTAATAGGTGCTACAAGAAGGATTATAGGATGTCCTGAAAACATTTGGCTAGACTCTTGCCAAAATTCTTATTTTTCCTTGTGGGGTGCATTTTGTTAGAAAAAATGTAAAGAGCCTGAGGTTTTACCTCAATCATCGTGAAAAAAAAAACTCCAAAAAATTACTGATTATTGAAATAATTCATTTCATTCATTTTCATTTCTCTTCCGAAGTCAAACTGTTTTACTTCAAGGAAAAGATATGTTTTCCCTTTATACTATTTATTTGCATGTAGAACACTGGAATACCTATTTAAAATACTTATTTTAATGCACAAAAGAGTAAATAGAACTAGACTATTTGAAATGACCATTACAACTATAATCTACAGACTGGATCGTTTAAAGATTGTTTGGAATAACATAATAGTATAAATATCATGCTTTTCCATTAAATTACTAGCATCAGAAGTGATTTCAGTTCTTCGAAAAAGTTAAAAAGCTACTTGGTTGTATGGCATTGTTAATGAATAATGTTTTACAAGTGGGAGTGTTCATCCTTTTACACAGATAAGAAACACAATAACTTAACATGCTTCAGATACTAAAAGTAAACCTAGGTGAATTACAGAACAGAAATATGAAGTACAATGAAGTTTTTACAAATTTTGTCCTATAGCCAATGATTCTAAGAATTATACTTACTTATTGTCTTTATTATCACTTATTTCCCAATTATTTTACTTACCTAGGACCTTCAGGATAAAGTGTTTACTGATTTCTCCTGCTTCATTTGAGGCAATGCAGGTGTACCTTCCTGAATCTTCAGTTTCTGCTTTGATGAGCTGAAGGACCATTTCTTGAGAGCTTATTGACAGATGGGCATCAAGCCCCAGAGGCTGGCCATCTCTAAGCCAGGACATCCTGGGAGTTGGGGTTCCATCGGTAAAACATGGCATGGAGGTGGAACTACCCTTGACAATTGTGATTTCCTCTGTTCCCATCCCATTGTCCAGTTTTGGTGGTACTGTATAGAAAACAAAACAAAATTATGTATCTATTATAATTTGAGAGCAATTTAGATTAAAAAATTTAAATGGTTCAATTAGTTCTATAGTATTTCTATGATCTATAAAAATATAGAATTTAAAATACCATCTAATTAGTCTATGACTTTACTATAAAAGCATGTGTTATGTAGGCTAGTTTTTAACCTTCCAAAATATTAGCAATAAGACCTCAATACTGTTTCCTTGTAGAACATACAAACTAAATGTGTTTTAAAATTTGGCCATTTTTCAACATCTTAGGTTTTTCCTTTTAAATTGTTATAATTTATATTATTACAGAAGTATACTTCCAGCTACTTTATGTGGAATAAATAAAATAAGTTCCAGAGTAAATTGTATATAATCCAACATAAATCATTTGTAGGCTATAGTAAATAGTTACTTAACTGTTCTGAGAAATTCTTGGGGATCGTGAACTCTGGTCTAGCAAATCTTAATAATTCAGAAATTGAATGTTTTGAGTTCTATCTCTACCTAACATACACACAGAGATATTTAGTATATATGCACACATCCATTCATACTTTAAATACTCTCAGTGAGACACTAACATTATTAGAAAACAGTCTTAACTTTCTCTTTGTATGAAAAGACTGGTCTTGTGTCTGGATTGAAATACTATTTTAAAAAATTTAGATTTCACTGAATGCAAAATTCCAGGTTAGAAAAGTATTTTGACAGACAGTATGCTCCAATATATATGGACCCCTGGGGAGAGCAGGCATTCTAGAAGCCCTAGTTAAGATCCTCTTTTACCACTCCTTCCTGATACGTCAATAGTTAAATTAAGGCTGTTGTTTAACATTGGACACATAGTATAGTACTAGGATTGTTTCTGGTGACATACCAAAGACTTGAAGACTGTAATGTTTATTATCCACCCCAGCTCTGTTGGAGGCCACACAAGTATACACAGCATCATCAGACACCTGAGCTCTCACAATCCTGAAAAACAGTTTGACCCAACGCTTCGTAATTTGATCCCATTCAACATATACAAATAAAACATTTGTGATAATACAAAGATTAAGGAAGGGGATTTATTTTGGGAAATTTTACTTATAAAGCTTATAACCATCCATCACAAAATATAGATGCCTCCAATGCCATTTATTCGACAGAGCCACTGAAAATATAACACAATATGAGAGGTGAATATTTTTCAAATACATATTAATAGAGAATGATGAAAATCATGAAAATCACGATTGTAGTAAGCATCTTCCTATCATTTTGCCATACAGTTTTAGCTATAATAGTAGTTCTTGAAAAAATATATGATACATGTATGTCTATGAAAGACCTATTTTATACAAACTTACTAAAACATGAGCATTTAAATAAGAATAATAAACCATGCCAAACTTATATTTGCTATCCCCCCTCTTCTAAAAAATTACTGAAAGGGAAACAAAAGTAAAAGCTTAGGGAAAGACATTTTAAAAACATTATTTAGGTGAAGTTAAAGTTACAATCACAGTAACTTTGTCTAGCAAATCATACACAATAAAAGCTGACCTGACAACTTGTCCTCCAGACAGCAACCGGACATGGGAGGAGAGAGGCAGAGGAAGTCCATTCTTTAGCCAGTTTATCTGTGGTGGAGGCATCCCTGTGGCTCTGCATTCAATATTTATTGAAGTATCCACCAAAGCCATTAGTTTCTCTGCTGCTTCTTTATTACCCCTAATTGCAGGTGGAACTACATCATATAGAAAATGAGAGAGAAGGGGGTGGGGTGGAGTGGGGTGTGTATTACCAGTTCCAATCATTTCAACTACATTTACCTATATTTCTGCCTTGTATCCCAAAAGGAAACAACAAGGACATCACATTTTAGAACTAAATGCTTCAGACACCTACTGCTGGACCTTCATTTCTTCTGATCGATTCCTAAGGCAGCATAGTCAAAAGAGGGTGAAATTTCGTATTTACCATAGACGTTCAAGTTAAAAATTCGGTCTTCTTCTCCAGCAGGATTAGTAGCAACACACGTGTATTTCCCCATGTCAGATGGGAGGGCTTCGTAAATGTTTAATGTGCTGCCATCTGCAGTCACCCTATAGAAAAGATTATATCAGAGGCACTGAGATGATATATATGGAGCTATTTCTGGAAAACTCATTCCAGATTATTATATTCTTTAAAAAAAATCACCCTAAAATGCATCTTCATCTTGGATATAATGGTTTAAATCTTTTCCACTAAGTACATGGAAGCCTGTTAAAGTCAGAGCTAGTGAAACTGGCAGAGATTTCAAGCAACCAGCTAAACTGCTACAGTAATGGATCTCATATATCCACTGCCTCCTTATGAGAAAAAAGGAAGTGAACAAAATCAGGTTAGGAACTTGTCTATCCGAATCATGGGCAAAGACATGTTTTTCTCAGAGATAGAATGTTTTGTCCTTAGTTATCAATATAAGGCTGGAATTAAATGAAAATTATAAAAACTGTGGTATAAAAATTGAAGAATGTTACAGTGATAAATTAAAGTGAAAAATCTGGCTATAAACAACTTACTAATACTCAATGAGAAGGAGCAGGATAGAATAATTTATTTAAACACTGACAACAACTTAGTATTTATGTATGGGTATAGTTTGCAAAAATTTTTCTAATTGCTAAAGCTTTTCCTTTTATTTGCATAATACTGTATACTAACTATACAACTAGGTTATCAATGATATCTAAATTAAGATTATTGCATTATTGATTCTCTTCACACACCATTAATTATCAAATAAAACTTCCTGTGTTTTACAAAGAGATTAAATTGCTATCTACAGTCATTCTTACAATAGTGATTTTATTAGATTCTCCCAGTGTCCAAAGTAAATACTCCATTTCTACTAATATCATGTTATTAAATATAATTATTGAGAATTACAATCTTATTATCTGGGTCTATTTTATTTTTTCTTTTTCAAACTATGAATTTTAAAATTCCATGAGTTTAACCATATGAATAAACAAAAAGCAAGTTGCCATGACCAAAGGAAAGTAGTAAGCTGACTTTGGAAAAATACTGTATTTGACTGACAAATTGGCCCATTTACAAATCTACACATATTGTGTAGCTGGGAACAAATAATAAAGTGGATATAAGAATAAGTATATGTGGGCTCTTAATGTGAGAGGAGAAGTAATAGATCCCAGATTCCTCGGTACAAATATTATCTTATAGATCTTGAGGTCCCACCAACTATCTAGTACTTGGTTTAGAATAGGGTTGATATCAGCTGATTTAATAAATAACTAAATATTTAACTATTCAGAAATGTCCACACCAGAGAATTGAAACTCAAAATGTACCTCTAAGCTAAAACATTGTTTGGCAATTTACCTAATCTTGTAAAGGGGACAAATGTCTAAGTTTTAACATAAAACGATTTCAAAGAAAATAACATTTATTTTTCTTTAAATTATGTATATTCAATTCATTGATTAGAAAATATACTGCAAACCCTTAAATTTAAAATACTGGTTCAAAATGATAAAGTTTGCAATACATTTAATTAATGCCTTCTGAGGTATATATAATTCTTTGAGTAATTATAATTATTCTGGTATGTGTATATTATAGGGCTTTGTGATGAAATAATATAGTAGAGTGTAGAATTCTGCAGTGTCCTTCAAAAGGCATTTGTTGTTGAAAGTAGCAGGAATGCCTTACCACATTATCATTCCATCTCTATGTGGTTTGCGGCGTGAAGTGTCAGCTGAAAACGGGATTTGGACAAATCACTATAGGAGATGAACCAGGTTATGATGATAGTACCTTTTCTCAAAATGAGCCAAGCACTATGGCATGTCTGGTGGTTTGGTGATTTCAGGACACAAAATTATATCTAAGGGATGACTGATGAATCTTTTGTAGGATGAAATTGGTTTGATGTTAGCAAGAAAGAATTATTTTATGATGTGGACTTTGGTATAAACGTTCTGAAATTAGAGGAATAAAATCTACAACAGTTAACTAACACTTGCAGGAATGAACATGTGAGGAGATTTTATAACACAGAATTGATAAATAAGGAACACATACACACACAGACAAATACTTTTGAGTGATTCTCCAAGGAGAATATCTGTGTCCAACTCTCTAAAACTGTAGAACACATTACAATTAATGATGCAGAAATTCTTTTCACACATACCGAATTCTTTCTGTTTCACTGTTAGTTATGGGCTTTCCATCTCTAAGCCACTGAATAAGAGGGGTAGGAATGCCATTTGCATTGCAGACCAGCTCAACATTTTCCCCAAGAAGGACACTGACTTCACTTGGAATCTCAGCACCAGCAACATTTGGAGGAACTTTGGAGAAAAAATTGACTTTCATTAACAAGGCACAAGAATATAAATTCTAATGAATGCAACAGAATCATAGAACAATATGCCATTTTTATTTCACATTCTTTCTAGATTGTGGTTCAAGATCAAACTCTTGTTATTGCCATAAATTATTTTTAAATGAGGAATAGGTAGAGGAATCACTTCAATATTCCTGTTATATTGTAAGTTGGTATAATTATTTGCTCATGGTGGTTGGTGACATATCTATCTCATGGGCACCCCTCCTGGCCAAACAGAATCGCTCTTAGATTAAATCCTCAATAGATAGCTGAGAATTAATACAGTTCAGGGGAATCTGTTTTATAAAATTTTGGCATAAACATCTGAGAAAAGTATCTAAGTTGGTTAATTCTTTCTCTATTTAAATATTATTTATTCTGAACGATAGGTTTATTATTGGTTTCAAGATTTAATCATTTCTATTCCCTTTTTCTAGCCATCTTTGTTTTTCACCTTAATGATTCATTTAAGAAATAGTGTGTACTTAAAAGCTTTTGCACAGAAAAGGAAACCATAAACAAGATGAAAAGACAACCCTCAGAAGAAGTGAAAATATTTGCGAACAAAGCAACTAACAAAGGATTAATCTCCAAAATACACAAACAGCTCAGGGAGCTCAGTATCAAAAAAAAAAAAAATCCAGTCAAATAATGGGCGGAAGACCTAAATAGACATCTCTCCAAAGAAGACATACAGATGGCTAACAAACACATGAAAAGATGCTCAACATCACTAATTATTAGAGAAATGCAAATCAAAACTACAGTGACATATCACCTCACACCAGTCAGAATGGCCATCATTAAAAAATCTACAACTTTGTTATACAGCAGAAAGTAGCACACCATTGTTAAGCAATTATACTCCAATAAAGTTTTTTTTAAAAAATCTACAAACAACAAATGCTGAAAAGGGCATGGAGAAAAGGGAACCCTCTTGCACTGTTGGTGGAAATGTAAATTGGTGCAGCCACTATGGAGAACAGTATGGAGGTTCCTTAAAAAACTAAAAATAGAACTACCATATGACCCAGCAATCCCACTACTGGGCATATACCCAGAGAAAACCATAATTCAAAAAGACACATGACACATGCACCCCAATGTTCATTGCAGCACTATTTACAATAGCCAGGTCATGGAAGCAACTAAATGTCCATCAACAGAGGAATGGATAAAGAAGATGTGGCACATATATACAATGGAATATTACTCAGCCATGAAAAGGAATGAAATTGGGTCATTTATAGAGATGTGGATGGACCTAGAGACTATTATACAGAGTGAAGTAAGTCAGAAAGAGAAAAACAAATATTGTATATAACGCATATATGTGGAATCCAAAAAAATGGTAGAGATTATCTTACTTGCAAAGCAGAAATAGAGACACAGACATAGAGAATGTATGGATACCAAGGGGGGCAAGAGGGGGGGTGGGATGAATTGGGAGATTGGGATTGACATACATACACTACTGATACTATGTATAAAATAGATAACTAATGAGAACCTACTGTATAGCTCAGGGAACTCTACTCAGTGCTCTGTGGTGACCTAAATGGTAAGGAAATCCAAAAAAGAGGGGATATATGTATACATATAGCTGATTTACTTTGCCGTACAGTAAAAAATAACACAGTATTGTAAAGCAACTATACTCCAATAAAAAATTAATTAAAAAAAAAGAAATAACATGTACATACAACTCAACAACAAAAAAACAAACAACCCAATTGAAAAATGGGCAGAAGACCTAAACAGACATTTCTCCAAAGAAGACATACAGATGGCCAACAGGCATATGAACAGATATTCAACATCACTAATTATTAGAGAAATGCAAATCAAAACTACGATGAGGTATCACCTCACACCAGTCAGAATGGCCATCATCAAAAAGTCTACAAATAACAAATGCTAGAGAGGGTGTGTAGAAAAGAGAACCCTCCTACACTGTTGATGGAAATGTAAATTGGTAAAGCCACTATGGAGAACAGTAAGGAGGTTCCTCAGAAAACTACAAATACAATTACCATATGATCCAGAAATCCCACTACTGGGCATATACCTAGACAAAGCTATAATTCAGAAAAGTACATGCAGGACTTCCCTGGTGGCGCAGTGGTTAAGAATCTGCCTGCCAATGCAGGGAACATGGGTTCGATTCCTGGTCCGGGAAGATCCCACATGCCGCAGAGCAACTAAGCCCATGCACCACAACTACTGAGCCTGCACTCTAGAGCCCGCAAGCCATGACTGTTGAGCCTGTGCACCACAACCACTGAGCCTGCGTGCTACAACTACTGAAGCCCACGTGCCTAGAGCCCATGCTCTGCAACAAGAGAAGGCACTGCAATGAGAAGCCTGAGCACCACAATGAAGAGTAGCCCATGCTTGTCACAAGTTGAGAAAGCCCGCGTGCAGCAATGAAGACCCAATGCAACCAAAAATTTTAAAAAATATATATATATATTTTAAAAAAAGATACATGCACCCCTATGTTCATAGCAGCACAATTCACAATAGCCAAGACATGGAAACAACCTAAAGAAGATGTGGTACATATATACAATGGAATACTACTCAGCCATAAAAAAGAATGAAATATGCCATTTGCAGCAACATGGATGCAACCAGAGATTATCATACTAAGTGAAGTAAGTCAGAAAGACAAATACCATATGATATCACTTATATGTGGAAGCTAAAATATGACACAAATGAACCTATCTATGAAACAGAATCACAGACATAGAGAACAGACTGGTGGTTGCCAAGGAGGAGGGGGGGTTGGGGGAGGGATGGAGTGGCATGCTGGGGTTAGCAGATGTAAGCTTTTATATATATTATAGAATGGATAAACAATAAGGTCCTACTGTATAGCACAGAGAACTATATTCAATATCCTATGATAAACCATAATGGAAAAGAATATTTTAAAATAATGAATGTATATAGATGTATACCTGAATCACTTTGCTGTAGAGCAGAAATTAACACAACATTGTAAATCAACTATACTTCACAAAAAGAAATATTGATTAAAAAAAAGAAATAATGTGTAATAAAATATTGACAGTAGTATAAGACAGAAATACATTTTAATTCTTTCTAAATAATTATAGTGGTGTGCTGGAGGCAGCTCATTCCAGCTTGCAAGAGCCAATTTTGCACATCTTTCCTGCTCCATGTTTGGTGCCATAATATCCGTACCTTGAAATGGGCCACTGTGGGAATACTTACACCACAGAAACTGACAAACGATTGGTTACAAATCAAGACCTTTTTGTCTGCAGAGTCAACTGTTAAACGTTTACCAACACATTGCTATATAATATCTCCAAAGCTCATTTTAGTTGTCCAGAAGATGATAATAATTATATCAAATTTGTACAATTTAGAAGTTGAATCAATAAGAATGTAAATGAGACATCCTATAACAAGTATATAATATAGGAAAAGTGCAGACTAGGCCCTATGTCTATATACAATTTCTATGTCCTAAGACATAATAACATATATAAAAAGTCTGGCAAAATGTTTGGTCATACCACATACCCCATGATTGGCATCTATTATTATTAGGGCATTAAACATAATTAAACATGCAATTTCTGACACTGAATCTCTGAATAGCAGTTTTTCCCTTTTTACTTCTGAAATCTTAAAGCATCACTAATAGGAGAAACCACTATTACTCATAAACATCTTAATTTTTCTTTAATTTCAGTTTTTAGGTGATGGGTTTTAACTAATCTTATTGTGATCACTTTGCAATATATACATATATCAAATCATTATGTTGCACACCTTAAACTTATAGTGTTATATGTCAATTATATCTCAATAAAACTGGAAAAAAATTTCAATTTTCTGGAGTTAGCTTTAACAGAGCATGCAACAGGTAGATAATACATATTCACAACTGCATTTATAACTTATGAGAAATTCTTTTCAGTAACTATAATAAAATTGGAAAAAGCAAGCATTTCAACTTAGTTTCAAGTTAGAGTTCCATTTCAATTTAAACATTAGACCAAAAGTAATACCCCAAAGGTTTGCTGAAAATCAAAAGGATGCAAGTTCTCCCTGCAGTGCTCAATTCTATGCTGGAACATAGTAAGTGTTAATTAAATATTTCTTGGATGAATCAATGCTCCTTACTCTCAAACCAAAATAGTATAAGATTCATGATTATTTAAGCTCACCTAATCCTTGGCCAGTAATTAGAACATATTTAATATCTTCATGAGATAAATCTTATCTATATCAATAGGAAGAGACCTATAGGCTTAGCATCAAAATAAGTTATTCCAGTTTTAAATAAACAAGTAATTCAATAGAATATATACTATAGGAAGGTAAACATTTCAGGAAACATGAAAAAAAAGAGATTTTGAAATTTCTATTCTTTTCTCCACATTTGTGTCCATTTTCATGAAAATACTATCTACTGGCAAATGTAGGACAGAAAATTTTTTGTTTATCTAATGATATTTTGTAAGTCAAATCATTATGCTGTGCACCCTAAAATTATACAGTTCTTTATATCACTTATATCTCAATAAATTGGAAAAGAAATAAAATATCCAAAACATGCAAAAAAGAGATATTTTGAATCAATTATAAATGATCTATTTAGATGTACACTTATTTTGTACTACAGAGAGAATGTAATAAAGAAACTGAAGACAGATCAGAGTGTACCACACATACCTTGAATTGAAAGAATGTAATTTTTCTGCGCTTTGCCCTCCATATTTGATGCAATGCATGTATAGTTTCCACTGTCTGAATGCTGAGACCGGGCAATTTGGAGTTTGCTACCTCCCGACAAAATATGAACTTCAAGTGAGTCAGAATTTTCTAGAGGTAGAAACAAAGCCAAACAAAACATAAAAAAGCTTTTATTTTAACATCTCTACAAGTCACTGTAAAAATGTCTTTATGTGACAAATGTATTTTTTTAAGTTTTCCCCTTGTCCTTTGATCCTTTCATTACTATTTATTCTACTTCCTTATAAAAGAAGAAATTAATAAAATTTCCTCTCCAGTAAAATGGAAAGGAGAAAAATCTCTGTAAAGTGAAGAATCCTTTTGTAGGGCTTCCCTGGTGGCACAGTGGTTAAGAATCCGCCTGCCAATGCAGGGGACACGGGTTTAAGCCCTGGTCCGGGAAGATCCCACAGGCCGCGGAGCAACTAAACCCGTGAGCCACAACTACTGAGCCTGCTCTCTAGAGCCCGTGAGCTACACCTACTGAAGCCCGCGCACCTAGAGCCTGTGCTCCGCAACAAGAGAAGCCAGCACACTGAGAAACCCGCACACCGCAAGAAAGAGTAGCCCCTGCTAGCCGCAACTAGAGAAAGCCCGCACGCAGCAACAAAGACCCAACGCAGCCAAAAATAAAAATAAATTAAAAAAAAAAAAGAATCCTTTTGTAAGTTTATATTACAGTACATTAGGCTTTATGAACTAAACACAGCTATGTGCGTAATACTGAAAATGTGCTAGTTTATTAACCTAGTGAATCAAGAGCAAAAGAAAACAATCATAAAAAACTGCACAGCTACATTACCTATGGGTTTGTGGTTCTTTAACCATGCTATCATGGGAGGTGGGATTCCAGTGGCATCACATGTTAAAGTCACAGGATTGCTGATTGTCTCCACAATGACTTCTTTTTCAGGCCCTTCAATACTGGGTGGCACTGTAAAAAGACAGAAGAAAATCATGTGTCCTCATTAAGTTAATTCAGGATACTTTCTGGCATTTGCATATCTGGGGGAAAAAGACTTATATTAGAGGCAGATGCTCACCATATACATTGAGGTGGAAATTTTTATCATCCCGTCCTGCTACATTTATAGCTCTACATACATACTGGCCTGTGTCAGATACCTAAAAGAAAAAGATACTATTGTATGTGCTCCATTAAGTTATAGATGACCAATCACACCGTTCGAGTGTAGATTAAATCATCAGTCATCTTTATGCTTAAATGCCCCAGTCCTAATTGCCTTCTACAATCCTGCTTTTTTTTAAATGAGGATAATGGCATTGATGATGTTATTTTTAAAATGAAAATAATTTTTCACTGTAGTAAGGGGAATATGCAACTTCCAATTCTCCCTTCCATAATCCCGCCAAGGAGTCATGACACACAAACAAGAATAAAAGATGCACCTCAGCTTTCGTGATGTGCAGCATTTGTCCATCGGCCAAAATCTCCCACTGAGTAGACTCTGTTAGCATCCGCCCATTCTTATACCAGGTGATGACTGGAGGTGGGACAGCATTCGATTCACACTCCAATGACACTGAGGTGCCCTCTCTTACATTAACTACAGAAAGAGATTCGCTGCCATGATCTTTAATGCTTGGGGGCACTGAAGGAAGAAAATAAGAACAGAGGATTTTTTTTTTCATAGAATGCTCAGATAGAGAATATCTAATACCAGTTTAAGAATGAAAAAATCTTATGAAAAAAGTAGAAGCAAACCGTAAACAGTCAGGGCAACTTTTTTCTTGCTTTCACCAGCTTGGTTGATGGCTATACAAGTGTATTCACCACCATCAGATACCTTGGCCCGGATAATTTGTAAAGTTCGACCACCTGTGGGCAAATATAATGCAAACTGAAGTTTGGTACAGAGGTTGTTGTAATAACAACCTTATCAATAAGATAAATAGCAAAATATATTCTTTCCCTTAGAGGAAAAATCTAAGCATAGATAGAAGCATATAGAAGCATTTCATATATAAAATGAAAGAATTTAATCAGTTTCCTTTGATCCTTTCAGTACTATTGATTCTACTTCCTTATAAAAGAAGAAATTAATAAAATTTTCTCTCCAGTAACCAAACATGGATAATAGAACTGTTTCATATAGATTCTAGTGAGCAAACCATAATTGTACTAGAGTCAGTATATGTCAACAAGTATTTCTGGGTTTAAATCTCCCACAGTGCAGAAGTGGCTGTCCGTCTGTTAGTCTATCTACTGATATTGATCTATCTTCAAGGAGCTTTAGGATCGATTGAAAACAACCAGTGATTTTATCCAATGAAAGCACTATTTGCTAGTCTATCACCCCCAAGTAATTGCTAAGCAGTTCTGTTTCTAAATTTCATAATTTCTTGAAGTAGACCTTGTTACTGTACATTCCCACTGAAATCATAAAGTCTTTACAGTCTTATCCTAATGGCCCCAAATGGCTGAAGAGAGGCATTTAATGTGAACAAATAAATGCAGCAAGACAAAAGTTTGGAAAGAGACTAAGTTGAAATGCCATTTGTATTAAATAAAGAAAAATGAGAAAGTGTTGCCCACTTCATAAAGAGTTCTAAGTTCCTTACCGGGCACAATGAGAGCATTTGTGTTTAGCTTGATAGGCTGTTCATTCTTGAGCCAGCTGAGATCAGGAGGTGGAAAACCGGAGACCTCACAGGTCAAAGAGATGAAATGGTTCACCACAACAGTGAGATTTTCAGGGTTAGGACCAATGACACTTGGAGGAACTATAATAGTAAATATATTAAAAGTGAAATATATTGGTATTAATAGTAAACATATTAAATGTGAAAAGTGATATTATCAGTAATACATATTCCAATTTATTAATATAATCCCAACTACTGTACTCTGCTAAAGCACTGAGTTAATGATACTGTTAATTATTTACCTTTCTTCTTAGAATTCCCTAATGCCTTCATCAAACTCATGTCCATCAGTTTTGTTTTTCCCAACTGAAACAGAATACTAGAATTTTCAGACAGAATTATTCTGCATTTTATTTGTAAAATGTAGTTGCCAGTTCCTGAGATGGTTTTGTCAATGTACACAGACCTAATACTACTTTTTATTAAATACATGTGAATATTCTTGTTTTTAATATTATATCCTTAAAGTTTTTATTTTCTTGCTTATAGAAATAATAGAGTAGACCTGTTATTTTAGGGTATCTATCAATAAATTATACAGGTTATTTCAACAATGTAAATCACTGACTTTCAAGATAAGCAGAAGATTTAAGAAATAAGCAATACAATGGCTTATTGTTCAAAACCTAAAAAGAATTCCAAAAGCAGAAGCAGTACAGAGAAAAAGTAGAGTAAAAAAGCATAAGATTTATAATGCAATGCCAATTATGCATGTTAAAACACACACAGATGGAATAATAGATTTTTTACAAGAACACATGCACGTGGAAGGAATAACATCATACATATTTGAATGGTTTCTATGTGGGGGGTGGGAATAGGAGCGAGAAATGAGCATAAAAATGAGTGAATACATTAATAAATAAAGGCAGAGGTGGGTTTTGCTCAGGCCAATGAAGATAGTAAGACATGAAATAAAGAACACAACTAATGTAACACTCTATTATTATATTATACTCTCTCTATATTATACTCTCTATGTTATACTATACTCTTTTATATTAAGACTGAGGTCTTAAAATAGCATCAAAAACAAAAGATCAAAAGGCAAAATTGCTTTTTAAATTTTACTATACATGTTTTTTTATCCACCAATTTTCATATTCATTCATCTACTCATTTATCAAATATTTATTAAATACGTACTGTATTTCAGATGTGCTAAGTGCTGATACAGTATGAAAAATATAATAGATAATATCTATAAAGAATTAATAATTTGGTGATAGTGACAGACATTGAACAAAAAGTAACAGCTAACATTTTTTTGAGTGGTTATGCTGTGCCAGGCACTGAACTAAACACTTCATGTATACCATTGGAGGCTCAGAAACCTTATGTGTTAGATACAGTTCTTATCCTCTTATTTATTATAGATGAGCAAGCTGAGACAGAGAGAGGTTAGCATCCTGCCTAAGGTTTCACAGTTAGATACTGGAAGAAACTGGAAGACTGCTGTCTGGCTCTAGAGCCCTGTTCTTAGCCGCTGTCCGATACTGCCTAATAATTACAAGTGTGATGAGTGTGAGTGTCCATCAGAAGAGTAGGGTGACAACAGGGAAATAACCTAGTTTGGGGATCAGGAGGAAGAAGTGACATTTAAAAAGATGCTGAAGTATGACCAGGAATAAGCTAGCGGAAGACAGATAATGGACGGGTCTTTCAGAAAGAAGGCATGGCACATACAAAGGCGCAAATGGGGAAAAGAACATGGCACCAGAAGGCTGACATGACCAGAGTCTGAAGAGCAAGGCTGCTGGGGAGTAAGGTGGAGAAGGCAAAGATTAAACGACTAAATAGTATAAAATTCTAGAGGGTCTTCTGGGCATCATTAGAATGCTGAAATAACAGCCTAAGGAGAGGAAAGCAGAGGAGTGGTCTACTCAAAAATTAGCTTAAAAGTTATCAATCTGGCCACAGTGGCGGGAACTGGTGAGAAGGCTAGAAGGGACTCAGAAAGACCAGTTAGGAGACTATTGCTGTAATGAGTGCAGAAGATGATAGTGCTATGCCTAGGATGGTGTCAGAAAGGATAGAAAAGTGAGTGGATCCAGAATATTATGTAGGTAGAATATTTAGGATTCAATGCTTTGGGGGTGAGGTTTAAGGAGGAGGAGGAATCCAGGATGACATTCATTTAACTGGCTCAAACAATGCGAAGATGGTGATTCCGTTTACTGAGACAGAGATCCCTGGAGGAGGAACACATTTCTGGGAAAAGGTAATGAGATCAGTTATATACACATGGTCTTAGGGTGACTATTAGGCATTTGTGTCAATAAGAAGTACATATTTGAACAGAAGCGTCTAGAGTTCCTGAGGCGGCCCTGGCTGAAAATAAAAATTTGCAAACTATTTTGCACATAGATGGTGTCTGAAATTTGGGAATTCATGAGATCACGTAAGAAAAGAGTGGGAAGAATAAAGTCTAGCGCTTGGAAAACGAAAGTGTAATAGTCAAGTAGAGAAGGAGGAACTAGCAAAGACGACTGGGAATGCGAGACTGGGAAGGCAAGATTATCAATAAGGGGTGTGGGCATCACAAAAGCCAAAGGAAGAGAATTGTTGAAAAAGATAGTCAAATGTTCAAGGATGTTGAATGCTCAGAAGTAAGAAAGATGAAGCCTGAAAATGCCTGTTGGACTTCTGATGTCATTTCATGAATTCAGTGAGCAGTTTCATTGGAGTTGGGGTGAAATCCGATGAGCAATGGTGGGAGGAGTGAGGAAAAGGAGACAGTAAATATATACAGCTATTAGAGAAGGTTGCCTTGAAATGGGGAAAAAGAGAAGGACGCCTCTGAAGAGAAATACTAGGTCTAAGGGAGAGTTGTTTTGGGTTTTTTTTGTTTGTGTTTTTGGTTTTCGGTTTTTTTTTTAAGAGGCAAGAGATGAGTAAATTTAAATGCTCTTGGGAAGGAGCCAGTAAAAGTGTGAATTTCAATACTGGAGAGGAAGAGAGGAGACTGTGAGATTTTTGACCAGGCGGTCACCAGGGATATAGAGTCAAGTCAGTCTTTAGAAGGTAGAGGAATGCTCCCATCTTGTGTTGTAACAGAAGGAAGAAATGGCAGCATCACATGCAGCTAATATTCTCATTTTGATGGTAGGAATTTGAAGTGGTTTCAGCCATATGCCTTCTCTTTTCCCTGTAAAACAGGAGGTAAGGGCACTGACTGAGCGAAGGTGAGAGGCGACTGTGATTGAATGTTTGTGTCCCCCCGAAATTCATATACTAAAGCCCTCTCAGTGTGGTTGTATTTGAAGATGGGGCCTTTAAGGAAGGAACGAAAGATAAATGTGGTCATAAAGATGGGGCACTCATCCTATAGGATTATTGTCTTTATAAAAAGAGACACCTGAGAGATTCCTTGCTTTCTCTGTCCATGTGTGCTCAGTGGAAAGGCCTTGTGAGGACAAAGTGGCCATCTTCAAGTGAGAAAGAGCCTTCACCAGAAACTGAACCCTGCTGGAACCTTATCTTGGACTTTCCAGCCTCCAGAATGGTGAGAAAATAAACTATTGTTTAAGCCATGCAGTCTCTGGTATTTTCTTAATGGCTGCCTGAGCTAAGACAGGGGCCATCTGACATTCAAGAAGGTATGAGTCACTGTGGAGTAGAGCCATGAAGAGGCAGTATAAAGGGCTCATTTCAAGCAGTATCTATGAATTTATAATACCACCAATAGTCCTGACACCAAGAGTTTCTCTAGCCATAGTTAGCTACCTAGGTGCAGGTATGGAATTCAGTGAGAGGTAATACAGAAAAGCAGGTAAGTTTAAAGCCTCTGGAATCAGACTACCTAAGCTAAAATCCTATTTGCCAGGTGTGTAACTTTGGGCGTGTTACTTAGTCTCACTGAGCCTCAGCTTTTTAATCTGTAAAAGAGGTATAAAATAGTACCAACCACCTGGGGTTATTGAGATAATTAAATAAAATATCATATATAAAACACCTGGCACAGCACCTGGTAGGTATCAAGCAGTCAGTGTGTTGCATTGTTACATGCAGAGTTGAGCCTTTATTGAGCAGGAGTGCTGAGAAGGCGTGGGCTAAGAGAAGTGATTGATATGCTGGTCCATGAAAGTTAGACTGGATGTGAAGGAAGGTAAAGACACAGAGGGTTGAAAAATAACTGGGAGGTCAACAGACTGAAGGTTAGAGTCCAAAAGAAGCAAGCGATATTGTACAGGGAGATAACAAATGGTATGGTTTTAAGTGAAAACAATTTAAACTGTTTCTCTCCCACATGAATTTTCCAATATTTAAGTATGGGTTCCTGACTGCAGGCAGGAGCTCAAGACACTGTTAACCAGTAAAAGAGGAAACCCCCCCTCCTGAACTCCAATTCTCAATAGTAAACACGAGTGGCTTCTGCCTCTCAAGTCAGGCAAGGCTCCTACTTCAGGTGTTTTTCCTATGCATTACAAAGAGGAAATGGATATGAAGGAAATATAATAAAGGAACAACAAATATTTATTTAGCAACTACCATGACTTTAGACAAGGTTTAGGAAGACCAAGGTCCGTAAGAGATGACCATTTGCCTACAGCATTTATAATAAAGTTATGGGATAGACGTGAAGATACAGATGTATAAAGATAAAAAGGTAGAACATGTAACTGCTAAAACTGGGGTATTTACAAGACGCTTTTGACCACATAAAGGAGGAAAAATTAATTCTGCCTTGGGGAATCAGGAAAAATGATCAACATTTTTATTTTTCAACATTTATCCTACTGTACTTTACAGATTAGAATACAAATTAGATTACAGATTACTTTAGATTACTTAGATTAGTACAGTATACTTTCACAATGATTATATTTGCTTAATTTATTCTTCCGGGGAATTCATAACACATATCTTCTATTTTGGTCAGATTTACTCAAAAAAAACTTGCTAAGCACTGGGAATAAAAAAAGGTAAGAGTGCTTCAAATATCTGTTACAGAAACACCAAACATTGCTAGACATCAATACTCCCTATATATCGCACCAAAAAAAAAAAATCCATTATGCTAAATAAAAGTCTTTTGAAGGAAGAAATTTTTCAGTAATGTCAAATTTCAGCTATTTCCAAAATGAGCTAGAATTTTGCATATGAATCACATGTTTAAAGAAAATCTTTTATAATAATTAATCAGCATTTCCAATTTAATATTCTGGAAGCAGCTGTGCATGATGAAAATAAAACTAATTATTTATGGCTGACACCTAACTGCTTTTTTAGCAAAAAGTTAGTATTTATGGAGTGTCTAGCATTTATTGAGAACTTAGAATCTAATAAATAAATTAGGTGTACTGATGGTTTTCAGGAATTATTTAACTCTATAAAGTTACTTTTTCTTCTTCAGGAAGTATATTACATACCGGAGGGTGTAACTCAACATGAATTCTACAATTGAGGACAGAAACTGGTTCCAACAAGGCCCAGTGGGTACATTTTTATGGGTAGAAGAGCTATATTTGGTTCTAACTTCATATAAACTTGTAATCTTTGGGATTTCAAATTGTGATTTTTTTTCTTTTTTTACTTTCAAATATGTAGGAGTAACTATTTTTTCTTAAGGGACTGAAATAATATAAAAACAGACTCCCTAAAAGATTTGTACTTTATAAATCGCACAAGCTGTGGTAGAAAGAAAGAAGGGGAAAGGTTGAATGAATGCAGGCTCCACACACTGTTCAAGTTAAAAAATGCAAAATAAGCATACATAATCTAAAGTACAGTTTTCCTGCTTTTTCAAGCGTACTCTAACAGATGTTTTTGGAACTCAGCTCTTACCATGAACATTGAGGTTAAAATATTTTTTGGCACTTCCAGCTGTGTTCTCAGCAATACACACATACCTGCCGATATCTGTTATTTGAGTGTTTAGAATCTAAGGAAAAAAATGAAGAAATTCCAACTGAAATTTTTTTATAAAGCAACTTGTCAATTTTTGAGAATAAACAATACATACTCTTTCTAGCTAATACCAGATAAGCATAGGAAAAAAATTTTGTACATAATAGTGCTGATGCTGGTTTTTATTAGTCAGGTCAATCAAATAAATATTTATAAAGATTCCTAATCAGAAAAGGCAAATTTATACATACTTGTATATTGGCTATGAAAAGTCTCAAATCATTCTCCCACTTTCCTATCTACATCCCTGGTGGTGTGACTGTGAAGCTTCTCCCATCAGGGAGTGGAGTAAAGATGGAGAATTTGTGTTGGCCTTGTGACCGGCTTTGATCAATAGAGCGTGATGGATGTGACAGTCTTCCATTTCAAACCTAGACCATGTGCACCCTGCCACCACTATGTGAGGAAACCAGGACTAACCTGCTGGAGGGCGAGAGATCATGTGGGAAGAGTCAGCCTCGTTATTGCAGCTGAGGTCCCAGATACGTACAAGAGCCCAGGCAAGATCAGCAGAGCCACGGATTCAATCCACAGCATGCAGACACTCGAGTTAGCCTTGCCAAGACCAGAAGAATCACCCAGCCAACCAGAAAGCTTGTGAGCTAAATAAATGCTTATTGTTTTAAGTTGTTTGGAGTGGTTTGTTTTATGTAGCAAGAGTTAGTTAATATAGCAGTTATATTTTCTTTTTTTTATTATACAGAAATTTCTGTCCATCTATATATCTTTTGGCTCTAGCCAACAGAAATATTTAAGTATTTAGCTAGAGGTTGTATGAGCATCAAAAAGAAATAGTCATGGTGTTCAGAAGATACTTTGAGAATTAAAGGTTATTTACAAGCAGTGAAACTCATACTTTTTTTTTTTTTAATAAAGAACTCCATGGGATAGGTCCTGTGTTGGATACACTGATGCTTAGATTCTTGGGCCTATACAACATCATTAATATGTTTGGGAAATAATTTCTTAAGTTGCATCCTAACAAAAGAGTTGGTGTTATTTTTACAAGTGCCTATCTTCCTTTTAAGACCCTTGAAAAGAAAAATATAGACATGCCCATTAGTGAACAACAACTCAGGATATTTATGTGGTTTCCATTATTCTTTATCATCAATTCTTTGCCAATAGAGGACAAATTTTAATCTATAGGGAATCTTAAACCACCTAGAATTTAATCATCAGAAATCTGCAATGGAAAGAATTATAATAATTTGGTTTTTATCACAGAGGCCATATTGTAGTAAATTTAGGGGTGTGTGTGTGTGTGTGTGTGTGTGTGTGTGGTGTGCTGAATGTACAGATAACCTCTGGAAGAATTCACACAAAACCGTTAATGGTGGTTACCTCTGATAGTGAGAAAAGAATGAGTAAGAAGAATTTTATTTTATATATCCTTTTTATGATTAGTTATTTTTGCCAATATTTATAAACCAAGACAAATTATTTTTAAAAGCAAAAAGACAATTATTATAAAATACAAAGTCAAATAGCTATTTTTAATTAGATTTTTTACTTTTACCTGCAGAATTCTTCCATTAGATAGAAATTTATGATGCTCATCTTCTAGCAAGAACTGCCCATCTTTTTGCCAAGAATTTCTTGGGGTGGGGCTGCCACTGGATAAACACTCCACCAGCATGCTCTTGTTCACCAGCACGGTGACTTCTTCAGGCAGATCACTGTCTGCTCCCTGGATAACTGGCGGCACTAATAAGTGATTGCAACAGAGAGATAATGACAGGAAACAAGGTCTTTTCTAAATTATTCTAGTTTTCTGACAATTTTAAAAAGTTTGGGATAATAGAGGGACAAAAGTTGAAGAGGAATCCATGATTCTGAAGTAACACTTTACACTAATAAATTCAGGGGGGTGATAAATCTGTGTGAATTTGGGTTTATTCTCTTCCCTTTCTTTACCTATCCTGGGCTAACCCCTCCCATAGTTTCCTTTGCATTTAGGTTAATCCCAATTCTTCCCCAATACATCTTGTCTAGTTTCTCTCTCAGCCCCTTCCACGGGCCCTCTGGGTTTGCAAGCACACATGCAAGTGGCATCTGCACAAATTAACAGTTAAGTCTACTTGGTCATCTAGACAAGCCAGGTAAATCTTTAAAGTGTATTTGAAATGTACAGGTTTGGTCTCATTTGCAAGGGAATTGTCTGGGCTACTCAAACTGTGTTTCCCCAGCCTCGGCATCAGTGGTATCACGATAAGCATCACCTGGGAGCTTGGCTAGAAATGCGGATTTGGGGGTCTGACTGAGCCTTCTTTAGTTGGCATCCCTAGGAGAGCCAAAGAAGTTTGTGTTTTAACAAGGTCTCCACGTGATCCTTATGCATGCTAGAGTTTGGGAAGCCATGCTCTAGATCTTTCTACATATATTCATTCTCATTTAAAACAATAATATAGAATCAATCCAGGTTCATGCCCACCTGATGTTAGACTAGTCAGTTATGAAAAAACACATACTATCTGTAGAATTTTTTAAAAAATGGAAATGTTAAACCAGGAATGCATGTGTTGGCTGCTTTTGTAAATGTAGACATTCATTTTCAAAACGAATAATCACTTTGTTTTGTTTTGAAAGCTTAGGTATTTTGTTTTACTCTCTTAAAATGTGCCATATCTTTATCAATCAGTAAAGAATATATGTTTAATGGAGATGCCTTCTTGTAGTATTTGGGTCTCTCCAAAACTAAATTGAAAGTCTATAAGGCAAATAATCAAGGTTACAAGGCCCCATAATAAAATTTCAGTGTTATTTTGAATGCAAACTTTCACAGTCAAAATTATATGATTTTTTGCTGTACTTTAGATAACACAGAATATATAGGTTGAACTGCAGATTAGTAAATAATAAACTTGAATTTCAGATTAAATGAGGCTATCAGTACCTCCACACCATGAAAACTGATCAAATGAAATGTTGGTACATAAAGATTCAATGTTTTCTTGAAATATTTCAATGTTTCTGGAGCTGAATCATTAGGAGCTACCAGGAGACACACTACAGGCCCAAGGTCTGACCTGTAGAGGCCTCCACCAAAGCTCTTTGCTCTGACCTGCCCTCCAGCTGGATTACACCTCTCAGAATTGTTCTTAGTGGCACTTAGGAGGTAAGCATCAAACACTGTGAAGTATTCCTAATTTAGACAGACTTTGTGGGCTCTTTTTTTTTGCTTTGTTCGTACTCCTCTAAACTCATCTCCAACATGCTTTCCAACTTCCTCCTAATTAAAAATAACAGACTGAAGACATGAACATCTCCCTTTGACAATCAATCCCTAAATTCCATTTCAATTTAACCAAATTCCAGTTCTTCCCAACCTATAATATCTTGCTACTTTATCAGATCCTTCCACTCAGTCCTAAACTAAATTCCTTCCAAACTTAGGTCAAATTAAGCCAGGTGGTCTAAGATATTCCTTCACTGCTCTTGATGATGTTATCACTGATTTTAATTGTCTTCTTATCACTACCTTGTAGACTTTAAAATCTATGTTGATGACCCATCCCACCCTAGTTTCACCTCTACCCCACTTCAGCCAGCCACAGACTGTCATACCTTGGACCATTCAACATAAACACTTCTGCCCTTTGCAAGTTCATAAGCTCCTTGAAGAAGGTCTGATGTCTATGGTATTCACTGCTGTATCCTCAGTGCCTGGCATAGTACCTGGCACACGTAAGCGATCAATAGATATTTGTCAAATAAATGAATTTTGAATTCTTGGGTTTTCTCTATTTCACGTCTTTTCAGGCTTCCTTCATAAGCTGGCTTTTTGTTTGCGCTGAAAACTCTAGCCCTTCCACTCCTCCCCCTTACAATCAATCTATCAGCCTTCCTGCACGCTCATTTTTCCTCTTCTTCTGCCTAGGTCTCAGAGTGGGTCATTTCAGCGATGCTCTGTCTCACTGCACATGCTATGTCCCTTACCCTCCAGTGCTTCCACAAAGTGTACCTTTGTTACCTTGTGGCACTGCCTCCATGGCTCCCCTCTCCCCACCCTTAGGTCACATCATCTGTTTTTTCTACCTCTGATCCCGGGTTAATGAGGGTGGGTGCAGAAAGTCATGACTAAGCCAAATAGCTCCAACTTCAGTGTTTGACGATCACACCCCCCATAGTGGCAATCTCTAAGGTTCTCTGTTTTCCACAGGCCCGAATACCAGCCCTACCACTGTCTTTCTTGTTCTCATACTTAAGGAAAGGACTAAATACATTTGATATACATTCCCACATATCCCTTCTTACCATTCCAAGGTATGGCAATTCACTACCATGAAAGGCTAGTTGACCCCTCTCGGTTTCTTGATTGCATTTTTCTCCTGTTCTAGAACTTGCTCCATCAATCCTTGCCCCCTCCTCCCATCAACACACATACTTGAAACTTTAACTTGTCTCTTTCTGTTGGATCATTTTCCTTGGTCTATAAGCAAATTCAAATCTCTCTTAAATATGTTTTTTCAAAGAAGCTCTCTTCCTAAAACTCTATTTCACCTCTTCCTGCCTCTTCAAAATGTCTTAAGAGTACTCTATATTTGTTTCCTTTTCTTTCTGATTATTTGCTCGATATTTATCCTTTTGTTCTGTGGCTTTGTATCGCACCATACTATACATAAATTGATCTTCGGAATTTCACTAATGATTTCTTAGTTCAAAATGGCCTTTCCCCCCAGTTTTTATTCTCTTAAACTTACTTTAGCATTCCATACTAAACCCACTTCTTGATAACCTTTTCTATGCCTTGAATAGGTGATATGGTAGTTTACTACTTTTCATTAACTCCTCAGATTGTTTCTCCTCTATTTTCTTTTTCCTGTCTCCTACTTGTAAATGATCCCACAATGATCTTTTATTTTTTTTATCTTCTCCTAAGCTATCTACAACCCTTTCTGTTGGAAATCTCATGCCTTTGAATATCACCTGTTTGTGGATAACTCTCAACTCTTTATTCTTAGTTCAATTCTCTCTCCTGTGTTGTAGTTCCTTATTTTCAATGTCTCATTCAACATCTTCCTAAGTATCTTGGTATCATGCCAATTCAATACGTCCAAAACAAAATTGACTTCCTTCTTCCCAAGTTATGTTGTTTTCCCAAATCTTCTATTTTTATTGCCCTTGCTATAATTTTCTTAATCACCCAGGATAAAAATCTCAGTGTCATCTGATACTCTCAGATAAGTGCCTAATGCTTCATATTACTTAATCACTTCCTCTGTAAAACCTTTCATACCAACTGCTTCCTATACATTCCTACTGTTACTTCTCTAGCTCAACTCCTTCTCATGGAAGCATCTGTTTGTTCCTGCTTCTAGTAGCATCACCTTTCTTTGCCCTTAAAGGTGCAATACTTCTTCTACTCTCAGTCCCTGCATTCATAATATGACTGTGATCCAAGGGTGGACATAGTTATTACGCCTTATCAATTAGGCCTCTTGGCCTCTGTAATTGGTTCAGAAATGGATATGTGAGTCATGCTTGGCCAGTTAAAGCCATGGAAATACAATTCTGGGACTTCAGTTGTAAATACTGGATAAGAAGAGCTTTCACTTTGGATGTGAAACTAAGAAGATGTAAGATTATAGAGTTTCCGGGGGCCCACTTGCTATCCAAAGGGATTCCCCACCTGAGAGTGATGCTAACAGAGAAAAAAAAAAGCCAAGAGAAAGAGAAAGGTAAAGTTTGGTGGACCTCTTTTGAGCCATAGAAGTCAGATATGACTATAGCCAGCTGTACTCTGGGACTTTTCAGGTTCATGAATCAGTGATTCTCTCTCTCTCTCTTTTTTTTTTTTAAGCTAGTTTGTTATTTGATACTTCAGGAGTCCTAACTAATGTGCTTTCAATTTGTATAAGACAGCTCCCTGGGAAAGCTATCAGTTTCTGATTATCTTTATGTCTCTAAAATGCTAGTGCAACATCATGCAAACATTAGTTCCTCAAAAAACTTTTGCGCGAAAGAATGCATAATAAACAAAAAAACGAACGAAAAACTCACAGAGTACACGGACATCATACTGAAGGGAATCTTCTCCAGCCTCATTCACAGCCACACACATATATCTCCCAGCATCTTCCACTTTAGCCCGGGGAATCTGTAACACTCGCCCTCCTGAAAATATATCCCAATACATATTTTTACTTCTCTAAATCTTAGAGTGAAAGTGATCATAAACAGAGATATAATTTTTCAGGTCTAATGACTTCTTTACATTTCCTTTTAAGGCTCTTACTTCATCCAGTGTTTCAGTGTTAATCCCACATACCACATTTAGGACAAACACTGCATTATTGAAAAGTGACCCAGCATATGAATGAGACCTCCTGAGAACTAAATAGCTTGTATAGAGCAAGGGAGGAATGTTGCTCCATGTCCCTCTCACATTCCATGTGGAATGTTGTTATGTGGTGACTTCTTGCTTTTACAGTTTTGAACACATGTAAAAGAAGTTTACACTGTTGGAGGCAAGTACTGATTTGAGAAAATAATAGCCAAGGATATAAAAGGTATAAAGTATACCTTTATACATATGATCTTGAAAGAATAACTGTATTTTTTAACTTTTCATGTTGATGTAATATCAAACTTAGAGAAAAGTCTCAATAATTATATTAAAAATTTTACCTGTGTTTATCAATAATTTGTATTTCAATCCAATTGTTTGATCTCTGTCATAAAAATGTACATATTAACTTTATTTATATATATAAATGAGTAATACTCTCAAATGATTCAGAAAAAGATTGAGAGTATATTGGAGACATGATGTCCCTTCACCCCTAAATATTCATAAATATGTATTTCATTAAAAGAAGGTATAATGATCAAAATCAGAAAATGTAAAATCTGTGAAAAAAGTACGACTGAACCATAGTCCATATTCAAATTTCACTATTATTACAATATTGTCTTTAATAGCTATTTTTCCTTAAGCCCAGATCCAATTTAGGATCACATGTAGTTGTCATTTCTATCTAGTCTCTTTTCTTTTTTTGCCAAGATATTTTTTTTATTTAATTGAGATGAAATTTACATACATTGGAAGGCACTGGGCTTTAAGTGTACAATCTGATAAATTTTGACAAGCCTATTTGAATGTTTGCTAAAAGTAAATAGAAGCCTTGAAAATATTATTTTTCCACAATTTAAAGATCTCCTTTTCCATCGATAAACATGTAATAACTAAAATATTTGAAACTAAAATCTTTACTATTGATTTATGAGAAATGCATTTAATAAACTGAGTAATAACTATTTGCAAATATATTCTAGAATTTATCATTAATAATGTACAGAAACAAAACTGATTATTTCCTCACACTATTTAGAAAAATGGAGGCACAAGGGAGCCAAAGGACTTTCTTAAGTTGATAGAATGATCCCATAGTAGATATGAAAATTAACTAGGTATTCTAGCCTATGTCAAATTCTCAGCCTAGACTCTCCTAGCTTGAAGCTACATAGATACCAGTGGCATTCAGTATCCTGTGTCAGTTAAATCACAAGGCCAAAAAGTCAATCAATTTGACTGGTCTAATAAATGAGAAGAAACACATCTGACAGAGATTCAGATTTTCACCCTGTTCCTAGCAATCTTTACCTGGTAAAATCAATACTCTATCACTTGAGGTCAGAGGGTGACCATCTTTATACCATGTCAGTGTAGGAGGAGGAGCAGCGTTTGTCTCACAGTAAAGAGAGATGGGATTGTTGATGATCACATCCTTGGCTTCACCACTCCTGCCAGTATCCAGCATGTTTCCTATTTCCCAGAGCTTGTGAAAACTTGGAGGAACTATGGAGAAAAGACATGAAATTTTGGACTCATGTAAATGACAGTGTCAATCCGTTAAAGAAAGATCTTGGCTGTATTTTCACAAGAGTGATTTGTACATGTAATAAATTAGACAATGTGAAAATATTGTCAAGTACTTACACACCTACCAACTTAGCCCTTAGCTAAAAAAAGTAATAGACAGAAGTCAGAGCTGGTTCTCCAGTGGAAAAGCAAGAAGTATGGAGCTCAGAATGTTGTGCTCATGCTTTGCTCTCCATTTCTGTTCAAAGGCTCTAGCATTTAGAAGATAAAATGTCCTGCTCTCAGGAAGGACCTACTATGATAAACATGGCTAAAGAATATGATCATAGCAGGGAAAACTAATTTTGAGAAATCATTAAAAAATACTGGCTCAATTGAGCATTTCCCAATGATTTGTCTTATTCAGAAAACTAAAGAAGTTATGCAGCCAAGATTAATAAGTCTATTAAAAAATATAATGGGACATACTCAAAGTTTTCTGGGTGACAAGTATGAACTTTCTAGAAGGCAATTTGCCTGTACATCAAAAGCACTGCAAAAGTGTATAACATTTGACCTAAAATTTCCATCATTAACAACTTATGAAAAATAAAAACTGTGTAAGAGTTTTAGGTATAAAGATGTTCAATGAAGCATTATATATGAGTAGTAAAAGCTTGGACACACCCACACATTCAACAATAGGAGTCTGGTTAAATAAAGATTTGGATACTCAACTGATAAAACAGGTATAGTTATTAAAAATCATGTTGAAAGTAATAATATCAACAATAATAGCAAATATCATTTCTTAAGCATTTTGCTAAGAGTTTTATATACTTTATCTAATTTAGTACTCACCACAATTCTACAAGGCATTAATTCTAAAAGTGAGAAAATGGGTTTTAAAATATTTAGGTAACTTGCCCAAGTCACAAAGCTTGAAGGAGCCTAAATCATCATTCAGTTCCAAGTGTGACTACTTTAAATTCTGATATAATGTTACATTAGCTTTCTGATAAACTTCGTGGTAAATTGTTAGGGGAAAGCTAACGTAACAGAGAAGTATGTATCGTGTGATCCCAATTTATAAATGAAGTATACATTTACAAAAATATATCAGAAGGAAACACATAAAAATAACTGAGGTAATCCTGAATGATGGGATTATTTTCTTCTTTGTTAATTTCTTGAGTCCAAGTTTTCAATAATGAATTTATATTATTGTCAACAGAAAAAAAACATTAAAATAAACCAAGTCAAATCTCTTTTTCATTGCTTTGCCAGATCATATAAATTAAATTACATACAATAAACATATTAGTATTACCTTGTATATTCACATCAAAATCCAGCTCATCTTCACCTGCGATATTAGATGCTATACACGTGTATCGTCCAGTGTCTGATATTTGAGCCTCCCTGATTTGAAGTGTGTGTCCACTGGCAGCAATAGTAACATGATCATCTGCTTTAAGGGGCTGTGATTCAATTATAATAATGTTATCATTAAGTACTCCAGTAATAAGCCTCTAAAGGGAGTGAGAAAAGAACTACATATGTATATAAGAAAAAAAAAACAAACAGCTTATGGTGTGGATTTTTAAATTTTAAAATTTTCAGTCTGATAGGAGATACAATGTTCATTCTGGAATACTCATTATTTTAAAAACTGGAACCAAAAGGGAAAGAGAAGGGAAGGATAAATTAGAAGGTTGGGATTAACATATACACACTACTATATAAAACAGATAACCAACAAGGACCTACTATATAGCACAGGGACCTATACTCAATATTTTGTAACAACCTATAAGGGAAAAGAATCTGAAAAAATTAGATATAGATAGATAGATAGATAGATGATAGATAGATAGATGATAGATAAACTGAATCACTGTGCTGTACACCTGAAATTAACATGATATTGTAAATCAACTATACTTCAATTTAAAAAAAAATCTGGATTCAAAGCTCATTTTGCAGCAGAATGAAGTATCTAAATCAATTAGCTGCTATCTTTGCTTTCAATGGTAACAGATATTTGCCACATATATCATGTGGAGTATAATACCAGATAGGACCCCAATATTAGGAAGAATAAGCAGGTTGGGGGTCCTCTATATTATTTATACTTGATCTCCTGAGATTAAACCAGCTTTAAAAAAAAAAGTATAATCCTCTAGGAGTTAAATGTATAACTGAGTCCTATAAACTTACCCTATTTCTGTAGTTTGTGATAAAGTGAAATTGAGCCAGAGAACAGTTTTCTTTATGTAAGGAAATAAATAATAATGTGCAAAAAAAAAAAAAAAAAAAAAAAGTACTCCAGTAAATCCTCTAGGGCACCATGCAGTTGAGAGTTTTATGATTCTTTAATAAGTAAAAATAAAAATTTAAGTGAAATACTCAAGACAATAACAATTTACTTTGAATAAGCTGTTTTTGAGTAATCATGTCTTTATTTATTGACAATTGTAATTCCTATAGTTTACATCTATGCCCGGTGTTTCTGAGTGGTGCATTTATAAATTATTTATGATGAAAAATGTTCTTAGGTGCCATATCTATTTATCCACGTTGGAGAAAAATAACTTCAGCTGATCCCACATCGTAGTAAAAAAGTGTATCTTTTCTTACTATTTTGTAGCAAATGCTAGAGTTTTATAATGAAAGATTGAAGGCATTAGCATAGTCTGATTTAAAAATCACTACTGCTCATTCAGAAACATCATTACTTCATAAATGAGAAAATTTAACCTAGATATATTTATATTACGATGTTTTATTGAAAACATTACCGACATTTAATGGGACATTTCTCATCTTCTAAACATTTCCGAATATACTAAATTCCCTCTTATTCCTTGAAAATTTTAGTTCCTGGCTCACTGTTACTCCTTCCAATGACACTCTTCTCATAATTCTTGGTGATTTCAATACCCACATAGACAGTCACCAATGCTTTGTGCTCTCAGCTCCTTGACCTCCTTTCTATTTTTTTTTTGCCCCAACACTCTCTCAGCCACTCAATAGGAGAGTCATACCTAGAACTTATAATTACCAATAATCACATCTCTTCAGAATCTCAGTTTCAAGTTCTCACCTTCTGACCATCACCTCTTAACTTACTCTCTTCCTCTAGAATCCCAACTCCCATTATTTTTTGATCCCATGGGAGAACCCAAAATTCACTGAACTTGCAATCTTTTCCCTATCACTCACTCTCCTCCTGACCCAGAGAAGGTCTATTATGGCAATCACTCCTTGTACAAACGTCTATTAAAAAATCAACTCTTTTGCCCCCTCTCCCTTTATTTTATTCCCCTGGAAAAACTGGTTAATACCAGTTTCTGTCCATTCTGAACATCCCCTGATCTACTCAAGAACATTCCTCCAGCAACTGTGTCCTCTCTCATGTGAGTCATCATCGATTGCTTTCTTTCCACTGGATGATTTCAATGTGTATACAACAGTATAATTTCCGCATTAAAAAAAAAATCTCATTACACTGCAGCCTAACTCCACATTCTTCTATTCTGCTTTATAGGCAGCGACTTTGAAAAGTTTTCTACCTTTGCTGTCTCCATTTCCTTCCATCTTTTCTTGAATCCTCCAATAAGGCTTTCACCATCTCTACTTGACCAAAATGATGTTGTCAAGGTCACGTGACAAGTGACATCCATGTTGCTAAATTTACTGATCAATTCTCAGTCTTTATTTTACCTGATCAGCGGGATTTAACACGGTTTAACTGGTCTTTATTTTGAAAACTTATTTTTCCTTCTTTTAGGACACATCGCTCTCTGCCCCACAACCTCTAAATGTAGGAGTACCCCAGGGCTTGATCCTTGGACCTCTTCTCTTTCTACCTAAACTCACTCTTCTAGTGATCTCATGCAAAACCTTGGACTCATCTTTGACTCATCTCTTTCCCTCACATCCTGCTACCACCTTCATCCAAGCAATCACCATCTATCTCCTGGACCATGGCAATAAATTCATTTCTTCTGCAACTAGTAAAGAAGCCAATATAATCTTTTTAAAGCCTTAAGTCAGATCACATCACTCCTGTGTTCAAAATTTTCCAGAAGCTTTCCATCAGAATAAGGCCAACTGATCTACAAGCAGTATGATTTAACCCTAGCTCTCACCTTTCTCTGTGTTCCCACTGATCACTGCACTCCAGCCAAATGCCTCAGGGCCTTTGCCCCTTGCTAGTCTCTCTAGAATATTTTCCTCTCAGATATCTTATGTCTGCTTCCTTCAGTTTCTGTGAGTTTCTGCTCAAATATCACCTTATCAGTGAGGCATTCCCTATTGTAAGAGATCACACCCTTCACACTCTCTATTCTTCCTGACTGAATTTTCTTCATAACATTTACCTTATCTGGCACACTGTATGCTTTACTTGTTTGTTTAGTTTTCCCCTCCCCCTAAAACTCCGTATGAGCAGAGATTTTTGTCTGTTTCCTTCATAGCTGTATCACCTGCACCTAAAATAGTGTTTGGCAAATACTATGTGCTCAATAAATAATTTGGGACACAATGTATCATTATTAACATTATATCACATATAAAGATAGTATAATTTAAACTTTCCATGTCAAAGAAAAACTTCAGAGCATGAATAAGCAAAACACATAGATTCTATCAAAACTTATTGTGGTTAATGCTGCCAATATTTTTGGTGGCTTTTCTCAAAAACACTGTTTCACTCAAGTAGTGTTGCTTATCTGAGAAATGAGCTAGCAGAAGAAAGGATATGGGAAATAAACAAAACCCAGTATTTTTTGTACACATTTTAGGGGACCAATCCCAAATCTTGAAAAATTCAGCAATTTAACTAAAGCATCATAATTGGATCAATTTCAGTCTGGATGTGAAACTAATTTAACTACTCATTATGAAATTTTAAAAAAACAGCCCTAATTCCTAGTACAAATCTAGACTTTACCCAACTTTTATGTGTGTATGTGCTTGTGTATATGTGTGCACGGGTATAAAATGCAAGGAATGAAAAGGTTTTAGGTAAAATTAAAAATAAAATATTAAAATTTGAAAGGTGAAAGGAATTGTTTCCATGCAAACTCATATAGAGTTGATATTGTACCATGAAGTATGCTTGTAGTCAGAAAAGAAACTGTAAACAGAACATGGTGGGAGTTCCATGTTTTTCCTTTTGCAATGGCTTCCAGATGAAATTTGCTTATTTTATGAGATATTTTTTTTCCTGGCTGCCAGGATTGCAAAATCCATCTGTGATCTGAAATAATAAAGTTATATCTTTCTGCATCTTAAATCATGACTCTGACCTGAACGTCTACAACTGGAATTTGACTGACCATTTGGTTGATTATGTGTAAAACAGGATAAACATCAGCTTAGCTATGTCACATCTGTATTAAGCATAGTGTTAACAGCAGCTAAAAAAAAATCTATTTTGGTCTTAAAACACCAGCACATATGTTTTTAAAACATGCATGTTAGAAAATAAGTTGAATGAGAAATAAGGGCGTGTGGTCTGAAAGCCAGATTACATAACTGAAGGATGTGTCTTTTATTGAAAGTTCTTCATTGCCCCCAATTAATTGTATTGAGCACTTAATCATCACATTGAGCTTATTTTTTTCATCTTGGAACATTAAAAATGTTACCCTTTGTAAAAGAGTTAAAGGTGTTTAGAGAAAGTTCTGAATAAACTTAGCACCTGTGTTATACCTATCATTCTAATCTGGCTCAGCACTGTCTTTGCGTTTCTTCTCCACAAAGTTTACTTACTCTGAAAAACCACAGAGCACAAAAACCATTCCCCAGTGGGAAGGTGGCTGGATTTTCCAAGACAATTGCTAACGTGTATTAAAACAGTCCTTCAAACTTTAGAGTGATGAAATAATACTAAAATTGTTGAACACGGTTCAATTTTTTTGCAGTTTTATACTCTAGGAGCATGGGATTGTGCTAATTTTAAGGTCACATTGAGTCTCTGAGTTATCTGTGTCTGGGTGTTTTGTTTTTTAATTTAACTGGCCATTTTAGTCTATAAAAAAAATCAGCAAATGAAAAAACTTGACTGGCCTGTCCATCCTTGTACCAGCTGAGAGAGGCAGAAGGGATTGCATAGGCTTCACATTCCAAGGTCAGGGTGTTGTTTACTTTGATCTTCACTTCTTTGGGGGAAACACCTGGCCCCAGGAGGTCTCTTTTACTGATTATGGGTGGAACTGCATAAACACGAATATTAAAGTATTAAACATTAGTTCTTTTAAATGGAATGACATGGAACACAGTGAGGATCACTTAATAAGAAAACAAGGAAATAACTTAGGCATCTTCTATGCTCTCCTTTCATCAAGGACCCAAGTTAGCATCTTATGAAATGGCAGTGTTCATATACAGAATGTGAAGAAAACTACCTTTCTCTCCTCATCATTGTAATACTGCCAATGAGGTTAATGTCTTTCACAGAACAGTTAGTTTAGGTTGTTCCAGGTCCCCAGACACAGTCTGAGTATGACCCATAGAATGCATTTTATTAGTCACTAAGGGGAATGATTCAAAGAACAAAAGACAATAAAAAAGATGCTCTTCCTTTTTAAAAATAAAATTCTGAAATTTATTGCCTATCAGTGGTAGCATACTTTTTTTTTAATAGGTCAATGTACAGTGGATTAGCCCAAAGTCAATGACAAACTCATCGTAGGCTGTTGAATACGGCATATATGTTTAAGGAAGAGTTTTGTGCATGCAGGTACTTATATGCAGCAGAATTCAGAAGAGGGTAATTCATGAGACAAAAAGAGAGAAACTTAAGGAAGCGCCACTGACAAGTTCTCCAAAAAGCTGAAGAGAGCAGTTTCAGTGGGCTTTCACATCTGTAAGCAACTGAAGTCATGGGCACATTGCTTAATTCAATTTCCATCTTAATGAAGCAAGCTGGATACACGATAAACTTTAATGATGAATATAAATAATTATGAACCCATAATGAAAAATAGAATTAAAAAAGTTAGAAAACCTGGAGAAAACTAGGAACATAGTGTTCTTTCGGGACTTACTGTAGACCTTCACTTCATAGTACTTTATCATCTCTCCGGCCTCATTAGTGGCTACACAAGAGTATCTCCCAGCACTGTCCTCCTGTGCATTTAGGATCTGCAGAGTCCTACCTCCTGAAAAGCAGTGGAACACCAAAGAATCTCTGAAGTCACAGTGGCAGCAGGGTTTGCACAAACCACCAGGTTTTAGTTCTTACTATTAACACATTTCTTCTTCTCTATGACAATTCTGTAAGAGACATTTGACACAGGCAAACTACAATACAGATGGGCATTACTTGCTGGATGGAGACATTCACTAAGTCCACGATGGTCCTCCGTGGTAATGACTCTCGTGCTCACTCTGACCCTCCCCTACCTCTCTGCACATACTGTAATTAAGGTTCTTATTTTACTCTCTTCACAAATAGGTCTTCTGTCTTTGTCATCATCTTCCTCTCATCTACCTGGCGTATCAGTAGAGATTGATCTTGGTAAAATACCATTTTTATTATGGTATCTTTCTTCCTAAAAATCTTCAGTGGTTCTCAACTGACTAAAGTATAAAGTCAAAACTCTCAAATCCAGGTATATAAAACATGACTCCAATATTCCTTCCTGATCTTATCTCCTACCTGCCCCCTTCCCTGCCATACCCACATGTACACACAATGTCTCCACTCAAGAAGGAGGTGAGGAGTCTGTTTATTATTACTTGCACATAGATATGCCATTCTCCTTCGTACCTTCCCACACTAGACATCCTGAAGGATCTGAAATCTCTCCTAACTCATTTCTAACTAACAAAATTGTATAACTTTCTTTAAGGTTTGGTTCAAGTTCTGTCTATGACAAAGCATTTCCTGACTGCTTCAGCCCACGGTGGCCATTCCTTCTTTTGAATTCTTATAAAACTTGTCACTATCCCATTTATCATAACCTATGACTATTCAGAACCCATGATTATTCATGGATTCCTGTTGTTAATTAACTTTCACATGTATTATCTCTATACATTTCTTACAGCCAGTGATCACACTTTGAAATTCTTTCTGTTTTCATACATATTGTCAGGTATTAAAGAGGAATAAATAAACTCTGTCAATCTAGATACTAACCTTCAAGGGTCAATTCAACAAAAAGTGAATTTCTACTCTTTTTGGCATTCTACATTATATTTGAGCAATTAATTACACTGTAGTATTTATTTACTTGCCTTTTATTTACTTTACTGGTCTTTCAAAAAGTAATTTTAGATAACTTAGATTACAACATACATACAAAATACTAAAAAGTAAGATAGCAATAGTACAATACCAGCAACAACATTAAGTATTTTTATAAAAATAGTCAATGATTCTGTTCTTCTGTAAAAGTAAATGGCACAAATGCAACTTGGGCATCTGAAGTGAGCTAATTACCTGGAAGAATACGGATATTTCGGTTGGATTCTAAAGGAGTTCCATTCTTAAACCAGGTGATGGTGGCTGGGGGATATGAATAAGCTTCACAGACCAAAGATGTGGGGCTGTTAAGGATAACAGTGACATCTTCAGGGATGCCATCGCTATCAACACCAGCAATTGTAGGAGATACTGAAAAAGATTTAAAACTTGATCAAAGAAATATATTCAGAAATTTCTTTATTTGTACATTTCTAAGTTTCCATAGTACTTATTTGTGTAATTCCATTCCCTAACAATTACAGAAACAATTGATTAGTGTCCTCATTCTACACAAAAGCAGTGAGAACCTCAAAAAGCTCACAGAGTAATGGAGGAGATGACACATAAAAAGGAATCATAACACAAGGTAGTATGGGCAATACTGGGAATTTTGGTGCAGGATATATGGGGGCATGGCATCCAATCCAATCTGAGGTGTGGGGTGGTGTGTGGACTCTCATCAGGGGAGATCTCCTAATGGAGCAGATTTCAAACTGAGCCTCAAAGGACGGGTGGTGGTCAGAAGGTGAAAGAAGGGAGACTACTACGAGGAGGGAGCATATTGGGAGCAGCGTAGTGTAAACAATGAGGGGCAAGCAGGAAATATATAGAGGACGGATTCAAGGGGGTCAATGCTGGAAGCAGGGGAAAGACAGACAAGTACACTTGTTCCATAAAAGATAGTGAGGGACTGAACTAGAGCAGTGAAGAAAGGCATAAAGAGGGGGGAGCGACTAAAGAAAAATTTAGGACATCAATTGGCAGGATCTGATGATAGAATTTAAGGGGTAAAGAAACCAACGTCAAATATAACTTCCAGTTTTATTGCTTGGGAACGAATCTAGGTAAACTTCAACGAAGCAAAATAAATAGAAAATATGGAAAGATTTGCTCACTTAGGAGGGGAAGATGATTTGTTCAGTCTGAATATCTTGAATTTTAAGTGCCTGTGAGAATTCCAGGTAGAAATGTCCAACAAGCAACTGTATATAGAAATCTGAACCTTGGGAGAAGGATCAGGGTTGCAGGTATGGATTTTAAAAAGTCTCCAGTTGATAAGAGATGATCATTAAACCTCTGGGAATTAAGTTTTTGTTACTTGATGAGAATATCTAGAGTAAAATGAACGCTGAAGTAAGGACAAAACATGAGGGGACCTAATGTTTAAGAGACAGATTAAGTATGAGTCCATAAAGGAGGGAGAAAGGGAGCAACCAAAGGGGTGCAAGGATAACTGGGGAAGAGCAGTGTCCAGGAGAAAGTGATACATAATATCCAAACATTAAGATAAGGACTGAACAATGTTTGCTGGATCTAACAACAGGGTAGTCTTCACCACAGCAGTGTCAAGAATGGTGTGGGCAGAAGCCCATATGTAGTGGGACAAGTATAGACAGGGAGTAGTGACTATATGAAGTGATGGAGACAGTAGAAGGTAAAGCTGAAGGTAAGGCAGATGGTGGGCATGACTGGCAGACCAAAGAAGGGGGGAAGATATAGGATCAAGGGCATAAGCAGAAGCAGTAACTGTGAACAAAAAGGATAACACCCTCTGGGAAAAGAAAGGTTAAAGACACTGAATTATGGCTGGGAGACTGGAAATTGCCAGTGCACACACCTGAACAGCCTCAACTTTATATGAAGTTTGTGAAAAGAAGACTTGAATTCAGATCCCTCATCTTCAATGAATGAGGGAAAATGATAAGAAATAACTAGGAAGCGGGTAGGAGGCAGAGAAAGGACTGTAGTCAGAGAGCATGACTTGAGATGCCTGGGGTAAAGAATAAGTGATCTCCACTGTAGAGAGTCCCCAGGGAGCTAATGTCTCTTGGGAAGTCAGATTTCAGTTACTGAAAGGAACCAGGAAGAGTTTTAAATCAGGTTTCCAGAGGACAGGGATAGGATGTGGACATGAGCCAGTACTGGGAGGTGAGTCAGTGGTAGGAGGAAGGAGGCATGAGGAACATGGAGCTCTAAGAGAAGCAATGGGCTACAGGAGAGGAGAAGAAATCCAGGGCAGGGCATTTGCCTTTCATTCGCTGATGGGCATGCAGGGAAGATGGGTGTGTTAGGAGACAACTGGCTCATGAACTCTCATTCTTACTTATCCACCCATCTGTTATTCACTGCTATGTTAGGTGCTGGGGCTATATCCTTTTCAAGATAAAAAGGGTTATGTCCTAGGGAGTTTATAGTTTTATGTAATTATTACTTATATATACTATTTATTTGACACTTATTAATACATTATCCAGTATTCTGACTTAACATTTCTGGCCTATATATCTCTTCTACTCAATTAGACTGTAAGCTGCCTGAGGACTGTGTCCTGTGCGGGAGTTTCTATGTATGGGACTACATATTCCCCCAGTCTAGCCAATAACTATCAAAACATACAAACAAATAAAAAATTGCAAAAATTCGCATCTTCAATTATAGGTCAGTTTATTTAAGTAGAATGAAATGTGTTTTGATATTAGTAATCAAATACAATACATTTAGGTGGTGCATTTTAAATTTCTAACGTGAGCAGAAATTAGGAATCTATTTTAATATCATTTCCAAGACATAAGTATAACTTTAATGCTGCAGAAACTGAATGTGTAGTTATTTCATCATTCCTACTCCATATTTTTTCATGGTGTAGTTTTTATTGCTCTCAAAGGGCTTGATATTCAAATGTACAAGCTAATCTGTATTAAATCAGAAGGAAACCATGTGAGATGTAAAACCTACACTTGTAGTTGCAGTCTACATTTTAATCTAGGAATCTTCACAGCTTATCACTGACAATATAGAATTTACACATTATATATTAATTTCAAGGGGAGGGGATTTATCTGGGAAAAATAACTATTAATTAAATGGCAAAATATCTAAATTTGCAATGTCCAGGTAATTTACTGCACAGCAATACCTGTCAACTTTCTTCCTTTAAGATTTTTTAGGGATTAGTGAGTTAGCAAATGACACAGATAAACACACATAAAGACAGATGAGCAGCATATTATGTTAAGAAAAAGAAAATCTATGGTAGTTGCTCACCCCAGCAGGAGCAGATGTTCTGCTCACAATACTGCTACATAAGTTGGCAACGGGAAGGAGGGGAAATGTGTTTTAAGACAGAGGAAAGCACACTTCTAAAATAAAATCATTTTAATGATGTTTTGTTTTGTTTGACCCCTTCAACCTCCCAAGGGACTGTGTTAATTCGCTATCGCTCATGAGCAAGCATACAGTTTTGGTGTGCTTGTCTGCATCTCCTCTCCTTCATCATAGTTACCAACAGAGATTTCAGTATGGGCAATTACCAATAATGGCAGAGTCCCACAAAGAAATGATAAAACATCTCACGGTGATCCTCTTTCACTGTTGACCTGCTTCTTTTTGACCAGTATTTATTTTTCCTTTACTACTGCTTATTTAATATCTATCTTGTTCATAGTTGTACTTCACACAAAACACAGTACCTGGAATACAGTAGGTATGCCAAATGCAATGAATGAATGTATGAATTAATAAAAGAAAACCAGCAAATGTACACAAGCACTGGTCCTTCTGAAATAATGAAATTCTATGGTAGAAATATTAAGTAAACAGAAAAAGAAGAGAATTTGGCCTATTGCCATGGCTGATTCTTCAAGATTTGCAGCAATGCTTATACCTACCCAACACATTAAGACTGAAACTTCTGCTCTTGTCACCAGCTGTATTAGAAGCCAAACATGTATATCTTCCAGTGTGTGACACTTGGGCATTGGTAATCTGAAGAAAACGGCCACCAGACATAAGATGATGGGTGTCATCTTCTTTGAGGAACTGCCCATCTTTCTGCCATGTAATTTCTGGCACTGGATTCCCTATAACAAAAAGTCATTTCTGAGAGTTGGCTAATAATCACATGTCTACAGTTGGTAACTAAAAGGATGCATTTTTATTCATTTCCCTTTTAAAATATTCCACTTCTGAAACAATGCAGTAGCCATGCATTTTAAAATATATTTGCAAACATAACTGAATTTATAATAATAATCATGCTATGATTTAAAAAATCTATAAGTGAAAGAGTTATGTTAGTCTCTGTGTTTAACTAAATTTATACCATACCTTAGGCTATTACAATTAAATATTTTCATAGTAAAATACACTTAAAAAATAATGGAGTATACATGTTTACTAAAATTATTACTCATGAATACCTTTGCATTCATATTAAATTTTTAAAGAAGATTTTTATTTTTGAGGGAAAGCTGTATAAAAAGGAAAAAAAAACTTTAATTAAACAATTCAACAAGCAGATATGTATGCCAGGATTCTAGCACAGATATATATAGATAGGTAGAAAGATAGAAATATCTATTAATTATTCCTTTAATATTTATAGCCTAGAGAATAAAGATCTTTCATATTTTTCATGGGACTTTTGTTAAATATTAAGTTTTAAATTGCTCAAACATTTTGTTTTTGAAAATTTAAAACTATAAAAACACGTTCTGTTAGGAAAGAAGATTAGGATGATATCATATTAAGGCACAACTGTATTGGCCATGGAGCTTGTTCTATGGCCCTGCCTGGGCAGGAAAGCAAATTCACAGGCCTATCCAACTGCTGAGTATAGCACACAGTCCTATCCAACTAGGAAGTATGACCAGAGAATCCAGGTAACTCAGGCCTATTCTACAGTTGCACTTGGGCAGGAAACCAAATCATTAGTCCTAACCAACTGTTCCCAGCCAATGGCAGCCTCCGTCCCGACCTCACATCTAAGGCAGAGGCAGTGGCCTCACCCAAATAGAGTCCCTGAGAGAAAACCCCACCTGCCCAAGGATGCTACCAGCTGACCCATCCAGAATCCCAAGTTGAGTTGAACGGTGAAGGACAATCTCTGCTGAAGCAAACCTGTAAAGTCTGGAATCAGAGACCCTTTACTCAAGTGTGCAGATACCAATACAAGGAATCAGGTAAACATGACACCTCACAGGAAACTAATAAAGCTCCAGTAACTCAATAACTGACCCTAAAAAATGGAGATCTATGAACTGTGAAATCAGAATAATCCTCTTAATCAAGTTTTGTAAACAAAGTGAAGAAAACAATGCATGAACAAAATGAGAAGTTCAACAAAGAAACAGAAATCATAAAAAAACCACAATCAAACAAATGAATACTAGAGCTAAAGAATAGAATGACTGAACTAAAGAATTCAAAAGAGAGCTTCAACTTCAGAGCTGACCGAGCAAAAGAAAGAAATCAGTAAACTAGAATATAGTTCATTTGAAATTATCCAGTCAGAGGATCAAAATGAAAAAAGAATGAAAAGTGAAGAAAGCCTACAGGAGTTATGAGATACCATTACAAAAACAATATACACATTATGGAAATCCCAGGAGAGGAGAATGAGAAAGGAACAGAAAGCATATTTAAAGTGATAATGTCTGAAAACTCCCCAAACGGACATCCAGACTCATGAGGCACAAAAGATCCCAAATAGATTGAACTAAAAAAGGGCTACACTGAAACACATTATAACTAAATTTTGAATGTAGTAAGAAGAAAGCAACACATCACATACAAGGGAACCCCCCATAAAAGTATAGGCAGATTTCTCATAAGAAACTTAGAAGGCTAGGAGAGAATGGCATAAAACGTTCTAAATATTGAAAAAAAAGCCTGTCCACCAAGAATACTATAGCTGCCAAAATATGAAATGACAGATAAAGATTTTCCCAGACAAGTAATAGCTGAGGGAAACAAACAAAAATGAAAAAACACACCAGACCTGTCTTACAAGAAATTCAAAATGGCATTCTCAAGTAGAAATAAAAGGATGCTAATTATCATCGTAAAACCACATAAATGTATGTGCAAAACTCACTGGTAATGGTAAATATGTAGTCAAAGTCATATTCTCTAATACTGTAATGGTGACACGTAACTCACTTTTAAAATTTAAAAAACAAACATTTAAAAAATAGCTGTATCTATAATTTGTTATTAGATACACAAAATAAAAAACATGTAAATTGTAACATTAATAACCTAAGATGTGAGAGGAAGAGAAGTAAAAGTAAAGTTTATGTATGCTATCAAAGTTAAGTGATTATTAGTTTAAAATAGGATGTTCTACATATATTTCATGTAAGCCTCTGTTAACCACAAAGGAAAAGAATCTTTAATAGCTACACAAAAAGTTATGATAAAGCACTCAAAGCATATTGCTAAGAAAGTCATCAAATGACAGAAGAAGAGAAGGATAAGAAGCAAGGAAGAAAGGATCTACAAAACAATTAAAAACCCCCAATAAAATGGAGATAGTAAGTCCTTACCTATCAATAATTACTTTAGATGTAATAGATTAAATTCTCCAATCAAAAGACATAGAATAGCTAAATGAAGAAAAAAAATCAAGATCCAACAGTATGTTGCCTACAAGAGACTCACTTTAGCTTTAAAGGTACATGTGAACTGAGAGTAGAAGGATATAAAAAGATATGTCAAGAACATGGTAACCAATAGAAAGCTGGGGCAGCTATACTTATATCAGCCTAGACTTTAAGCTAAAATTGGTCAAAAGAGGCAAGAGACAATGAAAAAGGGGTCAAGCCATCAGAAAGACATAATAACTGTAAATATTTATGCACCCAATATTGGAGCACCTAAATATATAAAGCAAATACTAACAGAGATAAAAGGAGAAATAAGCAGCAATAAAATAATAGTTGCGGGGGGGGCTTCCCTAATGGCGCAGTGGTTGAGAGTCCACCTGCCGATGCAGGGGACATGGGTTCCTGGTCCAGGAAGATCCCACATGCTGTGGAGCAGCTGGGCCCATGAGCCATGGCCGCTAAGCCTGCGTGTCCGGAGCCTGTGCTCTGCAATGGGAGAGTCCACAACAGTGAGAGGCCCGCGTACCATACACACACACACACAAAATAGTTGGGGACTTTAATACCCCACTCTCAACAATGGATAGATCATCCAGTCAGAGAATCAATAACAAATCAGAGATTTGAAAATTACCATAGACCCAATATACCTAACAGACACATACAGAGCATTCTGTACAACAAAAGTAGAATACACATTCTTTTCAAGCACACATAGAACACTTTCTAGCATAGCTCATATGTTAGACCACAAAACAAATCTCAGTAAATCTAAAGTGACTGAAATCATATCAAATGTCTTTTATGACCACAATGATATGAAATGAGAAATCAATAACAGGAAGAAAGCTGGAAAATACACAAATGAATGGAAATTAAACAACATACTGTTGAACAACCAATGTATCAAAGAAGATATCAAAAGGGAAAAAAAAATTTCTTGAGACAAATGAAAATGGAAACACAACACACCAAAACTTAAGGGATAGAGCATAGGCAGTTTTAAGAGGAACACTTATACTGATAAATGCATACATCACAGAAGAAATAAGGTCTCTAAAAAAAAATCTAACAGTACACCTCAAGGAACTAGGAATAAAACAGACTAAGTCCAAAATTAGCAGAAGGAAGAGAATAATAAAAATTACAGCAGAAATAAATGAAATAGGGTACAAGGAAACAATAGAAAAGATTAATGAAACTAAGTATTGGTTCTTTGAAAAGATAAAATTGACAAAACATTAGACTAAGGAAAAAAAAAAGAGAGGACCCAAATAAATAAGATTATAAATGAAAGAGGAGACATTACAACTCATACCACAGAAATACAAAGAATCATAAGAGACTACGCTCAACAACTACAGCCTAGGAGAAATGGGTAAATTCCTAGAAATATACAACCTGTCAAGACTACATCATGAAGAAAAAGAAAATCTGAACAGACCAATTACTAGTAAGTAGATTAAACCAGAAGTCAAAACCTCCCAACAAGGAAAATCTAGGACCAGATGGTTTCAGTGATAAATTTTACCAAATGTTTAAAAAAGAATTAATATCAAGTCTTCTCAAACTCTTTCAAAAAACTGATGAGGGAACATTCCCAAACGCATTTTACAAGGCCAGCATTACCCTGACACCCAAGTTAGGTAAGGACACCACAAGAAAAGAAAACTACAGGCCAACATCCCTGATGAATATAAATATAAAATTCTCAGAAAATACTAGAAAACTGAATTCAGCATCAAATTAAAAGGATCATACACCATGATCAAATGGTATTCATCTCTGGGATGCAAGGATGGTTCAAGATACACAAATCAATATAATACATTATATCAATAGAATGAAAGATAAAAATCATATGCTCATCTCAATAGATGCAGAGAAGCAGCTGACCAAATTCAACATCTATTTATGATAAAAAATCTCAACAAATTGTATATAGAAGGAACATTCCTCAACATAATAAAGGCCCTATGACAAATCTGCAGCTAACATCATACTGAGTACTGAAAGACTGAAAGTTTTTTAAGATCAAGAACAAGATGAGGGTGCCCACTCTCATCATTTCTATTCAACACTTTATTGGAAGTCCTAGCCAATCAGGCAAGAAAAAGAAATAAAAGGCATCAGAATTGGAAAGGAAGAAGTAAAGTTCTATTTGTAGATGATATGATTATTTATATAAAGTCCTAAAGACTCCACCCAAAAACTGTTTGCTTTAATCAACAAATTCAATAAAGTTTCAGATACAAAATCAACATTAAAAAAATCACTACATTTTTATACACTAACAACAAATGATCTGAAAAAGAAATTAAAGAAACATCTCATTTACGATAGCATCAAAAACAAAAACAAAAACTTAGGAATAAATCTAACCAAGGAGGTGAAAGATCTCTACATTGAAAACTATAAAACATTGATGAAATAAATAAAAGAAGACACAAATAAACAGAAAGACATCTTGTGTTCATGGATTGAAAGAATTAATATTGTTAAAATGTCCATATTACCCAAAGCTATTTATAGGTTCAGTGCAATCTCTATGAAGATTCCAATGGCATTTTTTACAGAAATGGAAAAAAAAATCTTAAAATTTGTGTGGAATCACAAAAGACACTGAATAGCCAAGGTAATCCTGAGAAAGAAGAGCTGGGGGCATCATACATCCTGACTTCAAACTACATTACAAAGCTACAGTAATCAAAACAGTAAGGTACTGCCATAAAATAGACACATATACCAATGGAACAGAATCATAAGCACAGAAATAAAGCCATGCATATACGATCAACTAATATTAGTAAAGAGGGTCAAGAATACTCATTGGAAAAAGAGTCTCTTCAGTAAATGGCAGTGGGAAAACTGGATATTCACATGCAAAAGAAGGAAACTAGACCCGCGTCTTACACCACTCATAAAAATTAACTTGAAATGTATCAAAGGCTTAAATGTAAGACCTGAAACCATAAAACTCCTGAAAGAAAACAGAGGGACAGGGACTTCCCTGGTGACGCAGTGGTTAAGAATCCGCCTGCCAATGCAGGGGACATGGGTTCGATCCCTGGTCCGGGAAGATCCTACATGCTGCAGAGCTGCTAAGCTCGTGAGCCACAACTACTGAGCCAGCGTTCTAGAGCCCATGAGCCACAACTACTGAGCCTGCATGCCACAACTACTGAAGCCTGAGCACCTAGAGCCTGTGCTCTGCAACAAGAGAAGCTCCCACTCGACACAACTAGAGAAAGCCTGCACACAGAAATGAAGACCCAATGCAACCAAAAATAAAATTAAAAAATAAAAACAAATTAAAAATAAATAAACATTAAAAAATAAATAAAATAATAAAATTTTTTTAAAAAGCAGCTGAAATTAAAAAAGAAAACATAGGTACACAGCTCCTTGACATTGGTCTTGGCAATGATTTCTGTGATATGACACCAAAAGCATATGCAACAAAAGCAAAAACAAATGGGCCTACATCAACTAAAAAGCTCTATACAGCAAAAGAAGACACCAACAAAATTAAATGGCAACCTACAAAGTGGGAAAAAATATTTTCAAAGCACTATCTGATAAGGGGGTTAATATCCAAAATATGTAAGGAATGCATATAACTCAATAGGAAACACACACACACACACAGGATTCAATTAAAAAAATGGCAAAGGACCTGAATAGACATTTTTCCAAAGAAGATATTCAATGGCTGACAGGTACAAGACAAGCTGTTCAGCACCACTAATCATCCAGGAAATGCAAATCAAAACCACAATGAGATATCACCTTACACCTGTTAGAACAGCTATTTTCAAAAATACAGGAAATGACAAGTGTTGATGAGGATGTGGAAAAAAGGGAACCCTTGTGCACCTTTGGAGGGAATGTAAATTGGTATAGCCCCTATGGAAAACAGTATCAAGGTTGCTCAAAAAACTAAAACTAGAACTATCATATGTGTAGCAATTCTACTTCTAGGCATATATCCGAAGAAAACGAAATCACTGTCTCAAAGAGACATCTGCACTCCCACGTTCATTGCAGCATTATTCACAATAGCCAAGACATGGAAACAGCCTATGTGTCCATAGATAGATAACTGGATAAAGAAAATGTGACATATACAAAATTATACATATAATTTAGTATTATTGTTAAATACTAAATATTACTATACAATATATAATACTAATATTATTTACTATATATATATAATTTAATATTATCCAGCCATGAAAAAAGAAGGAAATCCTATCATTTTTGACAACACAGATAAACCTCGAGGACATTATACTAAGGGAAATAAGTCAGACAGAGAAAGACATACTGTATGTTCTCACTTATATGTGAAATCTAATAAAACCAAACTCATAGAAACTGAGAACCCATTAGTGGTTATAAAGGTAGGAGGTTAGAGGTGGGGCAATGAGTGACGGTGGTCGGAAGGCACAAAGTTCCAGTTATAAGATGATAATTGTGATTACAGTTAACAATACCATATTGTATAACTGAAAGCTGCTAAGAGAGTAGATCTTAAAAGTTCTAATTACAAGAAAAAAAGTTGTGTAGCTATGTGCAGTGATGGATGTTAGCTAAACATTGTGGTGATCATTTTGTGTGTGTGTGTGAGTGTGTGTGTATGTGTGTATAATCACCTTAAACTTATGCAATATTATATGTCAATTATATCTCAATGAAACTGAAAGAAAGAATAAAAAAGAAATATCTTAAAAAACCAAATGTCAACGTTAAAAAAAACAAACTGGAAGGCTCAAGATGGGATACTACAAAATTTAGGCAGCTGTTCTCTATGCAATAGTTGTTACCACATCATTGCAAGAAAAAAAGAAAACAGGTTAAGTAATAGTATATGTGACACTTTTTATATCTGTCTTTCCTAAGATGAAAATATTTCCTTGCTTACTTAAATGTATTGCTCATGCAAGGCATGTAAACAACGAAATAAGAAATTAATTGAATCTTCCTTAAAACACTTGCTTTCTATAAAAAGTATGGACTGCTCTAGTCGTTCCATTAAAACTGCAAGGCTGTGCCTTTACTAAAAAGACAGTCTTGAACACATTCTCTTAGAGATCTGTTGATTTTTATTACATGCAACACAATGATTCACTGGTAAAGCCGGTGAAATTGGGTTTAGAATTTTCATTTTTATTTTTACTCTTCTCCATTTCCTTGGTAATATGCAAACATGCTTACAAAAGGTGACAGTGTTGATCTTGGGTAATTCCCACTATCAGTGATGCTAGACTTTCACCAAAATTCCTATTTCTTTGAAATAAAATTTAAGAAAACAATAAAAAGGAAAGGAAGGTACAAACAGAGGGAAGGAAAGAAAAAATAAGAGGAGGTGAGACAGGAAATCTTACCCACAAGTAGGAACAGGATTAAAAAAAGAATCATTTATTGAGTTGAAAGAAAAGACTAATGTGTCTTTTTCTGTCTCTCTCTCTTCCTTGCTTTCCTTCCTCCCCTACTCCCTCTCTCCTTCCTTCCTTCCTTTTTTCAGTGTAGGAATTTCCTTTTTATCTCCACAGAATCTGAAAGGTTTCCTCCTATACTTCTACCATCTATATTGGGCTAGAATTCAAGGTCAAATGCTTGATTTTTCTCAACCAAGAGATAAGTGGAGGCAATGAATAACCAGTGAGTTGAGCAGAAATGCAAGAGCTGAGCCCCTTACCTGTCACTTCACAAGTCAGTGCAACACTCTGTTTCTCTTTTACCTTCACATCTTCAAATGTATTTTCACCCACAATGTGAGGTGGTACTAAAAAAAAAAAAAGACAGAAAAAGTAACAGTTCTAACAGCAGAATGGTTATTTATAGGCATCTATTTTCATATTTTTTATTAGGCTGTACCCTTTAAAACAATCCCTCCAAATTCTCATTACTATTTGTTTACTAGAATGTTATATTGTTTGATCAATTCTAAGATATACTGTAAAGTTATATGTCATAAATTCAATTATAATGAATTTTATTGTATGTAAATCATAAATGTCAACAAGTCAAAGAGTAACAAAATCTATTAGACACATTTCTCCCTCTATAACTCTGATAAGCACTCACATTAAACAAGTTATCAGAGTCTTAGAACATTGTTGAACAATGGTGAACTGATAAGACATGGCATTTCAGCCATTTTAATCCAACTGATTACGTACAAACCATTCTAACATTGAATTCTTGCCAAGAGTGACAGTCCAGGGGCCAAAGAATACACAAATGTAAGTTCAAGCTACAGATAAATTTTAACTCTGCTTCCAGAATGTATTTAAGACCATTTTATTTTGTCTAGATATTATAAGTTATATAAATACCTAATACTGAAAGCCCAAAGGTTTTTCTTTCTTCACCAGCTGCATTCCTTACAACACAAGTATACTGGCCAGCATCTTCCTTTCTGGTCTGCATCAACCGCAGAGTCCTTCCTCCTGGAGAAGCAAACCACCAGATGACGCAAAAAGAAATCTGTAACTTTACAAGTTAGCCGTGTAGTGCTGAATTTTGGGAAAATGTAATCAATTCACTTCAAAGGCCTTTAAAATGCATTTATGTCAAGCTTTTAAAAAATATCACATGTTTTAAGGCTATATGAAGCAGAATAGATAATTCAGAAGAAATGTCTGATTTAATGGATAAAAAAAGTTAATACAAACCTAGGTGACAGCAAGTAAGAAATGGAGTTTCACAGAGGTACTGTTTGAACATAATCTTGAAAGGTAAGTATTCTTTAACACAGAGAGGAGTTAAGAGACACCGCTGTAGGTAGAGTATGAATGAGGATCTAGAGGTAGAAAGTAGATGAGAGGTGTGGCACCTAAAACAGAACAGGCGGAGAAAACAGTGAGAGATGAGACTAGTTGGAGTATGACCAGATTCTGTGGGCCTTCGAATGCTATGCTGAGGAATTTAGACTTTATTGTGTTCACTAAAGGCTATGGAAGTACATAAACAAAAAAGTCATGCTCTGATTCGTGCTTTAGAAAAACAACCGTGACAGGATGTTTACGAAAAGATTCCCAGTTTGCAGTGGAACACATGAAATGGGAACGTTAGAAAGAGGACCACACCAACTACCCAGATTGGGATGACATCAATATACAAGGGATGAATGAAACCATGAAGACTGACTACCAGTTTTCAATTGAGTTTCATGGAATTCTAGAACTATTTATATCAAAGTTTATGAGGGTCACTTTGTTCATTAGCGCAACTCTGATTTTGTTCCTCTTTATATTTTGAACTTCTATGTAATGAAGAAAGATTCTGGTAGACTGGGAATGAAACTGATATGCTGAAGGGTGTAATTTGGAGGAAAACTCCTGTTAAGGACCAAGGAAGAGGATCCAGCAGATGAGACTGAAACAAAGCTGGCAGAGAACAAAGTGACACACTGAGAGAGTAGAGTCCTTGAGGACACGGGGAGGGGGAAGGGTAAGGTGGGACGAAGTGAGAGAGTGGCATGGACATATATACACTTTGTGTGCTTTGTGTCCACCTAGAGGGTGGGATAGGGAGGGTGGGAGACACAAGAGGGAGGGCATATGGGGAGATATATATATATATATATATATATATATATATATATATATATGTATAGCTGATTCACTTTGTTATACAGCAGAAACTAACACACCATTGTAAAGCAATTATACTCTAATAAAGATGTTTAAAAAAAAGTGTAAATCATTTCTTAGGTTTTGTAATAATTTTCCACTCGGTGTATTTTTGCTTAGTACCTTGAATTTGAACTAAAAACATTGAAATGGTTAAACATAAAATTTTCATGTAAATATTCACCTGGATCTGAATTTATCAGGAGTTTCCATCTGCTTTATGTTTTTATAAACACAAGCCCTCATTGACCTTTTCCTATAAGCAACCTACTCATCCTCAAACCAATGAAAGGTGAACTTAGTAATATCTTATTTAGACAGACAAAACTGATTATCTAAACTCAGTCTTTTTCCCCAGTTGAATTTAAGTAAGCAAAGTTGAATACAGAAATTCCCTAAACATGTCAAAAAACTTATGTTAATTAGGAAAGCATTCAAAAGCACTCACTGCTACTTCAGATTAGTGAGACCATAATATGATTCCAGTTGAGAGATATTAAAAAAATACAACGTTTATGAGTCATTGCTGGCTCTGCAAACCTCAACCTCATAAATCTCATGATCTTTCCTTTCTCTTTGTTTCCTGGTCCTCTCCCTTATTGCAGTGAAAGACAAAAAAGGGTTGGACAGTAAATTATACTTAGATGGAGACATTTCTCGTACCCATTAAATTTTTATAGCAGCTATCTGTTCTTGGCAGATAACTTCATAACAATGATAGGACCTGCAACAAAGTACTTCTTTCAGAAAAGCCTGACTTAATGTCTCAGGAGGACTAATCTTAATGAAACAGAAATGTGCAGCCGATCAAGGAACAAGCGAGTCATACGCCATTCATCTGATTCTCAGTCATCGATTGCACAACACACATGTTCAGACTGTAAAACTGAATGACTCTTCTGGCAGCGCCACAAGGTGAAGTACATTTAATGTGTTTGCTCAGGGATCTCCAGCTGCTAGTCAAACAAAACAAAGCTATACAATAAAACCAAAACACTACCCCTGTGGATCTATAATAAGCCAGAGTACCTAATTTTATCTTGCCTTTTTCATTTCCAGGAACGCTGATGTAGTTATTATATTTAAAAAGAGTTCCTACTTTTTCAGCAATTGAGAGTTAAAAAAAAACAATAATATAAGGATGACTATAAGAGAAGAAGATAATGTGTTCAGGTTTTTGGTAACCAAACTGCAATGAAATCTTTGCCATCAGTATGCATTCCTTAAGATCAACAGAGGCTAGGCAGTCCTTCAAAAATGACAGCATTATAGGACATAGGGAAGTCTCCTAGGATAGGGAAACCCAAATCTTTTACCAGGTTGTCTATGGCAAATAATAACAAACATGTATTGGATGCTTAGGATATAAGCAGGCACTGTGTTAGCTGCTTTACACATATTAACTCATCTTTACAAAACCCCCTAAGAGGCAAATGCCACTAGTATCCTCACTTTACAAGTGAAGAACTGAAGTTAGCAAAGTTAAGAAACTTGCCTGAGGTTATAAATCTAGTATTATAGGCAATAGATATAATAATTATAGCAATGTATATTCCTCATTAAGCCCCTATCATTTATAGACCAAGATCTTGAAGAAACAGAAGGACCTTAGGCTACTTAGACCTAATTCAAATACTAGGAAAGTATCTTTCCTGAAAAAGCCTTCAAAAGTGAGAATTTAAACGTTGAACAAATTTAGGGGCAAGGAGCTTGTTACCTCCTAAAATAGCTCATCTTGACTTTCAACAATACAAATATTTTTTAAAGTTGTTTGTATTCAGACTGCAATCTGTCCCTAGAATTTTCCATACACTGGTATTACTCGGCACTAGACGGAACCAACATCATCTTTTCTAAGCCATGGCTCTTCAAGTATTTAAATGTGATTTTCACTACGTTGTCATGAGTTACACAAGGTTTATTTTTTCAGGTTAAATAGAATTGGACGTATAGTTTACTTTGCAATCATTTGCCATCATGGTTATCCTCCTTCGAAAATACTGTCAATAAATCCTTCTTCTAGTCTTCCTAATGAGTAAGTTAAATCCACAATACAACTGGTGTCTTACTTGTTTTATTGGTGAAAATATATTTTATTCATGTGGCAAAACACTGCATCTGTTTTCATGATAAACACATTATACTGTTAATGCATACTCAATACCCAAAGCAATTCAGAGATCTTTTCATATGAAGAATTCTGAAGCTATATTTCACCCTAATTTTCACCATTGGTTTCTGAATGTGAGTGCAGGAGTTTACTTAACTTTCATTTTGTTAGGTTCAATTCAAAAGTTCCAGAGTGAGGTGTGTTTGAATTCGGATGCCTTCATTCAACACATTAGGTATTCTTCTAAATATCCAAGCTTTTTATTACTCATAAACTTGGCAAGATTATTTTCTTAGTCTGTACCCAAATTATGACTGAAAGGGGCCAAGTGCAGATTCCTGTGGTATGCCCCAAGACACCTCTCTCGACACTTACACTGATCCATAAAGAATAAGCTAATAGATTTTCCTACATAATTAGATAAGGAATAAGAGGAATATCTTTTTTACAATCATGATAAAATCTTAGCTCACTTAAAACTATTCCATCTTGGAAATATAAATCTCACTCAGATTAGAGTTGTGAAAAAATTTAAACTCGTGGTTATAGAAATTGTTATATAACATTAGTCAGTCTAGGCTCTGGCTTCAAGTATTTCTTTTCATTTTTCACTTTTCAGATTGGCTGGTACTCATTCCAGCATGAATGCTCTGACATCCCCATGATTTAAGTAATAAGCGAGTGCAAAGATTTCTTTGTCAAAAGGATATAGAGATATTTAGAGATTTTCCCCATTGTCATATAGCTTCTGATGTCCTAAAATTTTTTCTTAATATGATCAGTGGGGATTATAGTAAGCAGCTAGATCATAAAGAAAAAAAGAAGACGTGGAGTTATGAGAAATTAAGGAGAAACTGTGGCCACAGAAAGCTAATCAGGTTACCAGGCTACAAGAATTTCTAATACCTGAGAGAATTCTCAGAGAACTGCTGAAGTTGACAGGACACCCATCTTTAAGCCAGGTAATTGAAGGCAGGGGAATTCCTGAAGCTTCACAAGTTAGGGACACTGAGTTTTTTTCCACCACACTGATATTTTCAGGTGTCCTGTGGTTTCCTATGATGCTTGGAGGGGCTGTAAGACAAAACAAAACAAACAAGAAATGGAAAGGAGGGTGGTTAGTATGTAACAAACACCAAATTCTAAACAGCTTATTCTTAAAAATAAGCTTCCATTTTCTAGTCAACAGTAAGCAAAATAAGCAATCACAAGATGATGATGACGATGATGATGACGACGACGACGATGATGACGACGACGAGGACAACACTCCTGGAAGTAAAAATGTCCCTTCTTCCTCACTAATAGCAACATATGACTTTAAAAAAAAAAATTTTGTTTATTTTATTTATTTATTCTTGGCTGCATTGGGTCTTAGTTGCAGCACTTGGGCTCTTCGTTGCAGCATGCGAGCTTCTCTCGAGTTGTGGCGTGTGGGATTTCTCTCTCTAGTTGTGGTGCAAGGGCTCCAGGTTATGTGGGCTCTGTAGTTGTGGTGCGCAGGTTCCAGAGCGCATGGGCTCTGTAGTTTGCGGCATGTGGGCTTCTCTAGTTGAGGTGCCCGGGCTCAGTAGTTGTGGTGCGTGGGCTTAGTTGCCCCATGGCATGTGGGATCTTAGTTCCCTGACCAGGGATCAAACCTGCATCTGCTGCATCGGAAGGTGGATTCTTTACCACTGAACCACCAGGGAAGTCCCCAAATGACTTTCATATTGTTATTCTAATAGTGGTGAATGATTTTCTGTGAGTCACTCATCTTTTCTGGTAATATGGATTCATGACTTTCTTATAGGCCGAATTTTCTAACAAATAATTCTAGTATTAAAAATTAAAAACAGGGCTTCCCTGGTGGCACAGTGGTTGAGAGGTCTGCCTGCTGATGCAGGAGACACAGGTTCGTGCCCTGGTCTGGGAGGATCCCGCATGCCGCAGAGCGGCTGGGCCCGTGGGCCATGGCCGCTGGGCCTGCGCGTCCGGAGCCTGTGCTCCGCAACGGGAGAGGCCACAGCGGTGAGAGGCCCACGTACCGCAAAAATAAATAAATAAATAAATAAATAAATAAAAACAATCGAACAAATTAGAAGCTCAAAACCTCGTGAAACACACCAGCTTTCATGTTATCTATACTAACCACATTTTTGTTCCTTGGGCTAGTTGTTTCCTTGCTGGTTTTTTCCTTATTTTCACCCCAATCCAGCTCATGGAGACAAATGTGGTTTCAACTAGAATAGGAGCAGTAGAGTTGATGGGACTTAGTGACACCAGATATGAGAAAAAGAGGAGTCGAGGATGATTCCTAGGTCTTTCCCTTGCTCAATCACATTAGGGGGTGGGATTGGCACAATCACCCATGAGAGAGTGTGGATAGAGAAGCAGGTATTGCCCATTTCAGAGCCTTGGGGCATTCTAACACTACAGTCTGGAAGAGTAGGGGGAAACAATAAGAGAGGTTGAGAGGAAGGAGTTGCCTGAGAGTTAGAGACCAACCAAGAGGGGCAGGGGTGGGGCAGTTCCAGAAGCCTAGAAAAGACATGAGTGACCAGCTCCTCGAGGTCAAATATGCCTTGTGAATGCAAAAATGTGAGACACACAAAGTGGGTTGAGAAGACGGGTTTGTGCAATGAGCAGAGTAGAATCAGGATAGTCTGAGGATAGAGTGACAAGTCACATTGACCCAACAGGCCTGGACAAGTGCAAGGGCTGGGTCAGAGGAGAACCAGTGTTAAAACCCAATTAAGCCAGCACTGGAACATAGATAAAACAAGGCTACATAGAGGCCTTGAGTTCCTCTATGTCCCTCATTAGCCCCATGGAAAGTTACCCCTCCATCATGTTTTCCTTCTGCACAGAGAAGGGCCAGTGACACCCTCCACTTTCAATGGTCTTGTAGAATTGAAGTACATGGAAGATTGAGCCAACTGGAATTTAGCATAATCTGAGATCTTGATTTCTCAACATCAGTCTTGCCTAGGAAATTTTATGACAGAAATTCTTGTTAATACAACTGACCTAAATGTCCCTCCCTAGAGAACTGATCAAATAAAGTATGAAACATTCAAATAATGAAATAGTAAGCACCTGTTAAAAAGAATGAAAAAAACCACAATCTAACAAAATGATACATAGGCCTGATTCCTTTTCAGTCCCTAGCTTTGGTTTACCCATTGGCTGCAAACTACGAGATATTAATACTGGACTTCGTGCATGTTCTAACTGGATTTAAGTTACAAGACCATGTCTATTAGATTTACCATTTCTATAGATTCTAAAAATGCAATTCAAATTATATGCATACAAATAGGAGTCCCTGAGTACATGTATGTTTGGTCCATTCCTATGGACATTTACTGCTCATTACTTAGAATTTTAAAGCTGACTTCAGTACAACTTATGCCCATCTGATGCTCAGTCAGTAAGCTCTAAGGAACCTAGACTTACACTAGCCAAGTCAGCTAATGTGGAAAACACAGAATTATAGAATGTTACTTGGGATAGCACTGGATCAAAAGTACTTGAAGAAGATGATTATCTACTTTACTATGTGCTTTCCTAAAAGAATATCCAATATATGCTTATTTCAGCAAGGTAAGATATGGAAGGTCAGGCATAGTAGGAGGAGTGATGAGACTGATCTAAAAGTGGTACAAATGTAGAAAATAATCGACTATAAATAAAAGACTCAACACTTGAGGTCTGTATCTCCCATCCAGGAGGCTATAGATTATATCAGCCAGTGAATGGACCTATTGAGCCTGTTTATACTTACTGTGTACACTTAAGTCATATTTTCTGTCAGTCATTCCTGCTATATTCACAGCAACACACACATAACGGCCTGTGTCAGACACATGGACATTCTTCAGTTGAAGGATATGACCTTCATCCGTTACTTCCATTCCCCTTCCCTTAGTCAAAGGGCGGCCATCTTTCATCCACGTCACTGTCGGTTGAGGAATACCCTCCACCTCACACTCTAAGGAAATGCTCTTCCCTCGAGTTACGATGATTTCAGTAGGGTGGCTGCCACTGTTGGCTATAGTTGGTCGAACTGGGGAAAAAAAAAGAAAAGAATAGGAAATGTTTGCCTTAAGTCTTATATAAGAATTTTCATCACGCAAAGTTAAATTCTTTTTTTTTTTTGAAAGAAAATGCTTTATTGTTTCTTGTGGTCATACAAGCAGTACAAATTTACAGCAAAACAAAAATCACAAAATTCAGAAAAGTATAAAGCTCACTCACCATGCTATAATTGAATATACCCACTGAAAACATTTAGGTCTTCATGAAACCAACCATTACAAAATGAAATTTAAGAAAACCTACTAAGCACAATAACATAAAAACAAATATCTAGGAATAATATGACAAAACATACTAAATTCATTTTTGATGTCAAAAAATTAGCTACTAAAGAAAAGACCCAGGACTAATAGACATGGCATTGCTGTACTGAGAGGTAGAATTCTCCAATGTACCTAAATGGGTTTATAACTAAAATAAAGCTATCAATATAGTAAGGAAAGAATACTGCATTAGCTACTTTCCCTGCCTTTGAGAAGTTATACAACTATTTGAATTATCATTTGTAGCTCTAACCCAGGGAAGTCTTCTAGTACTAATTTTAAAGTAGATATGATAGCCTAGCTCATGACCTAATGTCTGTTACCAATTCCTTTCTTCCCTTCACTAGAGGAGTTGGAAAAGCTGAGACTTTCTCAGCCTTCTTCGGAAATTGAGGTGACCCCAGGAATCACTGTAGACCTAAAAAGTCTAAATGGAAGTCTGCTGGCAGGGGTCAGGTGAGGGGGTGGGTTTGGGAAATTTTTTGCTCTCCTGCCAAAAGAGAAAGATACCATTCCTTTCCCTTCCCACACTGCCTTCAGTGTGGACTTGATACTACAAATCCAGCAACCATCTTCAGATAACAAAGGAAGGACCAGGAGGATCCTAGATCTCCTGTCCTGGTAAGAGTAAGGTGCTGACCAACTCCAGTGACTGCCGGCCTCAGGCTTCTCATTATGTGAGAAAATAAACCTCTATTTGTTTAAGCCACTGATGGCCAGTGATTCTGTAACTTCATAGCTAAATTCACCTAGTGGATACTGATTCCAAGAAAGAAGATTAAACCAACTCAAATACACATGTGTGTGGGAAAGAAAATGGACCAGTGTTAGTAATCCTGTGTTCCAGGGCCAATCCTGTCACATACAAGCCATGTGACCTCAGCTGGTCACGGAAACTTCTCTGGGCTTAAGTTTCCACATACTTTTTTTTTTTTTTTTTTTTTTTTTTTTTTTGCGGTACGCGGGCCTCTCACTGTTGTGGCCTCTCCCATTGTGGAGCGCAGGCTCAGCGGCCATGGCTCACGGGCCCAGCTGCTCCGCGGCATGTGGGATCTTCCCGGACCGGGGCACGAACCCATGTCCCCTGCATCGGCAGGCGGACTCTCAACCACTGCGCCACCAGGGAAGCCCTCCACATACATTTTGGAGGCAATATTTTCGTCTCATACCACAGCTATGCAAAGATTAAATGAGGTAATGTAAATATTTCAAATACTTTCAAATCTTATATAAATTAAATATTCTTTACAATGAGATATTTTTACATACTGTAAATGTACCCTATGGTATAATGCCATCTTCTCCATCCTGCACATACACTATCCTGCCCCTCAAAAGTTACAGCCACGTTGATATACCTGCCAGCAGCAAGCTGAGGCAGATGTTCAGCTATATTGCTGAATAAATAATAGCTAGAAAGAAGTCATTACTCTTTATTATATCAGCACAATTAAAATTTGTGGGTCTTATGAAAGGTATAGTTGTCCCTGGGTATCCATAGGGGACTGGTTCCAGGACACCCTAAAATACCCAAATGCTCAAGTCCATTCTATATAAAATGGCATAGTATTTGCCTATAAGCTATGTACATCCTCCCTTATACTTTAAATCATCACTAGATTAGTTATAATACTTAATACAATGTAAATACTGTGTAAACAGTTGTAAATACAATGTAAATGCTATGTAAACAGTTGCCTGGTGCGTGGAAATTCAATTTTTGCTTTTTGTAACTTTTTGGATTTTTTAAAAATAGTTTTCAATCTGCAGTTGGTTGAATCCATGGATGCAGGATCTGTGGATATGGACGGCCAATTCCATACTATAACCATACTACTTTGAATGACTCTTAAAGATATGAAGAAAAAGTAAAAGGGAAGGATGGAGAGGTTTTTTAAAAAAAATTGTGCCAAAGCCCGGCTAACTAATAACTTACTGTAAACTTGCAGATTGTAGTCTTTCTTTGCTGCTCCAGCAACATTCGATGCCACACATGTATAGAGCCCTGCATCAGATTCTTCTGCAACTGAAATCTGCAACTGCCTGCCTCCAGATAAAGTTCTGACCCGCCCTGCAGAATCAGCCAGCACTGGGGAACCTGCAAAGAAAACCAAGTGGCAGAATGTGAAGCATAAATGTAAGGTGTTTTGTGTATATACTCTAATGAGTATATATACATATATATTTACTTCCTAGTTCACATACTTAAAAGGCAGAGGACACTGTATAATAATCTATGCAAAAAGGAGGAGGAGGAAGATGAAGAGAAGACTATCTTCTGCAAATTTTTCTTTCAATCAATATTGCATTTAAAAGAAAACATACTTAGTAAAACAAACAAAATAAAATCTTTAAGTAAAACAAGAATTATTTTTTAGATCAGCTAAAAATTTAGATGATCTGATACTTAATGGAAACAGATATTTGTTGATGAATAACTAAAAATCGGTTCAACTGCAGAATTCAATCTTAACGTACATTACAAAACTGTCACAAATACAGCAAAAATGTTTGCTTTAAAAAACAAGAAAAATTTTAAACCTATTTTAAAAGAAGAAAGAAATAGTTCATTGAATGGTGGATTCTTGATCATTATAGCTGCCCTACAATGCATTTGATTAAAAAAGAATTAATGGAGAAAATTAATTTCTTCTTGGGAGCAGTGAGTCTCAAAACTGACAGTTTTCAGGTTGATACTGTAGAAATATCGCATATGGCGCATTTAACACAAAGCAATTCTGCTGTCTGGTATTTTTGCGTGCAAACCTTAAGAAAGTATGTTGGCATGTTTCTCAAACAAAATATAAATTGACTTAATATTTATATTTAATTTTATAAATGTCAAAGGATGAAAACTGACCTTTCTTCTTCCAAATGAGATTTGGGGGTGGAATACCACTTGATTCACACAATAGACTAATAAGATGCCCTTCAATGACTGTAAGTTGAGCAAGTTCATCAGAACCATAAATATTCGGTGGTACTGAAAGATTAAAAAAAGGAAAAATACTATTTTACACTCAAAAATAAAATTTCCCTAACACTTTGCATGTAAAAATAAAAAAGGTTCCCACTCAAATGGTACATGTAAATAATTTAGCACTTGAGGTTGACCTATCAACACCACATTAAGTCAACTGTAAGACCTAGAATAAATACCTAATAGCAGACTTCCCATTTTCACACATAGAAACTTAATTATCAAAATACTCAGAGTGATATGAAAAGGAGATACAGTCTAGATATTTAGACATCTTGCACCAAAAGAAATGAAGACACTTAGCAAATTTAAATTTAACCCAGTCATTGTGCCTCTCCAGCTTTGATATCTCAGATGTTGAACAGAATAGAAAGACATCAGGCATATAACATATAGTAAAGAACAGAGGTAAGGAATGTGATCTGAGAAACAGACATGCTACCTATCCTAGATTGCACAGTCTGCATCCCCCCACTGATCTCCAGCTTCTGCTTGGAACTCTCAAAGTGAATTCTGACTACCCACACTTTACTCAAAGAGGCTGAGTCTGCATTTGCTGGTTGAACTCTCCCTTGGGACACTTTTCTGGCTGCAGTATTATCACGTGATAGATGCTTATTCTCCCAAGCTTCTGGGAGTTGAGGAGTGGGAGAATCCTCCTCACCGCCAATGCTGCTTCCAGCCATTGTTCAAGCACCCCCATGAAAGTCTCTATTCTTTTGAGGCTCATGTCACCCATTTACTTCTTTTTTTCTTATCACCATCTGTGAACCTGTCATTCTTTTTCCATTCACTGAACAATTTGGTACTTGTTTTTATCCTTTCTCTTTATATGAAGACCTGCCACATTCTGTATGAACTCAATATCCACACGCCTAAACACCTGGCTACTCAGTTCCTTGATCTGCTCATCCTGTTCTCCATCAGAGGCCATACCCTTTTCACCATCTAGAACATTTCTCCTATTAATTTATAAATTTAGGCCACTTTCTGACAACGGCTCTATCCTTATAGCTCTTTCACTCAACTATTCCCAATTCTCAGTTCAATGACCTAATTGAATCTCAAGTCCTTAAACCTCTCAGAAGCCTCCCAACCTTGCTGCTTACTCTTTTATTTACCAACTTCACTATCCAACTTAGATTTCATGATCAGTAATTTCAGCTAGTCCTCTGCCAATATTTTCAACTGCCCGGCACCATTGCTCTTCCTATTTGGCAATACCCTTAACTTGGGATGAACCCTATAGTTCACTCTGTCATCACCTATCCCACAGATGAAAATTCTACGGAAGAAAATGACAACTACACAAATTGCCACCACTATAAATTCATGATCTCCAGCCCAAACTCCACCTCCTCTACTTCCATGGCTTCCATTAATACAAATACTTGCAAATCTGTACCTGTAATGCAGATACTCTCTGAGATCTGGACTTTTATATCTGACTACTTAACATCTCATCTTGGATGCCTTTGAGGCACTGTCAAACTCAACTTGCCCCAAACTGAACTCAGTAACCAGTGTCATTGTCTTTCTTCTTAAGCTCTCTGTGCCTACATGTGGCATAGTACCTAGAACACAGAGTCACTCTATAAATGATTTTTGAGGTCTCGACTTTCACTTCCCTATCATTCATTCTTACATTGACTGCGATCTGCTTTCCTCTTTAAGAGGCATTGGTCTACTCATAGTTGTAAAGTACACTTTGTATTTTATGTCTCATTTGGCTTCTCTGCAATGTGTGCCATTATTCATTCATTCATTTACTCATCTATCTAACCACGTCCAACCTATTTGCTGTCCGTGTTCTTCTTCTGGGAACACCACTGTCCCTTAGTTTCCATGACACAAGCTTTACCCAGTTTTCCTCCTCCCTCTTTGACTGTTCCTTCTCAGTTTCCCATTTGGGGGTCTCTTTTTCTGTCTCCCTTCTTATGTGATATGTGAGGGTCATTCTATACAGTACTCTTTTGTACACATTCTTCTTATTCTCGCTAAGGGATCTCAACTACTACGTATACACTCATGTCTCTAACCTCACATTTTTAGCTGTTATCTCTTTCTCCTGAGCTATAGGCTCATAATTCTGATGGCATAGAGGACAGCTTCACATGAATAGTCTACAGGTATCTCTAATACAGCATTTTAAAAATGAATTCTTCACCTCACTTTCTAATTGATCACTCCAAATTTTTCTTTTTCTTTTCTTTTTTTTTTTTTCAACCTTTACTTGATAAGACTTAGCTCACTGTTGTCCATATTGGGAGTTATACGAATATTTTCCCCATTTGAAAGAAATGAGAAGAGAAAGGAAAGAAAGGAAATATGAAGGGAGAAAAAGGATGGAAGGAGGTAGGAACAGAAGTGAATGATACATAACAAATATGTAGTAAATATAAATGTACTGCATAGTAAACTCTGTCGTTTAAAAGTAAATCCTTTTACAGGTGAATGATAATACTTCTTACAATTTTCCTCAAGATTTTAAAAAATGATAATAATGATTTATAACAAGTCATTTTATACATAAAATATTTATTCTTTATTGGAATTAGATTACTTCCTCTACCTATTTTTATTTTAAAATGTGTTTTTGAATTAACTTTTATAATCAAAGGTAAATTTCAGGTTATTATCTCAAAAATTAAAAAGTTTAAACAAATACAATCAAAATTAAGAGAGCTTAATACGTTATAAATGAATTTAAAGAAGTACTTAAAATAAAGGTGAATATGTAGGAAATGGGAACACTTTTGAACATAGTGTAACAACTACAGTGATATAAAAGTTGTGACTATTCCTAAGAATTATCTTGATTAGTAATAGTAAAACTTCAAGCAAGAATAGCTTTGCACATTCGTCAGCGGAGTAATCCCATCTCCCACCCACAAGTGCATGTGTCCTCTTTCTCTCACACAAATATAATTCACATACACAATTTAGCCTTTTGACTTATTTTCAATTGACCAACACACTCTCTGTTCACGGAGAACACTCAATCATTAGAGGATCTCAGTTGTAGAAGCTAAAAGGCATATTAATCAGGCAGGAGAGCAGAACTGTTCTACATCAAAGTTACAGTGACCAACATGTTTAGGTTCAAGAAATCTGTCTAGTTGCTCTTGAATTAATTATATAAGCTGATATTCAGGACAGTTCAGCATCATTTAAACATATTAATTAGTGTCCATGTCTGTATTATGATCAATTTTAGTTACGTGGTTGGTTATTTTAAGAACTGACACAAAGAATCAAAGATTAAACCACAAGCTGTATCATTTGCTTTACAATCAGGGGCTGATCCCACTTACCCCAAATGTTGACATTATAGTTTTTCTCAGTTTTTCCAGCAACATTTGTTGCCTCACAAGTGTAACGACCACTATCTTGAACCTGAGCATCTTCAATCTGAAAACAAAATCATGCTTTGAAACCACAGTTTCTATTTTGTAAGTAATTGGGGCTTTTCTATTAATGTTATTTGTGATCTCTGATTTTTCATTTGTGTTCTGAAGGTTTTCAAACATATAAAACATAGAGGGAACAGTAAAATGGATGGCTATATGCCCATCACCCACATTCAACACTTATCAAGATTCAGCAATTCTTTTATGTCATACCTTATTTGAATCTCATTAATTTTACTGGTTGAAGGTCTAGAAAGGCCTTTTAAATATGATTCAGATAAAATAACAAAAAAGTCACAATTAATTTCTGAATATGTTATTCAGGGCTTTAAATATACAATCTTTCCATGCCCAGGTCCTTGTTCAGTAAAATAATACCCATACTATTAATTTATTATGTCTTCTCCTATATTGGGTTTGTAAGCTTCTTCAAGCCAGGTATTATACTCAATTAGTCTCAATCTCCTAATACCCAGTTTGGTGCTTGGTAGATAACTGAATACCAGTAAATACTTTCCATATATTTATCTGCAACATACATTAATACTCATTTATCATTTATTCATAGACCTTTCAGCAGTTATTGAGAATCTTGTACCAGGTACTATAGGTAAAAGATACAAAGAAGTATGGTGTGATATATGGTTTCTGACTTCAGTTTTCAATCTAGTTGAGAATATAATGTATGTGAACATAAAAAAAGAGTTTAATAATAAACAAGGTATAAATAAGAATATAAGATAATCTAAGAGGTACAACAAACAGTATATAATTGCTGAAAGCTTTGAAATCAATTGCTAAAACATTCAAAAGAGAATCATTGGAGTTGGAGTTATCATTAAAAGTATTTAGTACAGCAGGGGTACACTAGAAGTTTTCATTTCCATGAGGTCTTCACCCTATGTTCCTTCCTATGGACCCACACATTCCAGGGTGCCTGGCTAGCCTCAGTGGATCCTAGGATTTCTTCACCATCACCTCTCTCCTGGCTTCCCAACTCTATTGGGATCCGTGCTCTGAAGAAATGAACTTCTCTACTCACTAAAATTTGCTAGGAGAGTTCTAATCACGTATAGCTCTCCCCTAGCAGTGCTGGGACCTGCGGTTTGTACAATCGTCTCCCTCTATCATTCAGTCAGAGCTGAGGTTTGAGAATTCTACCAGCTGCTTTCTTGAACTCTGGGGTCTGCCTCTGAGAAGGGGCAGTGCTTTTTGCTTTTTTTTTTTGCTTTTTTTCCCCCTATATAGCCCAATTGACTCTTTCCTCCATCAGTGACTCCGGCCTTTCCTTCCTCACCGGCTCCATCGTTACAGGATCATAATTCCGAACGACTCCATCCTCTTGCCTCCAATTTACACTTTCACCTCCCTCTCACTCTCTCCTATACTTCTATCCTCCTTGTGTAAGCGTCTTAGTTTCCTTTGTGTTGAAAATCATTATCCATTTCCCAAGACTCTCCTTGTTTGACAGTAATAATATTCCTTTACCAAGAAACTATGTGGTGTAGTGGTTAGCAGCATGGATTCTGAAGCTATACTCCTGTATTCAAATCCCATTTCTGCCTCTTAGTAACCGTAGGCAGATTACTTAGCCATTCTTTCAATTCTAAATACGGTTATTGAGGATTTTATAAATACTCCAATGGCCTGTTGGCTTCCTGAATCCTAATTCCTTAAGTTGGCTTTCAATGTTAGCTCTTATTTCGCTTAAATCAACGTAGTCCACCTTATTTCCAAAATTCACTTTGTTAAATTGTTTCAGTCACACTAGCTTACTTGCTTCCCGTAATCAGGCCTTTTGTCCTATCTACCCATAAAAAGCCAAGTAGCTTTCCAAGACTATTCTGGACAACCACAGCCTCACGTTTTGCTATCTTTCCCAAATGTACTGTCTATATCATCCACTTGGTAATTAACTTAGAGACTTGGAGCACTCATTGAATTTTTCATGAGCTGTTAAATTTTCATATATTTATGCAAAATTGGAAGACATTTTGCATAAATGTGTCATACTTTTTTGCATCCTTATGCAGAGCACCTAGAATGGGTATTCGCTGATTGGCTGAATGACTGAAGATGATGCACTCCTTAGAATATTTCTATAATATTTTCCTAGAAGTATTTTTGAATGGCTTCTGGCTACAAACATGAATTGACAGTTAAGTATAATATTTAAACCTTACTAAGCATAAAACTGAAAAATATTACAAACCTCATTAATAAAAGGGTTCCTAGAATTTTATAAGATAAAATTAGTAGAATACTTGTAAAGTTTAATAGGGGTACTATTTTGATAGTGGTAATACCAAAGCCATGAGCTTAGGAATAATATAAGAAGCAATAAATGAATCTATAGGCTTACCTTTAACACACTTCCATTTTCAGTGACACTGAGGCCTGGTTTCTTCAGCAAGGGGTGGCCGTCTTTTAACCAGGTCAGAGTCGGTGGGGGAATTGCATCACTTTGACATAGTAACTCCACAGCTTGGCTAATGAGGATAGAGACGTTCTGTTCTTCTCCCATAATATTTGGTGCAACTAAGTGAAAGATGGGTTTTCCCTCAGGATAAAAGAGGCCAGCATACTGCTTATCTTTATTAATCATCAGGACATATACTGAATAACTTTATTAGTCCTTTTAAGATGTAAGATCACAGTAATTCTAACATACCCTCTGCACATCATTTCATTCAGAATCAAGTGTTCATAAATCACTGATTAATGTGTTCTTGTTGAACAGAAATAGTTTTTTCACTAACTTTTCATGTAAAAAATTTTAGAACTGGAAGTTCTCACCAAGTGCCCACTTAAGAAACTTCTTGAACTAGATGTCACCACTAAAGATTTTCACTCATGAAATATTTTGGAAATAACAATGAATTAAAAGCAAACACATTTTTGATGTTTATTTTTGCAAAAGAAAATAAATTTCATAAATACAGAGGCAAAATAAAAATATAGAGTTGAAAGAGATCATCCTGTCCCACCTCACAGTTTGCAAAACATAAGATGGGTGACAGATAAGAGCTTATTTGAAATAACGTGACTAACTGGTGACAAAACTAGGAGTCTTCTGACTTGCAGTTTAGAGCTCATTTTGGTTTTTCACGGTGCCTTGTCAGTTTTCTATGGAATAAAGACCATGTGGGATAAATGATACATTAAAGACCAAACGAAAACAGTGACCAGCTGTACAGCATACAACTACATAAAAAGAAGAAATGAGTTGAAATTTTGATGAGATTAAAATTAGAATTCCCTGGCTATAAGGCTTGTCAGATCGTGAAATATGTTCTTGGAGAAGTTTAAGGAACCGCATTCCCTTGGGTGTATTAAAAAATAGAGTAAACAATCATTTGTCTCAGATGGTCGAGGTACAGCCCTGCCAAGAATTAGACGGTGGGCTCCATAAGCTCTCAAGGACTCTTTCAGGCTTATATTTATAATAATTCAAAATCATGAACTAATGATAAAATCAGGCCTGTTATAAAAGGGCCACTCCAAAAAAGCACAGAGGGGAATTTCCTCAGCCATTTCTCGCTAAATCCCATAACTATTTAGGATTGTAGGAAACATACCATATTTGTAGTTTTTTTGGTTTTGTTTTTTTTTTTACAAGAAAGGTTAAGTTTCATTGAAATGAATCCTAAAGGATTTTCCAAATGCTTTGGTAGAAATAAGATTTTTGTGGTAAGGAACATTATGATAGTCCATTGGCCATTGTTTCCAGCTTGGTACTGTTGCATGTGGCAAAATGACAATGAACGCAGGGTACTTAAGCTAGTCCCTATAGCTTAAGGGGCTATAACCAGGAGGTTATATAATCGTGTTCTATAACCAGGAGGTTTCTCTGCTACCATGTCTTTTACACAGGGAAAGGCATTTGAACTAGAGGGTATTTCTTATGCTGTTTCTGGATGCAGGACTTGTGTTAAACCCAAAGGAAATGAGGCTAACAAAAGAAACTCCATGCACAATGGTTGGAACAGATCAGTGGAACTTTTGGGCAGAGATCTGTGATGCCCGTCCTGCTAAATTTAACAGCACACAGACATGTGGCTTTCCAAAAGCCTAAAGTAATCTACGGGTGACAGAAAAGAGTGGGATTGTTTTTAACATGTGAGACAACAGATAAAAGATATACAACTAGTCTGTTTGAGATGAAAACTTCTATAATCTCAGCAAAATCAGCACAATGAGTGCCATCTTCTAAGATATTATGAAGAAAAGATATATTCACCAGTCTTAGCATAGAGAGTCCTAAATACAACTTCACAGTTGGAAATAATTTCAGGTTAAGTCTGTCCTCTGTGGATAAAAATGTACCACAACTATATAAAATATGTTTATCTCAGATTATTTGTAGAATTTACAAAAGAGCATGGATTCTTTATGACTGCTTGTAGACGTAAAAGTCAGAAACAATTCAAGAAAGCAGAATGCTAATTTATTTCCAAATATTTTTCCTTCAATTACTTTTCTTTAAGCTAAATGAGTTGAATCAAGCTCAATTTTTTTCAATTGAGAGGAAAAATACAAAAACAGTAGAGTAGGGCTTCCCTGGTGGCGCAGTGGTTGAGAGTCCGCCTGCCGATGCAGGGGACGCGGGTTCGTGCCCCGGTCCGGGAAGATCCCACATGCCGCGGAGCGGCTGGGCCCGTGAGCCATGGCCACTGAGCCTGTGCATCTGGAGCCTGTGCTCCGCAACGGGAGAGTCCACAGCAGTGAGAGGCCCGCGTACCGCAAAAAAAAAAAGAAAGAAAAAAAAAAAGAGTATTTGTTTCTTAAAGAACATAAATTAAAGCAAATCTAATTACAGTCAAGGATATATATTACCTCAGCACAACTATTTTTTTCTGCCCTGTCTTTCATTTCCAACTTTTTGTTTAGTCTGAGAAGAGAACAAGCTTCTGCCGTTTAGATCCTCAGCTTCCTTAGATGTTATCCCCATTCTGCTTTGCAGTCATGTTGCTTAGGAAGGGGTGTGTTGTGTCTGTTTCTCATCCTACGTATTATACTTGTGAAATGTAATTACACAAGTCAGAATTGCCACAGGGTTATGCCTGTTAAAACACTGGGCAGTGTGTGATCTCTAAGAAAGTTCTCAGGGCTTCAGTTTAAAGATAAGGTACTACAGGAATCCAAAGCATTTAAAAACTCTATCCTCATGTTTCAGCACCTAAGAGTATGGTGATGCATACTCCAAATTGATACCAGGGAGAAACAGTTTTAATGAACTACTCTTGTAATTGTAGGGAAAGCTATGTTACACAGTGTCTGCTCCTCCTACACCACCACACTCTACAATGTAAATCTGACGGGGACTTACCTCTGAGGCTGCAGAATCATCACGCACCAAATAGATCCAAGATTGCCAAGGTTACTATCACAAATTTAGGAATATAATATAGGGACATAATACGAATAGTAGAGCATAGACCGGAAGCTAATTTCACATTAAAAACCTGTTTTAATCTGGCACTTCTTTGACATTCAAAATATATACACACAGCAAGTTACTAAACACATACGCACATTCTAAAACATACGCATGGGCTGGCTACTAAACACATACGCACCTTCTAAAACATACGCATGGGCTGGCTACTAAACACATACGCACCTTCTAAAACATACGCATGGGCTGGCTACTAAACACATACGCACCTTCTAAAACATACGCATGGGCTGGCTACTAAACACATACGCACCTTCTAAAACATACGCATGGGCTGGCTACTAAACACATACGCACCTTCTAAAACATACGCATGGGCTGGCTACTAAACACATACGCACCTTCTAAAACATACGCATGGGCTGGCTACTAAACACATACGCACCTTCTAAAACATACGCATGGGCTGGCTACTAAACACATACGCACATTCTAAAACATACGCATGGGCTGGCTACTAAACACATACGCACATTCTAAAACATACGCATGGGCTGGCTAGCCACTTGACTTTTATAACAGAGGGAAGATTCTGGTTTTCAGACTAAAAAGGTAGTATGGGGGTACTTAATAAATGATAAAAAGTAGTGACGCACATCTTCATAACTCCTGAAAAATATCAACTCTCTATCACCTCCCAGGTCCACTTTTGACACTAACCAGTGCAGAAATGGAAGCAGCCAATCCCAGATTTTCAGGGCAGACTAAAACCCAGTGAATACCGATGTTTGCTTGCTCATCTGCTTGCTTGTTCATGATTGAAGGAGCTGTTGTGTCACATACTTAGATTGATGCATCATTCTCTAAGGACAGTTTAGATTGGAAACATTCCAGTTCTTCATAAAGCATAAAAGTGACCCATTAAGGGAAGGAGTTAGATTCCTTGCAGTTGGGTACTTTAGACCCTCTGTTATCTCAGACACAGAGCACCAGCTGGAGGCTAGATACAGACCCATGCCAACTGCAGAAGCAACAAAAAAGAGGGATGCATAACGAGCCTTGGGTAATTTATTGATGCCAACTGGGATTTTTTAGCTTAATTAGAGATGCATGGCATCCATGTTGAAACAAGGGGCCTTTTTATTAAAAAATTTGGACTTATTATGTAAGTTATTTGTGATGATTACATTTGTTTTGGCAAACTCAAAAAGGGAAGTCAATCCACATGGCCTGGAGGTAAAAAAAAAAAAAAAAAAGTAATATATTTTGAACAGGAGTAAATTATTTGGAAGTGAGGTAGGACTTAGAAGAGGAGGCTTGCATTAAACAGATACTCTTTGAGGACTACAGAACACATCCATTATTCCAGGAACCAAGAATATAATGCAAGTAAAACCCTGAAAAAGTTCTAAATGCAAAGGTATACTAAAATGTGGAATGACAAGTGTAATCTATGAATGGAGGCCATTGAGGCCCCAACTTTGTTCCAGGGGCCTCTTGGTGTGATGGAATCAGACCTTTCCTTTTGTACCTTACAGCTGCATCATAGGTAGGAAGAAAAAATACTTGAATTTTGCCTAAGTTTATGTTTAGTTTAACTTTTGCTTCTCAAATATCCTTTAATTCATAGACATAGTACTGACTATAAAATATGCTGATTAAACATATAATTGAAAAGTAAGAAAATCCAGGCTTCGAGTAGAACAGATCAAGAGAGCTACTTGAACAGAGCCTTGCTTTAGGGAGAAGAATGTCTTCCAAACTGCAAAGATCTCTCCATAGTCATGTTCTTCAGAGTGCTCCATAAAAACAACACCCTACATGCTGGATGTATGCATCTTTATTTCTCAGAACTTCAATAAAGGAAAATCAAAGTCAAATATAAGGCAGAAAGGGTGACTCTGATTTAATTAACCTTGTAATATTTTGATAATTTCTATTGTTCACAGCTCTTTATTGTCAAAAACTTTCTTAACTTCCTCAATGACATTAGAACTTAAACACAGCTATATCAGAGCAGAAGTAATTATTAAAATGTCTCACCATATACTCTAAGGTCAATGTCCCTTTGTTTCTCCCCAGCAGCATTTACTGCCACACAGGTGTATCTCCCCGTATCACTGATTTGCGCGCTGGTCAAGGCTAGGATGCGGCCCCCAGACAGAACCTGTTGATGAATAGAAAGCTAAATAACCAACATATCTCCTGAGAATTGTAGGTGTAAACATACTTTTTCAATTATTTTCTGAGATTGATCAACTGAACATTTTCCTCTAGAAGGATTTCTACTTGGATGTTTTAAAGAAGGCAAGCATCATTTAATTCCCTTCTCATCTTATCTGTGGAGGACGACAGAGGCTAGAACCAAACTTGGTAATAACCACTGAACACAACTCTCTACATACAGGATCAAGTGAAGATCCAACTTTATCAATACTTACTACAGAAAGAGAAAAAGCCACCAGGGGAGAAAGATAAGAAGAAGTGGGAATAAGAGGAGCTAATCCTCCTCTTAATTTTTCTTTGAGAGAAGAAGTAAGAAGGTAAAATTAACAGCATGGTAGCAGTCAAATAAATTAATTAGTCACATTCATTTGTCCTTTTATCCCACTGATGTAGTTGTACCTTTAATATTGACATGGACTCTGGATAGTCTATGATCCCAAATTCTGCAAGCAATGGATTTTCAAGAAAAGTTCAAGAAGTAGAATGGTGGAGTAACTATGCTCTCTGCTAAGCAAAGCAAAATTGAAGTACACTTTCAATGAGATATATGTATTTCCGTATTTTAAATTTTGAGTCAGTGCAATGTACTTAAATTTTTTTGTCAGACTCAAATTTCACTTCTCATAATGTTGCCTTTATAATTTTTCTTTATATGATGTTTTAGTAGAAGTAAATATACTCTGTGTAAATATTTACTCTGAAGTAAATATTCTGATTATTTCCAGACATTTAAATGTCTACCAAAAAATTCCTGTTTTTATTGTTGATGAACATTTCTTTGCATAGGGTATCTTTTATGGTGGTGGCAGAGAGTTGGGGGGGAAGTAGAAAGTATATAAAACAATGGTCAAAATATAGCACTACATATGAGATAAGGGAACTCTTAGATATACTGAGCTTTTAATGAATTGTTTAGAAATCACAACTGTGTGCCCATGGTATTTATGGATGTACATGTGTACATGTTTGGATAACATTTGTGAATCCTTGCTCTCCAAATCCCTTTAAGAGTTTTACTTGTTTATACTTCCTGTACTGAATACTTAGATGGTAGATTTCACTTAAGGAATGACAGAGAGTACCTGTATCCCATTAGTGAAACTAGCGACAGGGCTCCCATCTTTCAACCAGGTCAGACTTGGGGCAGGGATACCTCTGGCTTCACATTCTAACCTCACCAGGTTATTAACTACCACTGCCACCATGTTATTGCTGCCAGAAATTGATGGGGGCACTGAAAAGGAATAAAAAAATAAATAAAATTAAGATATGTTAACATCATGGAATATTACATCTCAAAATAATAAAACTATATGTTGTGTCCACAGTAATGTTTTACATTTTTATTTCTTGATTTCCAGGCTTTGTGTGTATCTGTGTGTGTTTCCTTACACTGTATCTACTCTAGTATGTTAACTATGAACTCCTCTTAAAAGCATTATTAGAGATAATAACTTGGAAACATTTCTTGAACTAAAACCTATGATTCTGACAGACAATATTTACAAACAGGGCCAACGTCACTAGCTGATAAGATTGTTGATGACTATTTGCAGCAATTCATCTAAAGAAAACTTAAGTTCAATAGCATGTGAAAATAGAGCATTTAATGGGAATCAGAAAATATAAACGCTTATCAGTTTTAGAATACTGCATTCTTAAGTAAAGATGACAATAACACATTCTGTTAAATATTTACACTAGAATTTTATAGATGCACTTAATCATTTTGAATGCTTCTTCACTCCAGGATGAATCTAGGAGAAGTAGCACTAACCATGGACCTGTAGACTATAAAATAACTCTGTAGCTCCAGCTGAGTTGATGGCCACACATTTATATATGCCAGCATCTGTGATTTGGGTGCTTTCGATATTGATGATCTGTCCTCTGTTCAAGAAAGTCATGCTACTGGAACCTAATAGTGGACGATTATCTTTGTACCATGTAATAGCTGCAAGGGGAAGAGGACAGAAACCCATCTTTTTAAAACTTTTCATTTAAAAGCTCAATACACACACTAAATCGAAGCTTAACTACAACAGTAACAATTGCTTTATTCTTATGCTTATCATCTTAGTTTAATCTGTTTAATTATCTCTTTAGGGTTGATTTTTAGGAGGAGGTAAACTTTAGAAAAACATGAATAGCCAAGCCAATATAAGAGTCCTGAAGTGAACTTATAAAAATAATATTCTTTACATTATCTCTAATGTATTAGGTTGGCCAAAAAGTTCATTTGGGTTTTTCCATACAATCTTACAGAAAAACCTGAACGAATTTTTTGGCCAATCCAATATCAGTATTTGTTTGATAGCAAACTTTTAACCGATTCTATTTCTTTTGGTGTAGTATACATTCCTCTCATCTATAAAATTTTGTTTATGCATCTAATCAAAACCAAACACTATACATACTATTAGCCTCAAAATTTTTATATTATTATTGATTAGTATGAATAACTTACTGGTGATGAAAATCAACAAAATAATAGTCTCATCAAATGAATGATTTATAAAGATAATCAATTGAGACTAGATAAAAATATATTTTTCAACAAAAATTTAAATACAATACCATTGTGGGTTCTGTGGTCATAATAAGGACAGTAAGATAATTATTCACATATTTCTACATTGTTTAAATGAGTAAATTATTTCATGTAGTTAAAAGCAATGAAAATTCAAAAATATCATCCACCTAATGATATCCTTAACAATATTTTACCCTTGAAATATATTCTATAATATTTCCCTTATTAGTAATTACTATATTATGCTTATAAACAGATTTAGCAATTCGCAGAAATCTTAAAATGTTAATAAGCTACAGAGTCCACAAACACACCTACCAGGTGAGGGATTTCCAGTTGCCTTACACTCCAGCTGTATGGGGTTGTTCACTACCACGGTCTCATTCAGCATCTTCCCTGCATCCTCCAGACTGGGTGGTTCTGCAAGAAGCCCAAACAGATAATTAGCAAACACAAATAGAATATTTAAACTGAAATTGTTTGCTCACTGGGAATTGTCATTTCTTTCTTTCTTTCACTTATATACAATGATATATTTGGAATAAAACTAAAGTAGACTATTAAGTAGTACTGAAGAACAGGATGGAAAAAGATGTTAATAGGTTTTCTGGATCATCCATTTCTCTATGCCTAGACAGGAAAAGCCTTAGAACTGTAGATTAGTAGAGAAGTAAAAGAAAGCTAAAGGAGTATTTTTTTTAATTCCAATAAATCTGACTGGTCTAATGATGAATTGCCTTTACCAAGAAGTAATCTAACACATTTGAACTCTTTCAGGGAAGGACATGGGTATTCCTCAAAATATCTGACTTTACCTTAGTACAGTACTATCGTAAACCATTTCAGAGGGATTAAAATCATTTTTTGTTTGTTTATTAGAGTTTTTTCTTTTGATATGAAAGTTACAATTAAATTGTTAGTAAAATAAAACAGAAAACTACATTTTCAACTTTAAATAATCACAGATAATGCTGCTCTATTTTTAATGTATTTATAAAGTAGGAATTCAGAAAGTCTAAAAGGCATAGTGTAAAAGTAATGACAACTTGGAACAGCAATGCTCTACATCTTCTGTCTCAAGGAGTGTAGGAGGGATGCCAGGAGAAAAACAAAATTACAAGTAAACTAGAGATCTTACCTTACTTGGAAAAGATGCTACAGATATGTTAGCTTTAAGGTTTATATAAAAATACATTTTAAAGATTTGCTAAATTTAACTTATCCAATGCATGAGAGCCCCTGACCTCTGCCTCATATACAATTAAACAATTGACCCATTAATCTAGCAAAAACAGAGAAAGGGGAAAGGAGAAAAGGGAACAAGAAAAATTACAAGAACTAAACAAGATGGCAGAAATAAAATCAAATATATAAATCAAGAGCATAAATGTGAATTAGTTCATTTTCTTGGTCAATAGAGAAAGATTTAACACTATTTGAGGGTTAACAGTATTTTTTAAAATTAAAAAGCACAAGCAAAACAATTGCAAAAATACTGACAATAAAGAGCTGGACAAAGGTATACCAGAACAACAAGTGTGATATCAATTTCTGACATACTGTTATACAAGACAAAAATAATGCTTTCTATTGACTGAACTGTTACAATTCAGAAAGAATCCACTATAATGATAATGCTTTATGCACTGAATAAAAAAGCAAAAATCGTTAAATAGCAGAGAAAATTTGAAAAACTGAAAAGTACTATATTTTAGTACACCTTTCTTAGAAATTGACTATGCAGTGAAACAAAACATAAAGTTACAAATAATTTGAGAACTAAAATTACCCATCCATACTGTATGTGTGTATATATAATACATATAATATACACATACACATATGTATTTGTGTATTTATGGTTAACAAAGAATACATATTATTTTCAAATGCCAACAGAATATTTTCAAAACAGACTATATATTAGGCCATAAAAAAGTCAATAAAGCATTTATAACCATAATTTAATAAAACCATAATAAAAAAAACAGAACTCAGTAATACAATATAAAGTTCTCTACATGGAGAAAAAATTTATTAAAAAGGAAATCAAGACAGAAGTATAGAAGTAGAAAAAATAAATTAGAATGAGATTGATTAAAAACTAAAACCTATGGAATGTCACTAAACAGTAAGTACTCAAAAAAAATCTTAAAGCCCTAATTAATATATTAAAAACTAAGAAATAATGAAAATAAATGTTCCAATCATTCAACTCAGATTCCAGAAAAAGACCAATAAAATAAGCCAAAGAAGTCAGGAATAAAGAAATAATAAAAATAAAAGCAGAAGACTACACCAAAGAAAACAAACAAGCAAAAGAAATAACAAAAGAAGACAATAAAACTCAAAGCTGCTTTCTGACAAGTTTAAAATAAAATCTGTCCTCAAAAGTAGATGTTCTTGTGAGTCATATTTATTTTCTTGGAAGTTGTTCCTAAAGACAAAGCCTAGACTCCACTCCTCCTTCATACCTGTAGTTCCTTTGTATCCATCTAATGCAATGTATTAACCCCTCCTGCTTGAAATGCCTAGAATGTTTCTGTTTTCTGCACTAAATTCTGATTTATGATATGGTATTTAAGGACAAAAGACCTTTAAATATGGCTATCTGACTTTTCCAACTGGAAAGGAAAAATAATTAGTCCATGGCGCCTTCTTTCAAAACAGTTATTTAAATACTAACTTGAAGCCTTCTGGACGAAAGTGATCACTGAAGGCTTTGACAGACTACGTAGCAGCTGCAATAAAACAACATGGTAAGAATAAGAAATAAAAGAGCTGTGGAGTGGGCTGGCTATTTTTCATTCCACTAAAGGACTGAAAGAAAAAAAGATTAGATGTCAGCAAGAATGGCAGAGTAAAGACTGAAAATACATGTCTCCATTAAAAAACAAAAAAGAACACTGGAAAAATTATCAAAACCAACTTTTTCACAACTCTGGAAATTAAACAAAGGCTTGCAATAATTAAAAAAATGATTATTCAAGAAAAACAGCAAAATCTAATTAAGAACAGTGAGGTTTATGACATTTTACCTCACTCTATTCCCATCACTCTCTCCCTACCTCAGCAGTAAGGCTGAAAGCAAAGAGCTCTGCAACCACAGTGAAAAAAGCAGCCAAGTAGAAAGTGGATAGTAGAATGCGTTTGGGTTCCTGGAAGGAGCTTCAAGAGGGCCGAGGAGTAGGACGTGGAGATCAACTTCCTCCCCACAAATACATCAAAAATACACCTACATGTGGACTAACTCCTACAGAACACTTCCTGAACGCTGGCAGAAGCCCTCAGACTTCCCAAAAGGCAAGAAACTCACCACGTACATGGCTGTGTGGCTGACAGTCTTGGTGCTCCAGCTGGGTGTCAGGCCTGAGCCTCTAAGGTGGGAGAGCTGAGTTCAGGACATTGGACCACCAGAGACCTCCCAGCCCCACATAATATCAATCAGTGAGAGGTCTTCCAGAGATCTCCGTCTCAATGCTAAGACCCAGCTCCACTCAATGACCAGCAAGCTCCAGTGCTGGACACCCTATGCCAAACAACTAGCAAGACAGGAACATAACCCCAGCCATTAGCAGAGAGGCTGCCTAAAATCATAATAAGCTCACAGACACCCCAAAACACACCACTGGATGCAGTCCTACTCACGAGAAAGACAAGATCCAGCCTCATCCAACAGAACACAGGAACCAATCCCCTCCACCAAGGAAGCCTACAAAACGTACCAAACTAACTGGGGACAGACACCAAAAACAACGGGAACTAGGACCCTGCAGCCTGCGAAAAGGAGACCACAAACACAGTAAGTTAAGCAAAATGAGAAGACAGAGAAATAAGCAGCAGATAAAGGAGCAAGGTAAAAACCCACTAGTCCAAACAAATGAAGAGGAAATAGGCAGTCTACCTGAAAAAGAATTCAGAGTAATGAGAGTAAAGATGATCCAAAATCTTGGAAATAGAATGGAGATAAGACAAGAAACGTTTAACAAGGACCTAGAAGAATAAAGAGCAAACAAACAATGATGAACAACACAATAAATGAAATTTAAAATTCTCTAGAAGGAATCAATAGCAGAACAAAAGGCAGAAGAACAGATAAGTAACCTGGAAGATAAAATAGAGGAAATACCTACTGCAGAGCAGAATAAAGAAAAAACAATGAAAAGAACTGAGGACAGGCTCAGAGACCTCTGGGACAACATTAAACACACCAACATTCGAATTATAGGGGTCTGAGAAGAAGAAGAGAAAAAGAAAAGGACTGAGAAAATATTTGAAGAGATTATAGTTGAAAAATTCCCTAACATGGGAAAGGAAATAGTTAATCAAGTCCAGGAAGCACAGAGAGTCCCATACAGGATAAACCTAAGGAGAAACATGCCAAGACACATATTAATCAAACTAATAAAAAATAAATACAAAGAAAAAATATTAAAAGCAGCAAGGGAAAAGCAACAAATAATATACAAGGGAATCCCCATAAGGTTAACAGCTGATCTTTCAGCAGAAACGCTGAAAGCCAGAAGGGAGTGGCAGGACATATTTAAAGTGATGAAAGGGAAAAACCTACAACCAAGATTACTCTACCCAGCAAGGATCTCATTCAGATTTGATGGAGAAATTAAAACCTCTACAGACAAGCAAAAGCTAAGAGAATTCAGCACCACCAAACCAGCTATACAACACATGCTAAATGAACTTCTCTAGGCAGGAAACACAAGAGAAGGAAAAGACCTATAAAAGCAAACCCTAAACAATTAAGAAAATGGTAATAGGAACATACATATCAATAATTACCATAAATGTAAATGGATTAAATGCTCCAACCAAAAGACAAAGACTGGCTGAATGGATACAAAAACAAAACGTATATATGTTGTCTACAAGAGACCCACTTCAGACCTAGGGACACATACAGACTGAAAGGGAGGGGATGGAAAAAGATATTCCATGCAAAAGGAAATCAAAAGAAAGCTGGAGTAGCAATTCTCATACCAGACAATACACTTTAAAAATAAAGACTATTACAAGAGACAAAGAAGGACACTACATAATGATCAAGGGATCAATCCAAGAAGAAGATATAACAATTGTAAATATTTATGCACCTGACATAGGAGCACCTCAGTACATAAGGCAAATGCTAACATCCATAAAAGGCGAAATCGACAGTAACACAATAATAGTAGGAGACTTTAACACCATACTTTCACCAATGGACAGATCATCCAAAATGAAAATAAATAAGGAAACAAGCTTTAAATGACACATTAAACAAGATGGACTTAATTGATATTTATAGGACATTCCATCCAAAAACAACTGAATACACTTTCTTCTCAAGTGCTCATGGAACATTTTCCAGGATAGATCATATCTTGGGTCACAAATCAAGCCTTGGTAAATTTAAGAAAATTGAAATCATATTAATTATCTTTACTGACCAAAATGCTATGAGAGTAAGTACCAATTACAGGAAAAAACTGTATAAAATACAAACATAAGGAGGCTAAAGAATGTCCTCCTAAATAACAAAGAGATCACTGAAGAAATCAAAGAAGAAATCAAAAAATACATAGAAACAAATGACATGAAAACACGATGACCCAAAACCTATGGGATGCAGCAAAAGAAGTTCTAAGAGGGAACTTTATAGCAATACAATCCTACCACAAGAAACAAGAAAAATCTCAAATAAAGAACCTAACTTTACACCTAAAGCAATTAAAGAAAGAAGAACAGAAAAACCCCAAAGTTAGCAGAAGGAAAGAAATCATAAGGATCAGATCAGAAATAAATGAAAAAGAAAAGGAAATGATAGCAAAGATCAATAAAACTAAAAGCTGGTTCTTTGAGAAGATAAACAAAACTGATAAACCATTAGCTAGACTCACCAAAAGGAAAAGGGAGAAAACTCAAATCAACAGAATTAGAAATGAAAAAGAAGTAACAACTGACACTGCAGAAACACAAAGGATCATGAGAGGTTACTACAGCAACTATATGCCGATAAAATGGACAACCTGGAAGAAAGGGACACATTCTTAGAAAAGCGCAACCTTCCAAGATTGAACTAGGAAGAAATAGAAAATATAAACAGACCAATCACAGCACAGAAATTGAGAGTGTGATTAACAATCTTCCAACAAACAGACGTCCAGAACCAGATGGCTTCACAGGCAAATTCTATCAAACATTTAGAGAAGAGCTAACACCCATCCTTCTCAAACTCTTCCAAAATATAGCAGAGGGAGGAACACTCCCAACCTCATTCTACAAGGCCACCATCACCCTGATACCAAAACTAAAGATGTCACAAAAAAAGAAAACTACAGGCCAATATCACTGATGAACATAGATGCAAAAATCCTCAACAAAATACTAGCAAACAGAATCCAACAGCATATTAAAAGGATCATACACCATGATCAAGTGGGGTTTATTCCAGGAATGCAAGGATTCTTCAATATACGCACATCAATGTGATACACCATATTAACAAAATGAAGAAGAAAAACCATATGATCATCTCAATAGGTGCAGAAAAAGCTTTTGACAAAATTCAATACCGATTTATGATAAAAACTCTCCAAAAAGTAGGCATAGAGAGAACTTACCTCAACATAATAAAGGCCATACATGACAAACCCACAGCCAACATCATTCTCGATGGTGAAAAACTGAAACCATTTCCTCTTAAATCAGGAGCAAGACAATAATGCCCACTTTCACCACTATTATTCAACATAGTTTTGGAAGTTTTAGCCACCGCAATCAGAGAAGAAAAAGAAATAAATGAATCCAAATCAGAAAAGAAGAAGTAAAGCTGTCACTGTTTGCAGATGACATGATACTCTCCATACAAAATCCTAAAGATGCTACCAGAAAACTACAGAAAAACACACTTTGACATCAACCACAGCAAGATCTTTTTTGACCCACCTCCTAGAGTAACTGAAATAAAAGCAAAAATAAACAAATGGGACCTAATGAAAGTTAAAAGCTTTTGCACAGCAAAGGAAACTAGAAACAAGATGAAAAGACAACCCTCAGAATGGGAGAAAATATTTGCAAATGAGTCAACAGACAAAGGATTAATCTCCAAAATATATAAACAGCTCATGCAGCTCAATATTAAAAAAACAAATAACCCAATCCAAAAATGGGCAGAAGACCTAAATAGACATTTCTCCAAAGGAAACATACAGATGGCCAAGAGGCATATGAAAAGCTGCTCAACATCACTAATTATTAGAGAAATGCAAATCAAAAGTACAGTGAGGGATCACCTCACACTGGTTAGAATGGGCATCATCAGAAAATCTACAAACAAAAAGTGCTGGACAGGTTGTGGAGAAAAGGAAACCCTCTTACACTGTTAGAGGGAATGTAAATTGATACAGCTACTATGGAGAACAGTATGGACTTTCCTTTAAAAACTAAAAATGGAATTACCATGTGACCCAGCAATCCCACTACTGGGCATATACTCAAAGAAAGCTATAATTCAAAAAGACACATGAACCCCAATGTTCATTGCAGCACTATTTACAATAGCCAGGTCATGGCAGCAACCTAAATGCCCATCGACAGACAAATGGATAAAGAAGATGTGGTACATATATACAATGGGATATTACTCAGCCATAAAGAGGAACGAAATTGGGTCATTTGTAGAGATGTGGATGGACCCAGAGGGTGTCATACAGAGTGAAGTAAGTCAGATAAAGAAAAACAAATATCATATATTAATGCATATACATGGAATCTAAAAAGAAGTTACAGATGAACCAGATTATAAAGCAGAAATAGAGACACAGATGTAGGGAACAAACTTATGGACACCAAGGAGTGAAAGCAGGGATGGGTGGTGGGATAAGTTGGGCAATTGCATTTGACATATATACACTAATATGTATAAAATAGATAACTAATAAGAACCTGCCATATAAAAAATAAAGAAATAAAACTCAAAAAAAAAAAAAAAGAGCATGGGTAGGGACTTCCCTGGTAGCACAGTGGTTAAGAATCCGCCTGTCAATTCAGGGGACACAGGTTTGAGCCCTGGTCCAGGAAGATCCCGCATGCCGCAGAGCAACTAAGCCCGTGAGCCACAACTACTAAGCCTGCACTCTGGAACCCACGAGCCACAACTACTGAGCCTGAGTGCCACAACTACTGAAGCCCGCACACCTATAACCCATGCTCTGCAACAACAGAAGCCACTGCAACGAGAAGCCCGTGCACCGCAATGAAGAGTAGCCCTCGTTCATCACACCTAGATAAAGCTCGCACGCAGCGACTAAGACCCAACACATCCAAAATAAATAAATAAATAAATTAATTAATTACTTTTAAAAAAAGAGCACTGGTAGAGGTAACTAATGGTAAAGATAGTAAAACTATATATTTTGCATATAACATTTTTTCCTCCCCTCTGAATTGAAATACAATAGCATAAAGCAATTATAAATATGTATTGATAGGCACATGATGAGTAAAGGTGTAACTTTTAAAGGAGGGGAAAGGGAAGGGACCTATATAGTAGCAAAGTTTTTTATGCTATTGAAATTAAATTAGTATTAATCCAAATTATAACATTATTAATTAAGACGCTAATTGTAATACTCAGGGCAACCACTAAAAATGAACTCAAAAATATAGTAAAAAAAGAAAATATCTAACACAAAAAGGTAGTAATGGAGGAACATAAAAACAACAATGACATAATACATATAAAAACACATATAAATGGTAGACATAAATCCTGTCATCTCAGTAATTACATTAAATGTAAATGTATTAAAACACTCTAAGCAAAAGGCAGAAGAGACTAGCAGAATGGATTTAAGAAGCAATACGACAATAAAAACACGACCTGACTATATGTTGTCTACAAGTGACAAACTTTAAATTCAAAGACACAAATAGGTTGAAAGTAAAAGGATGGAAAAGATATACCATGCAAACAGTAACCAAATAAGAATGGAGACTCTATACCAATATCAAACAAAGTAGATTTTGAAAGAAAAACTGTCACTAGCAACAAAGTAGGACATTTTAGAATGATACAAAGTATCAATTTATCAAAAAACATGAGAAAACAACAGAGTCTCATATATTCACAAAACAACAGAGTCTCAAGATACATGGAACTAAACTATGCAGAATCAAAGGGAGAAAGACAATTCAACAATAAAGCCTGGAGATATCAATATTCCACTTGCAATAATGAATAGAACAATTAGACAAAAATCAACAAGAAAATAGAAAACAGTATGAAGTTTCCTCAGAAAATTAAAAATAGAACTACCATATGATCCAGCAATCCCATTTCTGGTTATATATCTGAAGGAAGTAAAATCAGTATCTCAAAGACATATCTGCACTCCTATGTTCATTGTAGCATTATTCACCATAGTTAAGACATGGAAACAACCTAAATGTCCGTAGACAGATGAAAGGATAATGAAGATGTTACCTTTCTTCCTCTCTCTCTCTCCCCCTCTCATGTGTGTGTGTGTGTATTATATGTATTATCATACAACATATACATATGATGTATGTTGTATATATACATATATATGGTGTGTGTATACACACACACACACATAATGGAATATTTTTCAGCCATGAGAAAGTAGGAAATTCTGCTGCTTGAAGCAACCTGAGAGAATCTATAGGACATTTTGCTAAGTGAAATAAGCCAGACAGAGAAAGACAAATACTATATGATCTCTTATATGTGGAATTTAAAAAGAGTTGAACTCTCAGAAACTGGTGGAATGGTGATTACCAGGGGCTGCGGGGTGGGGGAAATGGGGAGTTGCTGGTCAAAGGATACAAGCCTTCATTTATAAGATGAATAAGTTCTGGGAATCTAAAGTACAGCTTGGTGACTATTCTATTACTAATACTGTATTGCTAAGAGAGTAGATATTAAGTGTTCTCACTACACACTCACAAAAATGGTAACTATGTGAAGTGATGGATGTGTTAAGTAACCTGATTGTAGTAATCATTTCACAAAGTATACATGTATCAAATCATCACATTGTATACTTTAAACATATACAGTTTTGTTTATCAATTATATCTCAATAAAGCTGGGAGACAAAAAGGAATAAAAAAGACAGAGTTGTACTGGCATAAGGATACACACTTAGGCAATGGAATAGAATTGAGATTAGAGAAACATACCCTTACATCTACAGTCAAATGATTTTCAAAAAGACTGCCAAGCCATTCAATGGGGAAAGATTAGTCTTTTCTATAAATGGTGCTGGTTCATTTTTAGGTTAAAAAGTAAATACAAATATAAATGCTATTATTCCCTTCTAGCATTAAAGAGATGGTCTTGGAAATCTGAATTTAGGTGAATGCTGTTCTAGAAGAATAATTAGTAAGGTAATAATATCTTATGTTAACAGTAAGAAGATGTCTGCATACTCCAAGCAGAAGATTGAATTCCATTCAACTTAACTAGTTTTTTCCTTTCTTCTAAAAGTTCTAGGCGTATATCATGCCAAAAACAAAATACCTTCTTCTGGACATATTGTGGGTCTAAATTTTGCCTATTATTTTAATCATTCAGAGGCATAAATTCATTTTTTCAAACTCTGGTTAAATTTGAATTAATACACAACTGATCTAAAAGTGATTTGGGTGAGATAATACACCTTAATCACCAAAATTATAATTTGGTAAATAATAAATTCATCCATACCGAGAAAATAGTATAGTAGCGCCCAGAACTGAAGTTATCCTTTAAAAAAGAAAAAAAATTCCCTATAATATTCTCAAGTCTCCTTTGAGCCACAAGTGAGCTATTAAGCAAATCACAGAAATGATATAGAAACCTTTTTTTAAGTGGGTGTTAGCAGATGTTAGCCAAGCAAATACTTTAAAATAATAAAATTAAATTAAGGGTGCTCTACTAATGTTTTAACCAGACAGCTAATACAGACTCAAGATGGTTCCTGGCCAACAGTAAAGACAGCAGGACTTTAGACATATTTGTTAAGATGTTGGTACAGTGAGAAGTGCCAGAAGCCAAATATGTGTTTGGCTGAAACAGTCATTAAGCTACTACTTACAGATGATGACTAGAAACCAGACACCAGGCTAAATTTTTCATGTCTAGTCTTGCATTTAGTCCTCAGAACAACTTCCCTGATTATGGTATTATCTTCATCCTTCCCATTTTACAGATGAGAAAATGGGGCTTTTAAAAAGTTAACATCTAAGCCCACTGTCCTCCAGATATTACTTCAGGGTATAGGAGCCTAAATCCAGAGCTTTTAACCACAACATTCTACTTCACTTCACTTGGTTGCTTTTAGCTAGGAAATAATTAAGTGCAGATGAAATGAATGCTTGAGCCATTCGACCCCAAATAATCATTTGTTTGTGGAAACATCTGTCTCACTTGGCAAATATCTGAGGTTTACATATAATTTCATAGTTTGGTCTAGAGAATTAGAACTTCCAGAATTATGAAACTTTGATCATCAAAAGGACCACCTACTGAGAGCCTCAGCCTTTTATAATTGACAGAACTCCGCCTGGAAGACACAGGGGATCATGAGACTATTCCCCTTCTCATGATCATGACTTCATCTTCTAGTCCAGGAGACCATGCACCCTTACTCCACCTTTTGGAAACACTTTTTTCCATGTTTGAGAAGAATGGAAGCTTCTACAATCTTTTTTATAGGAAAGCAAAATACTAAACAATCTGAAAGCTGAGTTTCTTTGATTAAATAAATTGATAAATGAACTAAATTAAATAAGAGTTGCTTCCCTATAGATTTCTCACTGTCCCTCAATATATAGCACCAGAATTAGATACAACACTTTGGAAGCATTCAGAGAGCAAGAATATAAGAGGGCTACTATAAGCTTCTATTACTGACTTCTAAGGTTGATTAGCTTTATTATGAAATTGAATGATCAAATCTACAGTAATTGGAGAGAGCCATTAATACCTCAAGTATTTCAATGTGTGGTATCTTTAAGCCATTCTATCTCTATTCTTATGCAATTTTTCATGTCAGGTTAACTTGTCATTTTAACCTCTGAGGTCTTTTTGAAATCTATCAACCCTTAGAAATTCCTACACCTTAACAACTCCAGTTCTCACCGAAATTATTAATACAAGTATTGAAGAGGACAGAATCAAGTTTGGAGCCATTTTCATCCAACGTGACACTGCCATCATGAGTGCCAAGATGATACACCAACTTTCTGTTCAGATTCCTATCACATGCTCTTAGCCAACTACTTCCTCCAAGTTGACCATTATCTGTATTAGATTAGGAATTCACTTCATCATTTATTCTCCCTTCAGGTTGATGAAATGGTATCCAGACAAGTCAAGATTGTATTAGATGAAACATTTTCAGCTACTAATATATCTTACCTCTATCCTATTGGTGATTTGTATGAAGAAGATTGTTTTATATTCTCCATCTAATTTGGTAGTTTTTT